>NC_090203.1:26911593-27600827 GCF_033026475.1 Channa argus | reverse complement strand
TTTAATGTACATTCAGCTAGTACAAAGTCATGAGTAGAAGTTACAAAAATGATCAAGGAGTGTATACAAAATAAAGTTAGAGTAAAGTAATATAAAGTACACGAATGCAAAAGTTTGCATCCTCCTTATTAAATTATTTAAAATAAATAATTGATTTATGATCAAGGGAGAGAGAATTGTGTGTGTATCTTTTTTGAGGACAGTCCCTGTACCTACTTGTTACTAGTAGTATGGCTCTTAGCTTTCCTAACTGGATGCCAGCTGATGTTGAGTAAATATTGTAACCTCCCATCATTATCACTTCTCACAAACTGTTTTCACAGGGTCAAGATATATTTGCTTTTTGCTGATACAAGCAGATTGACAATAGGAGCATCATCTGCATCATTGTTCACACACTTTGTGTTTTTCTGGAGATTTGAAAAGTTTAGCCTCAAGGTGGCAAACTTGAGCCTAATCATGCATGAGTGACAAAGGCATCTTTCCTCATGAACGACCGCTTTTTCACAACAAAAATAGAAGCCATGGCAACAGTTAAAGGGGTTAACTTTGAGAACATGGCAGAGAAAACAACACTGACAATATAAATTGCAAGTGTATAGATGCTGGTAGTAGTGAAGAAGCTCAGTAAGGTTCTTCCACTGCGATGCGAAGGATCTCACATCCATGCGTCATTCATTTCTGACACCATGCACAAGTGACAGTCCAAGTAAATGCACACTTACTGGAAGCATGGTGGTGAAGTGGTTAGCCGCGCCACCTGACAGCTTGTCCCTGGTTTGAATCCTAGTTGTTCTTGGTGGAGTTTACATGATCTCCCAATGTTTTAGTGGGTTTCCTCCCACAGTCTAAAGACACACAGAGACAGTTAAGTCTGCATGAGTGTAAATGACTGTCTGGTTGAACATTGTGACAGACAGCCAACCCGTGTAGAGTGAACTCTGCATCTCGCCATTAACAGCTGGGATAAGTTCCAGCCCCTTTCTGATTCTTGAACGGAAACATGGGTAGAGTACATTGTTTGAAAATTCCTTGCCATGTGGAGCAATGTTGCATTAGACACAACCCTTAAAACAATTAATGTAGTATGATTTAACAAGCTCTGTGCTTTATATTCACGTTGAGGCTCTTGATGACGTTTACCCTAAAACAATTAAATTGCAGAAGTAAATGCTGTAGAGTCATAATGTGCAGCTGATATCCAGAAATATCAGTTTCACCTTTCAAAGCTGTATCGGTCAAAGCCTGTCTCATACTTAGTGCTGGGTCATGCTGTCGGGCCCCTGGGGGTCTCCAGTCTACTACCGAATCACACACACAGCTGCTGATTAGGCAGTGGTAAAGTGAAGGTGTATGTGCGAATATGTGTGAAGGTGATAGAGGAGTTTAAATGAGCCCGCAGGCAGTGCTGAGTTGACAGTGTTATCATGGACCTGTAGGCTAGTGAAGTCCTTCTGAAACCAGACCCACAGTTTGGACCAGGTTCTCAGTATGTTTGCATTTGTACTTGGACGTGTGTGTGTGTTGTGTGTGTGAGTTCCTCCTTTGTGAACACTTACATCCCTGTGCTTGGCTGATGGGGTGAGGGTTAGGGGATGTCTCAATATCATCTTTTGTTGTTTAGCAATCAAATAAACAACACCTCCACGCTCCAACAATGCACCAACACCTTCAAGTACAAACATGATGAATAATAGGGAATTTTGTATAACAAACAAAAACAGATATTCAGTCAAAAGGAAGCAGAGGAAAACATTTCAAATGGAAGGGAGTCCTTGACCACAGTGCTCCTGTCAATAGGAGGCTGTGCTGCTGTGCTGCATGAGAGCCCCAGGGGAAGGTCAGGAGTCCAACGGGTAAAAAGGATTTCTTCAAGAAAGACAAGGTGGAGCTTCTGACATCGTCGTAGCAACCTTCACACACCCTTCACGGGCGAGGAGAGGAGGAGAAAAGTGTGGGATGGGATGTGTGTGTGTGTGTATGTGTGGAGAATTATGTCTATACACGTTGGATATTGTTATTACTAAAGCAAACTTATGCCTGGCCAGAAATTGAACCAATGATGTATCAAATGAGAAAAAAGACACAAAAATGTACATAGAGAAATTTGCATAAACAGTAAAAAGTTCAGCTCTTTTATTTATTGTGAGCTTTCTTATCTTTGCCTCATGATAGTTTACAGAGGGGGGCATTTCACAAACTGTTTGCCAAAAGCCCTGTGTTGTATAAGACTTAATGTACTGTGAAATTAAAAATCCTTTAAAAAGCATCCTCAACACTGTGGAAACAGCATGGTAGCCACTTGTAATATTCATGCTTGGCCACCAAAAAAATGAAACCTATCCATTCTGGAGAGGGGTTGCTGCTGACAGGACAGGAGAGAGGAGGTGTGTGCATGTGTGTATGTTGTTGGGGGGGGGGTTGCAGTCCTTGTTTGTGTGGCTGTACAGGTATGATTTGGCACAAAATCAGTACACTTCCATTTATGGAATTACTGTAAAGTACTAAAATCATTTTTCATTAACCTGGTGGATCAGTGCATAGAGCAACGGGTTGGGATTCTGAATCCCACCACACCGGGTGTGGCCCCGCCCAGCCATCAAGGGCCACCTTGGTGCCAGTCCCAAGCCCAGAGAAAATGTGAGGGCTATGGCAGGAACGGCCGGCGTAAAAACTCCTGAAGGTGAAATTCAGCTAATGAAGCAAAAAGGTCAAATGTGTTCAGTTCAAAATCCAATACTGTGCAAATATCTTGAACCACCATCAACTTTGGTATTGGACGCTTTCCAGAAGGAGTGGGATGATGAATTAAACTTTTAACTTCAGCAATTATGATCCCACCAGTCAGGACAAAATCAGTAGCACCACTGGCACAAATGCTGCCCCAAACAGATCCTCTACCATGTTTCAAGCCTGAGAACTCATTCTTCCGCATCGCTCTAACTCTTCCTCTTACAAATTTTTGGTGATTAGACAAAAAAACTTCAAACTTTGTTTCATCACTATATAATAGTCCTTCCATAAAGGCCCATCATGATTGAGTTTTGGTTTCTGCATTTACTCCATAAACATACCATGGGATTACCTGCTTTAGGTAGATACCTATGCCATGTTCCTCCCAGTTCTTAATTATGGATTCACTCTGAAAGATAATCAGGGACTTCTGATTTTCAGCAACCTTTTACATAGTTGGTTGGAGTGTTCGTTTGTCTTTATAGTGAAGACTTTGGACAGAAACCATTTTACCAGTAACTGGACCTTTGAGATCCACCTGTATTTATTTTACATTCCTTTAAACACATTCACTGCAGGAGGCTGCACCACTGCTGATTTAGGTGAGTTACTTCAATACTTTATTAAACTCAAACATTTTCAAAAGTGTAAAACCTCCACTTTTCCACATATAAGCAGAATCCATGGCAACACTGGAAGAGGGCAATGTTGAGAGGAAGGAAAGCAGCAATGCCAGGAAAAAGGTTATGTAGCTGAGGGTACTAAGTTTCCCACCACTAAATCAGCAGCCTAGAGCTAATTGCTTTTGTCTGTTCTGACAAACATGCTGACTGCCTGCACTCTGCCTGCACACAAACTTCACTTGGGAAATAGAGACTTTTCTCTTGAAAAATAATAAATAAAGATAAATGCTATTATAATTGCTACTGTTTATTGTATTCCTCTCCTGCATTGATTAATGAATGTGACATGTTTTCTACAGTCCCTCTTTTTTCAAAAGAGAAGTTTTGGTGAGTGAAAATTGAGAGTGGCTTGTAATGTAAAATTCATTAGTCTGGAAAGAGTAGGAAGTTCCAACCCTCCCTCTCCCTGTGTGCAGACCATCAGTTGCTCCTCAGTAGGTTCAGGGATTGGTCAGCCCCCCTGTGAGTGCTCTCACACTGGGTCAGGAAAATGAGTCCAGATAGGCTGTGACCTCTGGGTCAGCTCCTTTTTCTCCCTCTTCCTTGTCTTGCACTCCATGATGAAAGATGAAGGGGTAACATCCAGAACACACACACATACACACACAGAGAAGAGGGTCAGTCTGTAGGCAAAAGGTATTGTGTGTGTGTGTGTGTGTGTGTGTGTCCTAACAGAGCATGTTAGGTGAGCCAGGGCTCAGTTTGCATGTCCTTTTAAACGCTCTATTTGCTCACTGCTCCTGTCACTCCACCATCAGCATTAGAAATTAATAAGAAATATTTCTGTTTCCTGTCTGAGTCACATTGAAATGTGTGTTTTTGTAGGGAACACTGCGTGTGACATTTGTGTGTGCGTGATGTGTGAGTTTCAGAGTGCTGCTGAGCCTGGCCTTGCCTCGATGCGACTTAAGTGCAGCCATGCAAAACCAGCTGACAGCTCCCTCTTCCTCCTTTCATTCTCTACACCTCTCCTCTGTCTTGCCATCTTCCCTCTGCCTCATCCCATGGCTGTAACCCTTAGATAGCTACACTAGTTCACATACCGGATGTGGCAGCAAAGCTGTGTGTGTGGCGTGTCCTTTTAGCAAGTATTTCTCTAAAGTAAAAAAAGAGTGCTGCTTAAATATTATTCTCTCCTCACCCATCTAATCCTCCTTTCTCTTTGTCTCGGTGTAAATATCTGTTTTCATCTTCCAGTCTGAGATGTGTTCACCCACATTAGGAAAATAATAGAACATGATATGCCCTGTTTGTAAGCAGTCATTTTTCTAGTTGACGTGTTTTGCCTCTTTCTCCCATACTGCTCATTTGCCTCATGATGAGGATTGAAAAATAAAAAACTTTTATTTTTATGCTTCTGCGTCATTGCATACATGTAAAAGCATGAGGAAAGTGGAAATCACAAAGCAATTAATGCTGCACACTTCTTTTAATGCATGTGAAATGTTGCCAGCTTCCTAATTATCAACTGTTAGATAGTTTTATAGCCAAATCCTACTATCAATTTCACTTAATCTTCATCACACATTATTAAGACCATGTCAAGACTGATAAAAACAATGAGGGAGAAATTAAAAAGAATAAAATCTATTTCCATAAAAGTCAAGTTGTCAGCTCACGTTTTCCATCTCTGTTAGACTCAGCACATCAGTCTGGCTTCCTCTAATGTTCCCACATAAAACAAGTTGTGACAAATCAAATTTTGATTGGGACTTGGGGTTTAGTGAAGCCATGCCCTGAGTAGGTATATAGCACATAGTAAGAATAAAGGCTGACGATCCCCTCCTGGGATTACGCCCAGGCCAGAGAAACAGCTTGGGGAGGTTGTGGAGGTGACTGGCGCCAGAGGTGATCCCCAGACCAGACATGGGGTGTCAGGTTGACCCTGTCAGCAGTAAATGATCTAGGAATCACAGTGAGATGGCATCTGATGCAGACTTGGTGGGCTAATACTAAATAAAGGCAGTGGCTGATCTATTATTTTGAAGCCTTGAATACTGGGCTCATTAAATATCCGACACACTGCATATCTTGGAAAAATAAATGCACTTTTCAAGTTAAAATATAAAACTTTTGGGAATTAAGCTTGCTCAATCCACCCAGGGTGTCAAATACTGTCGCTGTGTAAAGTTACCACTTTGCATCAGCATGCAACACACCCACCTCACCAGGTGTGGCCCCACCCAGCCACCTAAGGTCACCTTGGTGCCAGTCCCGAGCCCGGATAAAATGGGAGGGTTGCGGCAGGAAGGGCACCTGGCATAAAAACTAATGCCAAATCAACATGCGGAACATGTTCCGCTGTGACGACCCCTGAAGGGAAGAGCCGGAAGTTGTTGATCTATGCAACACGCAGGCTTTTAGCCCATTCTGATTGGTTAGGAGGCTGAACCTTGTGAAAGAAACTTTAAGAAGTAACAGTTTTATACCAGCTTCAAAATGCATGTCATGTTAGAAACACCTTGGATGTAATAATAGTTTGAACAAGCAGCTTCTCCACTGTGGCAGGACGACATGTTGAGCCAACACCTGAATACTGAATGTTTTAATAATATAAATGCAGATACAGTGGCCTACAGTTTTGGCAACTGTTTGAACACAGCAGAGGTGCATTGCTTACAATCACTGCACTTTTTCTACACTCATTGTGACGGTATTTGGACTTTGTACTCATAGAAAATGAATACGTTTGTCTCCAGAAGACAGCAAAGCTACTATTTTGTTCAATCCATTTGTGAAATATCAGCTCCAGCTCTGTGGAATATGAGTGTAGATACTGTTGTAGCATTTTTCCCAATGATTTCACAAACATACTGTGGTAGAAAACAATAAAAAACATGGGGGGAAAATGAGCACGACAATTTGGGAATAGCCCTGATTTCTGTGTAGAAGCAGAATGAAAGGAGAGCGAGAAAAAGGCACAGAGAGAAAGGGGGGCAGTCCCCACAGAAGACGAATGAAACAAATGGATTTGAAATGCTATTTGATGCTATGAGTTTTTCTTAGTGGAGACTGAGAACATGGAGCTTTCCAATGTGCCGGGCTTCTCTCCCCAAAGGCTGGCCAGGGGCTCTTGCTTTCAACACAGCCATCGCAAGCTGTACAAAACAACAGCAATTCAAATGGGAGTTTAATCCAAGCCGGCAGCTCCTCTTCATCCCCCAGCTAATTACCTGCAGGGTGACCGTATGCTTATTAAAATTCTCCGAAAAAAAGTTCTGAGTTGTTTTGCACCCTTGCAAGAAAACAATGAGCCATGGGAGCTCAAAGCACAGGAATAAACTGCCTTGAAAGTCCCAGTTTCTTATTTTAGCATTTTGGAAAGAAAAATTATGAAAATGGTCCACGGGCAGAAGAGCGGAGGCCTGACACTGTGGTAATCTGGTGTAAAATTGGGTGAAATTGTAAATTGTGGAATAAACGAGGAAAGTGTCAGAAGTGATGATGCTGCAGCTGCCTGTAATGAATAATTCCAACGTCTGTTTTTTCATTTTTTCAGTGGATCAGCTACAGATGCACCCTGTTCTCATAACTGAGTGTTGTAATTCGGACCTAGACCCCAACATTTCCACTATTTAAATATGCACACTCATTATCTGTGCCTTTAGTAAGTTATAGGCGCTGTAATGGGCTTAAAATGGTTCCTAAATCATAAAGTGGGCAGAGGTGGCTTCATGTATGAGGGTCATCAGTTCAATCCCCAAACCAGCAGTGGGTAAAAATCGGGGTGAGGCAAGTTCAAATGCAGCAACTGTCTCCTCCCTCATCAACACCAGCTGCTCCAGTGGAGCTGCACAGTGTTCATGGAGCAAACTGTGAATGTACTGGACAGCTTCAGCTGTAAATGTGAAGAACTGTGTGAAGGTGTTTCTGAAAAAGAGAGGAAGTCGATCAGCGTGAATATACCTTGAATAAATAAAGGTAAAAAAAAAAAAAAAAGCTAATGACTTTTAAAGAAAGTTCCTGTCTTCTCTGTGAAGGCTGCACACTAGACTCCTCGACAAGATTTATTTACACAATAAAAAAACCCTCTCTACAAAACGCCTTTCACCTTATAAAATGTCCAACAATGGTGTTAAACTTATCTCTTCCAAGCTCTTTATGAAAGAACCAGTGATTTATTATGTGGATCAAAGAAACTGTGGTTTACAATTAATTTCGTGTAATAGTTCTTTAATACCATGGTTAAAATATGTCCCTTTAGTGATAGGGGCTGCATGAATTAGAATTAATTCCTGTTTAATTGTTCCTATATTTCAGTGGCTGTGATGGTGGTGGCCGAGCTGAGGTAATTTATTTCCTGCTTAGGATGAGAGATGGTCTGTGGCTGAGGCTGCCAGGGGAGGAGTGGTTAATTGCAGTAGATTGCCTTATCTCCTTGCAATTATGCCTGTCTCTTTGGAGTTCCCTGGCTCCAAATGGCCAATCGATACTATCAGACCGCAGACAACGAGGAAGAGGTATAGGCATAGATGTGGGTCCCAGACCAGACTTTGGGTTGATGGAAGATGGCAGCTCTGAAGCACAGATAGCAAAGGATTAGGGACTAAATTATATCCAAGACATGAGGTAAAATGTTGGCTTTGGTTGGAATAGGTTCGGTGGAGGAGCTTCGGAATTACTTGGATTAACTTTACTTAAAACACACACTTGTTAAAAACTCTACGGTTAGAATTAATTTTTTTTTAGTTCTTTAAAGACTTTATGATCCTTTATGTTCTGAATAGGTTTAATGTGTCAAGGGCTCACGAGGGCTCTTCAGAACTTAATATTCCAAGTGTTTTTTAGAAAATTAGATGTTTTCTAATGTTTTCTATCAAATAAGTAGTGTAGCAATGCAGTCAAATCATTGGTCCGCATGTTAATTTGGCACTTTTTTTATGCCGGATGCCCTTCCTGACGCAACGATCCCCATTTTTACTAGGTTTGGGACCGATTTTGGATAAGGATGGGCAGTTTCCAGGGACACTTCAAACATGTGGTCAGGGAGAGCCGGGCGCAAATCTCCGACCATATGGTGGGTGGGCGGCCACTCTACCAACTGAGCCACTGCCATCCCGAAAATATAAAACATGATGTGAAAACAAATGTAAAACTCTAAAAAATAAAAGGCTCTAATGTGTCATAATAGATCCTAAACCCAACATTCATCAAATAAACCTGAAAGTCAGATTAAGTTTTGCTGCCAAGGGAAAAACTAGACCAGAACCAAAATATGTGGTGAGGACTGGAACACACATTATTGGATTTTGGTAGATCTACATATAGACCAGGCAAAGCTAGACTGAATGTGACTGAGCGTCTTTGTGAGTCTTTGCTACTCACTGAAAGTGAACCTCTACTTTAGACTCTCTCTTTATGTTTGTGGTAAACACTGTCCATGAAGGGACATCAAGCAGTGATGACTCTATCATACTCATCAAGCTATATGTCAACCCTATAGGGTCAGGAGGAAATGGTCACAGCATGGAGGTCAACAACAACAGGGGGTGACCAATACTATCCCACTGTCAGGTTGGCTGGGTTTAGGTAGTAAGGTGTGTGTGAAACAGAGTTGACTACAGACGGAGCCAGAGTGAGGACAGAAAGGAGGGATCTGACTGAAGCATCCTATTGACAGAACTCTCACTCTGTGTACTCCTGTGTACCACAGGACTAGGCCAGGGGCTTGAAAATACTGTTTGGCCTGTGGCATGCGAGTATTGGACCACTACTCACCCACAGTAGAGGGTGCAATTTCTCAGCCTACCAGTGAAACATAGCATCACAAAGTGGTCTGTAAAAGGTTCAGTAAGCCTTTGTGCAGGTCCTGGCTTGTAGCAATTTAAAGTTTTCCGTTGCTTTTTTCCTTTTGGGTTATGAATTTATAGAGTGCTCTCTCTTGTTAAGTTTTACCCAACATTTCACTGAGTGCAGACGAGATTAGGAAACAAACACATTAGCAACTTTTTGTGGTTCCTGATCCACTTGGTAGGGTGTAAACAGTGCACTCAGTAGTGGCTGACTAGTATTCCCAAGCCGTACTGCAGGACTCTTCAATCCCACCCATATCCTCAGCAATGCATCGGTCTACACAGACATGCAGACAGCCGCTTCCTAACTAGATGGTGTAATAAGTACTCTCAGAAAGTGTGGCTTACCCTTTGCCTTTGGAGTGAACTTTGAGAACAGAGAGAAGACTTTTCATCTCACTTTTCTTCTTAACTTCTTCCTGTGGTGCCGTTTGTTATCTTACATCCCGATGTTTAAAAGTTAAGATCACTTGTCTGGGGGTAAAAAAAACAAAAAATCAAGAACCCTGTAGAAAATGAGTGTATGAGCCAACCAAGGATTTCCTCAGTTTTAGTTTTAGTTTTATGTAGTATGTATTGTGTATTGTGAACTGTAATGTATTGTGTTGTGTTGTTTCTGTGTACTGATGATGTCATTAGCGACATCATTAAGCTTTGATAGTTGCCTGTGACACTGAGACTGGAGTAAAGTAATTTTTTTTTAAGATTTTAAGTAAATCTCACACAATAAAACGAGTGCAGCTAGTTAATAACATAATGTTGATATAGTCATATTTAAATAAATAATTGCATTTTACAGATTTTTGGTTGAAAATCTATAGTTCAATTATATTTAGTAGATTTGCTGGAAAAGTTTGGCCTGCATGAAAGAACTCAGATCTAAGTTATGTGTTCCAGAGGCACCGAGAACTGGGCTGTGAAAGTTTAACCCTGAGATGCACAAATACATCAGCTGTGTTACAGCAGCAGCTGTTGGTATTGTGTTTATACAGTATAGCTGTGGTGCATGTGCATGATTTTCGGGGCTGCTATTACCAAACCCTAACCAGAGACAGTGTGACATTCACCTAGGAGAAACAGTCTTAGCTGTAAACTGCCATCATGTGCTACGCTTGTCTACAGAAAATGGTTCATGTACAAACGGTGAATCATATACTGACTAAACTGTTATGTATGCACTTGTATGTCGTGTGAAATAGTCAGCTAGAAAATCTCAGGACTTCAAGTACTACTTAAAGCGGTAAATAGGGATCATATATGAACATTTATTTAGTAGTAATTTTAATCTAGATATTAAATTTGTAAAGATATTTTGTTTTTTAATTAATTTACATTTATTATATATAGTGATTTAATCACCTAATCAAACCAAAAAAAATTAATTATTGTTTTAATAATTATCTTAGTATTGGCTTATGGTTTGTGAGTAAATTTCATATATTTATTTAATAAATTTTACTTTTTAAGTAAGTTTTTAAGTTGTATCACTTAATATCTACTCAAGTATAATATGTGTAACTTTGTTTCAACAATTTATTTCAGGTAATCACTTTTTTTTTTGAATGAACACGGGTAGCACACTCCACCTTAATTGACGCCTTCACAAGTTTTGAACTAGCTTCCTTTGGGTTCTAGTTTGAGTAGTACATGTAAATAAATGCCTTTAAAGTTCCTTCTGATTTCTCTACATTAAAATATTTCTGTACTTCTTGCTGAAAAATGCCTCCAGATGACATATCTTGGAGTAACCTTCAGTTCAAATTATGTCATCTTCTTACTCACACTGTGGAGGTTTTTTTCATAGTCAACTGGAAAAGTCCTGTTTTTCAGCTGGAAGCAGAGAAATATTTTAATATAGGGAAATCGGAGGGAAGTATAAAAGCATTAATGAATAAAACCCATAAACTAAAGCCATAGAACACAAGTTGAAAATTGGTTACGTTGCGCTTTAATATTGAAAAAATAAAAAAAGATTTTGCATATTATCAGTGCTGATTAGACTCTACTTCATTGAAAGATTTTCCTGAAGTTCTGATGCTTTATGAAACCCTGGCTCCCACTCTTCCTTTTTTAGTTCCACAATCTGAACAGACAAGGACAAAAGGACCCAGCTTTTAATATAATGGTGTCACCCACCACAGCACTCAACCTGCTCACAATGTTTCAGCAATCATCTCCATTACCACTCTCCAAAAAGTAATTGACTTCTAGACACGTGTTAACACTACTTTAGCTCCTTTCTAAAGGAGGGGTCTGGGGGACTTTGAAGTGACTGCAGGTTCATGTTGAAAAGTCCTCTGCGGCTGATTGAGAGCCAGTTTCTGTCCGTGGGAGGTGAAGGTGGGAGTTGCATCAGGAGCTGCTGCTGTTGTTATCACCGGGCTTCCTTCAAAGACTAGATAGGTTTTGTGATAATGAGACGTTGGCATGAGAGCGGGGGCAAAGAGCAAGAAGTGTCATGGAGCATTTGTAATTGTGAACGGAGCAGCTGTCGTCGCTCCTAAGGTTCAGGGACTCTGCATTCTGTTAGTAATGCCATCCAGCAGACAGTCATTTTCAAGCACATTCTCTCTGCCTGAGGTCACACAAAGGGGCTGGAGGAAGAGAGAGAAGAGAGGGAGCCAAATATAGGCAGGACAATCAAAGAGCCACACACTGGGTCCATGTTGTAGACAGACTTGATAATGGTGCAGATAAATGCTGGGTCAGGTGTGTGTATCGTTGTATGCATGATTAACATTCAAACTATATCTTTGAATATTACCAGAAGCATGTGTATGTGTACACTTCATAAAAGAGTTTTTATTTCTGATAATTGTTTCGACAATGAATTTATTTAGTCCCTTTTTAATGTATTTAGTCAATTAAGATTGTACTTTAGCTTTAAAAATACTATTAATACCTGTGTACTCGCAAAGTTAATTCAATAATACCCAAAACAATAGCTCATAATCGAAAGCACATAATAGAATTAACGATTCTTTAAGCTGTTATTTTTTCCTTCTGCTTTTTTCCCTTTCGTAGTTCTCTCTGTTTGATAGGACCCATAGTAAACATCAGTACTTTGGTCCGTACCCTTAAATGACAGCTGACTATGGGGGTCTGGGTGATCAATGGCTAGAGCATCAGGTTGGGATGCAGAAGGCTGCTGGATCGAATCACACCTGCCCAGCCATCAAGGGGCATCTTGATGCCGGCCCCGAGCCCGGACAAAATGGCAGGGTTGCAAGAGGAAGGGCATCCAGCATAAAAACTCAGGCTGTGTGGTACTTGTTCCACTGTGGCAAACCCTGTAGGGACAAGCTGAACGTCGTTGATGCTTTTGACCCTTAAATGACAGCTGACGAATAAACACAAAAGATAGACACAGTGCATTACAAGTTTGAGAATAGTAGAACATAATCTACTGAGCCGTAATCATGGACTAATAACAGTTAATGCACCATTGCAGTGCATCAGTGGATGGTGTGATTAGAGTCCCATCAGCTGGAGACATAGCTGTGAGTCGTAGAGTTTTGTCATCATAGCAGCAATAGGGGAAGTTTCTGGAAGACATCATTAGCCAGTGATATATGGTTCCAAAAGTAACGTTCCAAAGTGTAGTATGTGAAAGCCAGTTATAATCTAGTCTCCGATATGTTTTGTCTTAGGTCCACTATTGAGACCAAGACCCATCTTTACTTCAACTGCTTTTAAACAAAGCTTTTCTTTTTACCTTTATTAAGGAAAATATTTCCTGAGAGGTGTCATCTCTCTTTCAGGGTCCCCGGGTCACATACAGACAGGTACACACCTTCACATCTGGAAGCTGCCCAGTACAACCACAGTACTTTCCATCTCACTACGTGACGGATGCATTAACTCCTGCTATGGCAGTGAATGTTGGGTCTGGATGTAAATCATGTGCAGTTAAATCATCCATTATGAACATAATTCAGAGTGCACATTTGCGTGTGTGTGTGTGTGTGTGTGTGTGCCTGTGGTTGACCTGGTGTGGTTAGTGTCTCTGTGGCCCATGCCTCGTTAAGCAGAGAGCAGTAATGGATGTCAACAGTCTGGCCTCTTCTTACTGTGTCAACATTAATCAACTGGCCTGAGTGGCACTGCCCCATGATGCTCTGCTTAACATTCAGACCACAGTGCAGCATAGTGAGCCACCAGGGCAGCCACAGATGTCCACACACATTCCTTTCTTCGTTTTTAACTGACTGCCCTCTTACTGTCCTGTGCTGTGTCCACTTTGTTTTCCTTTTCTTTATCAGTGCTTCATATTTGACTATTTTCGGTCTTTCTTTTGCCTCCCCGTTCTGTATTCCCCAGTCTGTGCCCCCTCTTTACTCACCTGTTAAACTCTGCTGTTAATTACAACTACAGCTATTGCTCTACTTATCTAAATGAGAGCTTTATTAAAAAGGCAAAGCCAGTACTTCCATGTGTACGCACATGCACATACGTTTGTGCTTCGATGTGACTCTCATTGACGTTTTCCTAAAAACCCTTACCCTGCAGCAACCCGAAACCAACCCCGCAAAGGGTCACCAGATCAATGGAAGGGGTTGTCAGATCATTGCTGAGAGAAGAAGTAAAACTGGATCAGATACATGAGTTTCTTTTAACTTTTTATTTGGTCTCTGATCTGCAGTGAAATATTGGATCATTTGAAGAGTCACTGAAATTAAACCATGTCAAACGTTTGGAAGGATAACCTGTCTGTGGTGGAACTCACAACAAACTGCTTTTTTTTTTAAAGGGATTAAAAGCCAAAAAAGCAGGAAACCACTAAGCTGAGCAAAATGTACAAATGCAACTGCAGGAAATATAAAATGCATTTGTGTATGTCAATGAGTGTCCTTAGTGTGTGAAGTTTTACATAGCGTTAGTCTCTGGGTCTGCTAAGCCCCAGGTGTCGTGCTCCATTAGCACCAGGCTCCTGGAGCTCTTTGGCATTCAGGGGTCTTTGGGAATGGCACCAACCCAAGGCACAGGGCCTTGCCTAGTGGT
Organism: Channa argus; assembly: GCF_033026475.1. Lineage (NCBI taxonomy): Eukaryota > Metazoa > Chordata > Actinopteri > Anabantiformes > Channidae > Channa > Channa argus. Next base: position 27,586,618 of record NC_090203.1, on the reverse strand, counting down.
TAATGAACCCTGGGCTTGGCCCTTTCTCCCACAATAAAGGTTTCTGCAGTGCTGGTAGACCACTGCTCTTCCTCTCCTTATCCTCTCCTCTCTCCTCATCTGCAATAGTGTTGTAAAGCTGCAATCATCTAAGTTGTTTTTCATTTTCAACGTATGCTGTGGAGAGGAATTGGCTTTGCTTGTGTTCGTTTTAAAGCTGGGGGAATTTCTGTGCTTTCTTACAATGCTGCATGACGTCTCTGTCTGGTTGTCTCTCCATCATGCTTGCTGTCTGTGTGTACTGAGCCTTGGTGTTCTGCCTGTGGAACATCAAGGCAGACAACATCCCTGAGTATGAATTATGTTGCACCGGTCAGCCTGGTACTGTTTAGCCATCAGCAAACAAAGGCTTTACCCTATAACTGGCTGATTAAACACACACAAACACACACACGCGTGCACAAATGCAATGCTGTCTTTGTTCCTTACAAGACAGCGACCGGGGATAAACTGTAACATAACACTATGATTAGGTTATGCGCAATTGCTCTGCTTGTGTTTGTAACAGTCATCAGAGTGAAGACAAGCTGCACACAGGCTTGAGGAACTTTTAGGTCCAGAGGAACTACTGGTGCAGATTAGAGGGTAATAATACTAGAAAGTGAATGCCTGAGCATCATCTGCTCCTGCACAACATTAAATGACGGTGTATACAACGTGTGTTTCGAGACCAACAGAAAATGTAGCTTTTCTCTAGCAGTTTCATTTCTGGCTCAGGAAATAGGTCACATTATCCACCAATGTTTAATGTCAATCCCCATCTCCTCCAGATTGCACGAACAAATGTCCAAGTTGCTCTTGGTGTGTGTTCCTGATTAACAAAATGAATCCAATTGGATAAAACCATTTGCTAAGTGACTGAATGTGGTTGTAATCAAAAAAAAAAAAAAAGAGACATCCCCATATTTAGATCTACTGATCCCCACCACTTCACTCCTGTCTACGAATGTCATTAGTTCTGTACCTTCGGCTCGTTCTTATTCTTGAGGCGTCCTGTTTGAAGATTTTGTTTTAATGTAATTTTTCTTCTAACTTAACCGAACCCTGAAGTTTTTGTGCCTAACCCTAATACAGTTTTTTTTGTGTGGCATTAAAAGGTGATGCTCCAGTTCCATACTGACACCAAAGTGAACCTGGACGCAGTCGTTCCCAGGGCATCAAATAGTGTTGCTCCTGGAGTATCCAAAGTGATGCCAATAGGTACCTGTGATGTCAAAATGATGATACCAAAGGATGTACAAAGCGGCACTATTTGATGAGAACATGTTTGGACCCTTTGTGTCCTGCCGAGCAGCAAGTAACTGTTCTGCAACTCAAAATGAAACACTACAAATGTGTAGATGTGTCGTCCAAATGCTACATTTAATATGTGCCATTAAAGGTTTATCAGAACTTTAATTTGCTTTTCCTTAGCAATACACTGGCTTTTTTTGCATGATGGTTATGAGGCAGTGTTGCTGACTGTGCATGTTGCACAGGTTTTCGGCTGTTTTTTGATAAATGGTTACTTCACAAGAAAACCTCGTTTTCTATCATGGTGCCGCCTAAATAACATGGAAGATTTGATGATGACAGATGAACATCCTCTTTATGCATGTAAGTGCCCTATTATACCTCATAAAACATACAGTAGTGTTTTCAGATAGTGAGCTATAATTTCCTAACTGCAGTAGCAGTGTACATCCATGTGCCTGTTTAGCATCTTCCCTGACGCCAAACAAGCTTGTTTGCACCTGTGCGGGAGAAGAGGTGGGACTTGGGCTGGATTTATGCTGGTTGGTTAGTTGGTACAGTGTATCTTTGGTGCTTACTTTTGACCAAACTTACTCAAGTTCCTTTTTATCACACAGTGCAGGTTTTGTAGTTTTACTAGGCAGAGGCACACAAACACATTTTTCAAATAAAAGTTTAATCATGTGAACAGACATAGACGAGAGGTAACGCTAAAAAAGTAGAAATGCATTTGTAGTAAATGCAGAGGCAGAAACATCCTGGATATACTTTCAGTGGATTATGTTCACTTAGTCTCAGTGTGTTCAGAATCAGCTCAGCTCACATCCACCTGCAGATACTCCAGCAGCTTCTGTGCCACTGTACATCAGCTGCCTCATAAATCATAAATGTGGCGGTGTGTAATTAATTATAGTAATTGTTATGTATTTCTGGGTAATTGCGGAACTCGTGCTTTTCATGTAGATGGACTTTCTCTCAAAAACCTCAGTCTCTCTCCCTGACCTGCTGCTTTTAATGTGATTAGGAGTGAGCGAATTGATTGGCCATTATTGAAGATCTGCACCACTTCACCTGTGGTAAGACTGTCGTCCCAATAAGAATGGATTCAGTGTCTTACCCACATTGCACCTAGCTGGATCCTGTATACGCTAGTGGCAATGAAAATACCAGCATCATCATTGAACTTAGCCATAACACTTACAGCTTGTGATTCAAACTTGCATTTGGACCTGCACCCTATTTCAGGAAAAGAGGAGCCCATGCTTGTCAAGGTCCTTACTTACTTAAAATATGATTGAACACACAGCACACGAGTCTTGTCTATTATCTCTCCTGTTGTGCGGGCTTGCTTTGGTCCTCCGAATGTGGTCCCACTGTACACACTGTATTTACACTTGTGTGTACATGGTGGGTCCAGTCACTTCTGACCCCAGTGCATTGTGGAGGCTTCCTTTTGTGTGCAACTGCTGAATGTCAACACCAAATGTAAATGGAGTTATGTGATTGTTTGGTCTAATGTTGGACTTGTTTGTGACCTCTGATCAGACCAAATTGACTTGTGTCCACTGCATCCTGTGTAGGTTGGGCTCACACTTCCTGTCCGTGGGCCTCAATCTGTCACATCTTGGTAAGTGACACAAGTCTCCATATTTTGCCAATATGTGCGTTTGGCCAAAATATTTGCAAAATTTTCTGTCTTTGTCTCTGTACATATGGTTTTAGATATCGTCTGTTATCAAAATGTTGCTTCCTTTGTCCTTTATTCTGATCAGTTCTACACATAAACACGCCAAATGCTAATGACTGAGAGGTCTGGCAGCATTAGACTATGCCTTTGCTGCTACAAAATTCTTTGTTCACCCTTTATATTAAATTTGAATATTGAGAAAGCCTGGTCCTTTGCAGCTTTTCACCACAGCTCAGTATGTTCCATTGTCATTTTTCTTGAGTTGTGTGTTGTGAACAAGGTCAAGAGAATTATAAATCAACTGGAAAACACAGGAAGTTGTCAAAACATTCCCAACAGACATAATGACTTTCTGCTCCTTCTTCTTCTTCTTCTTCACTTCTTTTTCTTCAAGTACATCTTAATAGTTCATTGCTCTCAAAGAACAATTTATTCTCCATATTACAAAGCACATAGAGTGAGACAATAGGCTTTACAGACTCAATATAGACAACACAGCTCATTTTAACATATGAAATGTTTGAACCACTGCTTCTATATCCTCCATCAATCAGTCAAATGATGCCCATAGACTTAAGCACCAAAACCAGCAAGCGATGGCTTTTTCCCCCCTGTTTTATGGAGTCATTCTGTGCACATTACCACAATGCTCCTGAGAGCGAAGACAGCAGCATGACCTGTGAATGCAAAGGCAAGCTGGGGATTCATTGTACGTGCACGCTGTTAGCACTGTCAAAGTGGCAGCATGAGCTGTTAAATATCCAAATTATCCGTGCTGAGACATTGTGTGCTAACAGAGACTGTTTTGATTTGACTGTTATGATCAACCTTGTTCATAAGCCCTGTCCAGACCTTCGCCCACTCTCTAATCTGCTTCTCCACACAGTCCATTAGGCACTGATTTCCTGCTTTTGTTAGCTCATCATTGTCTGAATGGAAATAAGGTTTTGTGTCACTCCTGAATTCTATATGCCACTGTGGCCTACAACCCTCTGGTGTTATCATCACCATTAATATGAGCAAGTAGGTATCTACTGTACATGTTATTAGGCTCAGCATTATCATACTGAGATACTGTTAACTGCAATGCACACAAAAAACAGAAGGTTATGGTTAGGGGATGATAGCGCTGTGGGATAAATTACGGTAATAACTGACTAAAATTATTGAGTATGAAATGGAACATGAACTGGTGTCTCACCCACACAAGCACCCGAACCATCTCCCTCCAAACACATAGTCCACTGTAAATTATGTCCTAATATGCATCTGTGGTGCCTGAAATATTTACTAAAGCTACTACATGTCAATTGCCCCATGTGCTGCTCATCATAAGCCAATGGGAAGAAAGTGATTGGTTCCGAAATGGCTTATGACTTGTCATTCAATAGAATGACAATACCCAAATCTGCTGCTCTAATTTGTCATCCACATCAATGAACAGAAAAAGAATAATTTCACTTATGTACTTGTCTATATATTAGTCTGTGATACAGGTGGGTGGTGATCCTTACAGTGTTGTGGTACAGCTGGCTCCTCTGGAATATACTTTTATTCCCATGGTTTACTGTTTCAATTCCAAAGACTAAATAGCCAGGTCCAAGCACCTTTGTGTGTACCAATATGTGTGTATGTACTGTACATGTGAGTGTGTCTATTAATCAGTCACGCTGTTCTGAGACTGACATGTCACACTCTGGCCAGACGTACTAATTTAGGAAAGTGACAGGTCTGAATTTTATAGTGTCACCTCCAAAACACGAAAAACTTTAATGATCTTTATTAATAATTCTTTAATTTTGGTGTATGCACTGCTACATGTTTGGTTTTCACCCAAAAAAATTCAGGTGCATTACTTGTTATGGCAACAAAACAAATTTCCAGGGATACCATAATCCGCATGAGTATCTGTGTGTTACCTCCACAAACACACACGAGCAACAACATCGGCTGCCTAACTAGCCCTCAAGCAGTGTAGCTGAATTGTACAAAGATGTGTCGTACGCGTGACGATCAGCTCCCTGTGCTTGACCATCTGCCATGGGCAGGGCTCAGCAGGAGGACAGGGAAATGAGGTCAGCTCAGCTTTTGAAGCTGGCAAGCTGCAGGCAGACGAGGCACCATGCCGGGACTGGAAGCTCACATGAAAGGCAATCAACCAAAATAGCCAAATATTGTTACAACTGTAGCTCACTGTTTTCCCACCCTGATAAAACTTGTCGAGTGAGATTCCTAATCGAATACACAGTGTATAAAAGCATATTATAATTCTGTATTCTGGAGAGGTTCCGTGCAAATTGTACATATGAACGAAATAAGGACTGGACAGCCTTTGTAAACACAGCAGGTCCCGAAAGCATCAGGCTGATGGGTTGCAGATAAGACTGGAAAGAAGAGAATCATTATGCCTGAAGAAAGCACTTGTTGTTGTAGGTATTCACACTCTTTTAATACAATGTTTTAACTATAAAACTAGGATTGGATCCTTCATAACAAATTTAAAATATGTGTTCAGAATCTTTTGCATTTGCTCAAAACAAATTTTAATCTGCAATCTCTCATCTACAAAAAAAGTATTCGGACCCTATGGTTTATCAGTCCAAATTGGGTCCTTTCTTTGTGATGCATTGAATTGCCATCTATAGCAAATTGAACTGGAGTATTGAAATATTAGCTCCTTGATGACAGGACAAAATCCAAACATCAAGTCTGTAGACTCTCTGCAGACCTCCACAAGAATATTTTATAGAGTGTTTCCAGGAATACAGTGCTCAGTGGTTTGCATCCACCACTTAATTCCTACTGGCCCAACCAAGTAAGATGACAAGAGGAACCTTTGTGACCAGGAGACCGTTCCTAACAGATACTATATCAGAACTTCAGAAGTTCTCTAGTGGAGAGTAGAGAACCTGTCGGATGGACCACCATCTCAGGGGTGTGAATATTTTCAGTAGGAAGCTGAGTCTGTGGTCATCTTTACTGTTATTTTTTAAGCAATTCATAACCACGACCTGCATCTATTTGCTTATTTTCTGCGTTTTGTGTTAATGTATTTGAGTGAGAGTGAGTGCTCTTTGTTGGTTTGGATCTGTGTGTCTGAGTTGTAGGTGCCCTATTTGATTGGCTGGACTGGGGGGCAGTACCGGAAGCTGATTGGTCCCTCCTACACTTCCTGAAGTTTGAAAAGTCTGGTTCCCACCAGCTAGACTGGCCTCTCTGGCAACATCACTTCTTCTGTGTCCTTGGCCTCCAAACATTTTTGAGCATATTGTGAATTATGGATGAGTATTATTTGGATTAGTTGGGCTTTGTGCCATAGTTTTGTGTCTTTATTGTATATTTTGTAAATAGTGTTACATATCAACATCTTCATCTTGTAAATATTACCTGCAATATGTGTTTAAGCTGTTGGGGTCAACTGCCATTTTCTACTGTTTTGTTTTTGTTTTTTTTGTTTTCACATTAGGGAGTTAGGGTTAGTGAATTCCTCTTTTTGTTTGTTGTCTTCTTAGAGGCTAGTCAGCTCTTTCTTTGGGAAATGGATTTTTTTGTTTGTTGTTATGGCCTTGATTCACCCTGAGTTAAATGGCTTCCCTTTTGTATCACATTTTCTTGTAGAAATAGATTTAATGCTTAAATGCTCAATTTTGCACTATGGATGTTCGTTTGGGGACCGAGGAGGGAACAGCCTTATTTATGCTTGTATGTTGCATTCCTACCCTCTAGACAGGGGCGTAACAATTTGTGATCATATTTTAGCTATATGCCTCTTATTTATATGGTGTTTGATCTCTAGAAACATTTTAACCCTAAATACGCAAAGTTTTGCCTGACCAGTCCCATTCTAAAGCAGAGCATACATGCACATTAGTATGTGTGATAGTGAAGATTCAAGACTCAAGAATAACTTCATTGTCCCCAAAGGGCAATTATTTGTGCAACAGCAAAGAAACTTTCTCATTACAGTATCATTATTGTGATACTATTATTAAATTCTCAGACCAGAGAGTGGGAATGAATGTTTGTATATGTTGGCTGTGGGTCATGGCTAGACATGGAACTCTGAATACGGTGAATGGGAGTCGTCACATTGGATGGATTGAATATAAATGATTTTGCTGCTGACTTTAACTAACCGATGAACTTCCTTTAAACACTGAGGCAACCGAACCAACAGATATAGGAATAATAAGAATTGTATCGTCTGCAAATTTCAAGATATGATAAAATTCAAATTTGCTGAAACAGCTGTTAGCATATAATTTAAATGAGAGGAGAGCGTATGCAGCCCAGTGGTGAACCAGTAGATACTGTGTTCAGCTCTGAGAAGCCTCCATTCACACTTACTGTAAACCTGTAAGTTAAAAACTCTACAATTGAGCCAAGTTTCTTCATTATCGAGGGTGATTGTATCAAGTTAAATGCTGAAAAGAAATCCATAAAAAACAGTCTTGCAGTCTTGCATCCAGAAAGTATTCCCAGCGCTTAACTTTTTCCACGTTGTTAAGTTACAGCCCTATTCCAAAATGAATCAACTTCATTATTTTCCAAAAATATTTGCACATTTTTAAAAAATAAAAAATGAAAAAAAAATCACATGTACATAAATATTCACCACCTTTTCTTAATACTTTGTTGAAGCTCCTTTAGCACCAATTGCAGTCTCAAGTTTTTCCCATTCTTCTTTGCAGTACCTCTCAAACTCCATCAGGTTGGATGGGGAGTGTCGGTGCACAGCCATTTTCAGATCTCTCCAGACATGTTTTATCAGGGCCCAGTCTGGGCTCTGGTTGTGACATTCACAGTTATCCCGTAGCCACTCCTTTGTTATATTGGCTCTGTGCTTAGGGAAGTGGTCCTGTTGGAAGATGAATCATCTCCCCAGTCTGAGGTCCAGAGCACTCTGGAACTAGTTTTCCTCAAGGATGTCTCTGTACATTGCTGCATTCATTTTTCCCTCGATCCTAACTAGTCTCCCAGTTCCTGCTGCTGAAAAGAATGCCCACAGCATGATACTGTCACCACAAGACATGACACTTGGTATTCAGGCCAAAGATTTCAATCTATGTTTTATCAGATCAGAGAATTTTGTTTCTCGTGGTCTGAGAGTCCATCAGGTGGGCTGTCATGTGCCTTTTACTGAAGAGAGGTTTCAATCTGGCCACTCTACCATTTGAAGCGACCACTGGGCTCTTGGTCACCTCCCTGTCTAACGCCCTTCTCTCTCGATTGCTCGGTTTGGCTGGCCGCCCCATTCTAGGAAGAGTCCTACTGGTTTCAAACTTACTGATGTGCTCACTGAGACCTTCAATGCAGCAGAAACTTTTCTCTACCTTCCCCAGATCTGTGCCTCGATACAATTGTGTCTTGGAGGTCTACAGACAATTCCTTGGACTTCATGGTTTGTAGTCTGATGTGCACTGTTAACCGTGGGGCCATATATAAACAGGTGTATGCTTTTCCAAATCATGTCCAATAAACTGAATTTTCCACAGGTGGACTCCAATCAAATTGTAGAAACATCTCAAGGATGGTCAGTGGAAACAGGATCCACCAGAGCTCAATTTTAAGTGTCATGACAAAGGCCATTAATATCAATAATAACTGCACAAGCACAACTTCTTTCATTTTGTCAATATGGGGTTGTTTGTAGAATATTGAGGAAAATAATGAATTCAATCTATTTCAAAATAAGGCTTTAACATATCAATGTGGAAAAAGTTAAGGGTTGGGATTAATTTCTGGATGCACTGTAGATGAGACTGGTGGCATCCTGCACCCTCTGCTGGTTCTAAGGCAAAATGCAGTGCGTCTAAAAGGTTGTCTGTGTTGTCTAATAAGTGGGGATAAGTTAGGATAGACCCTGATCACTGGTGTCCCCACAGAAAGATTAGCTCATCAGTGTCTCTGGATGATTACAATGCATTGATCCAACACTGTACTGTTGTCAGAAGAACTTTCTTCTGACGAGATTTTCAGAGGCACCCAGGGAGCTAGCGCTGAGTGCTCAGGAACACAGCTGGTGGGTAGGCTGGTATTTGTAACCTGCTTCTCTACCCATGCTTTAAAATGTTCTGATAAGAGTCCCTGAGTGTATTGTCCAAGGAGCAGCATTAATGTCACCCATAATAAAACAAGGGACCTCGAGGCAAAAGGACTCAAGCTTCCAAACTGCTCGTAGAATGAGCTCTGAGGCGTTGGAGCTCAGAAGCCAACAATGGACATGGCAGAGTCCCAGGTTGTCCAGACAAGCCAGGTCTCAATGAGGGCTGGATACATACAGTATGTCCCTATAAATAAAGGTAGAGGAGGACAAAGGCTATTATCTTGCTTACTGTCTCACACCCCTTCCCCTGCCCTGTTACCTTGGTTTAGCTTGGTGTACGATGATGCATTCCCTGTTCCCCAAGCTCGGGGTAAATTCCCCAAGATTACAAAAGATGTTTAATGCAGTGTTTAATGGATGATTGTGCTTAAGAAGTAAGCAGAGGGTGTAGAGATGCACCATACCTCCTTCAGGTAACACACCAGCACGAGCAGGATACCAGAGGCACAGTAAACCATGAAACTGCAAGCAACACAACTTTCTGTATCAAGTCGAAGACAATAAAAAAACAACTTCTACAAATACAATACAAATGAACATAATAGTAAATTACAGATTAAAATACACATTTTTACAGTTAGACACAAACTAAACAGCTGCTTTACTGCTACCCTCCTGTCAATGATGACCATTTGTGAATCCTTGGTAATAGAATCAGTGTTCAGTCAGTGTTAACTGAGTTTACCTGAGGTTAAGGTTCCATAGATGTCAGTCTGTTCTGCACTAAACACGCAATCACCTGTTTCATATCCATCATGTCAGACTCTTGACAGGCTGGAGCACATAATATATTTATTAAAACAGTCTTTTACAAAAAGAACCAATAACAAGTACCACACACAGAGACACACTGTGTAACCGCTGCCCTCTCTTGCTCTGCCTCTCCCTCCTTCCCCTCTGGCACACATGACAGCAGCAACGAGGACAAGCTGTTTTCCCTGCTGATAAATATTCTGACACGCTATGCCTGACAGTCTGGGTCCACCAGGCAGGAATTGGGATGGACAGGCAGTGGCAGTGTGTTTGGGCTTCCATGTGTGTGCGTAAGAGAGAGAGGGTGTGTGAGTGTGTGCTAGTCCTGTTGTCTCCATGGAGTCTGCTCCGCATTTTGAATTGGCCTGGGATGCTTCCTCCAGGCAATGCAAGAGACGCTTCGTTACTGGAGTCTGTTGTTCCCACCCATCCATCCACCCACTTCTCCTCCCCTCCATGACTAAGACCCTTGATTCCATCACCTTCTGCTCCCTGCCTCATCAGCTCACCCAAAAGATGAGGGCTGGGTGCTGCCTTCTTGCCAGCCTGAAATGCTGACATGCACAAGCTGGCATCCCTTCGTTTGGAACAACCTCCCTCTTTTTCACTTTTTGCTCCTCCCTCCTTCTTTCTTCTTTCGTTTCTCTCTCATTTCCTTTGCTGTCTAAGCTGCATGTCCAACCAAAGCAACAAATAGACTGGGATATTAATAGAAAGATAAGTTAAATGGGGTATAGTGCCCTTTTCTCTGGACATCAGGGATTATGGTTTATTCTCTGATGTTTGCTTTAACATCACTTTTTCTGCTTTTCTCTTATTTTGCTGTTTTCGTCTTTTTTCTCTAATTCTGCAGGCTGTTGCCAGTTCCTGTTCCCTAATTGCTGTTCCTCTATGATTTGCTGTCCTCTTTCAAGCTAAAGAGGCTTAACAGAACCCAGCAGAGAGGAACAACACATGGTAAAGTGAGGGAAATGTCAGGTATTAAAATAGGTAGAGAAGTCACAAAGAGAGCTTGGGGGAAGGGGCCAAGGGAGGGGTTGAGTAGGTGGAGTGTGGTATGGAGAGATTACATTTCTTGTCAGGACTGTGACTTGCATTACTTTGTTTCTGTTACTCTGTAACTTTGTAACTTTAATTAACAGGTTAATAGGTAAGCTGATGCTAAAAATATAGTGGAGGGTGCTGAGTGTGAACATGCTGTCTAATGTCACTAGTAGTGTAGGATGGTGGAAACTTGAAGAAACAGTTATATTAACTCATTGACTCTTTTTCGTTACTTTTGATGACGAAGGAACATTTGTTCTGTTAGCTGAATGTGCATTTTGTATTTTTTAATATATCTTTGTTTCACACTTTTAGCCATTTCAAAGTAAGAGGGTGCATAGTTTTACCCTCAAAATCCACACATAAAATGTGATTTTAAGTGACAGGAAACATCGCACCACCACTTCTTTATCTAATATGTATATAATAGATAAAGAAGTGGTTATGCTATTGTTCCAGATCATTGTCCACATGTTGATTTGGCACAGTTTTTACGACGGATGTCCTTCCTGACACAACCCTCCCCAATTTCTACCGGGCTTGGACCAGCACTGCACAGCTGGGGAGGGGAATGGGCTGTTAGGGGTTCAGTGTCTTGCCCAGAGACACGATGACATATAGCCGGGACCGGGGATCAAACCACTGACCCTGTGGTCCGTGGACGACTGCCTTTACCAACTGAGCTACAGTTATATTATGATAGCAAAAAGAAATAACATAATAATAATGTTATAATAATATCATTAATAATAGTAATAATAATAATAATAATGATGATAATAATGCAATTAACCAATAGGCTGATAACAACATTAGCAATAATAGAAAGGATACAAAACAGGACAAAATAAAATAATGTAATATTATAATGATAAAATAATGATAGTGTTTAGAAAAAAAGGGAAAAGAAAGCTACTACTACTACTACCACTAATAACTAATCACATAAAATCCCAATAAAATACATTTATGTTTATGTTTGGAACAAGTGGTATGAATACTTTGTAAGGCACTTTATCTGTAGTTAGCCTTGGAAGCAGTTATGTGTCTGTGTATGTCTGTGTTTTTGTGTGTGGGGCAATGATTTTGGGACTGATGCCATTTAATGTTGCCTCAAAACCCCCAGATTTTCTCAAAATTACTTCAACCTCATGCCATATTCCCCTCAATCCTTCTGATGAGAAATTACTGTGGAAATATTGTTATCTACAGCTTCAGTGTAACATTGTCATGGGGTTTGTTGTTACGTGTTGTGTCTCATCCACTGACAGGTGTGTTTAGCTCCAGCACAATGCTCAGCAGAATAATAAGCAAATGGATTCATGGGTTTTATGAGGTCTGTGAAAATGGTTGCTAGCTAGAAGCAGCTATGAACGTAATAACATTTTTTAGAGCAGTTAACCTCAGGATCCCCTGTCAAGAGAAAACAATTCAACATCAGCATCTATCAGTGAAAAATGTAATGTTTTAGATTGGTGAATTGAAACTAAGCTTCATGCAATGAGATGGTATAGCTATGCTAATTTAGTGAATGATCTTATCAGACAAAGGGCTTTAATGTTACTTCTTACACCCACACTTACACACATATGAGGTTTGTGGCATTTCTGAGGTGTGAATTTAACAAGAATGGGACAGATGTGATTTCCTAGTGACTTTGATCCTCAACCACCAAAATCTAATCAGTTCATCCCCAAGTGCTTCTGGATGCATTTGTCAAATTGGAAGACTTTACTGTGTTATCACATTCATAAGAATGGGAAAGGCATGAGGTCACAGTGACCTTGACCTTTTACCTCTGACAGACTAACTGCTAGGACATGATGTTATGGTGGATTTGACCTTATGTAGTGATGTAAGAACCGTCGGTGTCATCAGGAGACACAACCAGATAAAGCTGAGTGTCATCAGAAGGAGATGCCATGTTTCCTGATGACACCACTGAGAAGTAAAATACAAATTAAAAAGTGATAAAGTCATAAAATTGATCCTTGGGGAAGTTTTGGATACATTTTCATTAGTTTCAACAAAGAGCTCTCTAGGAGGGAACCTGTTCTGAAATCATGTTATCAATAGAATTTGATGATAAATTGTAAGAAAAGCAGTGCTTTTTTTCCAGTAGTATCGAGGCTGACAGTGTATAGGCCTGATATTATTAAACCTACTTTGGTTTTATTAAATGTTTTTTTTTGCCTAATAATGACCTTGTTCACTTGAACATACAACTTTCGTTTGGAAAGCAACACCTGCTGTCATCAACTGCCCAATTACATTTGAGCCTCTGAAAGTTAAAATTTTTCTTTTTAATAAAACAGTAAATGGGTGGCGTTGTATTTAAACTTGAAAGTATTGACAGTATTTATTTTGTCATAAATATTTTATCCATTTTTTTCTTTTAAATGGACACAAAGAAAACAAAGAAAACCAGAGTACATTTTATGAAATGTTACTTGTAAGTTTGACAAACCTTACTGTGTGCCCTCCCAAAACCAATATTTCCTTATTAGTATTATTATCCCAGCAGCCCCTCTACAGGCTGTGTTTTCTGTGCACTATATGGGAAAGTCTTTTCCCTCCCATTTCCCAAGCTTGAGGGGTCCCAAGAAGTGAAATTGTGGTTAAATATTCATGAATTAATAAGGAACGATAGAGTAACTACTTCTTGTGATGTGTCACTTTTCGCTGAATGTCCACAAAAAGAGCAACTAATGCAGCAAATGTGTTGTTAATGAGAAACAATTTCGAAAGTGTCTGTTACTTTGATTAGCAGACAGTTATGAAGTAATGCTTACATGATCATTTTGATACTGAATGTATGTGATTGATAACAAAATACCATAAAATACTAATATTATACTAAATAAAGAGTATACTGTAGTGACACGTGCATCCCACAACCCATATACTCCTACATTGATCAGTCCAGCTGCCTACACTGCCTGTTCTGTATGTTGACTTGCTCACACTACAGTAAAGTCAACAAGCCTCCTAACTCAGACTTTAGATGATGTTTCCAGTGTATGATAAGAGGAAGACATGTGATTAAAAATGTGGATTTGAGAATGTGATCAGTAAACTGCTACACTGCTTTACCCACATTGCTATCAACAAACTGCTGTTGTGCTTCAGTTTTTTTGTCTATTTGGTATTTTTTTGCTTTTGCATTTGCACCACTCTCTTGACTCAAGTAAACTGTCAGCTGAAAGAGTGAGTATTTCTGAATGCCAACGGTGTCATGTAATAAAGAGCTATGCAGCAGACTGCGATTCTATGTTGTTGTGTGTTCAGCTGGAGTGTGTGTTGAGATTGAACTTGAATGCACAAGTTATTTGGGGATAGAGCATCTTCAGCCTTGACATGCAGTGTGTGTGTGGGTGTGTGTATAGAAGGTTGTTCCTTTGTTCCTGTGAGCCAAGGCCATGGGGAACAGGATTCTTATTTCCGTCTCACACCAGTGAACAGGTGTAGGGGTCAGGCGTCTGGAGTGTGTATGTGTGTGTGTGTGTGTACTGAAATTTGCTATAGAACATGTCAAGACGTGGCGTTCAGTGGCATGGAACTGATTGCCCTGCCAAACCTTGACAATTACCATCCAGGGTCGAACACACACACGCGCACACACACTTTTCAATTCTCTCCAGCCCTGCTCCCACTGGTGGTTGTCGTTCTCCATCGTGGAGGAAGATATGTGGAATGGGAAGATATACCGTGTAGTTATGTCCTTTTACTGTCATTTATTCACATATATCAGGACCACGATGAGCATCACTACTGAACTGACCATGGTTGCATTTAGGGATCCCACTTTATGTGGTATTTTGGTATCGGCAAGCCATCAGAACTCGTCTCAGAAGCAGTGGTATTGTGACATCACTAGTTGTATCACAAGAACTCAATGTATATGGCCCCCATTAATCTGGTTTAAGTTGTTTAGTAGCACTTCTATTGCTCTTTTTTGTCTAGAGCCAAGGTGGACTTTTGACATGGGAACCAGTGCTGCCTTCTTGTTTCCTACAAACAGTCAGTTTCTTTGACCACTGATCAGTTTTTTTCCCTAACACCAACGAAATAGCTAGTTTTGTACTCAAAGGTGCATTAACCTTATCAAAGTACTTGTTTTCACACAATATGATGCCTTTAACTTATTGAAATAGTCCACTTTGATCAAAGCGTAAGCATAATGACTGATCAAGAAGCAGACAAATTAGTAATTTTAATTGCAGTGATTTGAATCACTTAAAAAGATACAGATATTCATCCTACAACTATGTCAGATCAGAAACAAATTTATATTATTATTATTAATATTAGTGTTGTGTCTGGGAGGATTCCATTTAAGAATGTTAATCAAGCCAAGTTGTCTTTCCCACTTGTCTCTGATTTTAAAGCCAAGGGACGGCATATTTTTTTGGGTGTTTTAATGACCTTTTAGTTATGACTGGCCTCAGATGCTTGTAGGCAACATTACAACACAAGAAATGTTGATTGCATTTTCGATTTAGTTTGACCCCAGTATGTTGTCTTTGCTTTGAACCCATATCAGAGCCTCCTCAGGCTGTGTAGAAAGGCTGGTTCCTTAATGTTGTGCTTAATGAAGACAGCATATTGACTGGTTATGAACTACACACGGATGCTTTGTAAATCTTTTTGTGCACGTGCACACCCATGTGTTCACAATGATGAATGTTTAATTAAACAAAGCTATTTTGAGAACACCATCATTATCTTTGTCCTTAAGTGGAACACTGTTTTAAATATGTTCATTCAGCTGGTGGGGGCTCCAGCAGGGTAATTGTTAAGCTTGTTGAATTTGACAGTGTGCCTTGTTGTGTTTGTAGCATGCTCACTCGCTCTAAGTATGTACAAAAGACAGTGCTTCACTTCCTTCTTATTTTGCCAAGTGTGTAATAAGAGCTAGAGAAATCATCTATCCAATCACAAGATTGGTCGATCCCCTGCTCCTGCACTCCCTATGTCTGAGTGTCCTTGGGCATGACACTGAAATTCAAGTCCCAGGTCTGACCAGCACCTATTACCTGGCAGCCACCGTCATCTGTGTGTGGATGGGTGAATGGGAAGATACATGTGAAGAGCTTTGGGTACCAACGAAGTAGAAGACCACTCTATAAGTATAGACCATTTACCATTAATAAGGCTTTAATTGTGACTGTATAGAACCCACATGTATATACCAAACCCACCCCTCAATATAAGCCAGGAGCCTATGCATATAATGGAATATGGACTTGGAAAATGGTCTGCACTTGCAGATTTTTTACCCGATCGCACTCAAAGCAATTTATTCACTCATTCACAATCACACACCGATGGGGGAGCCAGCAAACACTCACTGGGAGCAACTAAGTTGGGGTTCAGTGTCTTGCTCAAGGACACTTTGACATGTGACCGGAGGAGCCGGGGTTTGAACCAACAACTGTGAGATTGGTGGAGAGCCGCTCTACCTTTCTGCACCACAATCGCCCTCTGAAACTGTGTATCTGTACATGCAGCACGTTCTTATCCCACAGTGTCAGATATTGACACTTCAGAAAGAGTCAAATTGTGCCGCTTTGTACATCCTTTGGCTTCTCATACACCACAGGCGTCGATTTAGGCGTCACATATTGAAAGCGCTGGGGTTTGTTATTAACTACACTGAAAAAACTCAGAGAGTCAATCACCAACGCGAACAGACTCAGACTACAACTTAAATGCAGGGCACTTTAATGGACCTTAATCCCTGTTGTAGCTGATGCTCATTAAGGTGTAAAAGCACATGATCCCAATGAAATTATTAGCATGATGTGTGTAAACAGGTGTGTTGAAAACATTATATGCGATAATTCGAGGAAAAGCACATCTTACAAAAACTGTGTAGGTTTTCTCCTGATGGTGCTATGTGAATATGTGGTGCTATGACATCCAGCTTGTCAGTTCCCCCAGTGTGACATGTGGGCAGAGGCAATAATCATTTTTTCCACACCACTCACCCTCTTTGGTTCTTCATTTTTCCCTGCACACCTTAGTCCAATCTTTCCCTCTGGGACGACTATTGGGCTCCTCTGCCTCTTAACCATTTGTCACTCTAAGACCCTAGTAATGGCTACAGCTAGAAACATGTAATGCAACATGCTCTCATTAATAGAGAGGAGGAATTTCACAAAAATACACCTTGTATTGTACTGTGCAAAAGTCTTATGTCACCTTTAGGTGTGTTGTTTTCGCAATGCTGTGATGAGCATATATATTTATTTTACAGCATATTTATTCTAACACAATTAGACATATGGGGAATGCACACACTATTAAAACCCATCTCAAACATGTTAGAAAAAGACGTTTTATAGGACAACTGACCTTCCTTACATTTAACCTGTATTGAACTCTCTTGGCCAGACAAGATCAAACTCACTGTACAGGTGTGGAAGATTCCAACCAGCATAAAGAGTGTTGTTGAACACTGAAAACACTGAACTAGCGTAGATCGCCTTTATTAGCATTAGCTTTTAGTTGTAAAACTAGCATCAATCTCATTGAAATTCTACAAATACACATCAATACATGCATTTTTACCTTCACAGCAAACTTTTCCTTGGTCTTGTCTGTCACAATAACCCCCCCCTTGTTCTTGGTTCTGGACCTCCAAATGGTTGGTGCCACTCTGGAACCATTTTTCCTGGCTCAGAGCCAGACCTTTCACTGTCAACATGCTGGAAGAAGTCCAGCAAGGACTTGCCTCAGCATCTGACATTATCTAATAGTGGATGAAGACTTTCACATTACTGTATACATGTATATATATACCAGGCCAGAAAATTAGCTCCAAAGTAAACTTGGATGATACAGGAATACAATTTAAACACAAGGCTGTTTTTCAGTTGTTGCTGTTGTGGCTAAACTGATAAATGCTTGCATTTGGCATCAATTAAAGTCGGTTGAATAAATGGAAGCGCATGCATCTTAGTGGTGCAATAAAAACTGAATCTGGTGAATTTTGGGGTCACTTGTTTGCAATAATGCAACATCATTTTACAACAATATACGAAGGTGAAAATCAACTATTATTGGAGAATATTTGAACATTTCCCTTTTATAAAGGACTAAAATGATTTATTCACCATCAAATCTATTGCTAATTAGTTATTTGTTGGTAAAGTATCAATTAGGCCTTAGACCACTGTTTTTGTATACAGTAGATCTAAATCATGTGTGACTCTCCTTTTTTATTTTTTACATTTTTAGATAATTGTAGAGTTTCTGGGAGATAATAGAGGGAGGAGAGGCAGGGAAGAAGAACACAACGACCAAGTCCTCCTGAAGGGGAAAGAAAACACCTTTTATGATTGCTGCTGTTTAATTATACATTTGCCTGCCGTTTTGCAGCCTGGAGCTACAGTCCAGTAACACAATATTCCCAAAACTGCCAAATGCTTCATACAAGCTATTCTACAAACATATGACTCTCTATATATATTGTATATATACTCTCTCTCTCTCTCTCTATATGCGTATATATATGCATATATATATATGTAGTACAGTGTAGTATGTAGTATAGTATATATGCTCCCTCTCACAATAAAATCATAATTTTGCATTAGATGGATTTTCTTTA
Source organism: Channa argus (assembly GCF_033026475.1). Classification (NCBI taxonomy): domain Eukaryota; kingdom Metazoa; phylum Chordata; class Actinopteri; order Anabantiformes; family Channidae; genus Channa; species Channa argus. Next base: position 27,568,141 of record NC_090203.1, on the reverse strand, counting down.
TATATTTAAATATACGTATATATATACGTATATATATATATATATTGACATAAAGAAAATCCAGATACACACTATTCAGCTATAACTCTAATGCAAAATTATGATTTTATTGTGCACTGTTCACCACAACATTTATACCATTGGGTATTTTTCTGTGTTCTCTAAATTTCTTCCCTAGAAAGGCATTTTTTCAATGTACTTTTCAATGTTAACTAGCAGTCCACAAAGCACTGAGGGCCGGTGTCACTACTTACCTGCTGTGACTCTGAAGTCCTTCTCCATATATTGTGATTAAAATGTTGACTATATTTGTAGTGATCTACCTGATGTGTGTTTTTGATAGTGAGAGTTCCAGTTGGGAAAATTGTCAATGAACTGCTGTTATTTAACATATAAGGCTTAGAAGAACTGATGTTATTGAAGCATATAAAAAAGAGTGAAAGGATTATGATCAGGGAGATTTACAAAGGAATGTTTCAGTGTGCAAGCAGTTTGATGAAAGCAGCACATACTGCTCAAACATACTGTCCTGCCCTCATTCACTCTCTCCCAGCTCTTGTTTCTGCCTGTTCTCTCTCTTGCTCTCTTGCTCGTTCCCATTTAACCTGCTCACATTTTACCCTCCTTGCTAGTTCATTTTGTCCATTCTTCACCCGTCTGTTCCCTGAACCCCTTACTAATCTGAGACTTCATCCTTTGACCACTCTACTATCCCTGATATCAGACTCTCTTCACCTTCACCTGGTAGCTGTTATTCTACTAACTCTTTTGCTCTTCCAGTCTCAACCGGAATGTGAGCTGTGATGTTAATTCATAAACCTTGTTTTACACATACTTGCCTGGCTGTTCATCTGCCTGACCAGACTCCTGCCTCAGCCTCAGGTTCATACACTAAGTCTGAGACACTTTTTCTGCTAAAATAAGTGTAATTATATAAACACAACTCTAACATGTTGTCGGAAGAATCACGTTGAACTCATATGTGCAGGTTATGCAACTCCTCTTTATCCACTATTGTTTTGAAAGCAGCAGTGATTAACATTCATTCTATGTCATGGTGCACATCAAGCATTACAGAGTGTAAAATGAGCACTGGGTTGGCGTTTTGCTGACTTGTTACTATAAATAGGCAAAGTTGTCCTTAAGAAGGTTCAACTTAGAGGCAAACATGATAAAACCCAGCGGTCATATGGGCACTGATTGTTCTGCAGCTAAATAGCCCCCTACACAGCAAGCTGTGATGGACTGTGTCTTCTGACACACGTCACTCATGGGCAGCATTCTTCCGTGCTGACTCCAGCCCTCCACAAGCTTAAAGCCAGCTGTTGTGGTTGAACAGGTGGGTTAATTAATAAAAATGAAGAGAGAGTTAATAAAAATGTAATTAATAAAAATGAAAAGTTTGAAGGCAAGGCTAAGTTTAGCCCTGACTGCAGTGGCCTATGGGAAATCTACTCTTGCAATGCTGCCCTCAAGCAAGGCAGCGAATCTCCAGTTCCTTCAGTGTTGAGTTCAACGGCTGACAGCTGTTTATAAGGGGCAGCTCCCACTGTTAGTGTGTGAACCTGTGTTGGTGTTACTTCAAAGATCGTGACTGATTTATTAAACACTGGTGCCTGTTTCTGGTTTCAGACAGAGATGCTGACACTCTAACAGAAGCTCCTCGCCATTATTCTACGTTGAAGTCTGCAGCCATTCTAACAGGTAAGCTTCATTAGCCCTGTTTAACGTTTTTCTACACTAATGTTCTACTGAGGGTCTGGATTTTATTTTTTTTTTGTGGCACTGTAATACAACTTGGTCCATAACAGGTCAATACCCACAAGACTTTAGCATTTTTGCACCTTACTTTCTTATATTTATATTCATAAGTGATTGGAATTTGTGAGTTGCTCTTTAAAAACATGACTACAAAGTAGGTATCTCTTCAGAAAATCAGAGTGTTGAACTCCTTCAGGGTGGACTTTCGGTTGTAACTGAAATATTTATCCCTGAGCTCGTTGTGTGTTTTACATTTATATCAAAAATGTAAATTACTTCTTGACCATTAATCTTCATACGATAATGCACAATGACAAAGTTAAAACAAAAAATCTAACATAATCCCACAGTGCTGAATTTAGTAGTAGTAGTTTATTCCATTCTTGCTGAGGCATTCACTCAAGCTCTATCACATTGAATGGGAAGCATCGGTGAACTGCCATCTTCAGTTCTTTCTGCAGATGTTCTGTGGGGTTTAAATCTGGGCTTTGGTTGGGCCACTCAACAACAGTCAGACCTGAAGTTATGAATCCGCTCACGCCTTGTCTTGGCTGTTTGCTTCATTTCATGGCTATTCTGAAAGGTTAAGCATCATCCCAGATTTATATGTCAAGTCCCAAGTCTCATGTACTTTACTTTTTTCCCTTATGCTCTTAGAGTGACTTAACCTCCTCCCTTGAAGTCTGTGACTTCAATCTAACCACTCCACCATAAAAACCTGATTAATTACTAGGTGCAACTCTCTTAGAATGGATTTGTATTTCCTACTTGACCAAAGTGCTTCCTGTAGATTTACTTAATTCAGCTGGATAATCGACACTACCCAAACATGCACATGTTAAAATGTTCAGCACTTATATAGCGCTTTTCTACCTATTGGCACTCAAAGCACTTTACACTGCTTCTTATTCACCCATTCACACTCACAATCACACACACACACACACACACACACACACTGCTGCTATGCAGCTGGCCAACACTCACCAGGAAAAACTAAGTTGGAGTTCTACAAAGTTGGGGTTCAACTTGCTGTCTTGCTCAAGGACACTTCAACATGTGACCAGAGGAGCCGGGAATCTAACCAACAACTGCGAGATTGTACCTACCTGTACCTTCGCTGTACTTTCCTGTGCCACAGTCACCCCATGGGAACATGCAAAGGTTTAGAAATGGTTGAATGGCCATGTCCTGATCTGTGCTTCACCACAAAATGTTTAAAGAGACCACAATTAGCTTATGTAAAATGTGGGACCTTAAATAATAAGTGTGTACCTTTCTAAACTTTTTCCAATCAGTTTAAATTATCACAGTTAAATTCAAGATACATTACTTACAAAAAGCAAGGAATATTCGACTTTTGGGTCAAATTTCAGAAGCACATAAAATTCCAATTTTTAAATTCAATTAAACTTTATTTATATAGCGCCAATTTTCAACAAAGTCATCTCAAGGCACTTTACAGAATAAAGTCCAGACTACACAAGTATGTAGAAGCAACCCAACAATTCCCCCTTGAACAAGCCATAGGCAACAGTGGAGAGGAAAAACTCCTTTTAACGGGAGAAACCTCCAGCAGAACCAGGCTCAGGGTGGGCGGCCATCTGCCTTGACCGGTTGGGGTGAGTGGAAAGTGAAGAAAGAAAAGAAAACAAAAATGAAATGAAAATGAAAAGCAACAACAAAACAACAACAAAAACCAACAACAAAACAACAACAAAACAACAAAAAAGCAACAACAAAGCATTGTACAGGTTGGTAGGACACAGAATTAATGGCCTACAGTGGTGACAAATAAACGTATAGAGAAAAACTAGTTCAGGTTGAGTGAGCAGTTTTAACTATAAGCTTTATCAAAAAGGAAAGTTTTAAGCTTAGTCTTAAAAGTAGAGAGGGTGTCTGCTCCCCGAATTTGGATTGGGAGCTGGTTCCACAGGAGAGGAGCTTGATAGCTAAAGGCTCTGCCTCCCGTTCTACTTTTGCAAACTCTTAGAACTACAAGTAGGCCTGTATTCTGGGATCGAAGTGGTCTAATCGGGCGATACAGAACTATGAGATCTTTTAAATATGATGGAGCTTGACCATTAAGAGCTTTGTATGTAAGGAGGAGGGTTTTGAACTCTATTCTAGATTTTATGGGAAGCCAATGGAGAGAAGCTAGTGAAGGTGAAATATGATCTCTCTTTCCTAATCCAGTCAGCACTCTTGCTGCAGCATTTTGGATTAATTGAAGGCTTTTTGGAGAGTTATTAGGACACCCCAGAAGTAGGGAATTACAGTATTCCAACCTAGAGGTAATAAATGCATGGACCAGTTTTTCGGCATCACTTTGAGACAGGATGCTTCTAATTTTGGCAATGTTCCGTAGGTGGAAGAAGGCTGTTCTAGAGATTTGTTTTATATGTAAGGTAAAGGAAAAATTCTGATCAAAAATAACTCCAAGGTTCCTCACCGCAGCACTGGAGGCCAAAGTTATGTCATCTGAAGTAACTATATTGTTAGACAGCATATTTCTCATGTTTTTAGGCCCAAAGAGGATGATTTCAGTTTTGTCTGAATTTAGAAGTAGGAAATTGTACGACATCCAGGTCTTTATGTCTTTGATACATGCTTCAAGTTTGACTAATTTGTTAGTATCTTCTGGTTTCACAGATAAATAGAGCTGGGTATCATCTGCATAGCAGTGGAAGTTTATGGAATGTTTCCTAATTATTTTACCTAAAGGTGACAAATACAGATTGAAAAGTATTGGTCCTAACACAGAGCCCTGTGGAACTCCATAACTAACTTTGGTGCATAAAGAAGAGTCATCATTAACATGAACAAGTTGGAATCTGTCCGACAGATAAGATTTAAACCAATGTAATGTGGTTCCTTTAATCCCAAATCCATGTTCCAGTCTCTGTAATAAAATGTTGTGGTCAATGGTGTCAAATGCGGCACTAAGGTCTAGTAAGACGAGTACGGACACAAGTCCATTATCTGAAGCCAGGAGAAGATCATTGGTGACTTTTACCAGTGCTGTTTCTGTACTATGATGAACTCCAAATCCTGATTGAAAGTCTTCATACAAATTATTCCTGTAAAGGTGATCACATAATTGTTTTGCAACTACTTTTTCAAGGATTTTAGAAATAAACGGGAGATTTGATATTGGTCTATAGTTGGCTAAATCACCTGGATCAAGACAGGGTTTTTTAAGTAGTGGTTTGAGGATCTGGTGAATCTTTTCCCTAATGGCTACAATTTTATTAGTAAAGAAAGTCATGAAGTCATTGCTGCTCAGAGTTAAGGGAAAACTAGGCTCAACAGAACTATGGCTTTTAGTCAGCCTGGCTACAGTGCTGAACGGAAACCGGGGGTTGTTCTTGTTTTCTTCTATTAATGATGAATAATATGCTGTTCTGGCATCACAGAGAGCTTTTTTGTACGTTTTTAAACTATTTTTCAAGGCTAACAGGGATTCTTCTAAATTTGTGGAACACAACTTCCTCTCTAACTTTTGTGACGCCTGCTTTTAGCTGTGCATTTGTGAATTGTACCATGGAGGTCGGCTCCTCTGATTCACTGCCTTCTTTTTCAGAGGGGCAACTGTATCTAGTATCATACGCAGTGAGGCTGCAGAATCGTCAACTAAATAATCAATTTGTACAGGAGTAAGATGGCTACTCACCATAGTATTGACACACGGTGGTGAAAAAGATGAATAAATAATTTCTTTAAATTTATTCACAGCATTTTCAGATAAACATCTGCTGTAGTGGAATTTTTTCCTAACTGCTGTATAGTCCGTTATTGTAAATTCAAATGTTATTAGAAAATGGTCAGACAGAAGACTAGAATACTATTAATTTATCAGTTTCAATGCCATATGTGCACTATAACCTTCATTGGTGCACTTAATTTTAATTTGACCTTCTCTAAACATTTTAATGCACATTTCCGTCTGTTCAATGTTTCAGTACTTATTGCATAACCACAAAATCACAACATGATTCATGGATCAGACATCAGACACCAGTAAATGTTTAGGTTCACTGACAATTTGTATTTAAACAGTCCTTTTCATCATGCTCTTCACATTTTCACACTTCACGAGACATAGATGACACCTGAAAATTGACAAGGTATTGAGACATTGACATTTTTTGTTGTGGTATACTCACCACTGTTGTTAGCTTTTTTTCCATAAATTATTTGAAATAAACAAAAATACCATCACATGCTTCTACGTAAATGCTCTACTTTTATGATATATCTCTTCTATGATATAATGTGTAGCATGAACTTTTTATATTTTCTATAAATTTCTGAAAGTCAAATATCCCTAACATTTTGTTAGTAGTGTATATCTAAAAGAAATTCATAGTAAACAGGATGAGCCTGACCACAAATTGGGGTCACAACAAAAGTCACAATTACTTTTTTAAAGAAAGATTTCAGTTTTAAAATTGAATGTTTTCATTTTGTCATTACTGATTGTTGCATGAAGATTGATGTTTAAAAATTCAACTTTTTCAAAATTTGTAATAAAATTTGTGGCAAGGTTTGAATACTTACTTGTAAAAACTCCAAAGTTATGTATTTTTGTGTCATTAGTCGGCCCCAAAGTTGTACAAGAGAACTAAATGATGTTCTTCTGAATGCACTGTTGAACCTCTTCTGAGTTTCTATAGTCTTATTTTATTATTATCATTTTCTTAACTTTGCTTAATTTTATATTTCAGAGTTTAGAGGTATGAATTGTTTTGGTTTTCATCAGCCTGAGAACACTTCACTGCCACAGAAACTGTAATTCTTCAGTTAAACACTGAAGATATGAAATTAAAATTCAGTTTTTCTTCATATTGTTTTACTCTAGCATTTGCTGGAAGTACTGGAGTAAAGCAGCTTAAAACTTTTAGGATATGAGGTTTTATTCATTTATTGCTGAAATATAAAATACAGTAGCATTAAGACCGATGCACTGTATGACATTTGTATTGAGTGATCTTTACCAGTGGCAACTATTAATAGAATTTGGCGTTGGTTCATTATTGTATGTGTTTGAGTTTAAGATGAGTTCAATGCCTTCGTTGATCCGTATGAGCTTGTTTCCACTCCCGCAGAAAATAGATGCTAGCACATAACAAAACAGGAAAATGAGAAAAGCTGGGCATTTGCATGTCTGGCTGTTTGTGGCTTTTTGTGTGGTTAGTGAAAGTGATTTGGCATTTTAAAATCAGCCCACATTCTGTAGCTTTGAGGTCCTGAACATCACTGAAAATGTGTGTATAATATATTTACATGCAAATCAAAAGTATTACCATTCTCTAGAGCCCCGGACAGCCAGACAATCGAACTCCCTCCTCATTGTGTTTGTCATTAGCATTTAGTGACAACTGTCCAGATGCTAGAAGTTATTAGTGGTTAGCTTCTGCCTACAAGGGGAGAGCCAGAACTCCAGAACCTATAGGGGGTCAGAGAGGATTGTGTGCTTGGCCAGGTGCTCTTTTGTGTAGAGACAAGGAAGCGGAGCAGCCCTTAGATCCAGGCTAGAGGCTTAGAGGGTTGGTGCAGCAGTTCATATACTGAATTATGGATTTAATGGAGCATATCTGCCAACATTTTACCTTAACTGCAAATGACCTTAGGAATTGACTTATTTCTTAGTTTTCAAAAAGCCACTATATTGTTTCCAATGTGAAATCAGACTTGGCCTGCATACATTAGTTTGTTACTGAATTCCATCCTTTAATTACTAATAGTTATCTTTCTTTAAAGAAACAACTGTCAGGGTGATACATATCACACTACTTCACCACATTGTCAGGTTGTGGTGAATGATGAATATTTCCTCTTGAGAGCTATTTTATAGCATATTAAAAAGCTATAATTCTGAGTTTTATTCTAGAAGGCATTCTCTCAAGATGACACTCTACAGCAGGAGTTCTTAATTCTAGTCCTCAAGGCAGTGAGAAGCTGAAAGATAGATTCACTTTGTCTATCCCCACTCAGTCCTTATATAAAGATAGGTCTTCCAGCTTCTGATTAACTGAATGCACTGGATCCAGGTAATCAGCGGTAGGATATTTGGAAAACAAGCCGAGCAAGGGTCCTTGGGAATCAGTATCTTTTACCATTCTGTAGAGTTTCTGTACAGTCACAGGGATCTTGCAGACTAACTGCATGTCTCAGTCCACAGACATGCATGTTAAGTTAGCTGCTGACTGTATGTGCCTCTTTCTTTGGCTTGATGCTACCCTGTCTTACACACATGTGTGCGTACACACACACACACACACACCTATACACACTGTAAAGAGTTAATGTGAGTGGGAATGGTTGGCTGTCTGTGTATGTCTCTCTGTGTTAACCCTGAGATACACTGGTGACCGGTTCAGAGTGGACCCTCCCTTTTGCCTGATGACAGTTGGGATAGTCTGTAGCCCCATGTGATCTTGAACAGGATAAGTGGTTAAGTTAGTTGATGTTGATTTAAAAAAAATTAATGAAATTAAATGAGCTTCCAATAGATGCATTACAGAGTGAATAGACCAGTTGTATTCAATGTCATGTCCTGCCATATTCTAAGTGGTCAGTCAATCCAATAGTTGTGTAGTACTCATTCTGTGAGAATTGGCTCCTACAATTTGTGCTCCATTCATAGTTTTGATTTTGACTGTGTTTGGTTTCCAAACCTCTGTCTAGGACCTAGGACTGGTGTGTTGTGTTCTTCACCATATTAGTTTACTGGGTTCATTAAAACTGGGTTCTAGACCTTTTTTTCTTATCCTTTTTTTTGCATTTGGCTAAATTACTTAAGGGCAGCTTCGGCATATCAATCTATCATAAGCATAAGTCCAGATTCAGTCCTCTTAAAGCAGCTGGACCAGTCAGACTCCCAGAGTGTTTCATCACGAAACCACTGCACTGACAAGCTAGAAAATGTCCTTAAATATCTCACTGGGCCATGCAGTTATCCCCACATGGTTCAAGTCAACAGACATCATCCCGGTGACTAAGACGTCTCCTGTGCTGTCTGAATGACTATTCCCACACAGCACTCACATATATGATAAAATGATGCAATGGTTACGTGACTGTCACATTAGGTTACTGAACCAGGCATCTTGTCCTGAGGCTGTAGAGTTGGAAATCACACAGAGGTGCTATCCTGCACCCAGTTGGAAACCTTAAACGTCCAGCTAAAATGCTTTCACTTGTAGATACCCCACTGAAAATGAGGGTGTTAGCTCGAGGAGTACAACCACTGATGGGAAGGTGTGGGGGACAAATTGAAACAAGACGTCTCATCTCTCATTCCAAAACATTGCAAATATGCATTCAAGCACATACCTGTCATTTTTCCGACCACAGAACATGAAGAACAGAAAAAATGCAGAATATCAAGGGCACCATACAAGACAGGGGAAGAAAAAAGAAAAGCAAAAAGAAATCAGGGAAATAGATGAAGAGTCAAACAAGAGGAACAGAAAGGATATAGAGAATTTATATCATGGAATGGCTGTAACACAAACTGATAACCTTCAGTGTCTTATACATCTTAGTGCTGAAGATTAGCCATCTTGTGCACCATGGTGAACAAAAAAGATAATACGTCTTTGTGTCGTGTGTGGGGGCGATGATGTTTGTTTCTAAAGGCTTTTTTCAAATGCCTGGAGCCTGCAATATACTGTATGTGCCTCTTTCTTTGCGTTGATGCCTGTCTTACACACATGTGCGTGCACACACACACCCCTATACACACTGGAAATATAGTTGAAAATATGTCAAGGTACCGTCAGTCTACTGCTTGTCATGCTCTGACCACTGATGATAGCCAGTCCATTTGGATCAGCCACGTTGGGGACAAAAGCGACTTGATCTGGTCACACTCAAGTCATATTGTACTGTATATGTTACAGTATAATATACATACTGTACACATGAAGCTATCTACAACAGGAGCTGTGTGAATTTTAAAACTTCTACGAGGCACTTTGTGTTAGTAAAGTGTTGTGTCAGACCTTAGTCAGACTTTTCAAAAATGAGGCGGCATTCACCTGTTATTGATCTCTCCTTTTATTCCTTCCTTTACACAGTTATGTCTATATCTGCAGCCTTTGGTTACGCACATTCACATCCAAATCTAGCAGAGGAAACCCCTACCTCAGTTTCAAAAACCAGCTTTCCTGTTTACATGACACTTAAGAAATCAGCTTTCTTGAGAAAGCCGACTGTCACATAGTAATTCAGGTCCATGTAAACGCACTTTGTTTCTCTCTGTTTTGGCCCTGAGATACTCATGACCACTCCAGCACGGGGATGCACGCTGGACTGGTCACGAGTGTCCGTTACGTGAACCCCCACATCTCGCCCAATGACAACTGGTTTAGGCTCCAGCCCCCGTGACCCTGAAAAGGCTAAGTGGTTAAAGATGACTGATGGATGGACGGACTAAACTTAATTATAATGTGAATTTGTGAACTTAATGTGTATATTACTGTGTTACCATGGAAAGTAGTGTACTGCACCTGAGTAGTACTCTACAACAGTATGTGACAGCTGGATAATATTTGTGGTACACATTGGTTTGCTTTAATAAATAGGAAACAAGAACATAAAAAAAGGTTTTAATTTGTAAAAATAAGTAAATAACTAATGTGGCTGGCAGTTTTAGACACCTTCACTGTCTGTGTTTGTGTGTTTGTGGATTGTGTGTGTGTTTGAGCTCAGGGAGACTCTGTTGAACTTTCTACACTGGTGACATGTCCACTCTCCTCCCTTCCCTCCGTCACTGTTGTGAGGGACAGCTGAAACTAGCTCCATGAATAGTGATGCAGCCATCGCTTTGTCTGTGATGCATTGCACATTAGCTGCCTTTGCCAGTCTCAGGCCCAGATTGACTTTAATTGCTAAGACTGAAAACACAGAAAGGAGTAAGAGAGACAAGAAAGAATAACAATTAGATTGCGAAAGACTGAAGGAACCAAGTTGTGAAAACTCTTTGTACCTGTCTGGATTGTACCTGCATGGGATCAACGAAGGCATTGAACTCACGTCAATTATGTTTGTGTTTGTGTTTTTTTGCTCCACCTAAAGAACTGCATCTCACTCAATAAGCTCATTGGACCCACAGAACACCAACATGGGGGAATGCAGACATGCAGATATAGTTGCTAACATTAGTGCCAAAATCTTGAAATTTGTTTGGATCTAAACCTTCAAAACTAAAACTATGTCACATAGCAAGTGGATTAGGGTTCATCTGTAGGTGCTAGATAAAGTCATGGTTTCCCTTCAAAATCACTGCTATCCACCCAAACACCCCCACGTCCTCCTGACATTACCCTGCCTTAATAAGATCTAACAGTCATTTTCGGCTGCTGCTAAAAATGACCTACATAGTCTTCGTATGCAGGAGGACAGTCTCCTCTCAATGCCGTATGACAGTCTTGTTGTGAATTCCTTTATGTACATTGATTTAAAGTCAGAAAAATATCTTGGCAATGGTAAAATTCTGTTGGAAAGGTTGGAGGAAAAATGACTGTAGGAGCTGTGTTCACAGTGACCTCTGTGGAAACAGCAAAATAAAGAGATAATACTGACGGGGTCATATTTCTGTCATTGTTTTCTTCCTTTTTCGTCTTCCTTCTTCCGCAGGAAAAATCAAACCCATGACAACTTTATTAACCTGAGACTGATTTATTCAGTGATGCATTTCATTTCTGAAATGGATGCTTGTATTTTAAAAGGACAGGAACACTATCACTCCTTTAGATTGTTTGTTGCGTTGTTTGATTTTCTCGCCTCCTGTCCCGCATCTCTTTCTGTCACTTTTTCTTGCCTGTCATTATTTCTGAAGAGGCGGGCGCTACGAATAAATCCAAAAGGTTGTCATAAAGGTGTTTTTTTCCCCCTTCTTTCTCCCTAGACCTGAGGAGTTGAGTACCTACTCCATCAAACTGATTGCCCAGGCAAGGTGCGTTGAACTTACACACCATTTGCCCTTCTCCAAACTACATCTGAGGGGTCTTCAAACAACCATATAAGTCTTTTTTAGAGAGCTATAGAAACCTCCCACAGCAATTCATGACCTCACACACTATACATCTGCCCTGCACTTTAAAGCACTCTTTGTACTCTGTTGACAAAATATACAGGAATGTCTCGTTAGGTGGGAGCCGAAGCAGTGACATCACCTCAATATTAAAGATTCTTGGATGGATTGTTTCAGTTTGGTTTCAGTTTGAGCCAATTCATCAACCCCCATCCTCCCGCATCACATACACCTTCAAAGACTCACCTGACAGGGCAAGGATGAAAGGCAAGAAGGAACAGGACGTAGTGGGAGGTGTGAAGAGGCAGTGAGTGTTGGGTGAAGGGCTCTGGAGACTAACTGAGTGCACGAATTAGAATAAGAAGAGAGGAAGGAAATGAGAGGTGTGTCAGGGAGAGCCTCACTTTACTCAAAGGTTCATGTGTTTCACTGGTGTGTGTGCAGGAAATTGGCTTGTTAATAATTCTGAGAATACTGATTCGAACTGAAACTCCAAATTGTAAGCATTCATCCACAGAAATAAATTGATTATCACATCAATTACTTTTTAGGGAAATTTTCACTCTAAAGATGCTACTTAGCAGGTATCTTTACAATATAGGTACTGAAACGTGAGCAAAATAAAACAGAAAATCAGGTACAGTGCCTTGAAGTATATCTCCTCCCTCTCCTCTATTTTTATTTTGTTACCTTACAACCTGGAATTGAAATTGATTGAATTACAAATTATTTATATTTGATTTACACAACATGCTTACAACTTTTCAGATGCAAAATATTTTTGTTTTGATGCAAACCTAATAAGACTGTGTATAAACTGTGTATAAACTGTGTATAACTATTCACCCAAAGTTAATACTTTGTAGAGCCACTCTTCCCTGTCTCTTTAGGTATGTATCTAGGAGCTTAGCACATCGAGCCACTATGATTATTGCCCATGCTTCCACCCAGAACTGCGCCAGCTGCTTTAAGTTGGATGGGTTCTGCTGGTGTACAGCAGTCTTCAAGTCAGACCACAGATTCTCTATTGGATTGAGGTCTCAGCTTTGACTGGGTCATCCCTACACATCAAAATGTTCCTTCCTACACCAATCGAGTGTTACTTTAGCAGTGTGTTTAAGGTCATTGTCAATTCTCCCCAGTTTCTTAGTACCTGCTGATGAAAAACATCGCCACGGCATGATACTGTCACCACCGCCGTGCTTCAGTGTGGCGGATTAGAGGTGTTGGGTTTGCACCAGACTCGGCAATTTTAGTCTCATCTGACCACAGGACTTTCTTCCAGATAAACTCAACATGTTATTTTATGTGTTTTTTTGTTTTGTTTTTTCTAACTAAGGGGTTTCATCTTGCCACTCTTCCATAAAGCCCAGCTCTGTGTACTGTGCACAGTGGTCAGTGGTCCTATGGATAAACAATGTGAAGCTTTTCTTCTCCTCCAGGTTTATTCTTGCTATTTTAGAGGCTTCTCTAATTAATGCCCTCTTTGCCCGGTCTGTGGGTTTACTGCGGTGCCATATTCCTATAGTTTGTGATGGATTTAGTGGTGCTTTGTGGGGGATATGGGAAGTTTTAGATATTTTTTGGTAACACAACCCTGATTTTAACTCTGCTAAAATTGGTCTGGTCTTCATCGTGCTGCTTCATGCTGCACCTTTTGCTCATTGGTGTCAAAGACTGAGTGTCTTTTCAGAGCAGGTATTTAGATATGCGGAGATGTTGTGACTAGACAGGTGGACTTAATTCGGCTAAATATGAGTTCTTAGGACTATAGGTAGCACCTGAACTAGCTCAGGAGCTTCATTGCAAAGAGATGAATACAAATGCGCACATCAATTTTTTGTTTTTTATTTTGTAGTATATTTAGAATGTATATTTTATTTGACCTTATCAACTTGGATGGTTTTGTGTAGATCCATAGCACAAAAGCCAAATAATAATCAATTTCAATTCCAAATTGTAAGTTAACAAAATAGGTCAAATAAAAAGGGGGTGAATACACGGAGTCAGGCTGTATATGTATAGGATACTCTTTCTCTCACACACAGGCCCATAAACCAGAACTGCCTTTAAACTGTTTAAAATGTGCTTAAGTAAAGTTAGATTATTTTTAGTAATGCAGCAAGCTATTCCCCAAATAACCCTGCCAATTAAATTTGGCTTTTCTATCAATACCAGCCCAAGCTCAACATATTTTTGGGAAAATACTCAAATAAAATGCTTGTATAACTGGTGATCCTCCAACTTTTGACATTTTAGATTCCCGCTGTGGCCCCAAACCTCCCACTGAGCATCTCCTTCAGCAGCTTAGACAGCACACACAGAAAAGCTTTTACTTTTAACCACATGACAAAGAGCATTTTCTTAGTAATTTTACTTTTTGACTGTTTCTGCAAATGTTTTATACAACACTGCACAAATGGCTCTTGAACAGGGTTCCTGCATTACACTCTGATAGACAAGGTTTAGAGAGCAACACATCAAAAAAGTATTCAGATTATTTTTCTTTAATACATCTGATTATGTAGTTTGTGGTGTATGTAGTCTGTGCCTCTTTTGGTCCAAAGTGCAATTATGATTATCTTTTTAGATGCTTCGGTCACACGGTGTATGGCCTTCATGTCCATATACAACAATTAGCCACAACATTGATACTGGTGATCTTAATGATGTTGTCGAGAAGGGTCAGCATGGCCACTCTGCGTGGTCTGCAGCTACACAGCCCCCATAAGTTATTTAATTTAAGGTACTCCACCAAAAAAGTGTACTTCAAACTCTACTGATTAAAGTAATCATGGTAAAACATGTACAGGAATTGATAAAAGTTAACTTTTGGTAAAAGTGGAGCTGATTTTTACCACTTTATGTGCTGTCAGGTGGTTACCTCACAAAGGAGCTTCAGCCTTTATTAGTTTACAAACTGTCAGCTGAGATTCATCTGACTTCAGTCAGGTAGGCAATGCAAGAGGGATTACATGTGTTTCTAAGGCATTTCCTTCGACACGAACCGAGCATTGTTTAGTAATCACCGAAATGAGACGGACATCTGGCTTCACTGGGCTGCATTTCATGCCTTTCAGCTGAAACATTTAAAGTGTCAGGATCAAGTGTGAAATCTTTAACATGAGCAAAATAGCTTTACACTACCAGTTTGTGTCTTTAGAAGACGTGTGCGTGTTATTGTATCTCGGCCCTTCCTCACACTTCTCGAAACAGCCACAGCCTAAACCTCATTAACCGAAACTGCATCCACAACATTTGGTGCTTGTGCAATAACTTGTAAACACATTAAAAATTAAATTGCACCTACAGGCTTTGAAGCTGCATGTGCATTTTAATTCACAAGCATCCCAACTTCTAATAACAAGTGTTGTCCCCTCTAAAAATGGCCTGTGTTAAATATTTAAATATTTGTGTGAAAGAAAAAAAAAAAGGCCTTTTTGCTAGTGTGCTAGATTACAGTTCTCTTCGAAACAGCTTCAACTACTCAGTATCTTGTTTGTACTTTTATTTAAGCCTTACTACAAGTTATTGAAAAGAATTTTTACGTAAATTACCAGATGTGAAAGTGAAATAACTGATATCATGTAATAATGTGCAGTTTGACTTTAGGCTACAAACAAAAATATCAAGGCAAGCAAGACGTCCACTGGTCCACTTAATCATGTTACTGGTGTGCAGCTGTTTTAGAAAATGGCTGCACCTAACTTATAAATTTTTATTAATTTTTTTTTAGTTTTTTAATCTGTAAGCCCAAATTAAAAGGAATTGCCGTGTTCTGCACCTTGCACTATATGTTGCAATGCAAACACTTATTGTGAGTTCAGAAAGTAATGTGACTTTGTGTGAAGCAAAAATGAAAGGTGTGCAGGACAGTGGGTGGACCAGTATGTACTGCACCTTTTATACACCACAATCTATAAAGTACATAATTGAGCAGCATTGTGGCAAAGGTGTAAACGTTGCCTTGATATAGCCTGGATATAGGTCCCCTGTTTGAATCTTGGTCACCTTGTGGGGAGATTTTTGTGTGGAGTTTACACGTGAGCCATGTGTTTTCTCCAGGTCTTCCAGTTTCTTCCTACTGAAAAAGCAGATCAAGGTTGATCAGTGACACTACAGTAAACTACCCATAGGTATGAATGGTTGTATGTTTAAGCCCTGAGATAGCCGCCTGATCTCATTCCAAAGGGCTCGGAAAGCACCACTTTGTCAAGTCCTTGACGTTGTATATTGAGGTAAAAAGTATCACTTTGCTTAGGTAGGTGATGCATAGGTCTGTCAGTCGAGTACAACAGAAACCAAGTTGCATCAGTGTTTGAAGCAATGACGCAGTATATAAAGCCAAAAGTCAGCATAGAGAGGTGGACTGGGATGTTGGGTGACACAACAAGGCACAGGACATTTCCACAAAAGATACAGGTTTGATTACAGAAGCCGTGATTGGACATGGATGGTTTTGTCTTTTGTTGTGCTGTTATCTTGTGATAAGAGGATAATTATCTTTATAAAACAAATTCTGATTGCTCGTAATAATAAGATAATAAGAGGTTTTCTCCTTGTCTCAAGATTCCAAAGTTCGTTTTCTCGATAACAAGTTAATATTAGCAAAATCCAAATGAGTGACTAGGCTTCCGAAGATCACATCTAACGCCCTATTCTTCAAAGCTGTGCAATAAAATGTGATTTTCTTTAGTTTAACAGTGAATAAAGGCTGTTTAATGTTCTGTGTGACTGAGTTAATGTTTTACCTTAGAGCTTAAGTGATCTTTAACCCCTGACCCCACAACAATATTTCTGTGGTGTTGAGAGCAGCAGGTGCCAGGACCTTAATCATACCCAGAAGTTTTGGTGCCCAATCCAGTTTTTTTTCTGCTTATAGTCAACCAACCCAACTATACCGGAGCTTTTCATGACAAAGGGCTTCAACGCAGGCACCATTGTGTTCATGACATCAAATATTAGTGCTCCCTGGGCATCCAACAATAAGGTGGTCAATGCACAGATAAATGGCGTTGCAACCGCTCTAGCACATTGCATGGAGTGACAGCATGTAAAAAATTTAAATCAGAAATTTAAAAAAGGCACATTTGCAAGTTGAAACAGAAGTTGAAACTGAAATCTTCCCGCAAGTCATTGCTAATTTGAGGAGCCCTAACCCCAGTGGGCTGGTTTCCTTAGGTTCTTAGCCTAGACCTGGGTAGAAGAGACCTATTACTTAGACCTATCAGTAGAAGACGTTGACCAAAGGATCTCAAGGCTTTAGTAAGAAACCTCACATTAGCATTCTGGACTAATTGGAGTTTGTGTAGGCAAAGACAAGAATAAAGCCGATTGCAATGATCTAACTGGGATCTAATGAAAGCAAGAATGACAGTTTCAAGGTCCTTTGGGAGATAAGACTGATCTAATTCTTGAGAGATGCATAAATGAAATAGCAGCTGTTATCTGACTGTCAAAATTGAGACCGTTGTCAAAGATGATCCCCAGATTTCTGAGTTTTAATACAAGATGATAAGTAAGAGCAAATACAATTACTGCTGGAGTCAGAACCTATGATGATGAGCTCTCTTACCATGATTTTTCTGAATGTATTCGAAGAAGATTTTGAGAAAGCTAGTTTAACATTCATAAGACCAACCTGTATTGATTCTAAAAGAACAACATATGTGATAGTTTTCAGTAGAAAAATAAAGAATATATTTTTTGTTTGTGGGTAATAAAACCTAAAGGAAACAAATGGTGAATAGCAACAGGCCAAGTACTGACCCTCGCAGGTAAGATGAGAAGGGGAAGCTATACCAATAACACAATTACCAATAGCCAAAAGCTATTAGAGAAATAGAAATAAAACCAGTCTAAACTCAAACCTGATAGGGTTACATTGGAAATCTTAGCATTGGTCTGGCAAAGCTGCAGCTCTTGGGGGTCAAGTTTATGTTGTATGTTATAAGTTATATGACTACAGTTTTCTGTATTTGTCTATATACTGGGTTTGCATTGATAATGAAAGCAGCTCTCTTTGTCCAACGGATTTGTCACCGATAGCGTGAACGCAATCTAAGGTTTTCAATGAGGATGGAATAATTGACTTATCATAATTTAATGTTGTCAAGAGAATAAATGACCACACCTCACCACACACAGCTATAATGTTAAGTGCACCTGGGGGGGGGGCTGATCTACACCTCACTCACTAAGTACATTTGGCTGTCTATTTTACTGTATCCAGTAGGCAAATAAACCAGTTGGGTGTAAAGTGACTAATCAATAACATTAACCAAGTGCTGTTAATGCTGTAATCACACTAAATGTTGCACTGAAACATTACATATTTAACAACGTGGTGAGTAGGTTCTTCAAGCATCCTAAGAAGATGGCCACTGTTCTTCTGTGGATTAAATCTGAGTGTCTTTAAAGCTGTTGAGATCTGGGCTCTGTGAAGGCCACACCATCTGCTGCAGGACTCCTTGTTTTTGTCAATGCCATTAATTTTT
The DNA here is from genome assembly GCF_033026475.1 of Channa argus. NCBI lineage: Eukaryota > Metazoa > Chordata > Actinopteri > Anabantiformes > Channidae > Channa > Channa argus. Next base: position 27,549,841 of record NC_090203.1, on the reverse strand, counting down.
TACACCTGGCAGTATGTTTTGGCCTGTTGTCATGCTGCAAAGTTAATTTGGGAAATTATGATGCCTGTGTGATGATAACAATTAACAAATTATGCAGACGTGTAGCCCACTCAGTAATGTGAAGAGAAGTGACATGTGACCTACAGACAGATGCCAAAGGGAAGGAACAACTACAACAAAGATGTTCCCTCATTTAGTGTTTTGATGATGGTGCTGGAAATTGTATCTCCCATTGGTGTTCACCTGGGATAAGATCTGATGACTGTGAAGGCCATAGCATGTGTGGGGCACCACCATCCTGACAATGACCAGTGCCATCAGTTGATAAAGTGCTTAATCACAGGATAAAGGGGAGTAGTGTTCCCAAACCACACCAGCGAAAGGTCGCCCACAGCATAACAGAGCCCGTGGATGCCCTCACTTAAGGTGCCAAGCACTTGCCCCATATGCTGTTCTCTTGCAGTCTGCCACACATGCATTCAGCCACTTGTTGAAAATATGTTGAAGAATGACTCAGCTGTCGAAGATTGACTCATCACTTTTTTCTGCATTTCTGTCGACCAGGTCTGGTGATTTCTACAACTCTGATTCAGAGCCCTGCTGAAATATGCTAAAAATGTTATCTGGATGGCAGCTCAAGTTGCTCAGCATGAATGGTGTCTTTGTGCATGTCATTTACATGTGCTTAAGTAACCAAGTTACTTAGAGAGACTGACTTTCTCCTGCAGTCAGAGAACACTCATTACATGCACTTAAGAAACCTGGTAACTGGTAATCTGTGTATACATGCAGCAAGTGAGTGGACTGTCAGACTAAATAAAAGTACATAGTAAAGCAACCTTTTTAGATTTCTCAGGTATTTTTTGTATTTGTTTGTTCACATTTCTGCCTGGTTAGCGGAAAACTTTGCAGCTTTTTGTTAAGCACATGCGCTGTTGGAGAAACTTGATTAGAAACCTGGTTATGCACATACATGGTTTCAAGCCACACATGGGACAAGCAATGGAAGGCTAAACAGAAGGAGAGATCATTACCAGAGCGATACTGCCTCTGTCTTTAAAAGTCCACAGATAGTTTGAAATGAAACAAAAAAAATGTGCCCCATAGAAATCTAAAAAAGTTCCCTTCTTCCACATTTTTTTGAATATTCAGAGAGTTTGCACTGTGTATCAGCTGTGCCTGTCTCCCTATCCTATCTGTTCTGCTCTCCCTGTGCAACTGTCACTCTGTGTCTCCATTCTAGAGACACAAACACAGCTAAACAAAACCCACAAACTAAAAATCGTCAGAAAGCAACAATTAGAGTCCTGGGGGACCATTTCTATAGAATGAATTTAAAGGCTTATTAAACAAACAAAAAAATGCAATGTACATGATGTATGTGAATTTAATATTAGGAGAGTTAACATCTTTGGAGAGTTTCCACAGCAGAAATCATATCATCCACCTTGACAGCCATGAAGTAAATAGTAGGATTCATGTTGTGAGGTGTCCTGCCTAGAAGGTAAACTTGTGCATATCTGATTGGCCAGAACAGTGCATTGGCACGCAATCATGTCACATTGCATTGCAGCTAATGTTGAGCCAAGAACAACTTTCTGCAAGACCCTGCTGGGCCACCGCAGGGATCTCACTGAAATGAATGAGGGAACAATGACATACTTTATGGTCTCGTCAAAACCACTCCAACTGGCAATGTTGGAAGGATTTTGGAAGGTTTGCTGACCCCACTCCACCACTAGGTGGCGTTAATGTAGTATTAACTATTATTTATTTATGTACAAGATTACACAGAACGTAATCTAAAGATGGGCTTGTGATGCTACCTTCTATATGAGGTTTGTACTTTTAACATAATCCACTGATGCTGATTGGGAGACAGGTTAGAATGTGTGTGCTTAGTGTGACCTGGTAACAAAGGTGGAAGAAGTTCAACTGCACCATATGAGACCACTGAACTCAGGTTGCTCTCTGTGCTCCTCTCTCATGTTAGATGCCAGTATTGCTTGCAGTTTAGTCAGCCCACTCTCTGAAGTAACAGTGTGTCTCACACTGTGCCTTGGCAGACTGAGACAAGTGAAGGAAATGCACATGCACACACACACACACACACACACACACACACACACACACACACACACACACACACACACACACACACACACACACACTTGAACTCACTCACCCCACAGTGCACAGATGGACACATGGATAGGTCTTCAATGACCAACAGTCTCCAAGGACAAACTGATGGCCCATTCACAGCCATGTTCACCCACCCACTCTCACACACTCATTTCTTTGTATATCTCTGAGGACGATCCTACAATATTTTCTAATCTTAATCAGTACAACTCAAAGTTTAACCCAGGCCTCAACCATAATGTTCATCTCTTTATTAAACAATCTCATAAAGATTTGTACACATGCAAAATGTCCCACATGCAGTGGCAGTCATATACAAAGACACACACACCAAGTGGGTTGTTTAGGGTCATGGAGTGTGTGTGTGCGTTGGTACTTTACAGATGGAATTGTAATGGCATCGGGAGACATGAAGGGACATGGCACCATTAATAATATAATCAACAGCCTGCTCTAAGGGGCTGGGTTCAATATTAACAAGCTGGCATTTCTGGCATTTCTATTCTTTTTAGGACCTTCAGTGACATGTTCCATTCCCCAGCTGCTGTGTCTAACATCATAACTTACCGTAACCTGCACCTACTTCTTACCCTGACCATAAAATTAACTCTTATCCTTCAAACAGGTTATAAACCTCAGACTTGTCAAAAAAATGTCCTCTCTTTGCCAAATGGTCCTAACTTGGCCCTAACTAGGCACCAAGCACTAACACACACACACACATGCAAGCATCATTGCACTACCGCAGGCAGCAGATGGTGTGGTGGGCGGCAGGTACAGTAGCAGCCTCCTGACACCACAAACAGCTGTTACCATTACAACATGCTAATTGCCATCAATCAAGGTAGCACCTCAGTGCATTTGTTGATGATGTTCACAGTGTTGTGTGTACTCTGTGCATGTACGGCACGGTTGACACTGTAGGACAGAAGGCGCGAAGGCAAAGGCAGGAGGTTTTTCCTTCAATACCTAAACCCAAAAAGATCTTTTCCCTCCTCTTCTGGAGAGAAAAACACTGTGATGAATAATGAAGACAACACGAACATATCCATATCGTTGCATGCCTTTCCTGTGCTCATTAGTGTCTGTGTGTGTGTGTGTGAGTGCATAAACTCTTAGATTTTCTATTAAAGTGTGTGTGTGTGGGGGGGGGTCATGTTTGCACAAGGCTGTGGGGTGTGAATGTGTACTTTTCAGCAAGAATTTTCACATAGAATTTGATTTGTGCAGGCTGACAGGGATCAATAGGCAGAAACGAGCTTATCAATACAGGTCAGACTGTACATGACCATATTAATACTGTTGCAAACACAAATCTGGTTCAATAGCCCCTCATGGTTCGGAGGGTGTTGCACAACAGTCATCCAGCACAGCAATGTTCATTACTCTAACTGGCAAGTTATGTGGGGGACATCGACAGATCCATAACTGAAACTTGAATTTGAAGGAAAATGAGGAGTGTTGTTGTTTGTTGTCGGTGTGAGCTGCTGTTCTGTGCTTGATAAGCATTGTCCACACTGTTCTCCTTGATTTTTCCAGCTGTGAAGTCCATTTTGTTTTTTAAAATTACGTTTCCTGTAAACATTATAAAGATGTGTCGACTATTAACAAATATTTTAAGACTGAAAAATCAATTACATTTTTCGTAGATTTTCCACTGTTGCATTTTTTGTGGTTGTGTTGAGGCACTTGTTGAGACACAGCATTGAACATGTTTCTTGAGCTTTAAAAATAAAAGTCCCTCTGTTGCAAAACGTAAATGCACCTTGACCTTGTGTGTTGTGTTGTGACAGTCATGTGATTTGTACACCCAACCTCCATGTGACTCATTTCCATTATCCATCTTTTGCTTCATTATCTCCCAGAGTTAGGTCACGTTAACAGCAGGTCTGTTGGGGTTTTCCAGATGTCCCTCTCCCCAGAAATGATTTCTACCTCCTCCAATGGGATTCCAAGAAATCCCCAGGACAGATGAGATATCATCTTTTCAATGTGTCCTACCAGCTGGACATGCCTGGAAGATCTCCAATTGGAGTCATTCAGGAGGCAATCTTACAAGATGCCTGAACCACCTTAACTGGCCCCTTTCAATGCAAAAAGAGCAGTGGCTCCAAGGGTCTCCAAGGGTGATCATAAAAGAAAAGGCAGTTAAGCCATTAGGTTATTCAGATTATTGGTATTAATCTTATAATTTGGTAAAAGTTCTGGGGCCCACCTGAAGTACAGTGGAATTTGGCCGTCACCCCCAGTCTTGGCTTGGTTAATCAGGCCCACATTTTGAATTCTTCTCCTCCTTTGTTGCTATATATTGAGCCCCAAACTTAGTTCCTTGATAATTTAGCAGCTTGCAGGTGTTTCCAACACTAGCAACAAACTGCTCAAGATTGTCATCTAGTAGTGAGGCATTTTAAGATAATGCCCCATCATTTTCTCACTCTTCAGGCAATTTTAAAGGTAAATGACCTAAAGCAACTAATACCAATGGAACAAAGTGTGGCTTGTAGACACAAAGGCGAGCTAGGTCTACAATTTTCTGGACTTTTGGCATGGCACACCACCACTTGCTGCCTTGACAGCTGAACTTGTTGTGTTTGATAGCACGTTTCTTATCAACCAATATTTTCTTCAAATATCACTAAAGACCGAGTTAGTGGGATGTAGCAGGATCTCAATTTAGGATTTAATCTGTGGCACTTGGGCAGCACAAATGGGTGGATAATGTCTGGTTCCTCACCTTGTCTTAGCTTTGTCTTAACCTCTGAGCAAATATGTCTTATGATGAATTCTTTGGAAAGTGGAAGGGCCTTGCTCTGTTTAGGCACAGCTTTGCCTCCCTTAGTGCCTCAAACTACTGAGAAAGGTTTTAGCTTGTGCTTCCTGTAGAAGATGGGCCTCTGCTGCCATCATGGCCAGTTCTCTGAGGGTTTTGCCTCTGGTCAGGTAATTGGCTGGATTCTGTGAGCTTGTAAGCTATCTCCAGTCCTCCAAATTTGCTCCTGGATCTCTGCAACACGAGTGCTAACAAATACCTGGCTACCATACAGATGAAATTCATTTTGGCTACTTACATTTTCAATATTAATATAATATGTTTTTTATTAATATAAAACTTCACCTAATCACCTAACGTATTCTGAGTAATTAGGTATAAACTGACTCTGTGTAAGTTTCCATCAAGTCACTTCCTGGGAGTAATGTTAAGTGTTTTTCCATTTACTGCAACTTCCTCTTCCTTCCTCTTTCTTCCATAGCCATTTTTCCTCCGAACACTTCCTCACATTGCTTAATGCCAATCGTGACCCCACTCAGTCTGCTGATTGAGAATTTCACCCCACAGAATCAATACTCTAATCTTCCTTCTCAGCCCACGGTGGATGAGTCTGTCTAGTCTGCCTGCTCTGCACTCTCTCATATAGAGCTCAGCCTTGTGTCCATCATCCTGGGAATAGGTCAAGCTTCTCCTCCCTGTTTAAAGGACAGTCCTACATAAACGATGGCCGGGTGGGTGCAGGAATGATTATAACAAAGCACATTACACACTAGAACAACTTCTAATTTAGCCTTGAAATGTAAAATACTCTACAGGGCTGCAACTAAGAATTAAAATAAATTATATTTGAAAAATGTGTTGTTTATGTCTTGGAATGATAGGTGAATTGGATTGTTATAACTTTCGTTTATAGAAATAATATTTTTTTTTTTTACTTTTTTATTGTAATTACAAAACAATTTCACTTGTATTTAAATTTAACACAGGGAAAATGTAGCTTTAAAAATCTATGCACATCGACGCATTGTCAACAACTTAAGCACGTAGACACTATAAAAATATGTAGCTTTATGTGCTTTTCATATTTCTTGTCTATATACTGGAAGTGGAACAACATATATCCTCTCTTTTTTGCTTAACATCAACCAGGAGTGGAGCTAGATGTTAACATGCAGGGCTTCAATCATCCAGACAAAAAAAAGGAAAGTGGTGTTGGAACTCAGAGTGTCACTGTTGCACAGACTCTAAAGCCCCTTGAGGCAAAATTGTTATTTGTTTTGGGCAACAGGTTTCCATAAGAAACTTGAGCAATACAATTTTAACTATAATCTCAATGTGTAAAAAGAATGATAATTCTCATAGTCACAAACCACAATGTAGAAGTTTATACAAATGTTTGTTTACAGATACAAATTAGGTTTATAGTAATACACTTTTAATAACAAAATAACATTCCACAGTGCTGATCAGACCAATATCTAATCTCCCCTTTATTTCTAAAATAATTGAAAAAGTAGTCGCAAAACAATTATGTGATCACCTTCATAGGAATAATTTGTATGAAGACTTTCAGTCAGGATTTAGAGTTCATCATAGTACAGAAACAGCACTGGTAAAAGTCACACACGATCTTCTCATGGCCTCAGATAATGGACTCATCTCTATACTTGTTCTATTAGATCTTAGTGCTGCATTTGATACCATTGATCATAACATTTTATTACAGAGACTGTAACATGAATTTGGGATTAAAGGAACTGAACTAGGTTGGTTTAAATCTTAACTGTCTGATAGATTTCAATTTGTTCATGTTAATGATGAATCCTCCATGCACACAAAGGTTAGCTATGGAGTTCCATAAGTCTCTGTGTTAGGACCAATACTTTTTACTTTATATATGTCTCCTTTAGGCAACATTATTGGAAAACACTCCATAAATTTCCACTGTTATGCTGATGATACCCAGCTATATTTATCTATGGAACCAGATGAAAATAATCAGTTAATAAAGCTTCAAGCCTACAAGACATAAAGGCCTGGATGTCCCACAATTTTTTACTTTTAAACTCAGACAAAACTGAAGTCATTGTCTTTGGGCCCAAAAAGCTCAGACATATGATGTCCAACCATATTGTTACCCTAGATGGCATAAGTCTGGCCTCCAGTACTACTGCAAGGAACCTTGGAGTTATTTTTGATCAGGATCTGTCCTTTAAGTCACATATAAAACAAATCTCTAGAACAGCCTTCTTCCACCTACGGAACATTGCCAAAATTAGGAGCATACTGTCTCAAAGTGATGCCGAAAAACTGGTCCATGCATTTGTTACTTCTAGGTTGGACTACTGTAATTCCCTACTTTCAGGATGCCCCAGTAACTCCCTAAAGAGCCTGCAATTAATCCAAAATGCTGCAGCAAGAGTGCTGACTGGAACTAGCAAGAGAGATCATATTCACCTTTACTAGCTTCGCTCCATTGGCTTCCCATTAAATCTAGAATAGAATTTAAAACCCTGCTTCTTACATATAAAGCTCTGAATGGTCAGGCTCCATCATATATAGAAGACTTCATAGCACCATATCATCCCAGTAGACCACTTTGCTCTCAGAATGCAGGCCTACTTGTGGTTCCCAGAATTTCCAAAGGTAGAATGGGAGGTAGAGCCTTTAGTTATCAAGCTCCTCTCTTGTGGAACCAGCTCCCAGTTCAGATTCGGGAAGCAGACACCCTCTCTACTTTTAAGTCTAGGCTTAAAACCTTCCTTTTTAATAAAGCACATAGTTAGTTATAGTTATGCTGCCATAGGCTTAGACTGCTGGGGGACCCACCCCCCAATGCACTGAGCTCCTTTCCTCCTCTTGACCATCTCTCTTCTCCTCTCACCCCACAAGTGTCACCACTGTATGTCATTAACTCTGTGTGTTCTCTCCCGTAGTTGTCTTTGTCCTCCTCTGTCCCCCTCTTTCTGTCCCTTTCTGCAGGTGTCACCCGGCTGTGTGTCTTCCAGCGTGCAGCTACTGGTCCTACCAACCTGCCCGATGTTTTGTTGTTGCTTTTTGTTGCTCTGTTCTTTTCTCTCTTCACTTTCCACTCACCCCAACCGGTCGAGGCAGATGGCCGTCCACCCTGAGCCTGGTTCTGCTGGAGGTTTCTTCCGTTAAAGGGAGTTTTTCCTCTCCACTGTTGCCTAGGGCTTGTTCAAGGGGGAATTGTTGGGTTTTCTCTATACATCTTTATAGTCTTGACTTTATTCCGTAAAGATGACTTTGTTGTGAATTGGCGCTATATAAATAAAGTTGAATTGAATTGAATTGATCCCTCCTCATACATGATATCCCACAGTGGATAACATACACACTGTTGCTCCAGTGGTTTAACTAGTCAGAAGGACTGTTGGATAATATCACACACAGTTGCATTGAGTTTTAAAAATGTGTTGCTTTATTGAATGCTAAATATTAGCAAATCATTTTTAAAACTCTTCACCTGTGCGTGTCTGTGTGCTGCCTCACAGCTTGAAGGTCTTTGGTTGAATCCACTTGCTAGCTGTGGCCTTTTTGTGTGGCATGTTTGCATGTTCTCCATGTGCTTGTGTGAGCTTCCAATGAAAAGACCTGCAGGTAGATTAACTCTAAATTGCCTGTAGGTGTAAGTGTGAGTAGTTGTCTCTTTTTATGTGTTGGCCTTGTAATAGACTGGTGACCTGTTCAGGGTGGACCCTGTCTCTAATGACAGTTGGGATAGGATCCAACACCTTTGCAACCCTCAACATGATGTGTGGTTAATGGATGGATGGATGAAAATTCATTCAGCCTCCTCTCGCTCTCTTTCTCTGTAAATGTCTCTCTGTCTAGTAGAGTTTGGGTGTGTGCTTTCATTCTCCTGTAACCAGCTTTGTCCTTGCTCAGGCTCTGCTGGTTTGAATCAGCACTTCTGTGCTTAGCCAGAATCAGAAACATATTGTACAGTATAGATTATGCTCAAAGACTGACTGGTACTGCCAGTCTCCAACTTCTAATTCAGAGGACAAACTTTCTGAACGCATAAAACGTTTTCCTATGTCACCCATGCCCATTGTCATACTATTGAAGTGATTAGTTTTAATGAACTGACATGAATATGGTTTGCAGAGCAATAACAAACTACAGCCTACCACTCTCTCAGTCTTTCAGATAACATCAAATGATGCCCTCCTACACTCCCTTGTTAAATAGTTTAATGCTGAGGTCTGCTGTCTGCTGAAGGAGACTTCAATGTAAGACATGCCATGACCACTGCAGTGTACACAAGCCTAAATCGCTGAGTCGCTAGGCTCCTTTAGCTGCTGATATTCTTGTTTGTCATTTACCCAGAGGCTTTGGTGTGCCTCGACCATTTACCCACAAACCCAATCCAAAGTACTGGATTCTCACTTCAAAGAGCATCTCTTTCTCTCACTGCTTCACATCGACCCTCATTCGCATATTTCTACTGACTCCACACTGAGTCGTGGACTGACCTAGCAAACATGTCTAGGATCACCACATCCTATGCCCCTCCGGCTCTTTTTATTGGTGCTATTAACTACTGAGGATGGACAGATAGAGGCATTTGCGTTTCTAAACCACATAGCCACAGAGAAGCTGGATGTCAAATCCAGCTCTTGGAAGTGAAAATGTCCTAATTCTTAAGCAACAAAACTAGTATTGTTCATTTCTATACAGCTAGGGGTTTTCCCTGTCCCGGCAGTTCCGGTTAGGATCTGACTATGATGTGGCTTTTCTACAGGTAACTTTGTGAGGAGTTGATGTTTGTCATGTCTTTGTTACAGCTTGTTGAATGTTTACATGTTTTAAATAGTAGTAAAAAGGCCGTGTAGTGGCAGTGTCGTTACAAATGCAACAGGCTGATAACATCTCTGATAACCAGATTCTGCTAAGGTCAAACAGCAACGCCTGGATAAATCTAATGTCAAAGTCCATTTTGAATCCAGAGAACAGAACTATTGTTGAATTGTTGTTACAGTCTATAAGCTCATAAGATAATACTTTGCCACATTTACCTACTTTTTTTTTTTAAAATTTCAAACATAGAAAGAATTGAAATTTCCATATTAACAAAAGATTTGTATTAATCACGTTTTACAGATGATGAGATGGACATTTATATGATTAGACTGGGAAACCACCTTTTCGCCTTATTTTATTTATTTTGTCTTTTCCTATCTTTTGTCACTTCCTCTTTTGCTACAACCCATTCTTATTCCCATGGCATCATGTTCTGGTGCTTTATCTTACATTTGATGCATGATACTGATGCTTAAAGCATCTGTATCAAAATGAAATGTGCACGGTAAAACAACACTTTTCTACCTATTGGTACTCAGAGCGCATTACAATGTACAAGATAGCGAGAGTGAGGAGTAACACTATTTAAAGAATATACACTAAATATACAAAACGATGGCACAAGGCCTAACAATCCAATAATCCAGAATAACTAGTAAATAATACCCTTCCTAAATTTACAGCTCAAAAAATGATGACAAAGCATAGTTGCTGCTGCCAGAGAAGGCAGTCTAGCTGGTGGGAACCATACTTTTTTAACTTCAGGAGGTGTAGGATGGACCAATCAGCTTCTGGTACTGCCCCCCAATCCAGTCAATCAGAAAGGGCAGCTATAACTAAGTCACACAGATCCACACAAACAAAAAGCACAGTCGTCATCATCATTCATGGATGGAAGAAAATGTAGTCTCAAGAATGTAAACCATGTAACATGTAACTACATTTGACTTTATAAACCAGCAGAGGGGGGTGGAGCCCCCGAGTCCCTCAGTGTCACATTCAAATGCTGAAGATCTCTTTAATTAACGTTTTACTACAAACAGAGTAGTAAGTCTCCTTGAGTCTCCTTGATAATTGTGTAGTAATATATATTTATTGTGTGGTCACAAGTGTCATTTAAGATGAGAAATCTTTTTCTCATCTCAAAATGATTGGGCTGGCTGAGGAGCAGCGCTGTGGGAGAGATCAGACCACAGCTGTCGCCACATGTCTTCTTCAATAACAACTTGAGCACAAGTCAACCAACCCTACGCTAAAGACTGTACAGTCTGTAACTGGTGCTGTAATTAGATTTCCATGCAATATTAAAATTTGAAATATGCTCTGCACTTATATAGAGCTTTTCTACGTATTGGCACTCAAAGCGCTTTACACTGCTTCTCATTCACCCATTCACACTCACAATCACACACACCGATTGGGGAGCTGCTTTGCAGTTGGCGAACACTCACCGGGAGCAACTAAGTTGGGGTTCAGTGTCTTGCTCAAGGACACTTCAACATGTGACTGGATGAGCTGGGGATTGAACCAACAACTGTGAGATTGGTGGACAACCGCTCTACCTTCCTGCGCCACAGTCGCCCACTGTAAAATATTTTATTCAATACACTGTGACTGTAAAATTGGAAAGTGGCCAATTAATTGTTAGGGTTTGAAATTAATTAGTGGCTGAGGATGTTGAATGTGAAGTCCCCAAAGAGTTTCATCTGTACCAGGTCTCTGCTATACTGGCATGAACATTCAGGTGTCAGATTCCACAACAAATTTTGATTTTGATCATCTTGATAGGCTATTAAAATGACAACGTTGCAGCCTAATTCACATAGTATATTTTTTGGGAGTATTTAAACAAATAGAGATAAAGATTATTTTATGTAGGTAACAGGAAAAGACACATCACCTTTGAAGACGCATCTGATCTTAATAGATTTAAAGCAACTCAAAATCAAATATGTTTAATCTATGTTTTCTATCAAAAATACTGCAAGTAACAAACTATTACATGAATTAAGAGAAATGAGAAACAAACGTACATGAGGAACGTCCATAATGTTTCAATAAACATCGAATAGCATTGTGGGAGCTTTTCTGTGTGGAGTTTGCATGTTCTCGCTGTGTTTGTGTGGTTTCCTCTGGGTACTTCAGTTTCCCCCAAAGTCCATTGACTTACATGTTAATTTAATTTTTAGACTTTAAATTGCCTGTAGGTGTGAATGTTTGTCTCAGCTTGTCTGTGCGCATATACATGTGACCATGGCTGGACAATGTCTCAAATGAACTAAACACCATATCTCTCGTGTTCATGTCAACGTAACCTCATGTTCTCACCACTAATCAGTTGAGCAATTAGCAGAGATAATGTTTGGCATGTGGTGGAAATTGTAGGACCTTTATTTTCCTTTTAGTATGACATGTTTCCACACTTTTACGGTTTCACTGCAGAAATTTAATATGGATAAACAGATCATCAGTCAAGGAAATCCAGTCATCAGTGTGGAGCTATCAGATACATATGAGTTTCTGAAGCTATCATCATTTAGCAGAAATGTAAACCTTTGGAATATGGGTAATAGTTTACATCCAAATATAGCATACAGTTTTCCTTTTTTGTGCATTTAAGGCGGAAAATACTTCTGGACTATGGCTCCTCCCCATTAATATGTTATTTGTGCAGACAATTAGCATCTGGTCTCCTCTGCCAAATTATAATAACAAAGCATTAAGTCTCCAATATTGCTGCAGCTGGACACAGCAAGACATATTTCTCTGGGCGTCAAATGCTGCTGCAAGCGGAGTCAATTGGACACCCTCGTGTGTCTCATACTAATGCCAGATGGTACTTTAGCATCTGTATAAGATATCAAAGGCCTTGACAAAGTGGCAGAATATGACACTAGTCCAGTCCCTATAGCTTCCAGACTATTTCGACTGTCCGTCCATCTTTGTAAATGTGTGTTCACACGGGCTGATTCTTCACCAGAGAGAATGTCCACACAGAAAAGAATTTAAGAAAAATTACAGGAGCCTCGATGACACTGTAAGTGTGTCTGCTCATACGTGATTGAAATTGTGAGTAATTCTATGTGCTCCTGTGTGCAAGTGTCAGTGAATGTATGGGTTTGTGCAGACATCTGTTGTGTATTTGTATGATTCACTTTTTAGATTTGAGGACAGCTTGTAGGACATTCACATTGTGAGGGTTTGACTGCATATTCAAATGTGTTTGACTGGGGAAATGGTCATTTGTTGTTTTAGGGTTAGTGTTGTCGTTCAGCTCTTAGTGCTGATGGTTAAGGCAGTGAAACAATAAAGCAAAATGTATGTGTTTATTCAACTACGTGCGTGTTAATCTGTGACCTGCAGATTTTTCTGATGGAGTTGAAGTTTTGTGTTTGCCATTCAAACTTTTGCACCCAAATGTTCTATGCTGGGTTAAACAGCTTCTTGCTCCAAATACCAAACGTCCTGTTCAGAACCAAATATTGATCTGCTATATTTTATGAAATTATAAGAGCAAGACTTAACTGAGAGATTGTGAAAATTATGTGAGATCAGCTGTTTTACTTGAAAAGTAATTTCTCTTCTTGTAACCCTTGTATGGTGTTCGAGTCTTTGAGACCCACTTTCATTTTTTAACAAAAGAAAAATGATACAATTAATTATTTTTTCAAACTCTGACTCATTGGCCTTGACTCATTTTCTGTGAAGAACATATGTCAGAACACATTTTCAATGACCACACACTGAAGCTAGAGACACCTGCAGAAAGGGACAGAGAGAGGGGGACAGAGAACGACAAAGACAACTATGGGAGAAAACACACAGAGTTAATGACGAACAGTTATGATGTATAAATGTGGGGTGAGAGGAGAGAGAGGTGGAAAGGAGCTCAGTGCACCGGGGGATATGTCCCCCAGCAGTCTAAGCCGTTAGCATCGTGACACTATTCACTTTATCTGTATGGTTTTCTGCTGAAGAGGGTGGACATGATGCTGCTCCACAGACCCTTTGTTCCTCTTGTCACGTGACTTCATGGCTCCAAGCAAACTTAAGCAACCTACTCTACAACTGGGATAACTGCAGACCTGATTTGCTCAGCATCACTGTTGCCTTTCATGGATTCGTACAAAAACTCACAACATAATTAATATCAATAATTTTATTAATATTAGGTTATTTGTGGTCTGTATTTTATTTGTGATTTATTTTGTTCAATTGAACATAAATTCCCCCCTAACAAAGAAAATTGGAAAATTAAAAACAACATATAGAAAACTGAACATGGAATTTTCCATTTTGAAAATGTTCCTTTTATTCAACTTTCATGGTTGGGGGGTAAACTACTCCTTCAATTCTCAATTGATCTGAGCAAAAAAAGGGATTTTAGTTTGAGCTCATATTTGACTATCACATTCCATTTGTCTGTAACACAGTAACATAGTACGTTACAGTCCTAAATGCAGTACGATTACAGTAGTATCACAGTTGCTAATGCAGTAATGTTGCACATGCATTGATACATAAATGTAGATGGCAGTGCGGTGGCTCAGAGGAGAGGACACTGCTTTCCCCCAACTCAGTGAGCAGCAGCAGCACTTAAGGTACAAAGCGCCTGCCTCCAGCAGCAGAGATAATTCTTCTTTGCTTCAGATGAGGAGGATACAGCTTTCTTCAAATCTGACACTGAAGCCACAAAATATTTTATTTAATTAACTCCATGCATCTGCAATGCTAAGAGGAACAACGAAGCTTATGATAATTCTCTATTGGCTGTAGCAGTTATTGACACCTTTTACATTGACAGTCAGTGGCTTCATTGTTGATTTAAAGCATATGTTAATCACTGGTTTAAAGTGGCATCCAAATTTGTGATATCTCTTTATTTCTCTTTTAAAATAATGATTCAGTCAGGTTTTAGCTCTTGAACCACTTACATACTGTAGGCTTGGAGATGTTCTTCTCTTTTGTACTAACTCAGCTAAATGTAAAGGATCCATTCATCCATCCAGTATCTTAACCACTGTTCAGGGTCATTTGGGGCTGGAGCCTACGCCATCTGTCATTGAGAGAAGCAGGGTCCACCCAGGTCTCCAGTCTGTCTCAGGGCCAACACAGAGAGACAGACACAGACAGACAACCATTCACACTCACATTCACACCTACAGGACATTTAGAGTCACCACTTAACTTAACATATATGTGTTTTGTCTGTGGGAGGAAACTGCAGTACCTGGGGGAAACCACATGCAAACTGCACACTAAGTCATTGGCCGGTTGGGGATTCGAAACTGGCAACGTGAAAGCTGTTGCGTGGCAGCATTAACTATTCTACTGCAAAGGGCTGGATAGATGTTCCTCAGTAGCTTAATGCAGTTTCTGAAGAAGAACAAAAGAAAACACATTTATTGTTTATCCATTATTCTCAGCTAGAGCAGAACGATGTGATGCGTTATCATTTGCAGAGGGTCTCCACGTTATCCTGCCCCTGTTCTTTTACAGCCTGGACACTGCAGTACAATTTCATGCCTATCGGTCATTTGTCACTCTGGTTTGAAATTGTTCATTTCCTCGCCTATACCTGTGTAAGTGTACAGCCTCTTTTTCCCACTACAATTACTTCTCCCATCCATCAGAGGCTGTGGGGTATATAATGCTGGAAGGGGCTAGGATTAAGTAGTTACTAAGTGACTTCAGACAAAGACATCTTGTATGGACCCCTGTCAAACCCTTTTACGTTCATTGATCACTTTAACACCCTTACCTATCATCTTGACAAACAAGAATTAAAAAAGTGACAAAGCCTCTTGAGTATAAAGACACTAATATCTGAAAAGCCTTGCAGTGATCCAGTCAGAACATGAATACACTATGACTACATTTTTTTTTTAGTATGTGTAAGAAGCTTACTGCAGGTGTGCAGTGGCTGGCACACACACACACACACACACACCAATTCTTATTGTTATTAGTACTGTTAAGGACATGATGGGTGTTCTGTAATGGCAGCAGCTGGGAGCAATCAGAGAAAGTGTGTGTGAGTTTGTGTGTTTACCCTGTTTGTCTGCTTTGATTGGTACTTCAGCCAAAAAAAAAAAAAAAAAGACCCTGAACATATGATCAGAAACACAATCATTCTTTGGGTAGTGTGTGCAATCATTTTCCTGTGGAAAGCTGAAAATCACAGCGTAACTACGTGTGGCTCTGATCTCATGCCTTGCCACAGCAAAGTGCAATCACATTGAACGTTCTGTTCAATTGTGTGACGCTTCGATGTCAAGCCCATCAGGTTACATAGGCTCAAAGTGACTCATGATGGACCGTGACCAAAATCATTCTTGATCTTTTTCATGCACGTCTCTTAAAGTGGATGTTTCAGGTGTTAAACTGAAATACATCATTCACATAAATACTGCAGCCTCACTAACACCAATAGTTTCCTGCAAACATGCAGACAAGTTAGCAACAAGAACCTCCTCTACATTCCTCCTTTCATTAATTCATACATACTGCTCATAATGTATAAGGTGCATAACCTATTAAGTGTAAAATAATTACATCTCATGTATAATATAAACCGGGCAGCACAGTGGTGGAGTGGTTAGACTCTAAATTGCCTGCAGGTGTGAGTGTGACTGTAAATGGTTGTTTGTCTGTGTTGACCCTGAGATAGACTGGAGACCTGTCCAGGGTGGACCCCACCTCTTGCCCAATGGCAGGTGGGTAGCCTCCAGCCCCCCGTGACCCTGAACAGAATAAGTTGTTAAAGATAATGGATACACGGTATGATATCTTCTTCTTTTCTTTTCCTTTCGGTTGCTCCCTTTCAGGGGTCGTCACAGCGAATCATGTGCCTCCATCTAACTCTGTCCTCTGCATCCTCTTCACTCACACCAACTAACTTCATGTCCTCTCTCACTACATCCATAAATCTCCTCTTTGCTCTTCCTCTAGACCTCCTGCCTGGCAGCTCCAACCTCAGCATCCTTCTACCGATATATTCACAGTTTCTCCTCTGAACATGTCCAAACCACCTCAATCTGTCCTCTCTGACTTTATCTCCAAAACATCTAACATGAGCTGTCCCTCTGATGTACTCATTCCTGATCCTGTCCATCCTCGTCACTCCCAAAGAGAACCTCAACATCTTAAGCTCTGCAACCTCCAGCTCTGCCTCCTGTCTTTTCTTCAGTGCAACAGTCTCTAAGCCGAACAACATTGCTGGTCTCACCACCGTCTTGAACACCTTTCCTTTCATTCTCGCTGATACTCTTTTATCACACAACACACCTGACACTTTTCTCCACCCGTTCCAACCTGCCTGCACTCGCCTCTTCACCTCTTTTCCACACTCACCGTTGCTCTGAACCGTTGACCCTAAATACTTAAAGTCCTGCACCTTCTTCACCTCTGCTCCCTGTAACCTCACTGTTCCACCTGGGTCCCTCTCATTCACACACATGTATTCTGTCTTGCTGCGGCTAAGCTTCATTCCTCTGTTTTCCAGAGCAGACCTCCACTTCTCTAGATTTTCCTCCACCTGCTCTCTGCTCTCACTACAAATAACAATGTCATCTGCAAACATCATAGTCCAGGGAGATTCTTGTCTAACCTCATCTGTCAGTCTGTCCATCACCAGAGCAAACAAGAAGGGGCTCAAAGCCGATCCTTGATGCAGACCCACCTCCACCTTGAACTCCTCTGTCACACCTACAGCACACCTCACCACTGTCTTACAGCTCTCATACATGTCCTGCACCACTCTAACATACTTCTCTGCCCTCCAGACGTCCTCATACAATACCACAGCTCCTCTCTCGGCACCCTGTCATACGCTTTTTCTAAATCTACGAAGACACAATGCAACTCCCTATGACCCTCTCTGTACTTCTCCATCAGCGTCCTCAAAGCAAATACTGCATCTGTTGTACTCTTTCTAGGCATGAAACCATATTGCTGCTCACAAATACTCACCTCTGCCCTTAGCCGAGCTTCCACTACTCTTTCCCACAACTTCATTGTGTGACTCATCAGCTTTATTCCTCTGTAGTTGCCACAGCTCTGCGCATCTCCCTTGTTCTTAAAAATTGGTACCAGTACACTTTTCCTCCAGTCCTCTGGCATCCTCTCACTCTCCAAGATCTTGTTAAACAAACTAGTCAAAAACTCTACTGCCACCTCTCCTAGACACTTCCATACCTCCACAGGTTTGTCATTAGGACCAACTGCCTTTCCACTCTTCATTCTCTTCAACATCCTCCTCACTTCACTCTTACTAATCTTTGCTACTTCCTGCTCCACACCAGTCACCTCTTCTACTCTTCGTTCCCTTTCATTTTCCTCGTTCATCAACTCTTCAAAGTTCTCCTTCCATCTTCCCATCACACTACTGGCACCTGTCAATACATTTCCATCCTTATCTTTAATCACCCTAACCTGCTGCACATCCTTTCCATCTCTATCTCTTTGTCTGGCCAACCTGTACAAATCCACCTCTCCCTCTTTAGTGTCCAACCTAACATACAAGTCCTCATATGCTCTTTGTTTGGCCTTTGCCACCTCTATCTTCACCGTACGCTGTATCTCCCTGTACTCCTGTCTACTCTCTTCAGTCCTCTCAGTGTCCCACTTCTTCTTAGCTAACCTCTTTCTCTGTATACACTCCTGTACTGCCTTGTTTCACCACCAAGTCTCCTTGTCCGCTTTCCTCTTTCCAGATGACACACCGAGTACCCTCCTACCTGTCTCCCTGATCAAATTAGCTGTAGTAGTCCAGTCATCTGGAAGCACCTCCAAACCACCCAGAGTCTGTCTCAGCTCCTCCCTGAAAACTAAACGACATTCTTCCTTTTTCAACTTCCACCACTTCGTCCTCTGCTCTGCCTTAGTCCTCCTTATCTTCCTCACCACCAGCATCATTTTGCACACCACCATCCTGTGTTGTCTGGCTACACTCTCCCCTACCAATGCTTTACAGTCACTGATCTCTTTCAGATTACAACGTCTACATAAGATGTAGTCTACCTGAGTGCTTCTCCCTCCGCTCTTGTACGTCACCCTATGTTCCTGCCTCTTCTGAAAGAAAGTGTTTACTACAGCCATTTCCATTCTCTTTGCAAAGTCAACCACCATCTGACCTTCTGCGTTCCTGTCCTGAACACCAAACCTGCCCATAACAGTCTCATCACCTCTGTTCCCTTCACCTACATGCCCATTGAAATCTGCACCAATGATAACTCTCTCACCTCTGGGGATGCTCTGCATCACTTCATCTAACTCACTCCAGAATTTCTCCTTCTCTTCTAACTCACATCCTACCTGTGGGGCATAACCACTCACAACATTGAACATCACCCCTTCAACTTCCAGCTTCAGACTCATCAACCTGTCTGATACTCTTTTCACCTCTAGAACATTCCTTACAAAATCCTCTTTCAATATAACTCCTACTCCATTTCTCTTCCTATCTGACCCATGGTAAAACAACTTAAACCCTGCTCCTAAGCTTCTAGCCTTGCTACCTTTCCACCTGGTCTCCTGGACACACAGTATGTCCACCTTCCTTCTCTGCATCATGTCGATCAACTCCCTAGCCTTCCCTGTCATAGTACCAACATTCAAAGTCCCTACTGTCAGTCCTACATTCTTAGCTTTCCTCTTCTCTCTCTGCCTACGAACACACCTTCCTCCTCTTCTTCTTCGTCTTCGACCAACAGTAGTCCAATTTCCACCGGTACCCTGTAGGTCAACAGCACCGGTGGCGGTCGTTGTTAACCCGGGCCCCGACCGATCCGGTATGGAAGCCTTTGTCACGATTCACATGTTTGATTTGGCATGTGTTTTACGTCGGATGCCCTTCCTGCCACAACCCTCTGCATTTATCCAGACTTGGGACTGGCACAAGAAGACACTGGCTTGTGCCCCCTTGCGGTTGCATTGGATACACGGTATGATATGAATTTTAAAAATTTAATTTGATGTGTTAATCCCGTTTTTACAGCAACATCGGTGTCTTAAATTAAACGGGGGTGGGGCAGCAGACAGACAGTGGTGACTGTAGGACAAACTTTTACTTTTAATCTGAAATAGCACATCGTGTTTCCTTGAGTGAACGATGGCTGTATTTTGACCGCAACCTCTAGTCAAATACAACCTCTTTATTAAAGCAAAAGTTTTATGTAAAATCATCTTCAGCACCTTCGCTGCATTTCTGCTGCATCTGATATCCTTCAGAATGTAAGTTAAAACCAGGTGGGAAGATCATGCACTTCCTTTTTCTTCCTCTCTCCTCATCTACCTGCTCAGCCTCACTTTCTTCTCCCACTCTAGAAACAGCAGACAATAAGTAAGTGTGAAGATTAATTCAATTAATCCACTTTATTATTGACCATTAACAGACTATGAGAGAATGATACTGCAAGATATATATCAAATGAGACATGTACGCACACACACTGCAGTCGTAAATGAAGCAGTATACCTGCTGTAAAGCACAGGAACTGTTGCTCTTTTCATTAGTTCTTGCTTAAAAATACTCCACTGCTGCAGTTCTTCAAGAACTGTAGACAACTGTTAGGGCAAAGTTCCCAGGGGACACTAAATAGTGACGGAAATTTAGACTTGTACATTGATTGTAAGTTGCTCCCATAGCAATCTGCAGTTGTTTATGCTTTTTAAATTTTCTTGTTTTGTCTATTAGCATGTGTTTTCTCAGCTCTCAGGTCCACCGTATTTATCTCTCTTTTACATTATGATTTCGTTTTTTCGATGAAATTCTTCAAATGTCTCATCATAGTTTTAGTATTGTTAAGATAGTTTTTAGTCCATTTTCTTGTAAAACAACATATTGGTCAGTAACAGGATATTTGTGTCATAGTTTCTACAGTTTGGAAATTAACACGGAACTTTTGAGAAGTCATGTTTGGCGGTAATTAAGCAAGAGAGTAGTGATGGGGAACATCAGAGTAGCAATTCCAGTGTGTCATCCAGAGATGACAGTGGATGTGTATGTGTGGTTGTGTTGTACAAAGTTAATAATAAACTAGATGTAAAATACCAGTATATATACCGTGTACTGTACAACATGTGGACTGGGTGTGTTTGGTTCATCTGCTGTGTATCAATTTGCTTTACCTAAATATTCATAAATACAGTGTGAATGCGTAAGAGCGAGATTAGTGTGTACACATGTGTGTGTGTCGACAGGGTGATCTGAATGTAGCTCGAGGCTCTGATCCAACTGATTTATCTGTTTTCTAAACCACTGACAGGAGAAAACAAATTCATGTAAACACTGAAGTACAGCACTGGACTCTCTGTCACACACAATTCCTCATGTAGGGCAACCGCGCACACACACACACACACACACACACACAGACCCACAATTTATAACGTACATATGAAAAAATGCTGCACACACTGAGCTGTGTAAAAATATTTGGACACCTGACTGTCATGTTTGTAGTGGAACGCTGCAAATCTGAGCATCTGCATACAAGCACAGACATAACGGACCTTCCACAGTGCTTTCTAGAAGTGAGGGGTCTCAGCTGACCAACACGTTGGCAATACGTTCATTCAAAATCTAATTTTGGAAGAAGAAAGTGCATCTAAAAGATCAAAGGAAGAAAGAAAGCTAAAGAAAGAGAAAACCCACAATGACAGTGTATTAAAGCAGCATGTATACAAGACAATCATGTATTAACATGTATAGATACAGAAAATTGGTAGGTAAGTTTAGAGAAGTGAGAACTTTATACATTTGCTTGTACAAATTCTACTTTATTTAGTGAATGGAGCTACAGATTGTAGTATATCAATTTGAGTACTACAGACAGGAACACATATTCTCACCTATGACCATAGGTGTAACAGGGTGGAGGCTTGGTAAGGTGCATGTACGTACAGTGACAGCAATATAAACACCATGAACCACACTGCACACATCTTAAACACAATGCAGGCTTTTCTTATTTTACTGCAGGAAAAAAAAGATTCATTTAAATAAAAGACAAAAAAAAGAAAACACCAGTTGTAGGAACATTAAACTCTAAACTCTTCACTATATGAAACCACGTGGCCTGAGGTCACTAATGAACAAACTAAGCTGAAGAAAAGTGATGAAAGGTTTGACGGTAAAGAGGTGAAGAAGTCCTGATGGTGACTTTGTAGTACGTTGTAATATTTATAATACTTATGCATATTCCTGATCCATAAAAAAAGACTAAACCGTAATCTGTATTATGCAGCAGACTACCAATGGTTGTGGCAACAAACACAGTGGTTCACTTTTCACTGTTGCAGAACAGCACCACATGAAGGTTGCCATAAACCCTCAGGTACACACAGCTGCTCCTTTTTCTTCTTCGTGCCTTTATTCCTCAAAGCTCTCACTCTGTGCTCTTATTCTTTCCTCTCCTGAGATTCTTCATTCAGTTTTGTGCCATGCTGTCTCTAATGGCTGAGCCTGGAAAGCTGTAAATAGACCTCTGTGGGGGCCACACTCTCACCCCACCCTCTGTCATAAACTAGCATTAACAGTTGTGTGCATGTGGTGGTGTATGGGTGTGCATGGAAGTGCATGTACCGTACAAGAACAGTGAGGACACCCCGCTTGGCTATTTTTGATGGTTATGAAACTATTACATGTCAGAATATGCTCAGGCATGATAGGGAAATATATACGGGATCAGCATCCAAGGCTGTCTGTAGAGGGAGGAGAAGAGGAGGAAATTATTTTCTGTTTTACTGGTGTGAGTGTGTGGTGATAAGACAACACTAGTAGCAGCAGTTCTTCATCGCAGCAGAGCGGCATCCTCATCGTTTCTCTAACAGCAGGGGTTTTTCCGTTGAATTATTGGTATTCTGCATTTGCCTGTACAACGGATATAAATTGGGTTGAGAATGAAAAAAAAAATTAACACACTGTTTCACTAAAACCTTTTTTTTGAAAGAACTGAAAGCCTTTTTTTGGATGTGTGTGTGTTTCTTTGGTATTTCCTGCTATTGATGTTATCCATCCGTCGGCATCGTTCCAGCCAGAGAGGAGTGTGATACACATCTAAATTCAGCTGCTTGCTCTACTTTATATCATTTCACATAAACTGTGAAATAAGATATAGCTGTAGTAATAAATCTGGAGCAAACATGCAGCCCTGGCCTGACACTAGCACAAGTAAAAAGTGGGTGTCTTCACATTTGGTATGTGTGAACGTACATTTCTTGGAATTAGTGGACGGTGTCTATTTTACCCAACATTTTGTCAAGTGAACAACATGAAACTCTTGAAATTTCTTGTTTTAAACTTCACGTTTTAAATGTATCAAAATGTATAAATATGTGCTAGACCAGATTCTGTACACGGTAAATAGTTTGCACTTATACTGCTCTTCTCTACCTACATGTGGTCTTTAGGGCAGAGATCTTAACTAAAACTAAATATGTTGTGAAAGGCCAACCAACATGTATGTTTTTCTTACCGGCTTTGGATGGTATTGTCCTATCTGTTATCAGTCCTAAAGATATGAGCCCGGAGGCAGTAAAGTTCCAGGTCAAAATTTAAACTTTTCACATGTATCCTCATTATGAGAGGATCAATGTATCTTATTAGTCAAATGCGACCTCAGACAACCATGCGACCTTTATCAACACGGCATTATTTATTTAGAAAAAATTTAAAAAAAAAACATGTGGATAATAACTTCCCCCCCAAATTTCAGAAGCTTGCAGATCCATCGTCTCTCACATAGTTGTGGAGGAATTTTGGCCGATTCTTCTTAACAAAGTTCATTGAGGTTTGTGGGCATTGACTTATGCACATCTCACTCAAGGTCCTTCCATAGGATTTCAATTCAGTTGATATCTGGACTTTGACTCGGCCATTGTAAAACCATGATTCATTCATTTTTCCGCCATTCTGATGTAGATTTACTCGCCTGCTTTGGAACATTGTCCTGCTGCATGACCCAATTTGGACCAAACTTTAGCCGTTGGAGATGGCTTCACATTTGTCTTTAGAATCCTACATGGTATACAAAGCAGTTCATGGACAACTAAGTGACACAAGTGGCCCAGGTCCTGTGGCTGCACAACAAGCCTAAATCTTAACCTGTCCATTGCCATGCTCCAGACCAGTAAACTGCCAAACTGCTTGCAGCTCCTGTCTGCAACTTCCCATTTTAAATCCTATGGTAAAAGTAAGGGGGTACTTAGTATCGCCCCTCAGTATTTTTTTTTAAAGTATGCAGCCTTCAGGAATTAAGGTAGCTGTCGCATGACACTTAAAATCAGTCCACCCAGCCAGTCATGGCAGTGGATGGATGCTGCATCACATGTCAAGCTCATAGATGGTTAGAAGGGTGAGTCGTGCACAAATAACATTTCACCTCCAGGGTAGAAGGAAGAGCTCTGCTGAAAAAGACATCCCTGACACTGGCTTGAGTCAGTTACACAGAGGCAGTCTCTTGTGGTGGGAATGACCCCAGCTCTGACCTTTGGAGACAGCTCAGAGAATGGTTCACCCCCACATCCTGTTCAGTGGTGGATGAAGTACTCAAAACCTGTACTTAATAAAAGTACAAATAAAAAAACAATAAGGTACTCTAATAAAAGTATAAGTACCCGCTGAAATTTCTACCTAAGTAAAAGTAAGTAAGTACATCATTTATATTTTACTGAAAGTATCAATTTTTAAAAGTATCTGACATATTTTATCTCTGTCCTTTTCTGTGGACCAGTACTTTTTCATGTTTGGGACGACTTTAACTAGACATAAATGATGGGTTGAAGCTGTTTAACTTTATGATTTGATGCTTTTTTTCAGTTTTACTTCTAAACTACTCATGTCAAATGAGAAGAAGAGCTAAGCAACGTCATCTTCCAGTCCAGGGACTGTGGGGCAGGAAGGTAGAGCGGCTGTCCATCAATCTCACAGTTGATGGTTTAATCCTCACCTCCTCCACTAACATGTTGACATGTCCTTGAGCAAGACACTAAACCCCAACTTAGTTGGTGAGTGTTGGCCAGCTGCATAGGAGCTCCCCCATCGGTGTGTGAGAGTGTGTGCGATTGTGATTGTGAATGGGTGAATGAGAAGCAGTGTAAAGCGCTTTGAGTGCCAATGGGTAGAAAAGTGCTATATAAGTGCAGAACATTTTACCATTCAGGAAACCAAAGAGCAAAATTACTGCATATCAGCTCACTTTGAGTACTGCTAATATGTCAAAAGAGTCTTTTAAAGAAGACCAGGGAAGGAGAAACTGACTACGCCTGTCTCTCTAGTGATTCATTTTCATAAAAAAAGTGGTCTATTTTAAAATGTGTAAAGTAACGTGATCGTAACACAATTTGGATCAGAAATGTAATGAATTAAAAAGTATTTAGTAGATATTTGCTCTTAGATGGAGTAAAAGTGAAAATAACAAGTACAGTAAAAAAGTACTTGTACTTGTACAACATGTACTTTTCACCCCTGCTCCTGGTTCAATACATTCTATCCATGTGCATATTCAACAGATAAAGTCACATACTCTACTTTAAAAAAAAAAAATGAGAAGCAACTCTGCATATAAGTATTTTTATTTAACCTATGAAATTTTATTCTTAGCCTTCATTTGAAATATTTATTTTAAATATATGTATCTGAGTATGCACAGTATATGCATAGTATGTATGTATGTTGATCCTTTTAAACACCATCTCCACATCATATTTATTTACGCAACTGACGCAACCCTCGCCAATTTCTACCGGACTTGGACCGGCACTGCACAGCTGTGCAGCCTTGCCCAGAGACACTTTGACATATAGCCGGGACCGGGGATCAAACCACTGGCCCTGTGGTCCATAAACGACTGCCTTACCAGCTGCCCCCTACCATCTCCACATCATATAATTCAGTCAAAGCAATAGCTTTTGGGTCGGCACAGCAGAACAATAGTAGAGTTGCCCTTCCTGTCGCAGCCCTCCTATTTTTTTGGAACTGGCACCAAGGTGGCCCTTGTTGGCTTGGTGGGGCCACACTTGGTGGTCTGGGATTCGATCCAGTGGCCTTCTGTATCCCAACCCAATGTTCTACCAATGAGCCACCAGGTCCCCTATATATCACATAATTCACTCTTACCAAAAAATTCTTAACCCACTTGGGAAGAATAGAAGGCAAATGCAGAGGAAGAAGAAAGGAGGGGCAGAAAGGCAGAGCATGATCCTTCAGATATACAGCAGAGAACAGATGGAGCAGAGAAGGACAGGCACCAGGGAGGAAACAAGGGATCAAAAAAGACGAGAAGAGGACAGCTTGTTATGAGAAGAGGAGAAGGAGGGAGGGAGGCTGCAGCAGGAAGAAGAGAACATGAGAGGTAACAAAGAGCAGGAGTGGAGGATGGGAGAGAGGGACAGAACAGCTTGTTTTGCAATAACAGGTACATGGAGGTCAGGCCTTAGCAGGTGTTTGACTATCATGCTGTTGTTGATGACACGTAATGAGACAGACACACAACCCGCTAGAGGCTGGACATACAGACACACACTCACGTTCACACGCTCACCTGCAGTCGTTTGATGGATGCCTGTGTAGGTATATACTGTAAATATAAGTAGATAGAAGATAGTGAGTGTGTTTGTGTGTGCACACTCACGTGCACACGGTGTCCTATTATGTGTCCCCTGCCGTTTTATTAGGCCTGTGGGATGATGGGAGGCGGATGGTCAGGCCAGGTTTTGTCTTTGATTAAATAATGGGGTGGGGCAGATCTTACTAATTACTCTTTGAATCTGTGCGTGTGCGGGAAGGGCTGCTGTATAGAATGTGTCCAACTAATTACAAAGCAAGGGGCGTAATTAGCATCTAACTGCTGATCAAGCCTCACTGTACCTCTGTACCTGCCAGCCTGTTTTAAATAGAATAAAAAGGAAAAAAAATATGGGGTTTTATTAATTTTAAAAAACTTTTTTTGTGTGTCAGTTATACACAAATCAAACCATTACATTATATCATGATATTACTGTATATCCATTGTACTGTATTACTTACAATAGTAGCAATTCAAATATTGATAATAGCAGTGGGGGTGAATTATACAGCAATAAGACATTATGACGTAATATGTAGATTTATGATCAAAGTTAAAAGTGTAATTAGTAAAATAACAACTAGGTAATAGCTCAGTATAAAAAATATATTTTATGGGGAATTGGAAGGCCGGAATCTCATAGTGCCCGTGTGATTACCGAGATATATTCATGGCTTAAAATTTTTTCCCAGTTAGTATTTGGTAATTACCATGATATTGCTTATTTTCATTCGCAATATAATAACCCTGTTACATTGTTACAACAACATTAATACTCCCCCACATCATGGTTATTATCAAAATAATACACCCCTATTACTTTTTGGAACCAAAATATCTCCCTGCTATTACTGACCTCTATAGCGCTACAAGTGCAGTTTGAGGTCCAACTTATCAGTCTATTCTGGACTGATCGTTGGAGAAGCAGCTACAGTGAAAACGCACGAACCATAACCTAGAGTTAATGACCACATCACTGCCACAAGCTGAGACCGTTTAATGTCACATTGAAGAATAACAGCAGTGACAGTGATGTAATCCATGATTAAAAAAAAAAAAAAAAAAGGATGGATTTATTATGAGAACACTGAAATAGTCCTGTAAAGTGTTACACAGTTCCCCAGGACTCCAGTGATGCAGTCCTGCTATTGTGAGATGCCATTCGCCATATTGCAGTTCAGTGTTGTTAAGAAAATAGTTTAGAAGCAGTTATTTTAATGTAAGTAAGTTCCATTTTAGGATTTAAAATGTGGAACAAATGTTCATTTTGGACATTGAGTGTAGTCCACAGCTGGCACGCTACTAACATATTAGTGTTAGTGGCGAATAGATTTTTGTGTGTGGTGGTGTATGAATGTGAAAATGACACCAGAGCCATAAATGGAGGTGTGCAGTGAACTACACTATGGCATCCATCACTCTCTGTGCTACAAAGTCACTCTGACTTTCTCCACACTGTAACAAATCTTGTGAAACACCAGCTGAGAAATCAGTTTCCAGGAACCCTCAACCCAAAGAGTAGATGCAGCACTATGCTGCAAAGGAGAATGAGTGTAAAATTTAATGTGGGTGCACCAGTGAGTTCTGAGATTGAGGTCATCAAAATGCTTGGATTCATTAAACCCAAAGAACTTAGTATATGCAGTCTATAAAATCCTTAGGGCATTGAAAAAACTACAAGCACATAAGATAAAAAAAAAAAAATCTATGATGTGGAATGCCAAACGCATCAACATCTAATTATATTTGGTTCCACAAGATAATAAATATGTAGTTAAATGTGTAAAACGGGCCTATAATATAATTTAATCACAGGCCAATGAATTGACTCATTAAAATCACATGACATAGAGATTCGCATCCCTACTTGACAAGGATGGACATTAAGTGTTAAAATCTCTTTGAAATTGGTCTGGGGGCAGCAGGGTGGTTAAGTCGGCAGGATTTTGTGTTGACGTGATTGCAACAATCAAAATTAACTGAATGTTCACTGAAGCCTTTCCACAAACGTGACCTACACTGTCCCTGAGCATATCTTACATGCATCTGACATGATGTTTGTTTCTTCGAATAAAACCTGCTCACAAAAACAAATGATAGGTCTGCATGTGATCAAAACACAAGAACTTTTAGATTTAAATTCATATTCTGACTATGCACAGTATTGACTCACACTTAAGAAATGTAGGTTGTCCCAGTTTACTTGTCACTGATATTATTGGTATTGACTTTTCTTAAAAGTTTTGTTTTTGTTCTTTAAAGCTTTAAGGCCAAATTGATATTCAGCATGTTAAGGGTAAAACAAGCCTGTGTCTCTACAAACAACAGAAAAGCGTCAGAAATTCACATTTTGCTACCTGTGGCTCCTTATAAATATTACAAAACAGGTCTGGTGCCATCTTAATAATGGTATTTATCATTAAAATTCAAAGAAAGTTCGAAGTGTTCAAATCCAGGTATTGTTTATCAGTGTTGCTTCACAATTCATTGAGAACACTCAGAACAGTGAGCCGCATTGCAAATGCCTCAAATCATTGCACATACAGCCGCCATGGAATCAGTCTTTTGCTTTGCAACATATACAATAAACTTCTGCTTAATCCTGTAGGGAGGGATTCATTAATATTGTGATTAATAGGTGGCGGTGGGGGCCTGGTGGCTTAATGAGTAGAGCATTGGGCTGGGATGCAGAAGGCCACGGGCTCGAACCCCACCCCACCAGGCGCAGCCCCGCCCAGATCACATTCCACTGTGCCGACCCCTGACGGGACAAGTCGTAAGCCATTGTGATGAACAGGCGGTGATTGAACATCCTTGGTTAGAATCTTGTTTGGAACCCATGTGGTACATTATCCCCCATCACTCTTCCCTCACTTTCTGTCACCTCCTCACTGTCATATCTCATAAAGGAATAAACTGAAAAAAAAAAATACAAACGACACTAAAGAAAACAGGGAGATGAAGGAGATAAATGATAACACCACCTGCCTATCGCTGCCCGCATCACCCCTGATCATTCTAATAACACGGAAGTAATTGCTGATTGATACTGCTCTGACAACTTAAACACAGGGGGCCAAGCATCATTACACATTTCCACACAAACAGATTCAATGCATCCATTTTTCATGGTCCTGGCTTACTGCTCACAAATGTCACTGCCCAACAAAAGCAAAGGCTCTAAGCCCCCTGCATACATGGCTGTGGACAGTGCTGTAGACCTCTTTAGCCCCCATCTTTCTGAGCGGACATTGATCCTAATTGGTGATTGGCATGGGCGTTTAGTTTGTCGTATTATTTTGACAATGCCGTTGCCATGTGGCATTTATTTGCATGCAGTTTATGTCTCCCCAAGTGAACTTTATATCCCAGACATAAATCATGTGTTGGTGCTTGTGATAGCTGGTGTCACAGCATCTCTCTGTGGATGTCGCAGTGCTTCAGGTTTGCTGTCATTTCATTTGCAGTCACATAATGTCAGGTTTTGGAGGCATTGTGGATGTAACGAACACAGCTGAATAACACGGAGAAAACTGCTTGAGAGCTTTGAAAAACACACAGTTGATGTATAACCCACTTACAATAGGAAATACAAATTGAAGGTCTCATGGTTTTATTGGCCCTCAATAAGGTTAAGATCATTTAAACATAAAAACATTTTTAAAATTTTAAATGAGTGTGCATTAATGACTCAAATGGTATTTTATGTTTTATTTTATGGCTTTGCCAAACATAATACAGTATTGTTCAGTATGCAGCGACACATTAACAAAGACGAGTGGCTGGAACATGATGCCTCGTCTTTCCAGCACTAATTGTTCCCCTACAACTTTTGCATTTTACAGTTGTCACCTCCTAACTTCCAAAAACATTGGCTAAGTGAAAGAGCGCTGCTTGTTTTAGACAACGTGTGCACAGGAAGAGGAACCCGTGCTGACGATTTCCTCATGTAGAATGTTCCAGCCCTGAGTTTCACAGCCATTACCGGGAGAGAAAATGATCTGCATTTAGAGTTGTTTTCACTGTTGCCAGACGTGTAATCAGTGTGATTACAAATATTATGAATGCTGCTCAGAGGGCTCCACGGTGGGTAGATACATTAGCACAGTGGGCAGAAATGTTTTTACTTTTGCTTGAAAAGTCGTCATGATGAGCAAGAACATCATCACTGCAGAGAGCATCAGTGACTGCAGCTAGAAACATGGGCAGAGAAACTTTACCACTGTCATGAGGGTTTGTTGGATCTTTATCTGAAATAGTTCAGGAATAAGTTAGTAACTGCTTGGTATTAGTCAAGAACACAGAGATTCTTTGGAAATCATTTGTCTTCATTTTCAATCCAGATGGGAGGAGACTCTGTGAAGCCACTGTGTGCAGAGCTGTTCAGTTTAGCTCAAATTCAGTTTAATAGATTTTAGATGCTGATAATGTGAGTACACCTGCTCTGCTACATTGCCCTTGTCATGTCAGTTCAATATGGCTCCCGTAACTTTAGTCTCCACATTGATAATTCAATTTACACCTACTGTCTGTCATGTGCTAACATATTTGGACACTGAAACCTGGCACCGCTCTTCACACAGCAGATGATTAAACCCAATCAACCCCTCGCTCTGTGGGGGAAATGTTAATGTGGGTCACATTATTAAAGCTTTGGGGATTTTTCAACCCATAAATTGGGATTCAGCAGGAAGAGGCCGTGATGGGAAGGGCTTTGCAGGCTGTTTTGTGTTTCTAGTGCTTTGAACAGGTTGACAGATGTGGGGTCAATTAGGCCGTTGTCTGGCAGAGAGTCATGGTGGGAGAACATGATCAAAATGCTCGAGTTAAATTAGTAATAGAGTGATACATGTCTGGGAGGTGCTGCCTAGCGAAGGTTCTGCTCTTGTTTTTCTGACCTCAGAGAACTAAAAACAAAGACTTTATTGACAGCAAATTATCTGGAAACTTCATATCACTTTTGTAGGTTTTATACCATGTGGTCCTGTTTTTTTGTTGAGGCGTAAAAAGTTGAATGGAGTTACAACAAACTCTGTTCCCTGAATAACACAATTACATAAAAGAGCTAAAGTCTTTCTGAAACTCCTGGAAACGGTGTTTTATGTATAATCTGACAAGTGAATTTTATATCAATTTTATTTCATAGACCTTTACAGTGCCTATAAAAGTTTTCACCTTTTATTGCAACATTGAGTACTGGCCACGGGGAAGCATGGTGTTAGCGCTTAGCGCTGCCTTTCTAGAAGGTTGCGGGATCCTGGCTGACCGTGGCCTTTCTCTGTGGAAATTGCATGTTCTCCCCCTGCTTTTGTGTGGTTTCGTCCCAGAGTCTAAAGACATGCATGTTAGGTTAATTGATGACTCTAAACATCCTGCAGGTGTGATTGTGGATGGTTGTCTGTCTGTGTTGGCACTGAGACTGATTGGAGACCTGTCCAGGTTGGACCGCACCTCTCACCCTATGAAAGCTTGGATAGTCTCCAGTCCACTGTGACCCTGAATGGAATAAGTGGTTAAAAATGATGGATGGTTGGAAAATAATTGCTTTTGTAACTATTCAACTCACAATTCTAAGTAAACCACACTGAGTTAAGAGTATTTTCAAGTAATGTACACTGATTTTCATTAGTTGTGTAAATGTACCACATTTAATAAGCATTTGTGAATATAAATTACATTTCAGTGTTCATGCTTTTTTTAAGTTTAATTAGAATTTTCAATGTCTTAGCTGGGTTCTTCAAACGTTCATGGAAAAAATTGCTTTCTAGGGCTTTAATTTAGGGTGTAAATGTACATAATAATACTTTTAAATAATACTTTTAAACTTCCCTCTGACTTCCCTGTATTAAAATATTTCTGTGCTTATAGCTGAAACACTAAGATGATATCATCTGGGGGAGCTCTGGAAGAGCAGGTTCACCATGATTACAAACTCCATAGTGGGAGCAAGCAGATGACTTAATCTGAACTGAAGGTTCCTCCAAGTGATGTCATCTGGAGGCATTTTCCGCTAGAAGTAGAGATATATTAGGGAAGTCATAGGGGAGTTTAAGGCCTTTTTTACATGTTACATTACTCAGACTACAACCAAAAGCAGCAAGTTTAAAATCAGTGAAGGTGTCCTTTAGCCGTTGGACTAGACCCTTTTTCTGAGTGCATGACTGTCTAGACAGTTGTTTTCTGACATCTGTAGCTACAGCACAAGCAAAGAATTGATTTATTTCTACATTTATTTATGTCTTGATAAATCATTAAAAGCATCTCTGCCATCTTTCATGGACTGCAGACATTGTCTGGAGAATCAGGTCTGGACATTGTCTAGTTTCTGCTTCAAAGCAAGAGTCAGCGTCAGACATGTTCCAATTTAACCTCGTTTGGTTTAGGTGGGTCCATGGTAGAGCATCCAGAAAGCATACAAAAAATATGCTGTGGAAATCTGTGTTTTTTTTAAAGCACGTTAAAGCAGCACCAATTGCATGATTCTAAATTACATACAAGAGCAGAAAATATAGAAACGTCTCATACTTGCATACATTTGCGTTGGGTTTCAGTGTATGTCTAAAAACAAATGTACCCTGGAAATACTTGTGAAGCTGGAGATAGGGATGATCAGCTGTTTCACCACTTTCCTGAAAATTCCACACATAGTGGAGTGAGATAGTAAATGACTCTGTGCTTTGGTTTCCACTGAAGTTGAGATAATTGTGATTAGCTCTCATCTGGCCGTTTTCAAAGAATATGCAAAACGTTGAGGCAACTTCATGAATCTGTATGTGGAAATGGCCCATTACATTTGGGGCAAAAACAAATGAGCTCTGGAACCCTGGAGTCTTCATTTCATGGGCAAAGAGCATGTTCCAGACTATCGGGCTATTCAAAAATCTTTTTTGCATCACGACTAAACTTGATGGAGCTTCCTTGTATCACACATGCAGTACACACATTGTCCAACCAAATCACAGTGTGCTGAGTCAGTCGTCACAGCACAGCTAGAAAACGTTTTGTCGCAACCTCTGGGGATTTAATAGACAACTTTGTACTGTAGACATGTTGACACATCATAGCAGAAAACAGGTAAAACAAATTTAGTTAACAACAGCTCAGTTGTGTTAAATGCCTCAGGAAGCCATTATAAAGACAGCTATGACAAGTCCGAACGTCTGCTGTGCTAAAGCTCACCCTGCTTCCCACGTGTTGCTTCTGCCAGTAATACGTGCTTTCTTATTATTTTGAAAGAAGGTCTAAAATAAAAGACATCAAAAGACGTAAAAGTAGAAAAGCTCATAGTGTTAAACATACCGTGACCTGTGAAAAAGAAAATAGCGTAAATAATGATGGAGAAATGTTCCATTTAAAATGATGTTGCTTTGTTTTTCATTATTTATCCATCTTTGTGTGTTGTCATTATGGCACCACTGTGTTAAAAAAGGTTTTCCTTGTTTAAATACACACAGAAAATAAATCCACTGCACTGTTTTTTAAGCGATATTTAAAGTGCAATTGCTCATTTTCAAGAACAGCGTGTGTTTGAAAGAGGACTGCTTAATCAATAAGGATGCCCAACCTACACTCATGCACATTTGTACTCACAGCTGATTCACAGAGTGAAAGTGACTTATGTAGACTTCTATGAGGGCTTTTGTGTTAGGTATATTTTCAATTGGCCTGTAAAATGAGGTGGCATCGTCCCCATGATGGTCTCTCCCTTTGTTCAGTCTTTCACTCAGCTGCATGTTTCTGTCTGCATCCTTTTGTGATGCACATGCACAGCTGGAGAAAGAAACCTTGTTACACACATACATGGCCAAGAAATCAAAGCCCCTTTCAGACATTCTCCTGATTTTTTGAGGAGGAGGTACATGTGTCAACACAAAGTTGGGTGTAAAACGCTCCCGACATTATCCAGACTATCTTTTAAGGCCTCTTTTAAGCTTTTTTATGGGAAGTCCTAAGGTTGGAGAACTTTGTCGATTTTGTAATGATGAGACGGAGGATACAGTGCATTTACTTTGATTTTGTCCTTATGTCTTGTGGAAGTAAATCAGAAGATGATTAACATTGTACTGTATTGATTTAGATACATGACCAAAAACAATAATAATGGATGTTGTTTTAAGTGGACCTCATTTCCCTGCTTTGAAAACAGTGGCTTTAATATGAGGACTGGATGCAGCACTGCCTCACAGCCCTTCAGCCCATTTTGGCTACTGGCAACTAGTGGTGCTGCAATGTAAATAATAATAATAGTTCGATTCATTTTAGGGTGGACTCAATAATAAATATAGTGTAGAATTGTGACCTTTTTGACAGTTTCAACTTAAAAACTGTAATTATAACACTGTCAAAGTAGTGGTATTATTGTCATGCTTGAGCTGCTGGACTGAATTGTAAGTAAATTGCAGATGTGTGTGCAGACAGTGTATAAAGCAATAAAAAGTTTCTTAAGATCTTGTTAAACCCATCAACTTAGAACCTTTCATGGCCAACCCTGTTCTTCATACTGTTCTGTATGTAACCTTGTATGTAAACATGTATCTTTAACAGACATATTGCAGTATTTGTGTCATTATAAGCAATTTGCACCATATTAATAAACATGCAGACTCATTGGTTTCCCACATCCTAAAATCCCATGGAAGTTAATTTAGTGTTAGTAAGTGTGTATCCATTTGGCAGTTATGATATAAATTTGCATCAGCACCATTTCCCTCCTCAACCAAAGCCCTTCTCCTTTTTTCTAAAAGTCTTGTTTGCACAAGGTGTGTGTGGTCCTCAGAGGGGTGAGGGGTGGGTGTGGAATGCTTCTCTTATGATAATTAGCTTAATGAGATTAATTAAGAAAGTAGCTGCAGGGGCGATACTCAGAGGAGACACTGCATTCAGAGCTCTCCTGCAGACTGAGTACGGGGGAGAGCTACATGTGTGTGGGATAAATCAGGATAGATCAGCAATTTCAAAACATCAGGAAAGTTTGAAAAGGTATATTATTCAGCTTTTTGTAAAATAAATAACTCATCAACCAACATAAGAAAAGCAAAGATAGCTTCTGTTAATGTCCTCCTGACTTGCTTGCGCAAACACAGGCAGATGCAGTGGATGACATTAAAGGATGTGTCCATCCTCAGGGAGTCTGCTGGGCTGAATGGCCTCAGCTTATCTCTCCACAGTGTGGGACAGAACATGCCTCAGGTGTGAGGTGTGGCAGCCAGGTTAAAGCTCTTAACCCAGCTGTCAAAGGTATTATGGCTCTCACCTCTCTCTCACTCTGACACACACACACACACACACACACACACACACACACACACACATACACACAGTCTATTCCCTTAAGCAACAGCACGGCTGTATGTGGGGAACAGAGTCCAAGGTGAAGATAAGAAGGCCTGTGTGGCATCATCTTGTAGGATTACATTGTTTTTTGCTTTGCTCTTCTTCCCTTTTCTCTTTTCTGATTTCGTACATGTTAACACACAAATACACACTCTGTACATATGGCCCCAGAAAGCCCCAGAAAGCCCCCCAAAGCTCCACAGAGGGCTATTAAAGCCTAATTAATGGGGGCTGCAGTTATGTTTTATGATAGGACATAATCAGACTCTAATTAGTGTGAAATGGGGCCCAGTAGTCTGATTTATGACCAGTGAGGATGATCACTGGGTGGTGCTCAAAGAGCTGACATTTCCATTGCGTGTACTTGTAGTTATTACTACACTGTAACATGTGATAATGTCTGTGGGGAAAACACCTATCTGTCTATCTATAACTAATTTAAGGGGTCAGTTCTTTGCATATATACCTAATTGAATGTTAACAGATTTAACTTGCAAGAGCACAGTCGTTAAAGAAACATTTGATGAATGATGATGGAGTTAATCACTGAAGTGTCTGATCTCAGGAACTGTAGGTCACTGTTTTAAACGAAGAGAAACATCAGATCTCAGCATGTTAACAATTTTGCTGCAAACAGACTGAAATCGCCATCTTCATCTTCTGCTCTTTTATTGTGAACAACGTGAAGTTCCAAAGTGGTGCTAATGCAAAGTATGTGCAGGCAACTCAACATGTCCACTTGTGATCCCTTTGTGATCTCCAAAGCTCCAAATATCAAACACAGTTGTCCTCAAGTCAAAAGTGTCATTGTTTCAAGTTTGTGAACACAGACATCCAGCAGGGAAGCACTGCATAGAGTTTGTGATCACAAGAAGATCAAAGTTTTAAAGACTCAAATTCTCATGTGCTCATGTATTCTTCATTGTAGGCAATAGATTTGACGACAAGGATATTTCAAGTCTTGTTTTGTAGCACTGGCCCAACATTTTCTCTGCAGCATCAGGCATGTGGATCAGTTCTGGGTCTTTATTTCATCACTCTCAGCTTTCCAGTCTCTTAGGTCTTGGATGTGAGCAAAAATAGTTTCAGAGGAGTGTAACACTGTGTGAAGATTGTTTGAGGGAAGTCTAGGAGGGGATGGCAAGAGAGTGTTTTTATATGGATGGACGTCATTGTAGCTCATTGCTAGTCCACACTAAAGAACAAAAGCCGGCGAGAGAAAGACGAAGGATGGAAACTCTGGCTGGACTTCTGTTCACACGCTTCCCTCTCTTTGGTTCTTTTGTCCCTCTCCTTCTGCAGTTAGTGCTCATGTGCATGTGTGTGTGGGCTGGCTGTCTCCTCATTTCCCCTCCGGCATCTTCCTGACTTTTAAAATACCTTGAACAGAATTATGTCTTCAACTTGAGAGAGCTCATAAAGTAGCAGAGTGTGGCACATCTCTGTAGACCCTGTTTACCAAACCTCTTCTGACATGAGCTGAATTAAAAAACCACAGACCACACACACACACACACACACACACACACATACACACACACACACAGGAACGCAAATCAAATCAAACAAGAGAAAATGTCTGAATGTTAAAAACTGTCTATACCCGGCTTGGCCTGGTTTTTAAATTTTACTGTTACTTGTGATGGATAGCTTCTGCTGTTTTTTAATGTCTTTGAATGCTTTTTCTTATTTGCAATATGATTTCTCTTTCTGTAGAGAACTTTTTTAATAGCTGTTGAGTCGTGTTTGAAGTTAGTGTGTGAAGTTGTTTTTTTGTTAAAATTTATGGTACAGTGTAGCATTCCTGTGTCAAAAAGTGCTACTTTGTCCAAACCTTTAATGTTACATGCTGATAATTAATGTACACAATTATACTTGACACCTAAAGCAATGGCATGTATGATGTATATTAAGTGAAACAATACTGGGCGAAGTCTTAAGCATGACACTGAACCCCAACTTAGTTGCTCCCGGTGAGTGTTGGCCAGCTGCATAGCAGCTCCCCCATCGGTGTGTGAGTGTGTGTGTGATTGTGAGTGTGAATGGGTAAAGTTCTCTGAGTGCCAATAGGTAGAAAAGTGTTATATAAGTGCAGACCATTCATAGCAAGGTGGATGAGGTGGTGAATGGTAAAACAAAACACAGGACTTTCTCACGCTAGACTGGTGTTTGACTCTAGCATGATACATAATGCGCTTTAATTATGATCATTACACAATGTGATACAAGTGGTTACTATCAACATGTTGTCATCCCACAGCATCAGATATTGATGTTTCCCAAGGCGTCAAATTGTCTATCATATTGAGTCCACAGATACCCTTTGGCATCACTATTGGACGCTCCAGGAGCAAACCTATTTGAGGCCGTGGGAACAACTGCGTCCGGTATTGACACTGCAGAGGCACTTTGGCATCTGTATAGGACACTAAAGGACCATCACCTTTTGACGCCCCAGGAATGACACAAAAATGAACTACATTAGGGTTAGGCACAAAAACTTCAGGGTTAGAAGAAAAAATACAATTAAAACAAAATGCTCAACAACGTCAGTTGAAAGTGCAGTGTAAAAGCTAATGCATAGTATTCAGTACAATGAGTTAATGAGTGAACGACCAGTGTGTGAGATGGAAACAGTTCAATGTTAGTATGTGGTGGAGACATGAGGAGGGGAGATGAGTGTCTAGGGGAGTGAGGGGGAGATTTCAGTAAGGTCACAGCTATGGGAAGGTTTTGTGGTCTTAGATTGGAAGCTCCTGACGCACCTTTCTGGAGGGCAGGAGGTTTAACAGTCTATGGGAAGGGTAAGATGACTCCTTGAGAATGCTCTGAGCTCGGCACAGGCAGTGTTTCCTTTGGACGTCCTCAATGGTGGGAAGTGGAGTCCCTGGGATGGGTTGGGAAGTTCACCATCTACTGCAGTGCCTCGTGATCAGAGACAGTGCAGTTCCTGTACCAGACTGTGATACTGCTGGTGAGATGCTCTCTATCGCACAGAGGGTAGAGGTTCAACAGGATGGCTGAAGACAGGAGGTTCTTCCTTGGTGTCATCAAGATGAAGAGTCACTGGTGAGCCTTCTTGACTGGGCAGGAGGTATTGGTGGTCTAGGACAGCTAGGAAGTGAAGGACCAGGTTATTGTCCGTGCACCATGCAGCCAGGTGTTGTACCTCCTTCCTGTAGGTGATCTCATTGTTGTCTCTGTCGTGTCATGGTCAAACTTGATGAAGGAGTTGGAGTCATGTCAAGGTCTGC
The DNA here is from genome assembly GCF_033026475.1 of Channa argus. Lineage (NCBI taxonomy): Eukaryota > Metazoa > Chordata > Actinopteri > Anabantiformes > Channidae > Channa > Channa argus. Next base: position 27,510,944 of record NC_090203.1, on the reverse strand, counting down.
AGTGATGCGTAAAGAGGCAGTAGAGGAAGGGGCTGAGCTCACAGCCTTGTGGTACACCGTTGTTGAGGGTGATGGTGGGGGAGCAGGTGTGGCCTGAACTGACATGCTGAGGTCCATGATCAGAATGTCCACTATCCAGTTACAGACGGACTTGCTGATGCACAGATGTGTAAGTATAGTGGTCAACTTGGAGGGTATGACTGTGTAAAATGCTTAGCTGAAGTCAACAAACAGCATTCTTGCATATGGGTTGTTATTATCCAGATGTGTGGGCACAGAGTGCAGTGCTGTGGAGACTGTGCCCTCTATGCCCCTATTGCTGCACAATGAAATGAAAATTGGTAGGGATCCAGTGTGGGTGGCAGGCTGTCCTTCAGTTTTGCCGTGACTAGTCTGTCAAAGCAAAAGTAGTCGTTCACACAATCTGAAGTGTTTTGGCAGTATTTTAGAATTTTAGGCATGTAGGCTCAGCTGCTTGGGTGAGAGACAGGATGAAAATATCTCTAAAACCTGAGCGAGCTGACCAGCACATGCCCTGAGCGTATGTACGTGGACACCGTCAGGGTCAGTAACCTTGCTTGTGTTGATCCAGCTCAATGCAGCATTGACATCTGTGGAGGTGAGTGTGAGGGGCTGGTGGTCTGCAGAAGGAGTGGTCTTGGTTGCTGTCTCCCTCTTGTCCCAGTCAAAGCTAGCACATGAGTGATTTAGCGTGTTGGTATGTTGGTGTAAACATGGTCTAAGGTTTTGTTTCCCATTGTGTATCAGGAAACATTTTGGTGAAATTTGGGGAGTACTGTCTTTAAGTCTGAGTGATTGAAATCACCCGCAGCAATAAATGGAGCCTCGAGGTCTGTTGTTTGCTAATGGCTGCATGAATTAGCATCCCCCCGGACGCTAATGGCTTAGCACTAGCGTCTGGGGGGATATAAGCTGCGGTTATAATGGTGGAAGTGAATTCTCTGTGCAGATAAAAAGGACTTAAACACGTTACGCTAATTTACTCTTTCAATGACTTGATATCCTGAGAGATTCACATACTTTTGCCACATACAAATATTTGAGGTTCTCCTTAAGTAATTTTGCGACTTCTATCTTAAAATCATTGATCGTGATCATTTTTAGGCCATATTCTTGACATTTTAGACTTCATAAACTTTCAAGTGCCATTGTACATTGCATTGAGTTTTTTTTTATTATTTAGACTAGTAACAGGTCAAAACTACTGTAATAATCATTACATAATCATTAGGTACTCGTACATTCGTATAATTGTAAACAATTAAGTCTAGTAAGACTGCATACAGTTACTTAATAGTTCCTCGTGAATTCATGATTATCTAAGTAAACCTTCCCTCCTCAAAGGCTCTGTTATAGATTATTCATTTAATAATTACTAGTCACAATTCACCAGGTTTGTGTTTCACAGACGTGTTTTCTCTAACTGTGGCGCTTGGTGAGTTACAGACAGACCAATTTAATTGCCTAGTTGGAAAGAAAAGAGCAACCCTGGATAATAGTGCTGATGTAACCATCAGGTAGGCCCAGAAAAGAAAAACCCTGCAGGCAAAATAAGAGAGAACCCGTCCAAAAAGGAGGAGAACGTATAGAAAACAAATCAATCAAAGCACAGTTGTTTTGCAGACAAAATATTGGAGCAAGCAGGGCACTTCAACTTTAATATGAGGAGTAAATCTTTAATTACTGCGATGTTAGGACGGGGTGAACTAAGCTTTCTGTCCAACTGTGTGGGGCAAAGCTGAGCTGCTTCTAATTGGGAATCACAGTATGCGGAGTGTGGGATTCCTGTTGGGCAGATAATGTCATATAATTGGAATGAAATGTGTCGCACAGACAGAGGCAGGGCAGCACACGCTTGAAGGCTTGCACTTTAAAGATAGATTAATTACCAAACAGCTTCATTTCTCTAATTGTGTGTCCCCACATAACAAGTTTAGAGTTGAGCCAATTATCTCTGTGCTCTTATCAACCCATTTCTCAAAGAAGCATTTTTTTTTTTACTTATCCACTACACTGAGGTCAACTTAGATTTACAGAAGCTATGTCGTGAAAATGAGGGGGATGGAATATCTTACCTTCCTCTTCTGAGCAGCTTATTTTTAAAGTTTAGTATCTTCTTCGTTTGTGGTTTGACTAGCTCTGTTCTGTCCTTTTCTCTTTCTTAATTCTCCTCCTAACAAAGCCTGTTCTCGTTCTCTTAAGAGTTTCTTTCTCACTCATCCGTCCATCCAATCACAGCTCATGGGCTTTAATTGATTTTTAGGTAATTATTTAATTAATTAGTTAATTATACCCCCCAACAGATTACTAATAAATATTGATATGAATTTTTCATGTGTATGGTTCTGATAGCTCGACCAGGCACGAGATGAAGACTCTAAATTAAAAAGGAAGGAAATGAGGAAAAAAAAAACATTTGCTCCAGCAAACTGAGAATAATGCATTATGTTAGTGGCTTTGAATCAAAACAGTGGTACAGGATTGTCTGCACCAGACATAGCTACAATAGGTTGTCTTTCAGAAAAAAATTATATTGTCTATCATCTTTTATTATTTGAATATATGACCAAATTTCTTTTGGTGTAACGCACCACCACATCTACATACATGATGAACAAATGCATATTGAAATAAGATTCAAACCAAGGACACTCTTGCTGTGAGCCAGCAGTGCTAACCACTCCACCACCGTACAGCCTCAACCACAGTTTAAATTTAGTCTATGCTTACATAACAGGGACTGCAGCTGAGAAACATAGGGATGTAAGTTTTGTGAAGCTATGACATTAAGTATGATTAAGTATGATTACATTGTGCACATCTCTTACAATATTAGAGAAAATGTATGTAAAACTATGTTTGTACCCCATTTGAGGAATATGAACATCAATCACTTAATTAAGTTAACTTAGTACTGTAAAAGTAGGAATTCTGCATGTTGCAATAGCAGTCAACATTGACACCAGTAGGTGGTATACAGTAAATGTTATGGTGGACAGGGGTCAACATGGGCATTCGGACCGGTCTGCAGCTACTGTGTGTTCTGGCATCTGTCAATCATGTCCACGCTTACAATTTCCAAAAGACATGGGAGGATATTGAGTTTGCACCTAGAAATGTGGTAAAATGATCTGCACGTATATAGCGCTTTTCTACCTATTAGGACATTACACTGCTTCTTATTCACCTGTTCTCACTCACAATCACACACCGATGGGGGCTATCATTATGCTAGCATGTGGCTATCATATGCTGTAAAGCGACTGTATGCATAAAGTTTCCGTCTTTGGTATTTTCTGAGGAGGATTGGGGATATCAATAAAAAAATACTTTGAACATGAAGTTTAGAACGGGAAAATAGTTCCAATGGGATCTGCTCAATGAATATCTTAGTTATGCTGTGTTTATTATTATTATTTTATGCATGTGCTTCAGGCCTCAGTAGTCCAATGGGAATGTCAAAGCTCTAAGTGTCTAAAAAAAAAAGGTACCTTAGCGTCATGGGCTGGATCAAGCATCAGTTTTTGACACCTTGGGAATGAGAATGGGTTTGGCTTTACAGGGAGCAGCAGCAGGGAGCAAATGGAAGAGTGAGTTAAGGTAAGACAGAACAAGCAAAAAAGGAGATATAAAAAAAGAGGGACTCTTCAGATGTGATTGTGAAAATAGGCCAAGCTCCAAACGAAAAGGGTGAGAACGAAAAAAGAAAATGCAAGGAAAAAAGAGAGTTCTGTTTTAGGGAAATGGAGAAAGCAGAAGGAAATCAAGACTCTTAATTGGCTTGAGACTTGAAAGCATAAGCTGGATGAGGGGTGGCCTTGAATTAGGAGTTTAACCAGGGGGAGAATGAGTGGAATGAGAAAAAAAGGAAACAACTCCACATGAGGGAGTGTTAATGGGGAGAGAGAGGCAGAGGGAGAGCAGCCAGTTAAAGAGGGAAAAAAGAAGCCAGAGAGTGAAAGTGAGACACTATTGTTTAATGAGTGTGTTTTAGAGAGACTGATTGAGGGAGCTGGGTGCCAGGGTGGAGGAAACGCTTTGGAGCTGTGCTAACAGATTGACACTGAGGTGCACAGGTCACTGTTGTGTGCGCATGTACACGGGCGCTTTTTAGAACTATGGCCTCGGCCTGGTCCCGAAGCTGTTAGAAGTAAGCCAATCAATCATTGTGACACCTCAATAGGGGAGCTAGATGGTCATTCTTCAAAATGCAGCAGCCCACCTTGCTCACTCCAATAATGACTCCATTCATTCAGCAGCCACAGCTGAACTCCCAACCTTCCACTGCCAAATCTTGCTCCAACTGCAGCATGTGCTCATTTGCTTGTTTGTTCTCGCTGCTCTTTCCCACCCAGAGCGAACCTAAAAATATTGCTCTGTTCAAAGAACAAACACTAATTTACTTGTGTATGTTCAGCCTTCTCTGAATTCGGCAGCCACAATAAATGTCTGAACATCTTAATGGAGAGAAATGTATACTTAAGATTAGGTTTTGAGAAGGTTTCTTCCAGGGTCTGCACAATGGACTTTACTACCATTACTAGAGACCTACACATTATGCACTTTCTTCAGGTATTATTAAGCCACACTGTGCCACATGAATCTAATAGACATGGGTTTGATGTTTGTGGTCCATGTGATGGTGAATGCTATAGGCTATGTCATCTATATGATCTGCTTGTTATAATTAATAAAGCTAAGCTACTAAAGCTGAAAGTGGACCCTGACACCCCAGATACAGACACTCCGATGAGATGGGAGATGTCAGACAAAATATTGTTGCCAAATCAGCAAAGAAGTCTAAAGAAATGACTCAATAATGGTCAATTTAAAATCAAATTACCGTTATTTATAACATTTTTATATATGTCAACAGTAACTTAACAGTGCCCAAAGATTTTCAGCTGAAGAAAACCTTTTAATCCAAGCACATTTTAAAAATGAATACATTTGACCAGAGTGCTCTGCTTAATGTCCCCATCAGCTAAATGACCAGGGCGGCTTGAGGATATCTTTAGATTTACAGCAGTGTGTCCTTACAGTTAGAAATGGAAGTCTTTATTTTGTTGTACGTGCGCGCACACACACACACACACACACACACACACCACGTACTGTATAAAGTAGTCATCATGTGATCATGTCCACAAGTTTTGTTCTTACGCCACAAAAAAATCTACTTCCAGACTCTGTTAACTGTGTTCTTACAACTTCTAACTTCGACCCCAGTAGGTAACAGAATTTGCTGTCGTTTAACGACTTAAACATACTTTGATGAGAGGAAAGTGAAAGGCACGATGTGCAATTCCTTCGCTAAGCCTCTTATTTTATAAGTGTGGGCTGAATGTGTTAAGCTCTGATTCAACTGAGTTTTTAGTTTCCACTGTGATAAGATGAATAGATGAAATTAAGAGACAACAGTGCCTACATTGACAGTCTTGTTAGCTGATCCTCTGTCTTAATAAATCATGTCGAGGCAGACAATTAAGAAAGCCCACGTTAGTCAGTCCTGCAATAAGGCAGAAGGAAACAGCTGCCAACACAGAAAAAAAGAACAGTCTCCTCAAGCAAAACAACAAACTTCTAGCGTCGTTGTGGGAAATGAAGACTCTTTATTAGACTTTACTTCCTGATGATTGAAGAGGTGAGACTGTCTTGGTTCAGGAAATAGCAACACCTCCAGCGATACCATAGCTCATCTCTGAAGGTTGGGGGGTAGGCTGAGCATTATACTCTTCCCTGTCAACCCATCATGGTGAGACGGTATAACTGATTCAGCGTCCATCAATCCCCTGTTTCTTCTTCTTTTTTATGTGCATCCTCCCCAGCAAAGTCTCCACTCCATCTATTTCTTCCTGTTCTTTTATCTTTCCATTTATTTACATTTCTCTTTTTCTCCTCGTCTTTTCTTTCATCTCTCCTTCTTGAATCCCCGTCCCACCCATCTCTCTCCTCTCTCCCTTCCCATCCCAGCTTACACAACACGCTCCTCCCTCTTTGCAATGTTGGAGGAAACCTTCGGTCATTGTGGAGTCCACCGGCCTCTCCTATTGATCACAGTGCAGAATATTGCTGCCTTCACACCCACACCCTGGCTATTTTCAACCAGGGTATTTTTCCCTGCCTGCTTTGCTGGTGGTTTACCATTATAAACAAAACCACCATATCCTTGTGTGCTCTTTCTTTAATAACTGTACAGTAGGAGCTTGAGATAAATGAAGCTGGTTAGTGGGTGGCCTCAAGTACAGTACAGTGGTACTGTAAAGGTACCACTTTGAGTCGGTATGAGATACATGGGGCTGTCAGCCAAGTGAAATAGAAGCTACAGGGTACAGATGTTTGATGCGTAGTACATAGTGTGCAAAGCAAAAAGTCCTCATGAGGAGGTGGTCGTGGTAGTCAGATGATACAACCAGACAACCCTTTCCCACAGTAGACAGGGTTTAACTACATGTGAAACACTGTGTGCTTTATGGATGATATTTCCACTACATTACGCACATGTTTGTAAGGAAGTGTTTATGTACCGTTTTCACTGTATGTATTTTGCTTTGTAACTAAAACTTACCCTGAATTCATTTATGTTTGTGCAGAAAGTCAACCAAACTGTGATGTTTCCACAACTGTAACAGAGTATTTTATAATAAGAGGACCGACAGGGAGGCACAAATCTTCCCTCAGTGTCCAGCAGTGGCAGCTTGCATTATCTGATGCTGTGGAATGACAAGGTGTTGGTTCAGTGAAGATGAGTAAGATCCAAATACACTTGCTAAGGTCAAAGTGGGTATTGGAGTTTTACTAGAGTGCATTATAAGAAGAGGTGGTTCTAAAGTTTTGGCCATCCTACTTAAAATGAATATTAATTCCTTTACAACTAAACTGCAAACTGCAATCATGTTTGGAGATGATGTAATGAATTAATAAATGTAGTTTGACGCAACACATTTTAAATAAATAAAGTGCTCAATTTACTAATGGAAAGCAAGATGTCAGGAAATGGGGAGGGTAGTGGGGGTACAAAGAGTAGAACTCTCATTCTATAGCCCATGAGTGTGTTTACTAAAGGCTGAGACAAGAAAATCCCTCAGATTTTTGTGAAAGCAATTAAACATGTGTGAAGTAACTAAGTGAAGCTATGTTTTTTCTGTTAAGCCAGTACTTGATCTTTCTCTGATCCTGACCAGCTGTTGTGGGAGTCTAAACACAATCATATCAAGTACTGCAAGATCACACATATTTCCATTAGAAAAGGGTAATTTCTCTGCAAAATCCTATATTTTGGTAAACAAACCCCAATTCCAAAAAAAATGTAAATAAAAACAGAATGAAATGATTTGCAAACGTCATTAACCCATATTTTAATCACAATAGAACATAAACAACATTTAATTTTTCCAAAACAAAAGCAGGATCATGCGTTTTAGGTTAATAGGTGACTACCACTAAAATTGCCTGTATCAGTGTGAGTGTGAATGGTTCTGTATGTCACTCTGTGTTGGCCCTGAGACAGACTGGAAACCTGTCCTAGGTATCTATCGCACCAAACATTTGACAACCAGTGGTTCATTCTTTTATGGTAGATATAGACGTCTACAATCATTTTAAAATGATTTTCTCTGGGCCAAACTGTTAAGTTTTTAAACATCTTACAGAGTTAACATTTTAATTTTGAATATGTTATATTTATTTTAGTTTTTATGAAATGTTTTTTTAGATAGTTTTTAATTTTTGTTGTTATTAGAGAAGTAGTTTTTTTTTACTTGTTTTTGCTTGAGGGTAGAAGTAATCATCAGGTCTATCATTTGGTTTTCATCCTTTTCCTGCAAAGTATTTTTCTTACTTTCACATTTGTATGTCTTTTTTCAAAATAGTGCAAATAAAATAATGATAAAATAGAGATTATTCACAGAATTAATGGTCATTAATAATAGCTAAAACTATTTATTGGTGGCAAGGTTACTCATATTATCAGTAAATATAGCTATTTGCTAATGGCATTGCACTTTACCAGCTTCCTTTGACTGTGGATAAACTGACATCCAAGATTACAGAAAACTTCATAACAGTATTGTTACTTCAGAGCTATACAGTGAGTCATTGTAAGGATGGCTATACAGAGCTGCACTGATGGACAAATTAATTATTCATAACATTTTTTATGATTTATTTTATCATGCCAATAATTATGCTTGATACATGTTAAATCTTTTTAATAGTGGCAGCGCCTGTGACAGAAGTAAAAGTGACTGTTGATATGGTAGGAAGGAAGTCAGGGTGCATGATTCCTCATCATAACCCTTTTTGTTTTTCTCCAAACCTGCCACACACCATGTATATTCATGTAACCATATAAAAAAGGGTGGGAGACGGGGCACAAAGGGAAAAGAAACAGGGCTGAAATTGTGATGCAGTCTCTGTTTCCGTAATACTTTTTAATAATGAGAATGTTGGACAAGAAAAAAAAAAAAACCTTAGAAATAAATCTTCTCCTTTCTATGATTTATTACAATCATACACAGGTACTCATTCACACACTTGTATAGCGATCACACATCTTTCCTGTTGTGTGGTGTGTTCTCTCTCTGGTGTTTACTGCTTTTAACCCCCGGGCAAGGTGACGCACTAAATCACAGCAGCCTGTACCTTTGTTATTCTGCAGCAAACTAAGTCATTGGTTTTGTGTGTGTGTGTGTGTGTGGTTCCAACATTTTGCAGCAATTCAAAAACATGAATAATGAAGGCAGATCAAACCCTAAAGTTTAAATGTGAACATGTGGCCAACGTTGCTCATTACATTCACGTGCAATGTTTATGTAATAGATGATTCTCTGGGACCCACTTGTGCTGAAGCTAATCTCGGGCTAAACTGGCCAGTTTACCTGCGACTCTTTCAGATAAACCTCTGTGAGTTACCCCTTACTCACAAAACTACAACAGCATCAGCCTTCTTCCCCTCTAAAAGTTCCTTTCACTCCACAGTCACAGAGAGGGGAAGTCGATTGAAGCCTGTTAAATTTTTATCACACTGGCCTCTGGCTGAGATGAATGCATTTCAAAAATAAAGGTTTGGTTAGGGTTTAGATTCAAAATCATCAGGGTCAGATGTTACATCAGGCACATCACAGCACTGCTTACAAAAACAGTAACCAGCTCTTTCTTTACTAAGGCTTTTAGTGCTTTTTTATGTGATCCAGTTTCCTCCCACGGTCCAAAGACATGCACATTAGCTTAATTGGTGACTCTAAATTCCTGTACGTGTGAGTATGAATGGTTGTCTGTCTTTGTACGTCTGTGTCTCTGTCAGCCCTCAGACAGACTGGACACCACATTTGCCTAGTGAAAGCAGAGATCAACCACACGACTCCTAATTGGACAAGCGCGGTGGATGGATACAACTGCTAACGTTACCAAATAGTATTATTTCTGGATTGGTCCCTTTTTCTGCTGGTAAGAAATAGATACAGTATCTTACAGATTAAATCCAGAGGAGACTGTGGTGCAGGAAATAGAGCGGTTGTCAGCTCTTAAACTGATACTCTAATTGACTTTCATTTAATACAAAAAAATATTAAATTTGTTTAAAAAAATCCTGGTATCAACTTGATAATATCTCAGAAGCAAAGGAAGCATGTAAATAACAGGAATATTCCTGACATTAAGCAAAAGGTAAAGAACACGTCATCCTCCTTAAGTTATCTTAAAGAAATGATTAAAGACTTTTCCATTTGGCCTTAATAGGAAAGTGAACAATCTTTATGCATCTCACCAAGGCTCCTGTAGCTATGCTTATTTATTCTTTCTACACTGCCCTAATATGTGTTCTGCTAATTCATGTTCATTCACTTTGCCATAGTAGCGTTACGTGTTATATGAATGTTAAATTGCCGTGTGCTATTCTCTGTTAACTAGGGAAAAGGAGTTAGAGGATGTTAAGTTTTCAGCCTAGGCTACTGATTTATGAACAACTTGACCTTTTCCATTTCTTGCAGTTGACATTGAGGTTTATGCCGGTGTGGGGGATTAAAATCCCAAGAAACTTGACAGGATTGTAATATTAAGGCAGGTTTGGCATTTAAGGTCTTTTGCTTTATGTCAGGTTGTTGTCATCTAAACCTTCTGGACAATGACACTGAAGTAAAATCTAGACCTAATGAAGTCACTACTGTAAATTGTGTTGTATCTTATTCAAAGCGTTTTTTAGATCAATTTGAACCCTTTGGATGCTGCTTCTTGACTAAATGTACCAGCAGTCTGGGGAAATAAATTGTTTCATTCCAATCCATGTCCTAAAATCCACCACAGAGGTCGACATCTACTGTTTTAAACATGTCAGTGGGCGTGTGTGTGGACACAGTACAAATTATTGCGGTTTGTTTAAGGTATTGCATGTTCATCTTCATTAAACTCTCTACAAATCCAATAAAAAAAAATTGCTTGCATCGCTGTTGCTATGATTTCGAAGGAAAATGTGCATTGATATCACACTTTAATGGTGGCTTTGCTTTTGATTTACACGTTGCCATGCTAACTCATAAACTATGTGCTCAGCTGACGATGGTTATCGTTATTCAGCTTCAGTCAAAATCAGAGTGCTTTGGAAAAGCCCTGCTGGGTCAGTGTAGCCACCTGAGTTTAGTTTGAAACATATTCAATTCAATTCAACTTTATTTATATAGCGCCAATTCACAACAAAGTCATCTCAGGGCACTTTACAGAATAAAGTCAAGATTATAAAGATATATAAAGAGAACCCAACAATTCCCCCTGGAGCAAGCCATAGGCAACAGTGGAGAGGAAAAACTCCCTTTAACGGAAGAAACCTCCAGCAGAACCAGGCTCAGGGTGGACGGCCATCTGCCTCGACCGGTTGGGGTGAGTGGAAAGGGGAGAGAGAAAAGAACAGAGCAACAAAAAGCAACAACAAAACATCGGGCAGATTGGTAGGACCAGTAGCTGCACGCTGGAAGACACACAGCTTCAAAGCCGGGGGACACCTGCAGAAAGGGACAGAGAGAGGGGGACAGAGGAGGACAAAGACAACTACGGGAGAGAACACACAGAGTTAATGACATACAGTGGTGAGAATTGCGGGGTGAGAGGAGAGGAGAGATGGTCAAGAGGAGGAAAGGAGCTCAGTGCATTGGGGGGTGGGTCCCCCAGCAGTCTAAGCCTATGGCAGCATAACTATAACTAACTATATGCTTTATTAAAGAGGAAGGTTTTAAGCTTAGACTTAAAAGTAGAGAGGGTGTCTGCTTCCCGAATCTGAACTGGGAGCTGGTTCCACAAGAGAGGAGCTTGATAGCTAAAGGCTCTGCCTCCCATTCTACTTTTGGAAATTCTGGGAACCACAAGTAGGCCTGCATTCTGAGAGCGAAGTGGTCTACTGGGATGATATGGTGCTATGAGGTCTTCTATATATGATGGAGCCTGACCATTCAGAGCTTTATATGTAAGAAGCAGGGTTTTAAATTCTATTCTAAATTTAATGGGAAGCCAATGGAGAGAAGCTAGTGAAGGTGAAATATGATCTCTCTTGCTAGTTCCAGTCAGCACTCTTGCTGCAGCATTTTGGATTAATTGCAGGCTCTTTAGGGAGTTACTGGGGCATCCTGAAAGTAGGGAATTACAGTAGTCCAACCTAGAGGTAACAAATGCATGGACCAGTTTTTCGGCATCACTTTGAGACAGGATGCTCCTAATTTTGGCAATATTCTGTAGGTGGAAGAAGGCTGTTCTAGAGATTTGTTTTATATGTGAGTTAAAGGACAGATCCTGATCAAAAATAACTCCAGGGTTCCTTGCAGTAGTACTGGAGGCCAGACTTATGCCATCTAGGGTAACAATATGGTTGGACATCATATGTCTGAGCTTTTTGGGCCCAAAGACAATGACTTCAGTTTTGTCTGAGTTTAAAAGTAAAAAATTGTGGGACATCCAGGCCTTTATGTCTTGTAGGCTTGAAGCTTTATTAACTGATTATTTTCATCTGGTTCCATAGATAAATATAGCTGGGTATCATCAGCATAACAGTGGAAATTTATGGAGTGTTTTCTAATAATGTTGCCTAAAGGAGACATATATAAAGTAAAAAGTATTGGTCCTAACACAGAGCCTTGTGGAACTCCCTAGCTAACCTTTGTGTGCATGGAGGATTCATCATTAACATGAACAAATTGAAATCTATCAGACAGATAAGATTTAAACCAACCTACTGCAGTTCCTGTAATTCCAATTTCATGTTCCAGTCTCTGTAATAAAATGTTATGATCAATGGTATCAAATGCAGCACTAAGATCTAACAGAACAAGTATAGAGATGAGTCCAGTATCTGAGGCCATGAGAAGATCGTTGGTGACTTTTACCAGTGCTGTTTCTGTACTATGATGAACTCTAAATCCTGACTGAAAGTCTTCATACAAATTATTCCTATGAAAGTGATCACATAATTGTTTTGCAAATACTTTTTCAATTATTTTAGAAATAAAGGGGAGATTAGATATTGGTCTGTAATTGGCTAAAACACCTGGGTCAAGACAGGGTTTTTTAAGTAATGGTTTAATTACAGCTACCTTATAGGCCTGTGGTACATAGCCTGTTTCTAAAGATAGAGTTATGATATCTAATATGAATGTATCTATTAAGGGTAAAGCTTCCTTGAGCAGCTTAGTTGGAATAGGGTCTAGCAGACAGGTTGTTGGTTTAGATGAGTTAATAATTGAAGTTAGCTCAGAGAGATCTATGGGTAAAAAGCAGTCTAACAGGGAGTGGGGCCTTATCCATGACTCTAGCACTGCTGTACATGAAGATCTATCTGTAATTTTTGGGGGGAGGATCTGGTGAATACTTTCTCTAATAGCTACAATTTTATTCATAAAGAAGGTCATGAAGTCATTGCTGCTCAAAGTTAAGGGAATAGTAGGCTCAACAGAACTATGGCTCTTAGTCAGCCTGGCTACAGTGCTGAACAGAAACCGGGGGTTGTTCTTGTTTTCTTCTATTAATGATGAATAATATGCTGTTCTGGCATCACTGAGAGCTTTTTTGTACGTTTTTAAACTATTATTCCAGGCTAAATGAGATTCTTCTAACTTTCTGGAACGCCACTTCCTTTCTAACTTTCGTGTTTCCTGTTTTAAGTTGCGTGTTTGTGAACTATACCATGGAGATCGCCTCTGCTGATTTACTGCCTTCTTTTTTAGAGGGGCAACACTATCGAGTATTGTACGTAGTGAGGCTGCAGAATTGTCAACAAGTAACATTAAGGAGACTACTTCCCATTGTATTAACATATGGTGAAGCAAATGATGAAGAAATAATTTCTTTAAATTTGTTGACAGCTTTTTCACTTAAGCATCTGCTATAGTGGAATTTTTCCCTAACTGCTATATAGTCCGTTATTGTAAATTCAAATGTTATTAAAAAATGGTCAGACAGAAGAGAGTTGTGAGGACATATTGTTAAATTATCCGTTTCAATTCCATACGTAAGGACAAGGTCTAACGTGTGACTAAAACAGTGAGTGGGTTTATTTACATTTTGGGAAAAACCAATTGAATCTAATAATGAATTAAACGCAGTGCTCAGACAGTTACTGTCAGCATCTACATGAATGTTAAAGTCACCCACTATAATGACTTTATCTGTACTAAGCACTAAATCAGCTAGAAAATCAGAAAATTCAATCAAAAACTCTGAATAAGGGACTGGAGGACGGTACATGATAACAAATAATAGTGGTTTTTGAGTTTTCCAGTTTGGGTGTGAAAGGCTAAGAGTAAGGCTCTCAAATGAGTTATAACTATGTTTAGGTCTAGGGTTTATTGATAAGCTACAATGTATGCATCAACTGGAACAATCCCTCTTGAGCAGCCAACTGGCACCTTCAGGTACTGAAATCTAGTGACAGTGGGAGTGTTGTGTGCATCTTTCCACGTTTTAATTTAAAAAATAGTTCACACATTCCATTAACCCATACTGTGACTGGATCTGATAACCTGTTCTTATCCTCTTCCCTCTTCCGCTTCGTCTTCCTTCCCATTTTGTCAACTTTCTCTTTTTATGTCGCTCCCTCCTTGTCATCATCATCATTGTTGTAATGGCCCTTTACTTTCTCTGTGTCTGAGAAATGGTCAGGAGGTTACACTCAGTTGCATCATAGCAGCAGAGTTACTCCGTTTCTCAGCCAACAGCTTACAGCACATAGAGAGGCGATTTGACGACAGACTGTAGAAAGTGAGACAGAGGTGAAATAGAGAAGCTAGGAAAGTGTGTGTGTGTGTGTGTGTTTGTGCAGGGACGTGCACGTGTGTGTGAAGGCGCTGTCTGGTGTCTGTCACTTTACATTTAGGCAGTGGATTCACACCACAGCAGTCTAACAGACAAAACAATCCATCCTAATTTACCATGCTCAATGCCAATCACATTGGATAGGAGGGAATTGGGTTCCCACATCCAGGGCCGAATTCTTTTCAATTTGAAGGACTCCATTAAAAGTCTTTTTCTGTCTGTTTCACTCTCCTCTCCCTCTTTTCTTCCGTGGAAGTTTTTCAGCTGAGTTTAACTGTTGCCAATTAAAGCAGTCGGTTCGATTTATAACACTAATATACTTTTACGATTATTGATTTCAGTTATAGTTGCCAATATACACGTTATTTATAACTTATTTTCAGATATGTTTCCTTAATCACTATCTACCATTGTGTAAAGTGTTACTCAGACATCTAAGTTTGTAGCAATGCATGAGCCTGGTGGGCTGGTAACTGTGGCTGTAATTCTTACTGGAGTAAGGGGTTACACATTTCAAATGTAAATGTTTTAAGAATTCAAACAATGCTCTTTTAAATAACTCAAAATGCATCAGAGCCACCATGCACCATAAAGGAAGGTTTTTTCCACACCGGTTTCACAGATATACTCTTCATCCATCTCAAAGCATTGGCATCAGAGAACATCATTTCTTTAATTACAGTTTAAATGCACAATACATGCACACAGAGTAAACAGTGTCACTGGGCTGAGACCAGCTCTTCTTCATCTCATCTCTATTCTGGTCCTGCTCCTACACCTGCTCAATCATCCAGCAGAAACTCTGAAATCTTTGTGCCTGGGGTGAAACCAATAGTTGTCTTTTTGCTTGGCATTCAGTTTCTTCTTATTTTCCATCTCTCTCGCTGTTTATCACCGCTCTTTTCTTTTGCTGTCATGGTAGATGAAGCCAAAGGTGAAAAGAGCTGTACCCAGTTAGTCTCCAGCTCCCATTCCTGTGTACAAGGAGGGGAGACACAAGTGGGGGTGCAGTATCGACAGTAAGAGATGGAGAGCTGCCAGTCATTTCACACATTAGTCTTACTCAAAAGAACATTGTTGCTTTGTAGAAGACAGGCTAAACCGTTGTATATCAGTATAAAGGAACCCATACACCTTCATGCACAGATGATTTCATGATTCACAGTTTTCTTATTTACTGATAGAAACAGTCTTTATTGACCATGTCTTCTGTGTTCCATACATTGTTTCATTTTATCACTTCATTTGTGGTTACTAGTGAATTATGGACAGGTTTGTCACAGACAATGAACAGTCAAATTCATGACATGCACATACTTTTTATCATTGACCTTAATGTGTGGGAAGAAACATTAGCCCCCATAGAGAGGAGGGAGAACATGCAAAGCTCACACAGAAAGACCCCCTATTTTAAAATGTACATAAAAAGTTGTACCTTATAACCACTATCAGCAACAACATTATCACAGCCTCCACTTCACTACTGCCAGCAGCTGCCCTCACTAATTCTAGTATATATGTAAGTTAATTTTATAATTTTTTAAAAACTTGTTTATACTATATTTTGCTACTACATATCCAACCTGTTGGTTTGAGGGTGCAATAATAAATGTCTTGTTGTTATAGTACTGTACAAAACAGTACAGTACAGTACAGGGGGGACTGTGGCGCAGGAAGGTAGAGCAGATGTCCACCAATCTTGCGGTTCTTGGTTCAAGCCCCAGCTCCTCCAGTCACATGTCAAAGTGTCCTTGAGTAAGACACTGAGTTGCTCCCAGTCAGTGTTGGCCAGCTGCATAGCAGCTCCCCCATCAATGTGTGATTGTGAGTGCAAATGGGTGAATAAAGCTCTTTGAGCACCAATAGGTAGAAAAGCATTATATATGTGCAGACAGTTTACAGGAACATATTTATGTCCTATGAATTTGTTGTTTTCACTTCATTGTGTTCCTGCTTTTAGATTGTATATTAAATATATACTGTATATTTCAATGAAAAGTGGGAAATTTTCTAGGGCAACATGGATTTTGGAACAAGATTTTAGAAAACTGTCAGTATATGTTTTTTTATCATGGGAACAGCTGCCAAGGATTCATAAGTGACAAATCTAGGAAAGATGCAGACTAAGGGAAAATGCAAGACACATTACTGATTTTATTAGCTTCCGATTTTACTTACAAAACCTATTAGCAGTTTCAGCAAGGGCTAAAACTAAGAAATAAGACATAAAAGATGTCCAGGCCTTCAGTGCAGTCCTTGTCTGTCCAATTAGAAGCAGATTGTTGTCCAAAAAAAAAAAAAGAATTATGTAAAAAGACAGTAGGTAAAAACCTCACTAGACAACATCACCATCAGTATTTTTATTACTTTAAAATTTGACAGCAAACTGTGCTGCTTATTTACTTGTCTGTGTTTCTTAATTGACTTGAATTTAATTTATTTGTAGCATTATTTGTCCTAAATGTAATGTATGCGGTTGCAAAGTGGAAAAAAAATATTTTAATTTGCTTGTTTGTCTGTTTACACCTGTTTTTTTAGGTTTGAGTAGCTTGAAAGAATGGTTTGGGTTTTTTGATGCTGGTCTTAGTATCTAGTAATATGCACCTGACTGTACTCTATTCCTGTCAGGTCCAACAAACAAACCGTACGTATCATCTGCTTTATTAATTGTATTCAGTGTATTGTGAGAAGTTGATTTCGAACCCAAATGCTGAAGTAGGAGGTCAAACCGACTGCAGGTCAGATAATTCCAGACACTATTCCCGAGTGTATTTGGTGAAAATCAGAATTTGTGTTAAATTAACTTTTTCTGTAGTGGTAAAATTTTAGAAACTGAAGATTGTTAATATTATACTCAGTAGTGTTGATCATTTATTCTTTCACAGTTATAAATGAACTCAAATTGAGACTTACTCCATTTCATTTTAACACTGTATTTAGAAAAATAACACTGACGGTCAAACAAGAGTTGATGTTACACAAAACCATTTTGTTTTACACTCATCTTCAGGGAAAAATTAGAGTGAACCTCTAAAATCATTTTACACCAAATTGTTTTACTGAAACTCTCTGTGGTGTTACTTTTAAACCTAATTAACTGTTCGTGCAGCTTCAAAAAATCTCAGAAAATTTTTGATCTTTTTTTTTAAACACAAGTGAAACAAATCACAACTGTTAAAAAAAACTCCCAACTTCATATATCAGGTTCTAAATATCCAAACATAAAAAACATTAACATTAGTTCAGAATTAAAAGTCAATATGGAACAACAATACTTAATTTTAAGATTCACTGGTTTGAAGTACCACAACTCATTTATCTTCAACACCTTCAGAACCCCATCAAGATGCAGTCAGACCTTAAATGTATGTTGATGTTCATAAGAACACAGGGTTTCCATCAGTTTTCCACAGAGCCAATGTCATTTTTTACAGCAATAGTCTTGATCTTATAAAACACAAGAATCTCAGACACAACCTCTGTACAGATAAAGAAGTCAGGGCGTAATCGGTACAATTATATTTTATCCATTTAGCTGTAATAAAGTTCCACTTTTTAAAGCAATTTCTGGACCTTCTTTCTTGGTCCTGATGTTAGTCTTTCCTGGTTAAAGGATTCCCAGTACATTGCCATTCAACTTTAGGGTTTTTTGGCCAACGCCTTTGTAATTTTCAAGTTTATTAACTAGAAATGATGTGAGAGTACAATAAAGCTAAATTAACAACAAATCGGCTAATAACATAACCAAAATGTTAGGACAACAAAACAGACAAAAGTCTATATATCAGAGGGAGTGAAGGGAGTCAAAGAGCTACTTAACTAAAGGTCAGGGTGCAGACATGGTGAGGTTCTCATAAACCGGTGTTAGTATGAACTGCTGAAAAGAAAGTGAGCGTCTCACAGGCTGGTGCTCACTCTTTTACTGGGAAACAAGGAAGCTACACAGGGAGGTGACAGGGTTTGTAATCAGCAGAAGGTGGACTGACTTAGTGTTCCATCTATGACAATAATGTGACAAGAATGACAATGTGAGAAAAACAAACAGAGACATACGTTCCCAATATCAATGTGGTGATGTTTATGTGACAGGAATGGGAACATGAGAAGACCGAGCAGAGGCAAAAGAAAGTCCTAAATGTCAATGTGGAGGGAAAAAACTACAGCCAGGTGGCTCAGAGTATAGGCTTGAGATGCAGAATGCAGTGGGTTCAAACCGCACCCCTCTAGGTGTGGCCTTTAAAGGAAACAAGCTAGAAACAAAAGACTGGGACAGAAATCCAGATGTGAGATCAGGCATGAACTAATGATTAGTGAAGTAGACAAGGGAGGACCAGATACTAGTAATACAGAAAGTCAAGTGGGTGATGGACAGACAAGCCAAAGGAGCAGAGAGGGACTAGGACAAAGCAGACAAAAGCAGGCAAAGACTGTTTGAATGAGGGCAAACCAAGGACAGTGTGTGTGGATCAGGGGGTAGAATAGGCCAAAGAACAAAAAGAAAATGTCCTGAACTGGGATCGTGACATGTTTAAATGCATAAATATTAATATTCATGGATATTAAAAAAATATATATACTGTGATAATATTTTAGGTAATATCCCCCATTGCTAAGGCATGTATAGCACCTCTAGTTCCAAAATGATGGGACAAGTCCAACTTATTAACACCTTTACTGTAAAGGAGCCATAAATACATAAATGGAAGGAGGCCTGAGCGAAAAAAACACCAACTGGTTCAATGGTTTTGTTATTCTGCCATTTTCACTTCCTGGTGAAAAATCTGCAACCAATATTACATTTTGCATGTTTTAACTTTCACCACGATGGTCATAGCAGGAGGGACATAAAGAGAAGTACTGAGTCAAGGGAATGGAGGTGGAGTAGTGGAGCAGGACTGAACAAAGAGAGGAAGGGAAAGAGAGGCAGCAGAAGAGAGGGGAGTGTGTGCAAGGATGAACGAGACAGATGAGAGATTGCTTTCACTTCCAGGTCACAAGTGGTTTCTGTCAAAGTGGTTTTCAAAGTGCAGCACTCCTGATACGCCTCAGCGGGCCTCTTACGGCCCCTAATAACATCCACAGAACACTCTCATTACCTTCTCAAAACACTCCCCTGCTGCTGACACACACTCATACCCTGATGCATATACACACAAAATATACAAGCACATGTACACACAGTGACATCTTCTCCAACCCCCTTTTTAATGGGGCAAATCTACCAGGATGGATGGAGCCTGGGAACAGGACAAGCAGTGTTTAATTCAGTTAAGGTAATATTTCATTGTACTCTAGAGCATGGCTTTGTTTGTGGATGAGCTACTGTCTCGTCAGTGTTGGAAGGACTTTGATGCTTAAAGATGTGAGGTGACTTTTATTAGGACTTCCACTGCATGTGCTGATGAAAATTTGATTAAACCAACAAAAAACAATCTGCATTGTATTTAACAGATCTGCATGAAAAAATAGAATGAAGTTGATAAAATTTGGGCTATGCAAACTTGGTGCCCTGTGATGGCTCCTAAAAAGGCTTATGGAAGCAAAAGTATCCTAAAAATTAAAATATAAAAATATTTAATCTTACAAACCAAGTAACTAACTCCTAGTTAGAAGTGCTATATTTTAATGCTGAGCAGTGTATTGACTGGTGGCCAAGCTGGGTCAGATGGTCTGCTTCACTGTGTGGATCTTTAGTTTGAGGATGATAACACCTCAGCTGTGGGACTGTTCACAAGTGATCCGATGGCTTCACGAGAGGAGAGGACACAGGAGTGACTTCAGAAAGTAGCACAATGGCCATGGCACAGCAATAGAACACCCATTGCATGTGATGTCATCAAAATAGCCTCCTCCCTTATCTACTTAAAAAAAAAAAGGTCTACTACTACTACTACTACTAGTCTATATCTTGATACTCAGCTCTATTTATCTGTGAAACCAGAAGATACTGACCAATTAGTCAAACTTGAAGCATGTCTAAAAGACATAAAGACCTGGATGTCCTACAATTTCCTACTTCTACATTCAGACAAAACTGAAATCATCCTCTTTGGGCCTAAAAACATGAGAAATATGCTGTCTAACAATATAGTTACTTCAGATGACATAACTTTGGCCTCCAGTACATTATATTTTGCAGTGCTCACATGTACTATAATGTGCTTCACCAAATGCGTTTGGTGAAACGAGCTACCAAATGCTGCACGCTGAGCTGACTCTCTCCCAATAATCAAAAAACTGCTGAAAACTGAACTCTTCCGCATCTTCCTATGCACTTAAATCCCTTTAAAAAAAAATAAAAAATAAAAAATCCTTTCTGCTCTTTTGCACTTGCATCTCGTGAACTGTGAACACTTTTTTGAAAGGACTTTGCTTTGATGTTTTCTCCTTGACTTAGATTTTTGCTGCCTTGTACCTCACTCGTAAGTAGCTTTGGATAAAAGCATCTGCTAAATGACTAAATGTAAATGTAATAATAATAATATAATAATAATAATATCTTATTCAGTGTTGTGTAAGTCCCATTTTCTACTTCTACTTCATTTTGTTCGATTTATTAGCCAGCGTAAAGGTGCAGCACCACAACCTGCTTGACTGAACTAGGGAGCAGAAGATTGACAATCATCAATACACTATATACTGTATAAGCATAATGTTTCTCCAAGGAGATTCCCTTTTTTGACATTATACTTTACTACTTTGCTTTTTTTATTGCTGATATAAGTTATTATACTCAGGAAGGTAGAGTGGTCGTCCACCAATCTCACAGTTGTTAGTTCAATCCTCACCTCCTCCACATGTCGAAGTGTCCTTGAGCAAGACACTGAACCCCAACTTAGTTGCTCCCGGTGAGTTTTAGCCAGCTGCATAGCAGCTCCCCCATTGGTGTATGAGTGTGTGTGTGTGTGTGATTGTGAGTGTGAATGGGTGAATGAGAAGCAGTGTAAAGCGCTTGAGTGCCAATAGGTAGAAAAGTGCTATATAAGTGCAGAACATTTACCATTTATGATGCATGCATCATCAAATTAAATCCTATCTTGACACAGGTAATCGTTGTTTCCACTTTTGCATTGCTAACCATCTTTTTTTCATTTCCAACATTTTTTGTGACTAATTATAGAGATGTCTTTTTTTTTTTTGTTACATGGCAGCATTTCTGGATTGTCTTCACATATGGCTTCTTTGCATGATACAGCTTTAACTTACATTTGTGGTTTGCAGAGTGACCTGTGTTCACAGACAGTGATTTCTAGAAGTGTTCCTGAGCCCATGAAGTGATGTCCATTAGAGAATCATGCCTGTTTTTAACGCAGTGCTGCCTGATGGCCCAAAGATATCGTGCATACAGTTTTGACTTTAATCCTTGTCCCTTCCTCACAGAGATTCCTCGTGATTCTCCTTTGATGTTATTATATACTGTAGATGGTGGGATCTTCAAAGTCTTTGCAATTTTACATTGAGGATTATTTCTCTGAAAATTTTCCACAACTTTTGATGCAGATTGTTGAACCTCTGTCCATCTTTACATTTAAGAAGCTCTTCCTCTCTGAAATGCTCCTTAAATACCCAGTCATGTTACTGACCTGTTGCCAATTAACATAATTAGTTGTCAAATGCTCCTCAATTTGTGTTTAATTTGCGGCAATTACTTTTTCCATCCTTCCAGCCTTTGCCCCTCTTCCAACTGTGTTTGGATTGTGTTGCTGCCATCAAACTCAAAATGAGCTAATATTTTCCATGAAGATGGCATTTTCTTTCTATTTACACTTTACACATTGTCCCAACTATTTTTGAAGTGAAGTTGTAATTCAGAACAGTAACACATGCAACACATGCAATAAATGAACACAAAGAGTTTGTGTTTTGAATAATTTTATTTACTTTATTAGTGAAAATGTATTAGTGCCTCTAGTCTTTCTGGATGCTATTATGTGTTCTTCTTTGGAAACTGGTCTATGCATTCAGAAGAGTGTTGTTGCTGTAATCCTATCCAAATCGTAGACCAGCTGTACTTATAACATTTAAATATTAATCTGCACTAGATTCTTTTATCAGACTAAATCATACAGGAATATCTTCTCCCAGGCTGCCACTGGGTGCAGTTGATTTCAATGCAACATAAAAATCATCATGTAAGTTTTTTGCAACATACCATTTAAGTATGCAGTAAGCAGTTTAGTGTTCCAGATGGTGTATGCTGTTCTCCCCCACTGCAGTCAACCTGCTGCACAGCGCCCAAATCCCCCCCAGATAACCCCCCCAACTCATGAACAGTCACTCTCACTTTAGTTCCCATTGCACACTGATTTTCTGTACATGGCTTTTTTATTTTATTTTTATTCATTCTATTCTGTCTTTGTGTACATACTTTACAATTGTTGTTCGTCACACCTTTGCATTCTAAGTTTATATTCTAGATTATGTGTATGCACCTGACACCAAGACAAATTCCTAGTACTTTTAAGCTTGCCAGGCACTAAACAGTTTTCTGGTGGTGTAACACAGAGATGTTGTTCGGCTTAGAGACAGTGGCACTGAAGAACAGACAGGAGGCAGAGCTGGAGGTAGCAGAGCTTAAGATGTTGAGGTTTGAGTGTGGTGCAGGAAGGTAGAGTGGTTGTCCACCAATCTCATAGTTGCTGGTTCAAATCCCGGCTCCTCCAGTCACATGTCGAAGTGTCCTTGAGCAAGACACTGAACCCCAACTTAGTTGGTGAGTGTTCAGTGAGTGTTGGCCAGCTGCATAGCAACTCCCCCATTGGTGTGTAATTGTGAGTGTGAATGGGTGAATAAGAAGCAGTGTAAAGTGCTTTGAGTGCCAATAGGTAGAAAAGTGCTATATAAGTGCAGAACATTTACCATTCTCTTTGGGAGTGACAAGTATGGACAGGATCAGGAATGAGGACATCAGAGGGACAGCTCATGTTAGATGTTTTGGAGATAAAGTCAGAGAGGACAGATTGAGGTGGTTTGGACATGTTCAGAGGAGAAACTGTGAATATATCGGTAGAAGGATGCTGAGGTTGGAGCTGCCAGGCAGGAGGTCTAGAGGAAGACCAAAGAGGAGATTTATGGATGTAGTGAGAGAGGACATGAAGTTAGTTGGCGTGAGAGAAGAGGACAGGGTTAGATGGAGGCACATGATTCGTTGTGGAGACCCCTGAAAGGGAACAGCCCAAAGGAAAAGAAGAAGATGAAGACACATTTAACAATACTTGATTAGCGCCAGGTGTACAATTGTACTTGCACTTCAAAAGTGCAAGTGGGTGGTTTTCCAGGGGACGTCTCAAGCAGTTTGCTGAGAGAGGGAGCCATTGTGATGACGAAAACAGTTTTCGAAATAAAATTGGTGAACCTTCATAGTAAAGTTGGAGAGGGAGGAAATAACAGTTAGTGTGCAGGGGTAGCAAATCAACTATGAAGACAATGGAAGAAACATGGATTAAGATTTCTCCGAGTTGAAGACCAAGAAAAACACTTGAATGAGGTGCAAGGAATTTAGCTCAAGAACTATGTAAGAGCATAAAACAAATGGCAGGGGACCTGACAAAGTCTTTGGAAGCAACTGGAAAAATTGTCCCCATCTCCACAGTGAAGTGAGGTCTGTACAAATCTGGGCTGTTTGAGAGAAAAGTATGCAGGAAGGCATTGCTTCCTTCTAGCCATAAGCCAGCACGCTTAGCTAAGGGGCATGTGATAAAGCCAAAGGAGTTTGGTCATTTGCACAAGTATGTGTAGTGAGAATAAAGTCACGAAAAGGCTCAGAAGACTTTAAAGCAAAGCCTTCTACCACTGATAAAAAAGCTAAAATTGAAGAGGCAGAGGATCCTTCAACAAGACAGTGATCTAAAGCACAAAGCAACGTCGACTCAGAAATGGTTTAAAAAGAATAAGGTGAATGTTTTAACATGGCCTTCACAGTTGAAATGAGGACAGTTCCAGAGGTGTGTCCCTGCAGCATTTGATGAGTTTTTTCCTGAGCTTCTTCTTTTTACTGCATCTGTGTAACCATGGAAACAGTTTGGCATGTTTAACAAGAGAGACTTACCTTCCCCTGTTGTTGAGGGAGAAATATTTTAATTGCCCAAGTTTAAGGGAGAGCAGGGGAGTAAGTGGCTGCCAGCCGTTGGTGTAGCTGTCTGTATCTGTGTAGTGGGAACTGTTTTGCCATGAAACACCATCTGTCTGGCCTGCTGGCTCTTCTGTCTTGCTATAGACTTTAGTTTCAAGTGTACCAGCCATCAGAGGTTTGCACTAATGTTGACTTATAAAGTGTTTCAAGTCTGCTAACAAGTGTAGTCTTTTTGTTAATGTGGATGTTTTTAAATGATACTGATACGGATTTATCTTATCTATCGTGTATCCAGAAACATGCAGGTGAAAGCTAAGGTCACAGCAAACTGTAACAATTACGCTGTGGGTTCATCAGGTGATCAAGCTGATCACCCAAGCCTGACTTGTCTGTGTGTCAAATATCTGGGACTCAGCGGTGATCACAAATGTTGGTTCCTGAGGCAGATGAAGTTCACTCATCACTGACATGACCATCATGGCAATATTGATCTTTAAATGATTTCTTTGAACTAATATTTCAGCTGAGAACGCTGCAAATTTGGTGCACAGAGTTTTATTTATTTAGGTTTTTCTAACATTAAGCTCCTTATCGTGAATACAGGGCCGAAACTACACATACACCCACTCTGAATTTCATTTCATGTGTTTAAGTTTTCCAAGCCCAAAGGCCTCTTTACTTCCTGTTAGGGATCATGGTGGACTACAGCTGGTGGATTCAGGGGGCCGACATATAAAAAGGAGGGAAGATTTATGAACAGATAAGACAAAGTATCAACCATCACCATCTTATGCTTTCTTGTGCTCTTTAGCTTTGTCTGATACTGATTCTGAGGTGGTAACTGACTCCTGTTACCGGCTCCAGGCAAATCCCTGTATGTGACACTGAGAGTAATTGCTCCTGTATCCAGTCACAGCAATACTGGAAGCTTTGAGCTTTAACAATGTCATTTGCCCAACGAGGCCTGATGCTGATTTTCTGGTCAAATAAGATATTTATTGGGAGGGGCCATAGTCAGGAAGTATTTCCCGCATTCCCCATTAAATTTCCTATTTGTCCAGTAATTCTGCCCACTGACAAAGTCAAAGCTCAAAGGAAACAAAACTGATGCAGCTGGACACAGCAGGAGAAATTTCTCTGGACATCAAATACTGCTGTAAGGAGGTTAACAGGAAATGCAAGTACCCTGTACTTGTTATGTGGGTTTTGGTTTCTATCACTTGATATGAACCTTTTGTTTAAGTCTGTTTCTTTGTGTTTTCTTTGTTTTTCACAGAGTGAAATACAACTTTGAACAGATCCAGAAGCCTCATCCATTTCACTGACATCCTAACATAAGTAAGTCTACTCTAAATATTTACATCCTCCCTCACTCACACACTCTCCTCCACTTGTACAACTTAAATTACAATCACTAGACTGAAGTGCAAACTGAAGTGTTCTCCAACAGTGTTGCTTTGCCCTGTGTTATTGTTCTCACATTCTGCTGTGAGAGAAGACTCTTGGTGACTGGTCGGATCATTTTGGCCTCTTTAGGTCATTCCAGAGTTTTGACCATGGTGTGAAGGGGAATTATGTCCATCTCATTCTTTGGTTCTTTATCCGGAGGTGAAGTCTGTTTCAATAAAATATTTATTATGACAGTTTTATGACACATCAGGCAGATATTTTATTTAAAAAGAGACACATCTGCATACTATGCAATGGCTTAAGATTTAAGATAACGTTCCACCTCCACTCACCCTTTGGGTGGTAAAGATGTAAACTGCATAGAGTTGGGTTAACTACATGCAGTGCTTTTGTATTTGCTGCTCAGAGTTCAGCTTCTTTGGTCAGGTTTCTCTGCAGTGGCCCAGAAGGTTCTGCTTAGTTAACTTTTGTTAACAACAATTAAAGTGTTTGCTTTTAACTCTCTTTTTCAATATAAAGTTTCACTTTGGGTCAGGCAATAACATTCTGATCAAATAATGAACTTTTTCCTGGAGGGTGTTTTTGTGGCACAGCAGTAGCAGAAATCCTGTAAGAATGCCGTTGGCCTTGACAATTTAACAGCTCTCTGAGTAATTTATTTTTCAACACCCAGCATGTTTTTAATATATTTTTTTATTATGTGACTCACCTTGAAATGAATAACCTTTCCTTCATTAGTGAGAAGGAAACCTGTATGGTATGTATTGAATATAGCCTCAGGTCACAACACTCAAATGAACCAAACCTATTAATTTGAGGTCTGTGAGGTTATGTAAGGGGTGGAGTAGGGGGCTGACTTAGAACTGTGTGTGTGTGTGTGTGTGTGTGTCAAAGGGAAATAGGGGTTTAGATATGTGCTGCTGGGGGTGTTTATTTCATTACTTTGTAGACCACACACACACACAAGAGGCCAAAAATTTCAAAGGTTACATGCTTGCTTAATGATAATAAAGAAATATTTACTGGAATAAATCTGAGAAAGTCTCCATGTGGAATTTAATAATGAGGAAACGTATGGACGCAGTGTGAAGTGTATAAAATCACACTGCCCAAGTGTTTATGTTTTACACCTCTGCCACCGTTCACCCAGAGCAGTCGCCGCTTCTTCTTAAACAGTCCGAGCCACAAACATAAGCTATTTTTTGGCACAACAGAATAAATAGTTAATAGTGAAGCTCGTGCAGTGAAGTGCTGCAGCGATCACCAAATCAAAATCTCTGTGGACCTTTAAGTGTGGATGATGCAATGCAGCACTGCACATGTTTTTTGTTATACTGTATAAAGAAATAAGTCTTTCCAGTTTCTATTCATTGAGAGTCAAACTGTTCCTATACAGCATTGGCACAGTAAAGGGGTTTTTTTTTCCAGGGATTCAGGGATAACAGGCCCATGAAATGTATATACACTCTGTAGACCTAATTAACTATGGGAAGACACTCGGACGCCACAAAAGCATGTTTCAAATAGTTAGTAATGAGTCCATGAGTCCTGAGTCATTTCACATAATGTTGTTGCTGCTATAGTTTAAGTGGGTTTGAAAAAAAAAGACTCCACAGCTCGTAGCCTGTCTCCATATCACATTAAATGGTCAAAGCCAAGTGACTGTAATCACAACCACTGTGTGTGTTAGAGACATTGTGAATTTTATTTTATTTCAGAGGGTTATTAAAGATTCCGTGGTTATACATAGGTTAAAACATTGGTCTTAAAATGCTCAAAACTATTTTCCACATGATGGATGACATAAGTGTGTGTGAGATAAAGGTGCAGACAGGGTCAGTAAGGCTGTCACACATCTGCAGTACATTGGCATCTATTTTATGATTCCTTTGGGGCACTTATCACTGATTTCTCACCATTTCTACAATTAAAAAAAGGAAATTATTAGCAGATTAATCTATAATGAAAATTATCAAGGATTAGACTTATTTCTGGTCTCTAAAAGTAAAGAACTCCACCTCAGCCAACTACAACAATACAATCCTGTGTTTTGAATTGAAGCACAACATAATATTTTAATGATAGAATGTGGACTAGAAGAGAATTGTCTCCATTGGGTACTTTTTATTTTATATACATTACTCATACGAATTTAGGGATATTCAACTTTTGTGTGAAATTTATGGAAAATGTAAAACGTTCATGCTACAGTGATATTGTATCATGAAAGCAGGGCATTTATGTAGAAGCATGCAATTGATTGAAACAAAAGCTAAGGACAGTGGTGGGAATACCCCCAACACAAAATGTCCATGTCTCAAAAATGGAGAAGTAAAAATAAGGTCATTCATCTTGAGACTAAGGTCACCTGAAGACAAACCCCTGCACAATTCAGTCCACAGGCAACTGTTATTCTCTTTCTCTCTGTCTGTGTCTCTTTCTTTCTATACTTGTCTCTCTACCATCTTTCTCTGTGTTTCTGTTGTGTAGCTTTTGGTTGTGTGCTGTGTATTTCGAGGATGTTCTTTGCTGTTCCCCGTGTACTATCCATCTTCGTATCTATCCAGCAAAGACCAGCTTGCTCCTCTAAATGAGAAAGTAAAAGGCTTCCCTCCAGCTCTGTACCACTAAAGATCAACTGTAAATCACCGTAATGGAATTTACCCCAGCGTGTGTGTGTGTGTGTATCTGTGTGTATGCATATATTGTGTCTGTGAATGGAAGATGAGGTTGTGTTATCTTGCAGCAGCTATCGTACGGGTAGATGCTCCCACAGCAAGCGCCCATTGGAGTGTGGCAGTGAATATATACTGCATACATTAGCTAACACTGCTCTTTTGTGGTTCTGATGACATGAGTTTAAGGAAGTGCTGGGGATGGCAGGGTGGGGGCTTCTCTGTCACAGTGTTACTGGCATTCAGCTAGAAAACACATTCAGAGAACTCTGTGGTGATGAAAAGGAGGAAAAAAGACAACCCCACTTTGTTCATCTGAACTTGTGTTTCTGATTTGCCGAAAGATAAAATGTAACAACTATCAACAACATAGTGTGCAATGGTTGCAGCATGAGGAAGATAAAGAGAAACTGACAGACAGAGACATACCCTCAGAGACAGAGACAATCAGGTTAAAACAAAAAGCGATAAAACATCCAGCAAGAAGTCATCAGTTGTGTGCAGTGCTTGTAGCAGCAGTGTGCATGTGTGCATGTGTGCAGCCTGACGCAACATAGGTGCAAAACATCCAAACACAGCGGTTCTAGGTTGGGTAAAACACGAAGCACTAATAGTCACTCCCACCTAGTTTCCTCCTTGTCTATTCTTTTCCTAATCAACACTCAGACTAACAATTCAAAGAACTTCATCAATCCCAGAGGGAAATGGCTTTGCCTTGTTACAGCTGCTCTCTGCTGCAAAAGAAAGGAACAGATTCTCATCAAGGGGGAAAAAACCCACAAATACCAATACTTCTGTCATCTATAACTGAGACAATTCAGGGATGAAATAAAACAGAGTTTACAATAAAGTGCAGTGGATTGCAGTGCAATTGTAAATGACACATAGTTTGGCCCGATTTATGACCTGATTATTTAAAAATCATGGAGCTGAGAGCTAAAATGGCAGCATGAGCTGCCAGGAAGTTGACAGGAAAGACTGACCAGACTGAGTGTGTGAGAGATGACACAGATGCCCACTTGTTGATTGGTTGACATTTGATTTGGGATCTGCAGGTTTTTTGACAGATGTCTCAATCTTCCCCCTTTTGTATTTTGAGTTGCATGTTACTGTCAAATTAAAAATAAACTGAACTGAAACTGAACAAAACCTCAAGGGAGAGTAGCAACATGAAGTCTATTCAGAGCCCACATACTGTCAAAGAAATGACAGAATTTTTTAATTTCCCTGTTTGTGAAGTGAATATTATGCATTGAAATTATGGATATTTCCAACATTGTCCTGCACACTTAGGTTTTATAACTTACAATTAATAACAAGCAAGATAAGGGGTGAGGTCCTGCTGAGCTTGGTTTAGAGATTGGACTTTGCCATTCTGCTTGGGTACACGTCTACCAACTGGACCCATAGGATTCTGCTCTGAAATGTTTCCTCCAACCTGAGCTGTGAGTATTTTAAAACAGAAAATTCACTAATATCATATTTTTTCACATGTAATGAATTATTTTTCACTGTTTGGATTTTTATATAGAATAAAAACATGGAGCTCATATTCAGAAAAGCCACATTACTCCACTTGATTTCAGCCCTAAAACTTAGAATCAGTGAATAAAAGCTTTCCTTGCTCATGTTTAGAAAGAGTTTGCAACAGCTAATGACTGAACATTGACACAGAGCAATCATATGACTGTGCACAGAGATGGAAAGAATGAAGTTATGCAGCTTTGTCTAAATCGTTTGCAATAAAAGGGGAGCTAAGTAGATTCTATTGCAGAAGGAATTTGGGTCCAAAAAATACAGACTGACGCTGAGGAAAACTGTAAACTGACGCTGAGGAAAACACCTGCATTTGAGCGAGAGCTGTCATTGCACCTGCAGCAAAATGGAGCCCAATGTGTTTGACATTTTTCTACAACCACAATCACTCTGAACCTTTAACCTTTTGTTGGTTAAACCACAAATGCCAGTGAGGATCTGAATCCTAGCTTCTTATATCCCAGTCACACGCTACCTCGAACAATGTCCCCGTAACAAATGTAGTGCTTTATTTAATTAGAAGCCACTGTACCTCTGAACATAATGCAGGCAGCATCACACATGGCACCTAACTGTAACCAGGAAAACAAGCAATATTATCACACATTTACATGAAGATAAGGTTGGAATTTATCACTTTTAGACTCTATTATACACTCTGCTCCAAAAGCATTGGAACAGTGAGGCCAGTTCTTTTGTTTTTGCTGTAGACTGAAAACATTACGTTTGACATCAAAAGATGAATATTCTAATATGAAATTGTGTTGCTGTGTTAAATCATCAATGAAGATTAATAAGCCTGTCCAAAAAAAAAAGCCATGCAGCTGAAGCCATGACTTTACCTCCACGGTGTTTCACAGATGAGCTTAGAGGATCACATGTGATCATGTGCAGATTATTTCCATCACTTTGGTAAAAGTTAATCTATGTCTTATCAAACCTGAAATGTTGATCTCTGTCTCATATTCAAATGTTTTTAGTCTACAACAAAAATAAAGGAATTAGCCTCAGTTTTATTATCTGTAGTTCCAATATTTTTGAAGTGGAGTGTATGTTATAGAACATGGCAGATTAGTGTGATCCTCACTCAAACTGATACATAGAGCAGCACTGAGAAGTGTGGTGGTTGGTAAATGGTAAGTGGCAAATGTTCTGCACTTATATAGCGCTTTTCTACCTATTGGCACTCAAAGCACTTTACACTGCTTCTTATTCACCCATTCACACTCACAATCACCCACACAGTCATACACCAATGGGGGAGCTGCTATGCAGCTGGCCAACACTGACCGGTAGCAACTAAGTTGGGGTTCAGTGTGTTGCTCCAGGACACTTTGACATCTGACCAGAGGAGCCAGGGATTGAACCAACAACTGGAGGATTGGTGGACAACCGCTCTACCTCCTGCACCACAGTTGCCAGTTGGGTAGCTGTCCATGGTGCTGAATCTTGCAGTTCCTTTGACCGGCTGCTCAGCTTTGCACAGTAAATGGCTTTTCTGATAACCTAATGAACAACATTACTTCAAACACACAGCTCATCTTTTTCCATTCACCCAGTCTCCAGGGCCTCTCAGTCAAACCTGCCTGTCAGTTACATACCTTTATTAGTGCTACCTGAACAGATGGCGCAGCAGCACATACACAGCCACATACTTGTGAGATGTTAGAAATCAAAGAGGCAGACAGAATGGGGAGATCTCCAATTTAATTCGACTTTATTTATATAGCGCCAATTCCCAACAAAATCATCTAAAGGCTATCATCTGCAGCTACGGGGAACAGAGGACTTTGTTGTGTTCAGCATAAACTCCTCAGGGACATGGAGATAAAAAAAATCCACTTCCTGCCATGATAGTTGGGTAACTTACAGTGTAGATTGCAAAATGGTGCCTCCAACAGAGAGGGGTTTCTTGTGCCCCACCATTAGATTTTTAATCCATATCTGAGAAGAGAAAAATAAATAAACTATTGGACTCTTTAGAAAAGTGTTGTCAGCAAATATATAGATGTAGATCCACAGGAGAGTGTGTGTTGGTGTGATTAGAATACTGGGCATCACACACTAGTCCAAAGTTCTGTCCCTCTGTCAGTGTATGATTGTTTTTAATGTGAAACCCAAAGTAACATAACGGTTTCTTCCTGTGGCCTGTGTGGATTTTTCACACACTCCAAAATCACATAAGCGCACTAACAGTGGCATCAATCATGTTTACACACCTATCATTGCCTATACACATACTGACGTAATGCATTTCTTAGTACCTTGCCTTCACTCCGTGTCATGAAAACTTAATGAAAAACATTAATCCCTAACCAAGTCAAATTTAAAACCCTAAAATGAAATCTTAACCCTTAACCAGCCCCGAAGTTCGGAGGACTAGCGAAATTGTCTTAAAACTAATAGTATCAAAATAAAATTTGTCCACACAACGACAGAACAACATTATTATACGACACACAGTGGGTTCTTATAGTAATATTTCAGTTGAATGTAACCACTAGAAACAAACCCTTTGTGCTAAGACCTCGCTTCACACCTTACTTGTCTGTGTCTTCATTGTCCTCCCTTTGTTGTCTCCTGCTTTGCTCAGAGTCAGTATGGAGGGACTCCATAATCAGTTCGATCAGAGTGTGTGTGTGTGTGTGTGATGTGTGTGAAGGGGTATTGCTCTGTCAATTATATGATTCAGGGCTGTATGTCTCCCTAGGTCAGTGTTGACACTTAGACAAGGTCAGCCCATCACTCCTGATGGAAACTATCGCCCTCTTTGTCCCCAGGCAGGAGAAAAAGTTCAATAAGTCATGTTATTTCTAATGGGTTATCCACTAACACTTTTGTATCAATAATTCCTGTTATTAAACGCTAATAACTTATTACTGTTACTGGGGGCAGAGTGGGAATTCTTACATACAGAAATGTAGCAAGTTAAAGGAAAAATCAAGATAAAGTATGTCGGGCCAGAGCTTCAGTGCTCCTCAAGTCTGGGGAACTCTGCTGGACAGATGAAATACCATTCTTCTGAAAAATATCCCCTCATTAGATGTTTTAGTGATAGAGTGCTGTCTAACATGTCTGTCCAAAACCTCGAGGTGTTTAACTGGGTTGGGACCTAGTGACTGCAGAGGTCACAGCATTTGATTCACGGAGTTTTATTACAACCTTTTTTAAACCATTCAGTAAGAACTCATGCTCAAACTCATTAGTTAGCGATAAGGTTAAAGTTAAACATAAAAAGTAGGATCAAAAGGAGTGTAAGGGTTTTTCATAAGGAACCATTGTATGGTTACATGATTACCCTAATAAAGGGAAAACAATGCTGTATTTTTGCTTTAGTAACGTGTCCTGGCTGGAGTTGATCTTTAGTGTGTGTCAGAAAGGAGTCAGATAGTCTTGTTGGTGATCGCAAAAAAACAAACAGAACAATGAGGAAACTGCTTATTGATGTGATGAATTCTCATAGTGGAGCAAAAGAAAAGTGTTGATTCTAACTTTTCGGTGTGCAGCATGTCTGGCTATCTACAGACACCCTGCTCGACATGCACCAAAGCTGTCGCTACAAAAGTATTTTTCTTTGGTATTTCACAGCTAGAATATTGTTTAGTCAGATAAAAATTGAAGGGTTGTCTGTGTTGAATATAAAGAACATGATGGGGCCAGTCCAGGTTAATATGCAGTTCAGCTGCGCATCATATTTGGTTAGAACTTAGTGGGACGTTCCTTTGGTTCATGTTCTCCTATGGGTGAAAGGTTTTTGCTCAGGTTTTAGCATTAACTACCTGTGTCAACTGTGACTTCACCTGTACCGTTCTATGCAATAGTAGAAATATGCAAATGTGGCTGCGGAAAGATGCGGAAAGAGAACATTCAACAAGAGGAATCTGCATTTGATGTTTCTCTACTTATTTATTCAGCACTTCCTTTAAATTGTCACCACTCTGTTAACAATGCTTATTTAATAAAAGTCAGATGGGTCTCCACTCATCCCATTTTGTCCAGTGTGTCCTCCATCTAGCATTCACATACACACCAACAAATGAATGGCAGTAAGCAGTGTGCCCTGTTCTTTGCCATGTGTGTTGGCGCTTCTCACTGTACATTCACTAATGCAGAACACAACAGTCTTTAGAAATATGCACTGCAGATAGAAATGTGTACAACAGAGCACAGTGAAGAAAAGGACTCATACATAAACCCTGTGGCTCTTAGTTCTAACGAAGGAAACTCAGTCTGTTATGAACTTAAATCAGGCCAAGGTGACAAGCTATTCTAGAACATGCAGTGTTTTACAGACAGTACAAGAAGTACCACATCTCACAGAGGAGGTTTCTGCTGAATGTCTCAGCAATAGAAAAGTCAGATATCTATGAAAGACAGTGACCTCTATGTACCATATTCAACAACCACATCAAGTGGCTCACTCTGTATGCCACAGCATATTGTATAGGATGTGGAAAGGGCATCATGCATTTGTATTCCATCACAATGTAGCAATACTGCCATGACAAATATCTTTCACAGACCATCTGGGATGTTTGTGAAAAGTTCATATGTAGTTGAATTAACCTCTGTCTCTTATTGAACTTTTCCACCACTGCACTGGGAGCAGTCGGAAAAAAACAGTGCAGTGTAGTGTGTTCTGTAGTTTACTTTTATAACGTCCAATTAGTGGTGAGGGTAAATGGAAGGAGAAAGGAGAAACTTGCCTTTTGCTTCTCCTCATTTATCATAGCTCAAATTGTAATGTCTTTATTGCCAAAGTGACAGAGAGAAAATATTTGTGTGGGAAGAGTCGTGAGAGGTTTAGGGAGGGCAAGGAGGGGAGTCATAAAAAGAATGAGAAGAAGAGGCGGACAGGGAGCACTGAAAGTAGGAGGAGGATGACAGGATGTGAATCTCCTGCCAGTCGCAGACATAAAAAATGTATATGTGGAATCAAAGTGACGACATGCTGAAATTAAATGAGAATCATATGTCTTTCGTTCGAAAAAAATGGCATTTCTGCTGGACCGAGAGACGAGGGGTCAGCACGAGAGAACCCTGCAGTACGATGTCAGTTGTGTCGATGTGAGCTAAATTCAGAAAGGTGTAGATGTGAATGCTCCAGTACATTTGAATGCAAAAACTTCAGCTAAGAAACTCGAACATTTCATCTTGTGAATGGTGTATTTGGAATCATAAAGTGCAGGGGCTGCTTAGAGGACATACTCACCAGGACATGTTCACGCAGGATGAACACACACACTGAAATACACATGGCCATGTGCCTATGACCCCTAAACCCACACACAACAGGCCGAGCCTCTTTACACACATGCATAAAATGAAACAACCCAAATGCATCCTGACACACAGAAACTAGGATTTTACTTTATGTATATAGAAGTTTACAAATATGTACATACTGAACATAGACAGCAGATTTATTTACAATACATTTCATTTTGTTTAATTTCTTTATTCCGCTCACGACAACTTAATTTATAACCAAACCCATTCGCTGACTGAAACATAGCAGGAAGAAGAAAAAATGTATTTCAAAATATTTAACCTGCCCCTTACTCCAAACTTAAGCAATAAAGACAGATGGTCTGTCAGTTTCGCTCCCTTTACAGCAACAAATAGATTCAGTCTTGCAGTACATGCACACTCATTTAAAACTCTTACTTTCACCAGTACACAAACATTTTTACAGGAACTGTTTTGTGTGTCTATAACAGTGAACCACATGCCAACATAAACACGTAATCCTCGCCGTAAATCACACCAGTGGACGTCCAGTAGTATTGGGATTTGGGGTTGCTTTGCTTTGCTGTCTCAGGGTCTGGACGTGTTTGACAATACAGAGGGAAAATGATTATTATTCTTATTAATTAAGTATCCTACAGGCTAATGGGAGGGTGATGGCCGACTGAAGCTGTAAAAAAGCTCTTCAGTGGTCCAGTCAGAGCTCAGCATTCAACCTCATAGAGCTGCTGTGGATTTATCTCAGAGAGACGTTCACAGACATTCAGTTCCAAATACAAACCACTTCATTTTTTTACCTTCTCTTCTGGTTTTCTCGCTCCCTCACTCATGTCTCTGAACATGGTTTTTGCTGCCTCCTCCTATGTCCTTCCACTTATGTGTCCCACCATCAAGTTGAGAGCTGTAGAAACCAACTTAATTGTGCTTGTATTTAAAATACAGAGATCGTACACACACAGATACACAAACAGACTCACTTATACAGTACCCTGTATAAAGAAGGTAAAATATGACAGCACTTCTCATTAAAATTGTCCAACCAAAGGGATGTCAACCTCGGTCTCTCATCAGTAAACTTGATGTGACGTCAATTGCCAATATGACCTTTCACCTCACATGCTGACTAACTAAAGTTCGGATCTTGACAGAACAAACCAATTGTTGCTAGCTGGTTATTTTAAACATCATAGTGTAGTAAGTCACAGTAAAAAAATCAATATAACAATTTGATTTAGGATTTTCTCCATATTTCCTACTTTTAATTGTCATTGTCCTGTCTCCTCTTCCTTCTTCTTTCACCCCCCTCTACGCCACCTCATCTCCTTACTGTACCTCCATGTCTTTCTCCTCATCTCCTCACTCTTCCTCCCTCACTTGCTCCCTCTGTGCCTGCCATCAGATTCTCCGCGGCTACATGTTTTATGCTAAAGAGGATAAGCGTGTTTGTGCTGCAGGATACATTCCCAAACTTTTAACTCTTTCAGAAGAAGCTAAACAAAGTGTGCAATAAATGTCAGTCGACATTTCGACATTAAGACAAGAAAGAGGTGACACAGTGCTTTTAAAAAAATGCCTGATCAGTGCTCTCATGCTCTAGGACTGAAATGCAAGGATGCAAACCTCTTCCTCCGGTTGTAGGAATTCACTTTGCACTTCCATCTGTAGCTTGACTTTCCATAAACCCCCAAACAAAGTCTCTAAACAGTTGAGCACGTCTCTCCAATGCTGTGGGCTACCAGCTAGCACTCTTCTGCCTTTAGGATTTTCCCCAGGTTTTGGAACCTGGCTGCAGGGCTGTGCTCCCATTTAACCACACGCGCACTAGTGAGGGCCAACTCTGGCCTGGCTCACATTCAGCATTCCGTTTCAACCCACAGGTGCTGGAACGGATAAAGCCAGTGAGGCCAGTCAAGTTCTTCCACACAGAATGTCTTAAAAAAAGACCTAACTCTGTACACTACACTTCTGTCATGTTTTAAGCTGAAGCACAGCTATTTGACCCTCTGTTGTCTAAATAATACTGCCTGCTGTTAGTCGAGGTTAAGCAGTAACTGTCAGTAACATAGTGGTTTCCTACCTTAATAAACAAAGAGCTTTACAATTTGCTTCTCATTCCCACCTGATGACACTGGTCCATCCATGAGCCATCTAACAGATGGTTATGGTTCACATACTTTTTGTAGCATCTGTCAGCTAGATTATATGCACTTCCTTCCATCCTTCTTCCTCATCATTCTTCTCTTATGTTCCTCCCTATAAAACAAACTCACCTACGTCTTTCTGACCCTGACCAAATCACAGTATGCCACTCAGGGAATCTGCTCTCCATCCTTTTCTGCTGTATTTGTGCTTTTTTTTCCCACTTCTAATTAGAAGACATGGGAATGGGAGAAAAGACAGAGCTAGATGGATGAACTAACCTAAATGTGAGAAAAGGGTTGATTTAGATTCACAAGCAACCCCACCCCCCAGGCCACCTCCATTACGACTATGCAATGGTGATGAGGAGATCAGAGGCCTGAAGCTTTATCTCAACCTCCAGAGAGATGGAAGGGGGGGTTCTGCTCACCTCTGCAGAACTGTAGGCTACATTATTTCGCACAGTCAGGGAAAATAAATGAACTTTCCCAACAGTTCTACACTTTTTGGACTGCTGTGATTTCGTGATTTCACATGACACAAACTAGACTAAGACTAAAATATTCTGATCTGGTTACTTTTTGCACACTTTACTCTCTTGGAAATGTATTTTGAAAAGAAAACCTGCTCCAGAGTGACGGAGACCTGATACTGGGCTGATGGTTACCTCTCAGTATGACCATGGTCCAAAGCAAATATCCTACACAAGTCTTTGACTGTCCTTGAGTTGTCCAACCAACACCCAGATTTCAACCTTATAGATCATCTGTGGAGAAACGTATAGATATCAAACTCTTACAAACTCTTCCCATTCAATCTGTTGGAGCCTGAGAGGATCTGTCAGAAAGGGACAAAGTGCCCAACTCCAGGTGTGAGAAGCTTGTAGAGACTAAAGCATTGACCTACACAGAGAGGGGAACTATGGTCGCAGAGGCCCCAATGTGCACACCTTCTAAATCTCAACAAAGATGTCCATCAACCAAGCTGATTGGAGAATGTTGGGACTCGGGATCAAAACGGGAATAGAACTGGAAAAAAGAAGAACAGGAAAATAGAACCAGAAAGTTAACATACGTGTCTAAAAGTCAACCTGCCTGATGTTTTGTTGTTGCTTTTTGTGGCTATGGTCTTTTCTTTCTTCACTTTCCAGTCACCCCAACCGGTCTGCTGGAGGTTTCTTCCGTTAAAGGGAGTTTTTCCTCTCCACTGTTG
The DNA here is from genome assembly GCF_033026475.1 of Channa argus. NCBI lineage: Eukaryota > Metazoa > Chordata > Actinopteri > Anabantiformes > Channidae > Channa > Channa argus. The sequence goes on along the minus strand of NC_090203.1, from coordinate 27,472,343 downwards.
CCTATGGCTTGCTCCAGGGGGAATTGTTGGGTTCTCTTTTTACATCTTTATAATCTTGACTTTATTCTGTGCCCTGAGATGACTGATGATTGGCGCTATATAAATAAAGTTCAATTGAATTGAATTAAATATTCACACTTATTTATAATACTTATTTATGTTGTTATGTATATATTTTATTGTTGTACTTTATTCAGTATTGAGATGTGTATTTCAACTTATGACTTTCTGGTTCCAAAAAGGAAAATTTTAAAAAACTGTTACTTCTCAAAATATTTATGGGTTTATTTAATAACAACAAAAGACTGAGAGATTGTAGTTCTCTTTGTATATCAAATATAAACAAGTATAATTTTAGTAGTACACAAGTCACACGTGCAACCATATCCAAGCGTGGCTCCATGTTTACGTGTATTGACAGATATTATAATTCAGCCTTTGCCAATACGATTCATAGCTGTAAATACTGGCAATGGGGCTTTGACACAGTATTGATTTAATGATCTGAATACTTATTTAAATAAGAGATTTCAGTTATGGTTCTTAAACTAACAAAAATGTAAAACTTTGCTTTCACTTTGTTGCTAAACATCATTGCGTGTAGATTAATGCGGAAAAAAGCAATCTGAATACTTTCTGACCATACTGTATTTCCTCACATTTTTCTTTTTGGGATCAAATTGCCTGAAATGTTTGTGCCACAGAGCTGCAGCGTGGTTCCGAAAGTAAGTCACACTAATGCATTGAATGACATGTTCTTTCATTATGACTAATATGGACACTGCTAACAGTCCCTATGTTCTTTGTAATATAAATATAAATCAGATTTTGATACACAAACAGTATTAAAAAAAACCCAGTCTTCTCCAAACAAACAAAAAACACATGAAATGAGACACACTGTATGATACAATATAACTTTATTGTCAATTCTACTCATCATATCACACAACATGATTCAGGGGCTGTTTATGTATGTCCATTCAGTTACTTTTAAGTGTTTCTCTATGCAGAAATGCAACAATAGTGTTCATATATTTAATAAAATAATAAATGCAGCCTGGTTGCTTCTGTAGAATTTTTGAGCCATAACCTTAAATGGAGATGTTTGTGTACTAATAGTCCAATAATCAATTCAGGGACATGTTTAAGTTATTTATAATTATACTTTATATGCATGTTTGTGTGTATGTGTGTGTGTTTGTGTGTGTGAGAGAGATAGAGGGAGAAACAGATTGTGTGTGCCTGTTTGATAAAGGCTGCCAAGGTCTGTTTTCCCTGCTTTCCATATTTAACAAGATGTGACTGCCTCTAACAGATGATCTACATATTTCCCTGTGAACCAAATGCATTTTAAGGAGTTGGCAGCCATAATTAATGCGGTCAATTTCCAAAACTCCAAATGTTGTTTCTTCTGTTTTCCTTTTTTTTCAGTGCCATGAATCATGAATCAATACAGCAGCTAATTATGGTTTATTTTTGGAGGATGTGGAGGGATGGAGGAGGGTGGTAGGAGTGGGTGTTTTTGGGACAGCATGGTAAACTGTTTGAGACTATTTAGGAAAATTCAAACATGAGCAGTTCTCCTGGCAGTCTGTTCCTGCTGTGAGTAGTGAAGACTGGAGGACAGCTAAATGTTTATAAATCTACATAATTTCAATTTATTCAATAAATATAACATTTCTACATGGATACATGAGGCATTTTTCCTATACCATCCATTATACCTGTTTGCTTTCCAAAACAGACCGTCTTTGAAGGAATTGGTTGACTGTTTTGTGTTGCAGCCTAAAATGCCCAACTTTACAACAAATTGTTTAAAATAATTGTGATGCATGTTACAAGATTTTAGCTGTTTTTTGTAATTAATTAATTAGCATTCCTTTGGCATAATTTATTAAAACATAAAGGTCACATGTGAACCTCATTGTTTGGATTGTTCTCACACACATACATGCACATAAAATCCCACACTTTTTTTTGTCCTTTCGGCTTATCCCGTTTGTTCAGTGTCGCCACAGCGGATCATTGTCCGCATGTTGGTTTGGCACAGTTTTTACGCAACTCTCCCCAATTTCTACCGGGCTTGGACCAGCACTGCACAGCTGGGGATGGGAATGGGCTGTTAGGGGTTCAGTGTCCTGCCAGGACACACTTCAACATATAGCAGGGACCGGGGATCAAACCACTGACCCTGTGGTCCGTGGACGACTGCTTTACCAACTGAGCTACAGCCGCCTCTTGACATAAAATCCTACACTATACTGCAATAATGATACTGTAGTGTTTATTTAATCTGAGCCACTTTAATTCTTTCAGCATTGGAATAGATCTGAATCCAACAGCCTCTGTTACTGTTCAGCCAATATCCAGATGTAAATTATGGTAGAAAAGTTGCCCTGCACATTCTTTAGCAGCAACTTCTGACAACATGTCTTCATCATGTAAGTGTTGGGATATATTGTGCCTTTGCATGCAGATTCTACTTTGAGAAAGCAGCAAGCTCTGGTCCGAGGCTCTGGTAAGGTGTCTGACCATTGGGCAAGTGTACAAACAATGAGCCTGGGAGTCTGGCTTGTTCCATGGTAATTGGTCAAGTAAAAGAACAGAGGCATTTTTGAAAGTGAGCCATGTATTCAATCCTTCATGCTCTCATTATCACAGTGGCAGGAGAAAGACGGATTTGAGAGGCAAAACTCCTGGTAGGCTGAAAGCAGCCACTGACATCTGGGCAGACTTTTATCTGAACGTCCTCCCTTCTTCTCCTCTTCCTCCCTGTCAGATGTCAGCATTTAGCTGTCACTCAGTCTACAGGAACCTGATGCAACACACACCTCCGGGAATTACTCAGTTCTTCCACTCTCTCCCCCACTTCTGCCTTTCATTAAGGAATCCTTTTCTTTCTGTCTTGTGTTTTGTAGTGGTCTTATGGTTGTAGTGGCACTTCGTTGCACTTCTTGGCACTTCTTTCTAAAATTAGATAACATACTGTGGGCTAAAGCAGCAACAGCCACTGAATCAGACGTATAGAACACTGGATTAACAGTGTTGTGGGGACAATATCTACAACACCAATTCCAAAAAGTTGGGAAGATGTGACAATGTAAATAAAACAGAATGCATATCTCATCAACCCATATTTTATTCATAATAGAACATAAACAACATAGCAGATGTTGAAAGTGAGGCATTTTACCATGGAAAATATTAGCTTATTTAAAATTTGATGGCAGCAACACATCTCAAAAAAGGTGGGAGAGAGGCAACAAAAGGGTAGAAAAGTAATTGGTGAAAATCAAAACCAAATTATGGAGCATTTGACAACTAATTAGGTTAATTGGCAACAGGTCAGTAACATGTCTGGGTACAAAATGCAAAGCCTCTTGAATGTAAAGATGGGCAGAGGTTCACAAATCTGTGACAAACTATGTGTAAACATTGTGGAACAATTTCAGAAAAATGTTCCTCAACACGAAATTGAAAGACTTTATAGATCCCATCAGAGAGGTCAGAGAGAGATTTACAGTATATAATATCATCAAAAGATTCAGATAATCAGGAGGAATCTCTGTGGACAAGGGACAAGGCCAAAGTTCAAAACTGGATGCATGTGATCTTTGGGCCCTCAAGCGGGACTGTATTAAAAACAGGCATGATTCTCTACTGGACATCACTTCATGGGCTCAGGAACACTTCCAGAAATCACTGTCTGTGAACACAGTTCACTCTGCAATCCACAAATGTAAGTTAAAGCTATATCATGCAAAGAAGAAGCCATATGTGAAAACAATTCAGAAACGCTGATGTGCTCTCCAGGCCAAAGTTTATTTAAAATGTTCTGAGGCAAAATCAAAGACTGTTTTGCGGTCCAATGAATCAAAATTTGAAATTCACCATGTCCTGTGGACTAAAGAGGAGAGGAACCATCCAGCTTGTTATCAGCAGACAGTTCAAAAGCCTGCATCTCATGATGGTATGGAGGTGCAATAATGCCTATCGTGTGCACATCTGGAAAGGAACCATCAATGCTAAAAAGTACATGTTGCCTTTTGTTGCCTTTGTGATTTGTCTTTTAATTTGGAAAACTTTGTTAACCTATTCGTTCCTCTAGTAGGTGCATGAGTGTTTATGGCCACCCTACAGATATGTAGCTATTTGCTCAGACTTGACAAACGCTTTTCCCCACTCCACCGCCCCACCTTTTCACTATCAGTACACAGTGAACACTGTTTGTTGCTTTCCTCCTCTAAACACATGACATTTAGAAATGAAGGTAGTGACAAAGAGCTCAGCATTTTAATCTACAGCCTACACACTTCCACTACCCACTGGCCTCCTCGTTGCCTGCATCCCAATGTCCCAGAGAGGAGGAATTTTGCATTGCCACTCAACAAAATTTATATATATATAAATATATATAGACAAATGTGTGTGTAATATGTTTTTTTTTTCTTTTTGTTTCTTTACCTTTCTACCAAAATATAGATTTTTGCTTTTTAGTAATCGCCCATCTCTCTCCCTCTCTGTTCCTTGTGGTCTTGTTTCTTTAACCTCTCACAAGGTTTGTGGCAAATAATGAAGCTCTTCTTTCCAGCACAGTGTCATTTACATAAATTATTATATTGCAATTTCAGACCTATTTGCATGAGCTTGTGAGGCTGTTTTATGAAAGTGATACATTATTCTGTCTTCAAGTAATTCAACAAGAGTGACATAGAGGAAGGAACACAATGCATTACATATACCCACTTTACCAGTCTGTGATGGATTAAGGTCATCGTCACACGTGTTTGTCAAAGACAGTCTCTTCAGCATTGGCACAAGCCTATCTGAACACGAGAGATAAGATAAGCTTACGACATGCAATATATATCAGTATTTCTTTATCAGGTTAAGCTGACGAATGGGACATTTCAAACTTTCTGCTGCTACCATGATACTCAAAATTAATCTCCCTTCTCCAGCTCTTTTTTACTATTGTTATCAACTTGCATTAAATAAGAAGGATGCAAAACCTACTAATGAAGCAGAAATAATTTGTTGAGATTCTCACATTGGTCAGAAAAATGAGTTTTAGAAGTTGTAAGTCTGTCTCACAGGAGGCATGAAGCTTGTGAGAAAAAGTATGGACGGCAGAAGGAGTGTGACATTTGTGTTTTTTGCAAAACCTTGAATAAAAGATGTTGGGGTCAGTTGTTGGGTTAACTAAGTTGGAAACAAAGTCTGGAATCCACTGACCAATGGGACAAAAAAGACAAATTTCCCCTGAGCCTTTAAAACTGAATATTTAAACACCAAAATGAGACTAACATTAGAATCGCATGGGTCCTGCTGCCTCTGGGGCAAAAACCACAAACTAGTGATCTGAAGAAATGTGAAAGTCACATTTCACTCTATCTTGTGTATTTAACGGATGGACAGAGAAACAGTGGATGAGTTGGACAGAAGTGATGCACAAGATAAACAGACTCAGTGAGATAAGAGTGGTACATCCGAGCCGGTTTGCTATTTTTCCTTTGACCAAACAGCTGACTTCAAATGAAGCTGCCTGTTATCTTCTCAGCTCTGTCATTCAGATTTCCCTGTGTGGTGTTTATGCAAACAAGGACAGCGCATGTGGTGCATGGCATGATGTAATGAAATAATGTCTGCGAGAGTGGCACTGTGCGTGATTACCCTGATGGAAGATCCTACTCGCTGTCTTGCTCATTTGCTTGTTTCAATATGAGGGGATTATCACTGATTCCATGATAAGTATGGTGATTGGTTCGACACAGCCTTCCTCTCTCCTGTTATTGTTCTTCTGCAGCTGTATATTCTAGTGTGATGCGGACAGTGCAGCTGGCCATTTTACAGATGAACTGACGTTTGGGTGTGTTTTTACACACGGCCACTCTGATCTGAGACCTGTCTTTAGTGTACATGACCCCAGTAACTATATGTATGAAGGTAATTGAATTACTTATAGACAAAAGAAAACATGAAAAAGAAAATCAAATAGTGTGTGTTGACATGTTTAAAGATTGGATGCAGAGTTATGGGGAAAGTCATATATGATTTTAATCCGATTTGCTTGGACCTTAATTTTTGTGTTACAACCTGAATATAAGAAACTGTGCATGTTCTTCAGCTCACAATGAGCCTTTTATGGTTACCAATGGAGCACGTCCCTTTTTCAGCCAGGCTGCCATGTTGCCTGTTTCTACAGTAGACCTGAAAAGACAAACATTGGCTATCGAGGGAATTTCTGGTTTTCACATCTTGAACTTAGTGACTACATAGAAAAAAGAAGAATCTGTGTCAGCAGAAATTGGACATGCAGAATTTGAAGGAATCGATCATCAAATGATCTTCACTCTATGCAACCTTATCTGTACACAAAACACTTTACACAACTGCTTCTAATTCATTCACACAAATACACACACATACACACAAACATATACATATACAGACACACACACAATTATCGTAGCAGCCAAGGTGATGGGCTGATCCACATGGCACAACTTGGGTTTCAATTTCTTGCGAAAGGACACCTCAACATAGGGAGAGGAAGAGGTGGGAATAGAACCACCAACTCAAGAATTTTTGGAGATTCAATTACATTTTAGCCAAAGGGTAAATCCTCATTCACACAGCTTTTCTTACCTTTGCTTTGCTGACGACATACAACTTTTACATTTCGACTGGATGTCTCCACTGTCATATTCCTACCTGTCTGTCTGACATCTCATATTGGATGAGAGAAAGACATCTCCAGCTCAATCCCTTCAAGACTAAAGTTCTAGTCTTCCCAGCCAGACCTTCAATACAACACGACATCAACATCGGGTCTTCAGTGATTGCCCCCACTAAGTCTGTCAGAAATGTGGGGGTCATCATTAAAGACCAACTGATCTTGACCAAACATATCTCCTCGGTGTCTATGGCAGCAGATTTGCCCTCTACAACATCAGGAAGATCATATCCGAGCTTTGGCAATATACAATCCAACTCATTGTGCAGACGCTGGTAATATCTTGTCATGACTACTGCAATGCCCTGGTGATGGAGCTACCAACATGTACAGCCAAACCCTCCAGATGATTCAAAATGCCAAAAAGGACACACATGGCACCACTGCTCCTCCTACCTACGTACCCTCATTGAGGGACAAATGTTGCCAGAGTTCACAAGTTAATACTGTGTGATGGAAAAGTTAAAGTTAGGACAGAGTTTATATCAGATTTACAGAAGTTAGGAAGCTTGTATAATAAAAGGGTGTTATTGCTGAGATGTGGTTGTGGCATCACCCTGCCTTATTCTAGATGTCAGTGTTCTGAGTAGCAGAGCATTCCCATATCTTCAGAATGCAAACTGTGCTGTGGTGTTTGAATTCAGCTGTTGTTGCTTCGAGATTATCATAGCATGGTAATAATAAAAATCTTGTTGTGGTGATCACCAAAATGCAGCTTTTAGAGTTGCGATGTATCAACATTATGGAGCAGTTGTTGCTGTGGTGGTAGAGTATAATAATATACAGTAGTGTTGTTGCTGTGGCTTTGCAGGCTCGTGGAGCTTTAAAGCAGTGGGCTCCAGCCATGCTGAGATTAGATGGTGGCTGTGCTGTGCTTGGCTCCATTATTCACTGGTTGTTGTGAATTCAGTGTTTGAGCAACATATGCAATGACATCAAAGGAAAAATGGGAGAGAGGAGCAAAAAAGGCCTCAAACAAAACAATTCTGCATTTATGGATTTCATTATCTGGCCCAGGACCAGAGGAGAGGAAAGAGCAGGAGGAGAGCGATTGAGAGAAGTGGGACCAATTGTGTTATCACAGTGTTTACATTAAACGCCCAAAGGCTGAAAGATCGATTACAGCTACCTAACTGTGTGTGTGTGTGTGTGTGTGTGCGCGCATGTGTGTGTCTGTGTATGTGTGCTGGTTGTTTTAATTCACTGACACCATGTCTGCACAGCCGAGGTGAAAGTCAGTCAAACATGTGCAAGTCACATGTTTGACTTAGGGAGACACAGTCTGACACAAGTGCAATAATGTGACGAGCATCACTTCAAGCACAGCAACAACATATAACAGCTAATTAATATGTATTTTTAATAAAAACTAAGCACCCAATTCCAAAAAAGTTGGGAAGATGTGAAAATGTAAATAAAAACAGAATAGAACTTAATCAACATATCAGATGTTGAAACAGATTTTTCATGGAAAAAATTCGATCATTCTGAATTTGATGGCAGCAACACATCTCAAACAAAGTTGGAAGAGGGCAACAAAAGGCTGAAAAAGTAAGTGTCACAAATAAAAAACAAATGGAGGAGCATTTGACAACTAATTAGGTTAACTGGCAACAGGTCAGTAAGGCCAAAGGTCAAAACCAGATGTATTTGATCTTCAGGTGGACCTGCTTAAAAAACAGACATGATTCTCTACTGGACATCACTGCATAGACTCAGGATCAATTCCAGAAATCCCTTCCTGTTAACACAGTTCACTGTGCAAACCACAAATGTAAGTTAAAGCTGTATCATGCGAAGAAGAAAACTGCAGAAGAAAAATCAAGAAACTGCACTGTGTTTTCTGGGCCAAAGCTAAATTAAAATGGTCTGAGGAAAATAGAAAAGTCTTTTTTTCCAAATATTCTGTTTGGAAAACATGGACGCCATTTCCTGCAAACTAAAGAGGAAAGGGACAATCCAGCTTGTTATCAGTGGAAAAGACTGTATCTCTGATCTGCATGCAAAGGCACAATATATCCCAACACTTACATGATGAAGACATGTTGTCAGAAGTTGCTGCTAAAGAATGTGCAGGGCAACTTTTCTACCATAAATTACATCTGGATATTGGCTGAACAGTAACAGAGGCTGTTGGATTCAGATCTATTCCAAGTGCTGAAAGAATTAAAGTGGCTCAGATTAAATAAACACTACAGTATCATTATCGCAGTATAGTGTGGGATTTTATGTCAAGAGGCGGCTGTAGCTCAGTTGGTAAAGGCAGTCGTCCACGGATGGTTCGATCCCCGGCCCTGGCTATATGTAGAAGTGTCTCTGGGCAAGACACTGAACCCCTAACAGCCCATTCCCATCTCAAGCAGTGCAGGCATTGCTGGTCCAAACCCGGAAATTGGGGAGGATTGGATTGCGTCAGGAAGGGCATCCGGCGTAAAAACTGTGCCAAATCAACATGTGGACAATGATCCACTGTGGCGACCTTGAACTCACGGGATAAGCCGAAAGGACAAAACAAAAAAAATGCTCCCATCCAGACAATGTCTCTTTCAGGGAAGGCCTTGCATATTTCAGCAAGACAATGCAAAACCACAGCTTGGCTTCACAGAAGAAAAGTCTGGGTGCTGAACTGGCCTGCATGCAGTCACATTTTAAACTAAAGCTCAGTACTGCGAGCAGCTAAAATCCTGCATCAGACAAGAATGGGACAACATTCTCCTAAAACTCCAGCAACTGGTCTTAAAGAAGAGGAAATGCTAGAGAATGGTAAACATTGCCCTGTTCCAACCTTTTTGAGATGTGTTTCTGCCATGAAATTTTAAATTCACATTTACATTTAGTCATTTAGCAGATGGTTTTATCCAAAGTGACTTACAAATGAGGTACAAGGCAGCAAAAATCAAAGTCAAGGAGAAAACATCAAAGCAAAGTCCTATCACATTTCATGTGATGCAAGTGCAAGAACGAGCGGAAAGGAATTTATTAAATATATATATATATATATATATATATATATATATTTAAGTGCATAGAAGGGTGCGGAGGAGTTCTGTTTTGGGCAGTTTTTTAAATATTGGGAATAAGTTTGATGAACGTGCAGAGTTTGGTAGCTCGCTCCACTATTGTGGGATCAATGAGCTGAAGAGTTTTGCTTCTGTGTGGTGCTGGGACCACCAGGCATCGTTTGTTGGCAGACCGCAGCAGACGGGAGGGACTGGACACCTAAATTTTCCATGAAATGGGAAAATTTCTTAGTCAACATCTGATATGTTGTTTATGTTCTATAGTGAATAAAATATGGGTTGATGGGATTTGCAAATCCGTTTTCACACATTGTGCGAACTTTTTTGGAATTAGGGTTGTAGTTCTACATTTACACTAAAATATTGCACATGTATTGCACATCTATGTATCTAGGCTACACTCTACACCCTCTTTTCATGTTTAAAGTTGAAGAGCCACATTGAAAATGTGAAGTCACAGGCAGATGTCACCTTAATTGGTGCTGCCGTGGCTACATGGCCTTATGAGCTCAGTTTGGTCAGTGTACCTGACTTGATCTTCTTTCAGTGATGCTTGTAAGCTGTTTAATCAGGGACTGTACAGGTTATTTATTATTTATCATGACTCAGTGGCTGCTTTTATGAGTTATTTGTGCACACATGGGTAATTATTGTGCATGGATTTGGTGTCAGCTATTCTCTATGAACAGCTGGAGAGCACCTGTGACAGCGGCTGCTTTTTACTCTCATCATCACCATTCCTCCCTAATTTTTCCAGGCAATGACAAATTAAAGAAGCAATTATTTCTGAAATCAACATCAAGACATAATCACATTCAGCAAACATTTGTTTTTCATGTACAGTGTAAAGATCTTCACAACTCAAAGTTATTCTTCAGTGTTGTTGAGATCATTTATCACATATGAAGAAGCTGAGAAGATCAAACTGAGTTAAGAGCTTGTAAACCTGCTGTATCTTATGGGGGAACACTGGCTCCAGCAAATACAGTCTAAATCTTTGTGGCCAAATGTTATTACCTTTAGACAAACCTCAATTTTAGCTTCCTCGTGTTTTGTTGTTTTCACCATTATGGACGAATCGTGCATTGAATACTGTAGACTGAGATAATCCCCCCCCCCCCCTTAAAATATAAAAACTTGAAATACTCGGAATTTTACATTCCGTCCATTGTATCCTGTCCATTAGACTTCATGTTCTCATCCACATCACACTGAGTGTTTTCCCTCGTCTTTGACCAAGACTTGCAAACAGCAACACAGGAGCATGTTTTATAGCTGAAGGACTGATCACTGATTGGAGAATGTTGTGTAGGCGGTGGATCCTAGTTTTATTAACCATGTCAAACCAGTTGAGAAGACTATAAAACTTCATACACAACTCAGGAATTAAAACCTTTCAATAACCTTAATGCCGTTAAATATTACAAAGCAGGGTGGGTGACAAATATAAAATATTATTTTGTGGAGCCCAACAGCTTAATAATAAATACCTATTTTTTGTTAAAGTAACTGTAGAGGTCAGGTTAGCCACAAGCAGCTAGCAAGCTCTCAAAGTCGTCTTTATTCACGTTTGTCTCAAATCCACGTCTTCTCTGTCTCAGCTCGGCATAAAGATCCATCCACTTACAGTATCTCAACACATAAAAGCTGTGAAATGGCACAAAGCACAATGTCAGGACCAGATTATAAGGTCTGGGCACAAAACAAGTCAAACATGGGAAATTTGAGGAGTCTTGTGATTTGATGACATCAAATAAAAAAACATTATTAAACAGAAAGCATGTTCATACAGAGTGGATTTATCAATGTTATCGACTGGAAATTATCTAGCTTATTTTCAATTGGTCCTGAAGGGTTTGTTTAATGACGATGGGGAAAATCCGTAGGAAGTAAATTAATCATGCTAACGTTGAAGCCAAAATTGGCTTTATATAATAGTTTTTAGTCCATTTGTTTTGTTGTGTTTAATCTTTTTTGAGACTTTTCATTAATTTATTTCAGTTTAAAAAGAGCTTAAGTTGTATGGTTTCATAGTTACATTTATGTTCAGCAATTTGATTACATACAGTTACATGATTTCAATAGTATACTCAAATAATACTAAATAACTTTATTTTTAGCAATTCATTTACAAGCAAGATTTATATCCTAATAGCTAATACCTTCACGCCAACAAAAAAACTAAAGTTAGAGAGAATGTGCTGGTTTCCTATGGGCACAGAGTTCACTGTGCAGTGTTTTCTCCTGCTATGTCGACAGCCAGAGGCTTCAGTGTCAACATTTAACTGTAAGGAGTCAGTCAGTCACTGTGAGCTCATCATGTCTTCCTTCTTTTCCTCTGTCCCTGTTGCAATCACCTGTGGCAAACATCAGGAGCCTCGCAATCACTCTGCTCTATCTTATCCTCTCCTCCATTGTTCCTCTCTTCATCTCTGTGTTGAATGGGTTATTACCAGTGTCTCTCCATCCTGCCCAGGGCCATTAATACATGTCAGCTCTGTACACACACTTCATTTATCCCGGCACACCGTTCAATTTAATCAAAACTGCAGCAGTAGAACACTGAGCAGCTCTCTCTCATCCATATAGCCTTGTCTCAGTATACTTGTAAGGTCAGATTCGATGCATTTAATGCAAAAATTAATCAGCAAGGTTTTTTGTTTTTTTAAATTTGAACAATAAGGTAATGTTTTTACACTGACCATGTTTCACGTCTAAAAAAAAACATAAGGTAGTAGGTAAGACTAGAACATAATCTTCTTTTCCTTTCGGCTGTTCCCTTTCAGGGGTCGCCACAGCAAATCATGTGCCTCCATCTAACTCTGTCCTCTGCATCCTCTTCACTCACACCAACTAACTTCATGTCCTCTCTCACTACATCCATAAATCTCCTCTTTGCTCTTCCTCTAGACCTCCTGCCTGGCAGCTCCAACCTCAGCATCCTTCTACTGATATATTCACAGTTTCTCTTCTGAACATGTCCAAACCACCTCAATCTGGCCTCTCTGACTTTATCTCCAAAACATCTAACATGAGCTGTCCCTCTGATGTCCTCATTCCTCATCCTGTCCATCCTCATCACTCCCAAAGAGAACCTCAACATCTTAAGCTCTGCTACCTCCAGCTCTGCCTCCTGTCTTTTCTTCAGTGCCACTGTCTCTAAGCCGAACAACATTGCTGGTCTCACCACCGTCTTGAACATCTTTCCTTTCATTCTCGCTGATGCTCTTTTATCACACAACACACCTGACACTTTTCTCCACCTGTTCCAACCTGCCTGCACTCGCCTCTTCACCTCTTTTCCACACTCACCGTTGCTCTGAACCGTTGACCCTAAATACTTAAAGTCCTGCACCTTCTTCACCTCTGCTCCCTGTAACCTCACCGTTCCACCTGGGTCCCTCTCATTCACACACATGTATTCTGTCTTGCTGCGGCTAAGCTTCATTCCTCTGTTTTCCAGAGCAGACCTCCACCTCTCTAGATTTTCCTCCACCTGCTCCCTGCTCTCACTACAAATAACAATGTCATCTGCAAACATCATAGTCCAGGGAGATTCTTGTCTAACCTCATCTGTCAGTCTGTCCATCACCAGAGCAAACAAGAAGGGGCTCAAAGCCGATCCTTGATGCAGACCCACCTCCACCTTAAACTCCTCTGTCACACCTACAGCACCTCACCACTGTCTTACAGCTCTCATACATGTCCTGCACCACTCTAACATACTTCTCTGTCGCTCCAGACGTCCTCATACAATACCACAGCTCCTCTCTCGGCACCCTGTCATACGCTTTTTCTAAATCTACAAAGACACAATGCAACTCCCTATGACCCTCTCTGTACTTCTCCATCAGCGTCCTCAAAGCAAATACTGCATCTGTTGTACTCTTTCTAGGCATGAAACCATATTGCTGCTCACAAATACTCACCTCTGCCCTTAGCCGAGCTTCCACTACTCTTTCCCACAACTTCATTGTGTGACTCATCAGCTTTATTCCTCTGTAGTTGCCACAGCTCTGCACATCTCCCTTGTTCTTAAAAATTGGTACCAGTACACTTCTCCTCCAGTCCTCAGCATCCTCTCACTCTCCAAGATCTTGTTAAACAAACTAGTCAGAAACTCTACTGCCACCTCTCCTAGACACTTCCATACCTCCACAGGTTTGTCATTAGGACCAACTGCCTTTCCACTCTTCATCCTCTTCAACATCCTCCTCACTTCACTCTTACTAATCTTTGCTACTTCCTGCTCCACACCAGTCACCTCTTCTACTCTTTGTTCCCTTTTATTTTCCTCGTTCATCAACTCTTCAAAGTTCTCCTTCCATCTTCCCATCACACTCCTGGCACCTGTCAATACATTTCCATCCTTATCTTTAATCACACTAACCTGCTGCACATCCTTTCCATCTCTATCTCTTTGTCTGGCCAACCTGTACAAATCCACCTCTCCCTCTTTAGTGTCCAACCTAGCATACAAGTCCTCATATGCTCTTTGTTTGGCCTTTGCCACCTCTATCTTCACCTTACGCTGTATCTCCCTCTACTCCTGTCTACTCTCTTCAGTCCTCTCAGTGTCCCACTTCTTCTTAGCTAACCTCTTTCTCTGTATACACTCCTGAACTTCCTCGTTCCACCACCAAGTCTCCTTGTCCGCTTTCCTCTTTCCAGATGACACACCGAGTACCCTCCTACCTGTCTCCCTGATCAAATTAGCTGTAGTGGTCTAGTCATCTGGAAGCACCTCCAAACCACCCAGAGTCTGTCTCAGCTCCTCCCTGAAAACTAAACGACATTCTTCCTTTTTCAACTTCCACCACTTCGTCCTCTGCTCTGCCTTAGTCCTCCTTATCTTCCTCACCACCAGCATCATTTTACACACCACCATCCTGTGTTGTCTGGCTACACTCTCCCCTACCAATGCTTTACAGTCACTGATCTCTTTCAGATTACAACGTCTACACAAGATGTAGTCTACCTGAGTGCTTCTCCCTCCGCTCTTGTACGTCACCCTATGTTCCTGCCTCTTCTGAAAGAAAGTGTTTACTACAGCCATTTCCAGCCTCTTTGCAAAGTCAACCACCATCTGTCCTTCTGCATTTCTGTCCTGAACACCAAACCTGCCCATAACAGTCTCATCACCTCTGTTCCCTTCACCTACATGCCCATTGAAATCTGCACCAATGACAACTCTCTCACCATTTGCCAAAATAAATCAAGTAAATATGATCCAAAAATGTTATTAGACTTCAAAGTCTCAGTATGTTGCCTCTTAAAAGGCCAAAAATAATAGGTTATTTAGTCTTTTAGAGACATTCTGATCTGTTGCTTGATTTTATCCTGCTGACTGTTTAGAAGAGGTGCTTCACGGTACAATTCCTAGGAGGTAATTCAATTCAATTCAACTTTATTTATATAGCGCCAATTCACAACAAAGTCATCTCAGGGCACTTTACAGAATAAAGTAAACATTATAAAGAATTATAGAAAGAACCCAACAATTCCCCCTGGAGCAAGCCATAGGCAACAGTGGAGAGGAAAAACTCCCTTTAACGGAAGAAACCTCCAGCAGAACCAGGCTCAGGGTGGACGACCATCTGCCTTGACCGGTTGGGGTGAGTGGAAAGGGGAGAAAGAAAAGAACAACAAGAAGCATCAAAACATCAGGCAGGTTGGTAGGACCAGTAGCTGGACGCTGGAAGACACACAGCTCCAAAGCCAGGGACAGAGAGAGGGGGACAGAGAAGGACAAAGACAACTACGGGAGAACACACACAGAGTTAATGTCATACAGTGGTGACAATTGTGGGTGAGTGGAGAGGAGAGAGGGTCAAAAGGAGGATAGACCAATAGATCATTCCAGTAGACCACTTCACTCTCAGAATGCAGGCCTACTTGTGGTTCCCAGAATTTCCAAAGGTAGAATGGGAGGCAGAGCCTTTAGCTATCAAGCTCCTTTCCTGTGGAACCAGCTCCCAGTTCAGATTCGGGAAGCAGACACCCTCTGTACTTTTAAGTGTAGGCTTAAAACCTTCTTTAATAAAGCATATAGTTAGTTATAGTTATGCTGCCATAGGCTTAGACTGCTGGGGGACCCACCCCCTGATGCACTGAGCTCCTTTCCTCCTCTTGACCCTCTCTCCTCTCCTCTCACCCCACAATTGTCACCACTGTATGACATTAACTGTATGTTTTCTCCGGTAGTTGTCTTTCTCTCCCTCTCTCTGTCTCTTTCTGCAGGTGTCCCCTCATGTCCAATCAACTGAATTTCCCACTGGTGGACTCCAATCAAATTGTACAAACATCTCAAGGATGATCAGTGGAAACAGAATGCAGCAGTCATTATGGTGTATTGTTTGTAGAAGTTTGAGTTTGTGAACTTTATGGCTGCGCTGTATATTCACTTGCTCTCCAAGTGGCACATCAGGCTCAACAGATAAATAACATTAGAACAAGGCAGCTTTTGTACATACCAGAAGTGTCATTTGACCAAAAACATGTTTGTTCTTCAATCAAGTTTCAGAAGTAGTTTGCCCTCGAGATTCTTGCAGTGAAGCTGTGACCATTTAGTAAACAGGAGCCCTGCATGACTAAAAAGTCTATCGCAGACTGCAGACGCAGTAAGACCCATGTTGACTTTGAGTGTCAGCTTCGTCAGGTGAGGAAATATATGCACTAGATCCATTCTTCCAGTGGATGGACATGAAAGGTACCTTGCCAACTCTCCTGCTTCTGGCTTCCCTGACCCAATAGATCCAAAGAAGTCATCTTCATCAAAGAGGCTGCCGTTGGTGCTGATATCATCCAGCTTTGTGTGTAGGTCATGTCTGATCAAGTCAAGGCCTGTGGAAAGATAAAAAAGATGGTTTATAAATATTCATACATGTCAGTGTCTCCTACATCACAATTAAATTCAAAAACAACTATATTTGCCAGTTTTTAAGATGCTCTTCTTTGTGGTCGAGAATGTTTTGAATCTTTGTGGGAGTATTGCTGCTCCAATCAGCTCAGGCTCTTTCATGACATCTCCAAAACATTTCTGGATCCCTTCCAGCAGGGCATCAACAACAGAATATATATATACACATTTTGCAACATGACTCAAGCCTCTTCAGATTCTCCTGCAACTGGTAAAGTGTTGGCAGCAACAAGCCCATGTGCAAAGATGATTCCCTTTCGTGGATGTTAAGGGCCATTGCAACGGGCGTCATCACAGCAGTGTACTCAGCAGTGTCAAAAATCCAATTTCAGCAGAATTGAATCTGAAAAAGGTAAAAAAAACTACTCATAGCTATTTTTATTACAAAATATTCACTGTGCATTGTCCATGTTAAATACACAAATCATTACAAAATAAGACAGTATAACTATTTAATTAATATCATCCACAATTGTCAAAGTCTTGCAAAGTTACGACAGGTGGATTCACCCATTAATCATTAATAATGTTTAAAAACAATATAAGTTCTGTCAACTTCCACTTTTAATGTTGTGTAAACATTGCAAATTGCTTTCTCTCCTTGCTCTTTCTGAATCCGCACAACCCTTTCCATAGCAAAGAACAGGGAGCTCCAACGGGTCTGATTGTGTCAGAGAAACTGCAGCTCGCATTCACTTTCCCCTGTTTCATAAGCCATGGTTGACATGCTGGTTTTATTCCACAGAGCATGACATTTTTCCAAAAGCAGACTGAGCCATTGGGACTGTTTCATTGGAAGCTCCTGCGGCAGTGGCATCAACTGTACGTACACTTGTGGTGCCTTGAAGTTGCTAATTAAAACACGTGTTGTCATTCAAAACACCATACAGATCTTGATACTCCACCTCTAACTCACTCTCTTCTGTTGCATCATCAAGGGTGGAGTCTCCATCCTCCTGTCCATCCGCGGCTTCTTCCACTTACTCCACCCTTTCAAGAAGTTTGAACCACTGTCTGTTTTCATTCTGGTCACTTTTCCCTTGATGTGATACTCAGAATGTAGTTCCTATAATGCTGCAGCAAGGAGCTACGACCAGCAGTCTGTTATGGTAGCAACATGGTTCACAGCGCTGAGCTTTTTGATGATCATGCTCTTAATGTTCTTTGGAGCTTCCTGTATTTTTGAGCATAACATTTTGCTTGTCATTATTGTACACTGGGTTTGCAAGGTTTCCATCATAGTCTTGAAGGATGGTGTCTCAACAACAGAAAATGGTTGTCTGGCCTCACATACAAACGTTAGCACAACCTTGTCAAAAGTTGCCTGTGTTTCCCTACAGTACTTACTAGCATAACTCAATCTCCCAGTAAATAAATCTAGTAAATTCAGTTCAGTACAATATCAAAAAGAAACAGTACATCGCTATACAGTGTCACTTTTTAGTTTGTGAGTTGTAATTGATATGTTATCACGAAGTTTGGATATTTTATTTTATTATTTTACACCTGGTTTAAAGTGAATCTAAGCCTGTTGAGCATTTTGGCTTAGCAAAGCAGCAGAAACTCATATCATATCATATTGTGCTGACCTGCTGACCTGTGATTCCCACACCTATCAACATTGTAAAAGAGTAGAAATGTTGGCATATATGATTCTTATAGGGTGTTCAAACATACGTCCATTCACAATCATGAAAACCCAACTGTGCTGCCATGTACCCCCCACCGTGCATTACAGATTTAACAAAAGACCAGCTATGATGGGACTGTTGAGAACAGCTCAACTTGCAAAGAGTTTAACTTATGTGTGGACATTTTAAACAAAACAGATGCTGATCATCTTGGCTTAAGTGTCCTGATTATTTACAATGTCAGTACCATGTTTTGTTATATAATGTACCACGACAGAAAAAATTAATTACTTAAAGCAAATTCTTGACCTTGGTAGTTGTACTGGTGGAATATAAGTACCATCCAGTGGGAGCACAACTGCATGTTTGCCAGAGCCCAATTACAGTACTTTATAAGCCCATATAAAGACACTTAGAGAGGAGGGAAAGAAACGCAGAGACATTTCCCACAGCCTGATGAGAGGGGAAGAAAGTGGAGTGGATACATTGAGTAGCTCCCTGCTCAGGTGTCAGATAGAAGAGTCATCTATTGTAAATATCACCTACAAGATGCTTTTGCCATGTGGTGAACTTACAGTGTGTTCAACACTATCTGCTAAGCTGACACATGGGTGATGACGACAGTCACTGAAGCCAACAGAGGCTGCTCGCAATCAGGAAGACAGTCACATCAATAGGACCACAGGGTAGGGGCTATTTATTGATCAAGCTTTGTACCCCCCCCCCCCCCCCCCCCATCCCCACACCCCCTTTGGAGCCTGCATTCTGTCTATCTTTGTGTCCTTCTTCATTTCATCCTCATTCATTCATCAAGTGCTGAGCAGAATTAAAATAATGCTCTCTATTGATATTCGCTGAAAGAAACATTCAGGGATTTAAATGACTTTTTTTGTTTCCTGTGGTGACCTTCTCTCTCTCCGCAGTAAATCTCTTTCTCTCTCTCTCTCTCTCACTCTCACTCTCTGTATTCATTAATAAAACCAGCATTGGAGCTATTTTAGTGATTCGCAGGGGAGGGATTCAGGCCTGGCTGAGAGAAAAGAATCAAATAATTCCTTAAGTACCAATCAAATAGAAAACAGTGGACAGCCGCATTTATCTGTGTGTGTGTGTGTGTGTGTGTGTGTGTGCACATGTACACTGCAGTGTTCGCAGTGTACATTCTTGGCAAGAGAGAGAAACACACATACACACACAGGGTGTGTTGGTCTATAACATGTGCACACACAAAATATTGTATTTGTACTTGTTAATAGGGTTCATTCATTATTTTAGGACCTGGTGCAAAGCAATTGTTCACACATATTTGAGTTGTATGCATGTTTTTGGGCTTAAAACAGCAGGAATAAATACAGACACAGTTCGAATGTACCATACAAAATCCCATTACACATTTCTCACACTAACACTGGTCTTTCAACTTAACTGCTCACTCCAAAGTCAGACAGGTGCAGTTATTCACAAACAAGCTCTGAATCTAATGTAAGTATTACAATACAGATGTGGGAAGCGCTGAAGCTTCTTAGCGGCCTCTCATTGGCTTTTTAGGGAGTATGAACTGCAGTTTAACATGTACTCAGAGTGAGTCTGTATTAGAGCTGGTATCAGCATTAGCTGAGTCAAGTTTGCAAAAAATGGTGTCAGCAGCAGCACACACAGCTACAGCAAACTAAAAATATGAGCCAGTCAGTCACATACTATTCAAGTGCATTTTAAAATAGGGCTGTCTATCGATGACATTTTTAATAGTGATTGATCATAAAACTGCCTCTAGTTAATCATGATTAATCACAAATGAAACAGGTGTAATTAAACAACCTTCAAGTGGTAATACTCTTTATCAACATAAGAGAGGAGTCATGCTATTCATGTTATTGATTTGGTGACGCTAATAAGCTTAAACAGTTAACGGTAAAAATGTATTTTTTCTAAAAGTAAAGCAAAGTATGATCAGAGTCAATATCATCTGATATTTTAACCTAAAATCTACATCAACTAAATAGCGCACATTCATTCTGACATTGATTTGTGGATGAAGTTTAGACCGAACTCACTGATCCTCTGTCCTGCCAATTAGAGAACTGATTGTCACCTTCAAAAAAAAACGAGTTTGAGATGATTCTAGCTTAGTGACATGGTGCATTATCAGAATATTGGTACACTGTGGTCATAAAGTGAGTCCATGTGTTAATGGTTTTTATACCTAATTCTGACTCTACCATTAGAATTTCACAGCAGAAACTGAGATTCATTAGAGCAGGCATGATTTTTTTTTTTTCAATCTTGTAGACAAGTTTTGGTGAGACCTTGCAAATTACAAGGTTCTGCAATTGTTCTTAGCTGAGAGGAGTGGGAGCTGGTGTCATTTTGTGATGCTGTAGCCCATCACTTTCAAAGTTTGATGTGTTGGCTATTCAGAAACGCTCCTCTGCATAAAGTACCTTGGTTGTAAACAAGTGTTTATTGGAGTTGACTTGCTATTCTATCAGCTTGACCCATTCTTCTCTGAACTATGGCATCAAAAGGTAAGTATTTTGTGCCAAGAGAACTGCCACTCACTGGATAATTCCTCTCTTTCAGACCATTTTCTATAAACCCTAGAGATGGTTTTGAGTGATAATCCCAGTAGATGAGTGGTTTCTGAAATCCTCAGACCAGCCTGTCAGGCACAAACAACCACACCACATTCAAAGTCACTTAAATCACCTTTTTTCCCCATTTTGATGCTCATGTTCAACTTCGGAACATTGACATGACCATGTCTACATGCTTAAATGCACTGAGATTCTGCCATGTGATATAGATTAGATGTTTAGATATTTGTGTTAACAAGCTGCTGAACAGGTAATAAAGTGGCTGGTTAGTGATGATATGATGAGATGAAAGTGCAACAGAGAAGCAACAGAGAAGCAAGACTCTAAGCAGCTGTGCCTTTGACTTTATCTGTGTACAGAGTGTTTGTCTGGCACATGGTGTGAAGTTGTGGTGTCACAATTGCCAGAGACTATAGGCCTGTTCTGATCTGCCTGCCAGTCATGCTCCTTGACAGGGTCACAGTGATGGACTGTGGCCCCTTTACAGGTGACAGTGGTGGAAAGCAGCAGAAAGGCCTAAAGCAGATGGACATTGTGGAATAACTGCTTCTATCTGGTCTTCCTTACCTTGCAGTCCAGAGTGGTCTTGTTCCACCAATCAGGTCTGTGTTTTACAGCTGGTCTGGTCATTTTTAGAATAACATAAAATCTGTACCCAGTGGGAAGTTGGTCAGTACATATGGAGGTCATTAAGAATGGAGTAATTTCACACAGTTAAATAAAGGTCTTTTTGTCAGTGCCTATAAAACTAATTAACTCCTGTCCAGAAGGTGCTGCCCTTAATCTTTTACAGCATCAAATCATAGTCAATTAAAAAAATATGTATTTCATTTCAAAGTAAAAAGACTGTACATATTAATCAAAATTATGAAAAAGCAAAAAATAATTCAGCAGTGCACATCTATTCACCCTCCTTTAAAGTGCCCACTCAAATCACCGCTGGTGCAGCCAACCCCGAAGTCGGGGTAGATGAGTCAACAAAGCTGGACTTTTGCAGAGGATACAAGAGTTCAAGTCTATTATGAAACAACTATTTATTGCTTAGTCATGTGACATATTTGTAATGAATAAGTGAAAGGAAGCAAAACCAAGTTTATTTAGGACATGACTCTAACCTAACTCTGGGGTCTTTGTAATGGAAGGAACATGGCACAGAGCCTCAAACACTAAGTGAAGCCACCAAGACACATCTGACTCCTTTGAAGGAGCATGGACAAAAACTGCTGCCTGGGTTTTTCACCAACTAAAAGTGTCAACTCAAATTTTAGCTATAGAGTTTGTCAGAAGGCGTTTGGGAGCTTTTTGATCATCAGACTAGACATTATGGTTGGTGAAGAACTCAGGCAACAGTTGGTGTCTACTAATTAGTGCAGCCAAGTAGTATTTGAGCCTTACCATAATAAAAACATGACGATTCTATGAACATATGGACCTGTCTTGGTCCTTTTTTAAAAAAAAGATGGGTTAAATTAACAGGCTTGGCTTTCAGGGCACATCCACACAGTCAGTATTCTAAATGTCTTTGGAACTGACGTGAAGATGTTTTAAGAATTCAAGCCTTAATTCAATGGAGGTTTATTTTGTCCCACTAAACATTTCTTTAGGGTGAAAACTAAGAAGAAATAAAGCTTCTTTTGTTTGCACCACAAAATAGCTCAAAGAAATTCATTTGCATGTCAGTGTGAAAGACGTCTTGTAGTGCTGAGGTCTGTGTGATTTAGTAACTGCCTGTGACCTCTGTTACTGACCGGACAGTAACACTGTTAATTAAAGAAAAGCTATTTGTACCATCCATTCCTGTCTCGCTGACCTTTTACAACATTTCTCTCGTGCAGCGATTCATAGTCCACTACAGCAGGGTTACATACAGTAGTTCCGCTCAGCTTCCTCAGTTTGGTACTAAGTAGATCACTACAAGTGACTCGTCACAAACTGTTTGCATGATGCATTGTTAATGTACCAATATGAACTGAAGAGAATATTTTAAGTGCAAGGGAATGTGACATTTGTAAAAACCTGGTAATAATTAAAGCTACAAACAAACGTGGACAAAGTCTAATTTGGTGTAAGCGGAATACATCTCATATTGCTCAGATTCCCCTGCAAAGTGCCAGTTAGGATAGATCCATCTGATTGGCTGTTCTGGAGATGAAAGAACACTGTCTGGAGACAGAGAGTCTCCCACTGCAGCTGGAGATTTAACTTTGAGTCAAACCTGCTGCATCAGGAGTTTAAGACAAACTTCATCAACGTTAGTTTTGTTGGCTCTAATCTGATTGAGCTTCACAACTCAGTGAGTTGGAGTTAACTCAGTGAGGAGAATAAAGGCAGGGAAGCTGGGTACCCCCCCCCCCCCCCCCCCCCCCCCGAAGCTGAGCAGTTATTGTTTATCTGTGGAAGGTGATGGGGTTGAATGCAGATGTTTTGGGAGGATGAAAGGTTTGCTGCAGCTACAGCTTTAGCCTGAGGGAAGATCCAAAGGATGGATGGAGAGGATCACCTTTCTATCCCTCTCTGTCTCCCCCTCTCCCTGTCCTCCAGCTAGTGCTTGCTCATCACTAAGGCAGTTGATTGTTAATTGTTGAAGTTTGTTTTGCTTGGAGGACAGGGGGCTCGGCTCTGATCCACACTGCTTAGCATGGCTGCGTTCTCACGTCCTTCACTGCCTGACAGTCTCTTTTGTTTCTCTATTGTATTTCCCTTTTTTTTTTCTCTCTGAGCTCACACGCTGTGCTCACCTCTTTCTTTTCGTACTCGTTGCTCAGCCCCCAAAAATTAAATGACACTAACGAAAAAGGAATCATTTTCTGTCTGCCCATCAAGAGAGTTAATGGCCGTTGTTTTCTGCTTGCCGTCTTACGAGACATACATGTCGACATACAACATACATACAGGCCTGTCAACAAGAACATTTGTAAACATAAAAATGCTGGTAACTGCAGAACAATATCGGTCTCATGGTTGTAAATATTAACAGCAGGTGCATGAAATGAGCATCTAATCTACTAGTTTTGTGGATGTGCACTTGTGGCATGGACAGCCCATCCTACAATGTGGACACGTTGTAGATGTGTGTAAAAGAAGTAAAAGTTTAATTTATACTACTTTCAGTCAGTTTAGTCTGTGAACAACATTACAGTAAACACTGGGATATTGTTGAAATGACATCTGATGGAATAAACACAAGCAGTCAATCATTTATGTTGGGAACTGTTTGTACTTAGTTTTGAACCCTGTTTGAAAGAAGACATTGCCTGTGTTTCCTTTTATCTTGACCTTGTCTCTTCATTATGCATAGTTTTTTGTACACACACACACACACACACACACACACACGCACATTGTATGACTATAAACAAGGAAACATTATCTTTCTCTGAGAATTGTCTGTATTGTAGTTTATTGAGGACTATAGAGGATGAACAGTAAATGTGATGACACTTGGATTAGAGTGTGACCAGCAATGGGTGCTAGACAACCAGAGGAGGAAAAAAAACAGTTGGATTATTCTCTGTGTAATGTTTGCTTCCTAGTAAGAAGTCGGAAGTTTAAACGTTGCCTAAGTAAATACTACATATTGATTTGATTCTATGTCTTTTTTTCTGGGGTATTACTGCTATTCACCAGTTAAAAAGTGGTTTTATGATACAATCATTCCTGATATACTCAGAGAAAAGAAGTGTGAGTGGTTTTTACTTCATTAAAATACTGTTGAGAAGAGGGAAACACTTGATCTACTATTTGTGTACTGATCCCACCATCTAGTGGTGAAACTGCTCTACTACAGTTACGGCTCGGCTACAGTTGGTATTTGGAGTTATGTTGGTGGTATTCTTCAAGCAAACATGTTGAGGGTATATTTCTCTCTGTATTTTCTATTGCATTTATCTCATTCAGTGCTTTAAAATATATTCATTCATACACATAAAGTGTCTGATTGAATATGAGCCCATGGTTGTTGCTGTGTAGTGGATCAGGTTTGTGTCTTTATCTTGGTTTTACCTTATTATTTCAGTTTACGTGTAAATAGCTCTTGCTTAGTGCTTTCAGTGTGTCAGAGACTGTCTTAAGAAGGACAATTACAAAGCTAAATCGTTGTCTCTAATGTGTCATACTGTACTTTGGTCCAGATCATAGTGTTTGTGCGTATTCGGCAGCAGAGCGTCTGAGCTTCCAACAAATGGCCGTGTAAACCTGCAGTACACTCAAAGCTGGAGAGCAACAGCATCACATGTTCACTTCCACATAAATACTGATCCACTGACCAATGGTCTTTTTTACAGTGTAGACACTGTCTTTATGGCTGAGTGTTAACAGGCTGGCTGCCTAAATGAAATAAGACTTAGGAGGACTCAGGTTCACTCACCGTTCTATTTCCTTCAGTTCACTAAACGAAACTATAATCTGTGCGTTTTAAGAAAAACATTTTAAAGACAGTAGTTGATTGCATGTGATTAATTTTTTAACCAAATGGTGAATCCAAGCTGGTTTTAAATAAAGGGAATAATAAATATGACACTTCACTTGCTATTGACTAAACTGATGTAAATATATTCTTTAACTATTCCCATTTCTCTTGGTGACTGGTGTGTTTATGAAACATTCTAAGAAAATATTAATTAATTAAGCAAAATTTCCTGAATATATTAAAAATATAAGTGTGTGAGTGAGTGTGTGTGTGTGTGTGTGTGTGTGTGTGTCTCCAATCAGACTATACACAGAGGCACAGCTGTACAAGAGAAATAAGACTTAATAAGAGTGAAATCCTGGAGAGTTTTAAAATGATGCATTTATTTCCATTATTAATTATAGTCATTACTGTCGCCTCCTCCTGCTGGGGGAGGGGGAGGCGTAAAGAAAAAGGAGATAAAGAGGTATGAGAAGAAAAACTAGGTGGGAGGTAGAGGAGCACAGAGAAAGAGAAGGGCTGAGGAGAAGGATTACAGAGGACGAGATGGTGAGAAAGACGAGAGGGTGATGGAGTGCGAGCTGCATAGAAAGTTTCGCTTGGCACTGTTTTGCTGCTCTCCACATTTACACTTGCTGTTTTAGACACCTGCTGTCTGACAGGTCTTTCCTGGGAAAAATTCATACACTGCAAAGCAGTTAGGAGATCACCAACATGGCTCAACAGATGGAGCCGTGCCATCAACAAAACATTAAACCCAATATGCCTATTTACACATTTCCAGCTGCGACGTAGTTAATATCCATTTTAATATGTGAGCAAACATTACATCAGACAAAGCACAGCAGCGTGACTGACTCATGAGTTCTGACACTGTTGATCAGAACTGTCGGCACTGTGTTGATTATCCCATTGTTAGTTAAAATGAGAGTATCTGATGCTGATACCAGTAGCCACCACTGAGTCTGATACTGCCCTTGTGTACTATACATTTATACATGTTTAATATTTGCAACTGACAGATCGAGATTAACTACAGCTTTACCTGAAGTTACTGCTCGACTGTCCATCCGCGATCTCACTTCAGATCTGTACTTTGTTCATCTTTCTTTCTTTTATTTTTATTCTTTTCAGTGAAACTTTCTCCCAGTTGCCATCATATTTGTTTTGGTATAAAACCCGCAAGATTTTTAGTTCTCGTGGGATCTGAGGGTTTGTCTACCTTTGAACTTCCAGTCATCCTCTGTGTGCTCCTTCCACACTGTCAGAGACTAGACATCTGTGACAGTTGGTGGGAACAGTGTTTAAGTGTGAACCGTTCAGTCTTAAAAAGTCTTAACTAGTTGTCAGGATTGTCTCCACTGTCTAGTGTCTCTCATTAGCTTAACTGTGCAGTGGATAAAGTTGTCTGTCTGTGGATGTCTTTCTGTGTTAGTCCTGACAAAGACCAGAGACCTGTCCAAGGTATAACGTGCTGTTTCCCCAGTAACAGCTGCGATAGGCTCCAGCAACCTTTTGACCCTTAACGGGATAATGGATGGATAGTCACTGAGTGTGTGCTCCCCAAAAACTTGGGGGGGGACTAGTCCCTAAATGACACCCTCACTGATTTTAAGTTGGCATCTTTTGGTTCTAGTTTGGGTAGAACATGTCCATAAATGCCATTAAACTTCCCTCTGACTTCCATATATTAAGTGATCTCCTTTCTTCTAGTTAAAAAACGCCTCCAGATGACATCACATGGAGGAATCTTTAGTTCATATTATGTCATTTTGCTCACACTGCTTTGCCAGAGCCCCCCCAGATTACATTTTCTGAACTCCTAAAACAATTTGAGCAGTGACAAATCTTCTGTACTAAAACAATCAAAGATAGAATTTGTGTTCATTCACGTCAGAAAATCAGTCACATCTGCTTCAATTCTCGACTCTTGATTGGTTGTGTCTCTTTTTTTATTTATTTTCATGAAAAATAGGCTGAATATTTCCCTCATTTTAGTAACTAGTGTGTTACAGTATTTCTGTAAACAGGGTGCTGGAAAGCCATACACTTATTATTTCCTTTTTATATGCTTGCAAACTTGTCCATCCATCCATCATTCAGTCAGTAAAACTACAGCTGTGCTCTCCTCACTGGTCTAATGATATCAGACGCTGACCACAGTTTATTGAAAATCCAGCAAGAAAGAGTTTTAAAAATTTGAATCATTTAGCGTGTCTACATTGGGTCTTCACAGCCCTGTGTGATCTGATTAAGCTTTTCATTATTTCAAACCCAAACTAATTTCTTCCTACTTAATGGTTGTATTTTTGTTTTGGTTTTGTATTATATTACATTATTTACAGTGCATTCATGTTTTTATATTTTAGATTTGATATGAGACACAATATGTGTACTAGTTTGAACTTTCCCATACTCTGGCTGAGCAGATAAAGAGATTGACAGTATGAGCATGACAGTGTCTACAGACATGACGCTGCAGACAAAAGCTGATTCATTGTAAATATGTACAGTATGTCTCATGTCTCACTGGCTATTGAAGGGGGGGGGGGGGTTGTTGTTTACTGTCCTTTTCAACAATGTAGTTTGAAAACTGCTGTGTTATTGTAAAGGCTTTGACTATTTGTTGTTTAACCAAATTACTACATGGCAACGGCAGAAGGACCTGTTAACCCACTGTGCAGTTATGGCCCAGCAGCTCTACGATACGGAAATACTGACCCTTGGAAAGTGAACTGCATCTCCCCAAGAAAGCGATGTGCTGTAGAAATAAAGTTATTGCTTAGCCTAACAGTCGTTTTCTCCTTCTGCAATTGCGTGCAAACTCCTCACTGCAACACTTGTACTTTTCCACCACCACATTAGAGCAGCTTGTGCAGCAAAGCTGAGAAAAGCTGATGACAGTAAGTGACCTGGTCCTGACTCAGGCCTGCCGGACAAACAAAGGCTACAAAACATGGTAAATTTTTAATTAAGTGTGTCTTGTGTGTACACTTTTGTGTGTTTTTGTGTATCCGTGTGTGCATAGAGAAAGAGTTTTCTTGCCTCAGCTCAGCAGTCTAGCCGTCAGTTTAGTCTCTGGCCTAGAGATGAATGTGAAGAAACACCCAGTGTGGGGCCTGAGCAGCTCTCTCCTCTGCCTCCACAGCCTCGCTACTGTTTGACACTTAATTAAAGCTTTCATTAGCTCCCTGGGAAGTGCCGAATGGCCTTCTCTCTCTTATTAGCCATTGTCTTTCTTTGCACCTCTCATTATGTGATGCTGTGTAATTGTTGCCATGTATTACCTGTGTGAGAGGCCTCCACCAGCATGTGGGCAGAAATTAAAAACCTGTCCATTTTATTTTGCTCACTTTGTGGTTGATGTTGTTTTTTTTTTTTCTATGTGCAGATGATAATAGACAAATGAGACTAGTCCTTACCGGCAGTGGCCTTAATCATAATTTCAACATTTCACATTGTTTGAAACAGTCTAGATGCTTTTTTTTTTTCAAATTTCATTCCTTTTTCTTCCCTTGCACTTGGTTTTTTCTGTGTATTGATGCAATGCTGCAGAGGAAGAAGAATGGGAATGTTAGCAGTAGACACCAATAACTCTAGCAAAACAAAACATATTTCTCCACAAGTGTGCACAGTTATGCATAATAAGATACATTTCCAAGTCATTATTAGACAAAGGCTTACAATCACTGCTTGTTATGCAGAGCCCCTGAAATGAAAGATTTGCAGAAAAGCCCATTTTCACACTCATTTGTTGCATGTGTGTTTTACATCCGCCTGTCATTGTGGGAGCAGGGTTGCAGAGGCACGCGGATGCCATCATAAACATCCTCTTCCCACATGTTCATAAAAATTCCCATTATTCCAGGGCATTTTTGAGCCCCGGGAGAGAACAATGGAGGGGTTTCTCCATTGCAGACCTTTAAATTAGCATGCTGATGTATTTATGGCAGTCCTGTGCGACATTAAAGTTTTGGGTGGGAAAATGATGGCACATTCGGCTGTGGTGTAAAGGCCCTGTAAATCTGGTGCCTTGCACTTAGCATGCTTTATTACACTGGCTGTCGAGCCTCTCATCAGCATCATCTTCCTCCAAGTTCACACTTTCTTCCTTCTTTCTCCTTAATTCGCTCACTCTCTCATTTTCCATTCTGCTCACTCAGCCCATCTTTCTGTCCACTCTCCACATTCCTCTGTCTGTTTGCCCTGCTCAATATTTCTATCCTATTTTGTTTTTGATTCCAGCATTCCTTATCCACCAGTGGTCATCAGAATTCTCTTTTTTTTTTTCCTCTGGGCTGATCTGACTCTGTACCAGACATACTTCTCCAAAAGTTAGAAGTGTAAGAAATCTTTTCCACTTCCCAGGGTTCCTTAAGTAAAATCCCTGTTCCTTCTTTCTGCTGAGTTATTATTAAGTGACAGCTGGAGAACTTTAGTTTTTTGGATGGTCACAAAATTGCCTGGTGGAATCATCAGTACTAAAGCTTCTGTTAGGAAAATATCCTATTTATTTTTAAAAAGTCAAGGGTAAAAGCTTTTGGACATGGAACCAGGGGGAGAGAAGTCAGCTACTCTTCCCACACTGCATTTGTGGACCACAAGTGGTTTAATTGACTTTATTGCAGTGATGGAGCTGTGAATCTTTGGGCCATCACCACTGTCCTACAAATTATGAACATTTATCTAAATGTAAGAGTTAATATTACAGGAAAGTCAAAAACACATTGGAAGTAAATTATCAAATAAAGATTCTTAGGTATCATATTTATTTTCTGCTAAAACATAGTATCCATCAAATTTTTTATTTTTATGATAGCGTTCAGCCTTCAAACAAAACAAAAGATTGTGGTCAGCACACTTCAAACACAATATGTGAATTAACCTTAAAATGGTCCTTTTTACATTTTCTAACCTTAACCAGTGTCCTTTTTCTTTTTACCTAAACCTGTCCACACATGGAGTCCTCATTCTTCCTACCTGTAAAGGTTTTGTCAAATTTAAACGATGTCATCAAATGCTCATTATGGGCTGAGCAAGCATGTCTTGGTCATAATAGCTATGCTAATAGGCAGCAGGTGCTTGCCCATACCATAACTTTGAGCTGTTAATAATGTACCTGACTCAGCAGGAATAGCTGATACCCTATGAATCTGACCAGCACTTCCAAATTGGAGATTTGACCCAAGACACAGGTTTATTCTTTTGTTTTTTTCATGCTTCCAGTGATCATCTCAACAAAAGGTCAACTTTGTAATTAGACCAAAACGGTGCAAGTGTGGGTCTATTTAAGCACTGTCATTCATTGGGATTGAATGATGCCTAAATTATAGAGTATTTTGCTTGTATTATTATTCTGTGTTGAGAAGAGGGTCACATTCCACTGTTATTAGGTCAGAATTATTTACATTTAGGAAAAATGGAATATGGGTAAAATGGCACAGAGACAGCATGAAGAAATCTGTTCGTTTAGTGTTGGGTTTGTTGTCCCAGTCGGGCAGAAAGCAGATCTGAATGCTTTAAGGAAAAGTAATGAGTTAAATGTAAGTGAAGAATATACTAAAGAGTGTTTGCTGCAGTGGGTCGTTCTAGAAATGACATTTTGCTTCCCTAAGCATGTCGATGAGGCATGGAGACAAGCTGCAGCAGATGCGAACCCATGAAACCTGGTTGTGTGTACACATGATGAGTGCGTGTCCATGTGTGTGTGAGAGCATGTGTCAGACAGACAGCTGCATCTCTTCCACAGAATCCCAGTCATGACAGCTAGCAGAAGACCAATCTTGCATTTTCGACACCAAAACCCCAAACTCAGCATCCAAACATCATGCACACAGTTGCCGAGATGAACAGATGGTAATTTGTACCATTTAATTACATCCACTTTTTATCCTTAACATTGTGTATCATGCACTGTAAAGTAATTAAAAGATAAGACTGATGTCATTCTGTGTTTACTTGCTGTCAACAAAGATATGATAAGAACACAACCAACAAAGCATTTTGACTTCCCCAACTCATGAGTGGGTCTCTGCTACAAGCTCAATGCACATACTAAGGACAGACAAAAAAAAAAAAACACTTTACAAAGTTGACATGTTTAAAAACTTAAAATGTCCCCAAAATAGCTTTTGGTTGTACGTGGAGACTTTTAAAGCTACAATCTGTATTTCCTGCTCTTGTGGATGTATTCCATAATATCTGTGTTAACGTTAATGAAATAAACTACTATCCAGTAAAACAATGTGACTCACTGATTTGGTTTCTGCATCATTTATGCACGATTGATTTATTTCCCGTGAATCTCGATACCACTGGAAAGACTGTCTCAGTCCAAAAATGACAACAACAACACAAGCAGGTTTTAAGTGTAATTACAAATTTGATTGCTGAACAATGGCAGCAAATGGCATCAAAATCCAGCTTGATATAAAAAAGTTCAGACAACACATCAAATGTTCAGTTCAGGGCCTAGTGATGTTGAGGTCAGATTGTGCATTCCCATTTATGTATGGCTAATGGAGATGATACTCTCTCTCTCCCTCTCTGCATCTTTGCTCAATCGCTTACTCGCTCTCTCTGGCTATCCAGAGGAAGACAGAGAGCACATTAACTATTGATAATCTGTGGAACAGCATCACATTCAGAAATAAAATTGCTGTCAAAATGTATTCAGAGTCTCCTCATAAAACTGTAATTATACACATTACTTTGAATATGAAATGCTGGCTGACAGTTATTGTCAGGGGCTAATAAAAGCCATGCATCTTCTCAGCAGTTGAGTGCAACACAGCGTCTTTCAGTATGGTATAAACACAGTGGCTGTTTCTAGCCATGGCCTCGACTAACATATTATGTATGCTTTCCTCTGTCTCCACTTGCTGGCTTTGTGGTCCTCAGAGGAATATTATCGGCATAGTCATATGTTTGCATGTCCACAGCTTGACCTGTAGCAGCACAGCAATACCTGTGTCACACATCAGACACCAACCTCAGTCTGAGGCAACACCCTAAGGAGAGCAGTGGTCGGTGTTAGCGTTTAATAATGCATACTATTCAGCCCCATTATACCAGTGTATATGGTCAGTGGTAGGTGTGTTATTAGGACATTACTTTGATAAACAAATGGAACATGCTCTCAATAGTCTATGTTTATGTTGCTGTGTTATTGATTTTCATTTTGGCAAACGATAAAGCTAAATCACATCTCATGAAATCTAATTCGCATGCTTTGCATTTAGTTAGAACAGATCTGTGCTTAACACTGAAACCTTCTGTATTGTGGCACAGTCACCACAGTGGGGACATTGGGATTGCAACTCGGATTTCTTTGTGAACAATGTGGCCCTGCTGCCTCCATAAGACTGTAACCTCCAGCATGCACAACTTTTATTGTTTATTTATTATTATTGTTCAGGTGAGAATGAGAAACCTTTGCTACCTTTGACCTTTGCTATCACGCAAACTGAAGTGGTTGTCACACTCCAAACAGGACAGAGGTTACCAACATTAATACCAGGTGGCATTAATGTTGTGGCTAATCAGTGTATTTGTAAAACATGTTTGTGCTTCTAGGTGTATTGATTAGAGTATGTGTCTGTGTGAACCATGTGCCTGTGCTTCATAGGGAGGATAAAGCACAGCTAGAGCTAAGAAAAGAGATAATTGAAAATCAAAAGAGGATTTTAATTTGATTAGGCAGCACTGGTTTGTTCCCAGTTCAATGAGAATCGTTTATGACATGTAATTGAATAGGACTTACTGTGGAAAAAGGGGGTGGGGAGGGGGAGAGTGACTGGAAGCTTTTTAGTTAAAAAAAAAGGCCAATTAATTGTCCTAAATGTTTAAGTAATAGATAATGGACAAACCAATTTGAGTTAAAATGACTTTAATGCTGAAAAGGTTTGAGTAAATTTCAAGTTTAAAACACTAAGTGCCAGATAAAGAAAGCAAAAGCCAATTTGTCACATCGAGCTAAACTTGGAAGCTTTTTCTTTATTGTGTTTTGTGAAAAAAACGAAACTTTTTCTATCTGAACTCTCTGCAACCTGTTGATTCGCTGATCAGTTTACCCCAAAAACACAGAGGCTTAGGTCCTCTTCCAGAGAACTGGGAGCTACAATGTTGTACAGTATCTCAGTTGTTCCTAGACTTGCAGTTTTGGGGGTCCCAGCCCCCGGTGTGCCTGTTACCACAGGGATCACTTGTGCCTTCACCTTCCACATCTAACTCTTCCTTTAGCCCTTGGTATTTCTCGAGCTTCTCGTGTACCTTCTTACCGATTTTGCTATTGCTTGGAATTGCTACATCTACCACCACGGCCTTGTTCTTCTATTTGTCCCCAACTACTGATTCCGGTTGGTTGGACCTTAACAGTCAGTCTGTATCTGGAAGTCCCACAGGATCCTAGCTCTGTCATTCTCTACCACCTCTGAAGGTGTGTCCTGTTTTGACAGGACACACACACAAGCAGGTACTCGGCACTGTTTCAGTACTCTATGCCAATCACTTGGTTATGCCATTCCATGTCCTGCCGGCAAGCATCTTGCATCCCCTGCTATTTGCTGGATTGTCTCATGGGCATCTTTGCACAGCCTGCACCTGGATTCCTGCCTGTTATGGACCCCAGCCTCCACTGATCCTGTACTTAGAGCCTGCTCGTGTACTGCTAGGATCAGTTGCTCAAGGGGGAAATGTTGGGTTGTCTCTATAGATCTTTATAGTCTTTACTTTATTCTGTAAAAGTGCCTTGACATGACTTTGTTGTGAATTGGTGCTATATAAATAAAGTTAAATAAAGTTGCATTAGTGCCTTTGTGCTGTATGTCAGTCCAGCTTTGTCCAGCCACTGGATTGTTCAATATTAGCCACTTCTTCTAGCTGATAGTGGTGCTTTCCTTCTTCCTTCTCTTGCTCTTCTGGTTTCTGCTGCCTGAGATATTCACTGTCTTTCTGAGATATTCATGAATCTTTGTTGTTTCATCCTGGATAGTGGCTTTGATGCTCACTAGTCCTCAGCCTCTTTCCTTCTGCTAGGTGTATAGTGCTGGATTTGGCGTGAGGCTCTCCACAGCGTCCTTGTTTTGATGTCAGTGGCCTCTATCTCCCCTATTGGCCCGCTAATTATGAACGAATGAGCCATTACGCCAACAGGGTACCTGATGACCGGCAGGGCATAGGGGTTAAAATTCAGCTTTTCTTCCACAGTCAAAAGACATGCAGTTAGCCTTACTGATGACTCACAATCGCCTGTAGGTGTGAATGGTTTTCTCTCTGCTATGTGTGCGGCCCTGTGATAGACTGATGATCTGTCCACAGTGTACTCTCCCTCCCGGGCAAAGACAGCTGTGATCAGCTCCAGCACCCCTGAAACTTGTGAAATGATAAATAGAATAAAAGATGGGTGGGTGGTTGGATGAATGGATATCTCAAAATGTATCTTTGCTATTGCGTAATAAACACACAAGGACATACACTGATCAACAGTTTATTCAAACTCAAAACATACATGCAGGAGCAATAAACTACAAATGTTAGTATTTCATTTTCAGAGAACCTTTTTCATAGAAGCCAAACTGGTTTGATCTGGCGGCTTCCCACAGTTCTGTGAAAATTCCGAGCACATAGCTGTTTAACTTAATTAAAGCTACAGAAGATATGTATGCTTATTCTGTCTATAGGTAACAGAAGTGGATTCTCTAAAGCAGATAGAACACTGAACTTTGAAGAATGGCACTGTTCTTTAGCCCAGCGACTCTGTAAAGAGAGGAGGACAAAAAAATGGTTTTAAACAAGAGAAACTACAGACAGAATAATAAAAGAAAAAGCACGAAGAGAGACAGAGAAAAAAGAGGAAGAAGCAACCCAGTGTTGTGACAGTATCTTAAATAGCCACCCTGAGACTTAAATCGTTCATGCCAGAGAGATCCCTCATGTCCTGCATTTCCAGCAGCAGCTCTGCTTTCCTGCAGAGAGAGCATCCATTAATTAATATGGCTCAGTATTAAACTTTTTAAACAATAAAAAAAAAAGGACACAAAGGGGGATTTAAGGCCTGAGCATTTGCAGTGAGGAGAAATTAATGAAAACTTGGCCTCTAAAGGATAGAAATTTAATTTATAATTTGTCTCTATCAAGCCGCTGTTGCACTGTAACTTTTCCCCATACTACCTCTTTGTTTGTCATTTTAGTTTGACCACTGAGGATAACAGAGGGGGAGTTTTAGAGGATGGCTCCATAAAAAAGATATAGGCCTGGAGAGGAAAATACTTCACTAATAGATGAGGAGAGCATTGTTAAAATGCCTCAGAGATGTATTTGTGGCTAATTATTTTAATGTGATTCAAGGGATTGTTCCCCTTGAGAGAGCATCTTGCAAGATGCAAAACACAAGTTCTACATCCTATTTTATTTTTAGTTTTTTAGAATTCACGTTTCCTGTATAATGTAACTCTTAGCTTCAACAAATTGTATAGAGCAAACATGCCACAACAAATTGAAATTAAATTAATATTGTACAGTTGAGTTGAAACAGGAGTCTCATTTCTTATAAAATAAACATGTTAAAAGGAAACAAAGTAATATCATTGCTACAATTGGCCTATCCATGATAAACCTAATGCATCCTAAGACTGTTGTGGGTCACAGCAGCATATTATACAGACTATTATAAATGTGTCTTGGTTGTGATGACTGGTTGGACCTAGTTGGTCCTGCTAAGTGTCAGTTTGGCTCAGTCGCTGTTGACAGCGAGCAGAGACAATCGTTGTGTGAGCTGTGTAAAGATTTTAGTCTTTAGTCTTACGACCGAGTCTCTTATCAGTTGTTCTCACTAAGATTTTTTTGGAACATGTTTGATATTTGTGTACAGTATCTGTGATGGTGGCAGACTTACAGCTTTACCTGAATATAGCGTTGTTTTATAAAGTTACTTAACCTTTATTTCCCTCTGTAGGCTCTGTAGGCCAGGCTGTCCTCACCTTTACATCCATGATGTTGCTGCTCAGAGACCTTAAACTATTAGTGATAGTTGGTGGAATGGTTTTTATGTGTGAACTGTCCAGTCTTTGACAGTTTGTGCTAGTCTTCAGGTGTTTCCCTGAACTGAATGTCATTTTTTCACAGACAGGAATAATGTTTTGTGCCAAAATTTGTTTAAAAAAACCTTTTGAACTTCTTTTACGGCCAGGTGATAATATTAGTGTATATGACGATAATAATTTCAGAGCATTAACATAAAAAAATTAGTTAAGAAATATTTTAAAATCAATCATTTATTTACAAAACATAAAATTGGTTTGCAAGCCTTTACAGGTAATTTGGTACTTTATCAAAAGGTCTGAATCCGCTGTTGTTTCAGACACTTGGATCTCTGGGGATGAGGTTATGACAAAATGTCCCTGTTTCAAGATCCCTATATGGTCTTTTTCTTTTGAACTTAAGTCGCCTAAAAAGCCTTTGGACTTTGAGAGTCCTGTGAAGAACCTTGGCTGTTCCTAAGTCTGACTCTTCTCCGCATTTTATGTTGGATAAACAGATGTGAAGTTATAGTTGTGGTGTTTCTGATACAGTTTTTCCCATCTACCTCTGATGCCCATCTGTCTGATGGCAGGGCAGCTCCTACACACACACACACAAACATGCAATGCACAGCATGCTGCAGCACCATGAAGGTGGACAACTCTTTTATTCTGTCGTTACACACAAATACAACTCGTGAATATAAATCCTACAAAAGGTGTTAATTAAAACGCGTCTCAAACAAGTTTAAACAGAAAACAGAAAATATATCAAATATATGTGTTAACCATAGTGAGTTTGTTCGCTAATTGTTCTGAATATGCTACAACAGTAGCTGTGTGTATGCTGTAGCAGCTGTTTAGCATGATTTGTCACAAAACTTAATAACTGAACAATTCCCAACAGCTTCCACACTAAACCTGCCCTCTTCCCTCTACCAGCTGTACCAGTGAACCTCATGAGATGAACGGAAAAAAAGGATCAACGAGTGATAGTGACTGATTTTTACAATCATTTTAAACTTTTTTTATTTTATTTAAGATAAGAAATATTATACGTTTGCATCATTTTACATTGAAATGAAATATACAGCACAGGGATGCAAACCTAACCCTAAACGTAATGCACTTCCAGCTAGAACTGTTCTTTTATCATGAGATTTAAAAAAAGTGGCCAAGGAATGTGTTAAACATTCAGTAATATGCAGAAAATATACTGGTACAAACTGGTACAAACGTTTGCATTCACCTTGATAAATTAAGTAAAAATTAACTTTTATTTCTGATGAAGGGATATTGTACTAGTCTAATGTACATTTACTATTATGTTGGTGAAAAACTTTTTTTTTTCAAAAACGATTTATTTCCAACATATGTATTGAAAGGCAGTGGAGTGGTGACATGGTTCTGTGTAGATGGAAGCCGGACACTACAGCTGGGAAAAAGCTGTGTGTTTTCATTAATGAGGAGGAACCTGCATGACAGAGACAATTACTTTGTGCCATTGTGCTGCTCAGGCATAAATAGTAGTGCACTGTCTGTGTGCTGCTGCAGTGTGTGTCTGTGTGTGTGTGAGAGAGACACAGAGTGTGAGTGTGTGCCAATGGATGCTGTAGATGTGGTAAAGCAAATCCTTGACCGTGTATATTCCAGAGTATACTGTATCTGAGGGAAGTGATGGAATTCTCCCACCCCTGTATCTGTATCTGTTTCTTCTTACCTTCTACACCCCTCTGCTACTCTGCTACTCTCTCTTCCCTTTCTCTTCTCCCATTGTCACCTTCACTGTCATGCCATCTATCTCTCCCACCAGGCTAATTGTGCAGAAACACAGTAGGGTGGAGGGTTGGACAAGAGGAGAGATAAAGAAACCCAGAGCAAACTACAGGATTTGAAGCTGTTCAAAGCGCAGGGAAGGGGAACAGGAAGAATACAGTCTGGCTTCAGCTCACATCAGGGGAATTAAAGCAAAGGAGAAGGTGTTTTTGTTGACTTTGGTCTGTGTGAACAAAAGCTACAGTGGAGAGCTCAAAGATCCCCATCTATCTAACAGCCACATGCAGAAAGAGAAGGGGTCAACTCAGGTATGTGCAGGAAGTCTAAAGGAAGACTTTACAAAGCCTTAGATCAGGTAAAATAAAGCAAATGAGTAAATCCACAATCCTCCAAATGAAGAGCTATGCAGGAATTTGGATTAGGATTTAATTCTTCATCTTGCTTATTAACTGTCTGGGGATTTACTGTTAAAAAGGAGACAGGTCATTGTTTAATATAAAAACAGCAAATTGTACAAAACACCAACCCCTTAAACCTTGTTCAGCTAAAGCTGCTCCTTCAAATGAAGCCGGATGAGAAATACAGATCAGGAGATTCAGTTGAAGCCTTTATAATCCCGTAAGTGCCCTGTGCTCAGGTCATGGTTTTTCTCTTGTATATAGCAGTTCAGAGAGCAATTTATCAAAAAAACTGCAGGGTCCTGGCAGAGGGGAAGGGGTTATATTTCAAACAAGCATTCTGTAGGGCAAAACTATTGTTCTGGTGGCACAAGCCCTGAGAACTAGTATAATTTGTCTGGTTTGTGTCTGTTTATGTGTCACATATTCTTAAATTTAATTAGGTCTGTCTTTATCCAGCCGTAGCCTTACAGTACATACATGCATTGTAGAGTGTGTATATTTTATCCAGGGGTTAGTTTGGTGTGGAGCCAGCCCCTCCCCCTGAATGACCTTCTGGAGAAGAGTTTAAGTCAGTGTGCTGCTGAGATGTTTGAAGCTTTCCTGGCTGGCGGTGAATGAACAGTGTCTTTAGTCAAACCAAATTATGACTGTACAACACCAACATGAACTCTGCATGTCTCTATATACATTTTCACACACAGTGATATGAGTGTGAGGTTGGACAAACCTCCAATGACACATGTTAATGAAAACATTATTTATATATATATATTTATATACACACGTACTTGTATTCTTACTTGCCCAACTTTCTTAAAATGGGGCTCAGTTGCAGGTTATACAGTGGGTACTGAGGACCAGCTCCTCATATAGTTTAACAGCAGGGTTTGTGCTGTCTGTTAGAGAGAACAGTGGCAGACAGAAGCGAGTGCAGGTCTGTCTGCTCCTCCTGGGTGATTGATACCAGATAACATTAGTCTGTGTTAGCATGACAGCTAATGGTGGTGCTCAGTTGGACTGTGTGTGTACAGATAGTTCCACCCTTTTACAAAACAATGCAAAATAAATTTTTGAACTGTCTGGTTTTATCTGTGTCCCTTCACTTAAAAACTTTTTCATGGTGTTGTAAGCAGGGAGCAGAGAGTCCTGAGCTCTGGCTCCCAGCACTGGTCATTTATGGCTATTGATTGACAGTGGCCTTTATCACTCCCCTCTCCACTTGATGACCCCTCAAGCCCCCACCACAGCCCATCGCCTCCACCTATCTCTCTCCATTCCAACAACATCTGTTTTCTGTTTAGCCTCTTGATTGCCTGTTTGGTCTCTGCAAAGGGCACTTATCTCTGTGGCTGTTGTCCGTGGACCTGGTTTGTTATCCCACAGGGCCTATTGTAAGAAGGCTCTGCTGGGTCAATGGCCTTCTTCTACCAGCTAAACCAATCAGCACACACTCAATAGTGGTGCCATTAAGATGTGGAATGGCACGCAGGCCAGCTGAAGATACTCCACTCTATTTAGTAACGAGGAGACGGAGAGAAAGAAGAGAGCAAAGACCGGCTTAAATCGATGGCCTCTTTGGGGCTTCTGGAGGGTTTATGAACGAGAGAATCATTGTGGTGGTTTGCTCATTGGAAATCGTTTTGCATCATCAGGGAGGGTGGAACAATTGGAAAAGCAAGGATGGGGGTAGGATAGATTGGCAAAGAGATAAAGAAAGGCAAGAGATGGGCCAAGGCATTCAGGCAACTCTGAACTAAACCTGAGGCAGAAGGTTGTGCCAGCAAGTCCAATTTTTTCCCTATAGACAAAACAAATATTACCCAAACCCATCAATGTGTGATCGTTGTGTTTGCCAACGAGGGAATACTTTGGGCTGCTTTTAATAAACTAGAGAGACTTAGATTTTCTCTGAGGAGAAAGAAAATAAGGATGGATTGGATGAGACAAAGAAAATATTAAAGAAGGATAAGAAGGAGCCACAGTAAGATGAAAGAAAATTATTATATAAGGAAACTGGACAAGAAAGGGCTAAAAATCCAAATGCTACAGTCAAATTGGAATCCAGAACGTCGAGATCATCTCATTACACGTTTTCATTTCTTTTGTGGAATTTTACCAAATGCACCGGGTTTTTTTCATCCCCGGTGAACAAACAGGCCACGGTCCTATTTACACCTGGTGTTAATGAGCAGATAAGATATTTTTTGATAATGACACATAATCAATAGGTCCTGGTAGAGTACATGTATCGATCTAAAACAGATTCTTCTTACCTTGTCTGCCCACATTGAGGTCAGTATGCAGATTTGTTAGATCTAGGATTTTTGATTGTTTTTTCTTGCTTTACAACATTAAAAGAAAACTGGGAATAATCTAAATAATAAACGACTATAGTATGAATACACCTGGATCTGGTAGGTACAGTTACTGGTCATAAAGCTACAGCATGGCAAGACAAAAGAACCCTCTGAACCATTTCTTAAAAGAGAAAGTTAATAATGGATACATGAACATTTGCAAGTCAATTACCTCCTGGAGTACAGATAAATCAATCATCCATAAATAGCAGCGAGGAGATTTGTTTTTTTTATCAAGACAATGACCCCAAGCATACAGAAAAAACTACACACATATTGTTTGACCCACAGATAATGTAACTGGGACTGAGACTAATAAAAGTGCATTTACAGTAAGAGACATCAATCAGGTCAAGTCGCATTTCACAAAATATCCCTCAAAGGGCTTTACACTCACATAAGACACCTACCATCCTTAGAATGGTATTTTCGATGAGGTAAAACATTACGATTAAACCAAGAACTACAATTGAAAACTAAAATGATCAAATTGCAGTTGTATTCCTCTGTGAACCAGTCAAGTTGCAGTTTACATGTACGTCCAGACTTATATTCAAAGCAGTTTTCCATACCAGATGTATGAACCTCCCTTCAAGCATTTCTGAGAAATAGCATTGATGAGAATGAAATTGACAAGAGTTCACGGTTACTTTGAACTTCAACATTTGACAACATCAAAATCTAATCACTTCATGTGTCCTGATGGATGATTGTGCCAAATTTGAAGAAATTCCTTTAAGCCATTCATGTAAAAATTGTGTTAACATGAATGGATGGGGCGTGAGATACCAGTGGCTATGACCCCCAAAACGTAATCAGTTCATCCTTTAGTCGAAGTGGAAGTTTGTTCCAAATTTCAACAAATACCTTTAAGAAATTACTCTGACACCTCACAGCCTCCAGTCAATACTGGACCCTGACCATTGATGGCTCTGCTGTGGTGATGTGACTCTCCTCAGGGTCAAAGAGCCAAATCCTCAGCTGCTGCTCCTCAGCTCTGCTGAGAACCCATGCAGACATCGGTGGGACTTTATTTTGATGGTCATACTATGTGGCCCAACTAGGCTCATACCATTATGTGAAAAAAAGAAGGGGGGCAGAGATGTCATAGTGTTAAGACTTTGGCCTTTGTTTATATGATTTGTTTTCTGGGGTTC
The DNA here is from genome assembly GCF_033026475.1 of Channa argus. Classification (NCBI taxonomy): domain Eukaryota; kingdom Metazoa; phylum Chordata; class Actinopteri; order Anabantiformes; family Channidae; genus Channa; species Channa argus. The sequence goes on along the minus strand of NC_090203.1, from coordinate 27,430,323 downwards.
TGTGTTCAGTTGTTCATTTAAAGGTTTAATTAAAATGTTAAACAATAGAAACTCTGTTTTTTCTGTACTAAAAAAAAACAGGCTTTTATGAAAATACTGAATATAAAATTGCTAACCTACACACAAACCATTCATAATTGCTAAATTAAGCTACGATATAAGGCGTCGAGTGATACTAAATTAAGAGCCATTTGGGAGCTGTAAGAGTCGGCTCTTTGAAAAGAATCGGAGCCAAATCTTTGAAAAGAATTGGACCTTAGATCTTTACTCTGCCGTGGAGGGAGTCAGCTACACCCTGTTGCTGGGGGTGCACATTGAATAAACCCTCCCCCCAAACACCATCATTGGCAAAGAAGGGTTAGCAGCGCCTCCAGTTTCTATGTAGCATGTCTTACCCTTATATACCTATTGGAAACTGGGACCTTAATTACATATTGAAGTTTGTTTTGTTTTGTCCTTTAGGCTTATCCTGGGAGATCATTGTCCACATGTTGATTTTTGTCAGTTTTTACGCCGGATGCCCTTCCTCACGCAACCATCCACAGTTTTACCGGGCTTTGACAGCCTTACCAACTGAGCTACAGCCGCCCCCATTTACATGTCACATATTGTACCCTAAATTGTTAAAAAAAAATTTAAACATGTGTATATTTTATTCTAATTGCCTTATGTTTTGCGCCCTTTAATTCATGCTTCATGATTCACTTAGAGTGATGGCGTTTAAACTCACTCAGTCTATGCATGACAAAAGAAGATTCTTCACAAGGGCCCGAAAGGGCGAGACATGATATCAGGACCACATTGAACTTTGCCCTTTGCCCGACAAAGTCCAAAGCATTTGTTTTTGAATCCAAGTGGATGCTTTAAATTTGAAGAATCCCCCTTAAGGTATTCCTGTGATACTGTGTTCACAATGATCTAAAGGATATGGGGCTATGGTGACCTTATCCTTTGACCTCTAACCTCCAAATCCAATTAGTTCATCCTTGAGTTCTATTGAATGTTTTTGCCAAATTTGAAGAAGGTTTAAGGCCTAGCTGTGATATTGCATTTAAGAAGAATAGGAAGATAAAGCCATCACCAGCATGCAGGCATAGAAATACCGCACACAGCAGGAGGTATTATATATAGTATTTTAATGTCTATTATCACTATAAGGGAAACTTCATAAAGCTATCGAAATTTGGCATAAGAAATATTAAATATTTTTTAACAATATTAAAACTGACTCATGGGAGGCAGGATCATGCCACTTCTGACTGCTGTAGATTTAGGATTTAGTTGTTAATCTCACAGCCGGACTGGACAGTGTCAGTGTCAGTGACAATATTGAAAACTCCAGCAGTTCCCCTTCTCTTCTTCCAGTCTTTCTTTTAATTGCATGTTTTATCTGTTCCCTCTTCCCCACAGTGCATCTTTCTATCTTCCTTGTTCTATAAGTTTCATTGTAGTTTTGTTAGCAGCCATCTAACACCAGGATAGTGTAAATACACACATAATATAAGTATGAAAGTCAGAACCGAGAGCAGAGACGCTTTAAATGTCCATTGTTTGAAAGAAAGAGTCATTCCTTACTAGTAGCTCTATTCTACTTAGTTCAATTAAGCTTCTTGAAGGCAAAGGGGAAAATATAGTCTCTTAACAATTACATGCAGCTCTCAAAACACAAATTATTTCAAAAGTGTAATAGAGTCATTTCATATTCACCACATGCATTATTCATAGTTCATATTTTTTCAATCAACCAGAGATCCAGATGTAAGCAAACAATATAGTTTCACCTAGAAAATAGCCTGTCGTCCTCAGTTTTTATATTCTCATCAAAACTTTTAGCTTTTTTGTCAGTTTATTGTAATTATAATACGTCGCTGAGCCTAAATGTACTTCCACCACAAGTCCACTTAAGAAGTTGTATAAGCAAATAGAAGCACACTCCCAGGAACAATACCTAAACAAAGCTAATTGCAACAAAAACACACATTATGCATATAAGCAGTGTAAGAATACAATAGAGATTGCTAATGTGGTCATCTGTTTCATGGGATAGTGAAATTAGATCATAAAGCAACGAGAAAATGCTTGGTTGGTGCATCACTGTTTGCTTCTGTAGCATTTCTGAAAGAACAAACGGTAATCTAAGTATCCTTTTTTATGGTCCCACATGCTGTGTGTGTGTGTGTGCATTGTGCATGGTGGTGGATGCATTCATCTGTTGCACATTTTGCATTTGATGGGAGCATCACATCTCAAAAAAGGTGAAGGAGGGGCAACAAAGGGCTGGAAAAGTAATTACCACAAATCAAAAACAAATGGAGGAACATTTGACAACTAATTAGGTTAATTGGCAACAGGTCAGTAACATGAGTATAAAAAGAGCATTTCAGAGAGGAAGAGCCTCTCGAATGTAAAGATTCACCAATCTGCAAAAAACTGTCTAAAGATAGTTTTAGTGGTAAATCCAAGGCAGGATGGGACGGGATAGGATATGACCTTAGGGCCGGCTCACACTTAACGACTGTATGGCAGTAAGTGTGATTCACCTGTGATGACTAATCAGACCTAGTGGGTCCCGCTGGATTTGGGGGGTTTTCTATCTTCCAGTCCAGTTGTTCCTGGCCAGTTGTTAGGCGTGTTGCCCACAGTTTATCCAGTCATCTGGTGTGTGCTAAAATCAAACTGTCAGAGACTAGAAATCTCTGATAGTTGGTGGAAACAGTCTTCATGTATGAACTGCCAGCCTTGTTAGTCTTCAGTCCCCAGCTTTAGGCCATGTTATGGACGGGCATCAGCAATATGACATTATTTGTGTATTTAACCAAACACTATTAACAGGCTGACACTGAAGTTCTCTTTGCATTTTATAAACATTAAATTATTTATTGCGTGCAGCCTCTGGAGTTTTAAATTTCAGATAAAGAGCAGCATAACATTTCTGTGAGCCACGTAACCTGGTTGACATACAGTATCTTACCAGACTCAATGAACAGACTGTATTTAATGGTGCTGATCATCTACCGTGCTGATCTTGTCTGCTGATGGTGGATGCTGATTTTTTTCTTCCCTGCTGTTTCCCTCTGCACCTTTTCCCACCAGCAATGTCTCCCTTTGATGGTAACTTTAAAAATGAACTCAAATTTTGTCAGGGTTCCCTTTGATTTCTATATCACAGAAACTGTTAGTGGAAATGATTAGAGCCCCACGCAGACCAGTTATGATGCCCGACTAAATGTTTTAAAATATAAAATATATTGAAATATAATGAATTGCATCTATGCAAACAGCAGTTTGGTTGGGTTTATACACAAGAACATCAGGGTGAGGTTAAGGTAATAAAATAAGATGGTAAGCTTAAACAAGTTACACATCAGTGCTTCCTTAACATCACCTGACTGCTTACAAAGACAGCAAAAGCAGCAGTGTCACACTGGCCTCAAATTACAGTGTCCTGTGGAAAAGTGTATCTTTTTTTTTTTTTTTTTGACTGCTGGTTCAAAAATAGACTTAACATTAATTGTGGACAAATTAGAGGACAAACTGATCAGCGTTAGAGTCATGCTGCTAGAAAGACTAAGATGTCGAACACTGTTATTTTGTACATGCACTCACAAAGAGGATAGTTCTGTCTATAAGATCACAGGGAAATGAAGTTTGTCAGAGGAGGTTTCAGTAAAATCCTCCTAAATTGTATTAATGTTACATAAAGCATATTCTATCCTATTCTAACTACTCACCAGCATCACAAGCACACACACTGCAATAAAACTAGATGGGAAAAGGGTTTTTAAGGACAGACAAAAAGCAAAGAAATGCAGACTCTATAGAGAGCATCCTGCCTCCAGTATGGGCCCAGTGATCCCAGCATGAGTCGGTGCTCTCTTTCTGATGCTAGGAAAGTATTGATCTCTACTCCAGCCTCTGCTGAGGCCATACCCAATTCTTTGAACCCAGCACCTTGTTCTGACCTGATGTTAAAATATCTCCTTTTTAACACAACATTCCTTTACAGTTCCATATTGTGCTACTAATTCCCACCAGCCATTATATATTTTTCCATTTTTATAAAATTCAGTCCACCTTTATACTCTGAACTGCTTCAGTGATCTACGGATTTCGATCTCTATGACTTCCCTCTCTTTCTTTTTTCTTTTAATGTCCATGAGTGTTATATATATATATCTCTATCTGGGTAATGAATGGCTGCCCATTTATCTGAGTGTCAACCGGAAGCCCTGAGGAGGTGTGTCTCACCCAAATCAATAACTCATTAGGTTAAGAAGCCCTGCCTCTCTCTCCATGTGTCCACCCTTGTCTCTCCATTTCTCCCCTATTTTTTCTCCTTTACACTTTCATCATTTACACATCCTTCAATCATCACAAAAAGTTCTCTCTCTCATTTTCACTTTCTTTGCAACTTCCTGTTTCTACCATTCCCTCTCCTGACTTGAGTATATCAAAAGACATAAATCTTGGCCACATGTAGCCAACTATCAACAGATACACATAGTTAACATAACATCTCTCACATCCTTTACCCTTTCTTCCCACATACAAATGAAAATTAATGCATATTAGCAGTTTTTGATATGTCATTGGTTGCTTGTATGCAAATGTTTATTAAATAAAATACATAACTGAAAGCCTAATGCAATTGTGTGTCGCTGCTGTGAGACACTGAGGTGTCTGCCCACTTGGCTTTTTAGTAGTTCTCTGTTAGCCACCTTGTCGAACTCAACTCCACTTGAAAAAGCACAATAAACAGAAAACAATATGCAAGTAATTAAAATGAATAAGTGAGAATGCAATTAAGTTCTCAAAGCTGAATTAACCAGGGACGACAATAGAACCCATGCAGCATAATCCATCAGTTACACTGAAAACATGAGAGAGAAATATGTTGCACGAGGAGTTTATTCGTATAGGATTTGTAAACTGTTTTCAGTTAAAGTCTATGAGCCACTATCCATAGTATCTCTGCACTGATGTACATTTTAAAGCTGATTCACAAAATGTGGGTTTGCATTCTTTCTCCAAAATATCACCAGCATCAACAGCTGGACTGACAGGTGAGAGCAGTTGAGTGCTACGACCACTCTGCAACCTGACCACACACACCTCACTTATATTGTGCAAAACTGTAATTCATGTGCCATCTAAAAGCCCATTTCCCTGGTTTCATTGCCCATCTTGGGTATTCAGATGGCACTTCCTGCTGAAACAGTGGTTTATCCAATAATTTAGACAGATAAAACATTACATTCCATAAGCGATTGTAGAAGTGTGGCTTTTACCTTGTTTTTCTTTGTGCTGTTCTCATCACTTATCCGACCATCCTTGCTAAGAATATTTCTTCTATTTCCCTCTACTCTTTCCCCCTTTTCCTCTACAGTTATTTCATTTATCCCTCTTCAGTGTTTTAGCCACTACCTATAAGTCTTTATGAATGATTACAGCTACTTATGGCAGGCTCGCAGAGTGCCGACATAAAGCATTCAAAAGGGTTTTGTCGGAAGCCACAATAAAGAATGTATCGATAGCCTTTCTGCTTTATCCAACCTATTGCAGAGTGAGGGGGGGTGAGAGATTTTTTATTTGCAGTAAATTTTTTAGATTTCAACACCAGGATTGCTTCTGTGAGGAAAAATGATAGCAAAATAAGGAAATAGATGGAAACAGATGTAAAGGCTAATCAAATTAAAGAGTTTGTATTGACATGTTGTAGGAAACTCCAATAAGACCCTGTCATTGCTAAGATGTTTGAGTAAGAGAGGATTGTTTCAGTCAAAGTGATCATCAAGCAGCTATCAAGTCAAAAATGTGTTTCTGCTCATCCTTTATTAGTAATGACAGTCGGAGCTCTCTTCCAGGGCCTTCATTTCTGCTCAAAATCCTAGATGTATTCACAAAATATATAGAAGTTTTAGCAAATCAGATTTTGATAAACAGGTAGTTAAAAGATATGTTTTGCTTTAGTAACATACTTTACTGGCCACCACCTCTTAGCTCGATGCAATCATGGAAAAGCATTAGTGTGGGGTCTGTCTTTTGTGTCTGTTTGGTTTATAGGCGGAACAGAACTTAACAGATGGGAAATTTCCAAGCAGAAAGTGCTTTGATATTTCTCACTTAAGCCTGATTTATACTTGTGTGTTGAATCTATGCAGAGGTTATACTCTAGGGCACACAAGTGGCCTATGTCGTAAATGTTTAAGGTCTACGACTATGCAGAACCAATATACAAGTATATATCTATCCATATATCAGTATTTAGTCAGGTTGACCTGAACTACCTGACCTGCGTTTCAGAACATTTCTGGTGGTTCCAGCTTTCTTTAGACTTCCCAACTTCCTTTTTGTCCCGAAATACAACGGTATTTCCATTTACAATGGTATTGGAGGCCTTTTATTCACATATGTGTCCCTTTCTTTGGTCAGAGTGAGTGGGTCTGTATGTTTTCAAAGTGACAGGATGCTGCTTGGTAATTTGGCAAACAAATACTTTTCTGGGGAACTGTCAGGATTAGTTTTAACATGGAGGAAAAATCTAGTGTTCTACAGTCTTATTCAACTGTTTTATAATTGTGTGTAGGCACTTACAGCCGTTGATTATTGTTAGAAAGTTTCAACTGTTATTTCATGCACATGTTTGGCACTATTAAGCAAATTATTGATTTCTTTTCCAACCCACAGTAAGTGCTTTACTTGGCTAAACCTAACCACACGTGGGACTCTGGAGTCGAATTAGGTTCTGTGGTGTCATGCACTTTTTTGGAAACATCATTCAGCCCAACAACCTGGGCAGTGCTTCATTAATTCATAAATTATGTTGTTTAGAGTTAGATTCACAGCTTTAATATTATGAAATACTTGATAACACTGATAGAACCATCTAGGAATTATAGCAACTGACCATCATTGTTGGTGGCTTAATAGAAGGAACACACTGACCTGTTCCAGGACAGGTGTGTGTTACTCTTGTTAGTTAATTTAGAGAAATAAGTAGAAGTAGTAGTAGTCCACAGTTTCCAGGTACTGCAATTGCATTTGAAATATATTGTTGTTAGTTAGGGTAACACAGGGATGGAGTGGTTAGCACTGCCGCCTCACAGCTAGAAGGTCCCAGGTTGAAATGCCGGCTTCTTCTTTCCATGCTTCCCATGTTTCATCTGTGAACACCGTTTTCCTCCCACAGTCCAAAAAAATGCATGTTATGTTAATTCTAAGTTGCCCATATGTGAGTGTAAATTGTTGTCTCTCTGTGTTTGTCTTTGTGTGGCCCCTGAGATAGTGACAGCCAGGACAAACTCAGAAGACTGCAAATAACAATGGTTATGACAGAAATTATTTTCCATGGTGAAAAGGAAAAGTAAAAAAAAACTTTGAAACAATTTCCCACACTATACTGAAGCAACCCAAAACTTTTTAAAGGCAAAAAAGTTCAACGTTCTGCAATAACCACGTAAATCACTTTATTCGCTGAGGGCAAAAACCCTTAAAACACGCAAGAACCTAAAACAGCTGCAGTAAAGAACTGGCAAGGTATCACTAGGGAAAAACCCAGCATCTGATGGTTCAAAAAACTATTTTGAACAAGTATTCTAATACTATATTAGACTGTCCATAGATTTTTAAGCTACCAAATTTTAAATAACTTTCCGAATTTACAGCTTACAGGTTACACTTTGATCACATCCTGGTTTTAAGTCTAATGTGTAGCATACAGAGAATCACAAACATAGCAACAATGTCCAAAAATATATGTACCGGACTTCTATTTTCTAATTTCTTGGTTGGGTGGTTTGCTGGTTTTATGCTGTTTTTATTGCTGTTGACCCCACTTTGGTGATGAGTCAATCTGTGATTACTGATACACTGGCCACCAAGAGACCCATACATACTAGATTTCGGGTAACACGAACCCTGCATCTACATAGATGGATCAATAGGTTATCAACATTGCCTTGAGTCTGCTTAAGTGAAATACACATTTGTGCTGCCTGGTTTAACCTCTGTTTTGTTTTGGAAAATAATTTATGTAAATAGCTTAGATTGAAAATATTGAAACAGAAGGTAGTATTCACCCATTTATTAGGTTTTAGAACCTCATTTATAGGGCTTAACACAGCTTGACACCACAGGTAGGTTTTTATCAAGATAAAGTTTTTCTCAAAGCAGTTAGGACAGACACAAGGCAGAATGACAGAGGGAGCAAACAGCTGACTTTCCGTGAACAGTTTGACATTGGACACATGATAGGTAGGGTGGACACCAAGGGATCTGAGGAGTTTAAGTCACATGCCCACCGGTGGATAACCTTGGTTAAAGGTCCCACAAGACCTAAAAATCAAAATTATCACAAGAAGGGTGTGGTCAAGAGCTACAACCTCTGACCACCTTGATAGGCAGGTGCTAGAGAGTGGCAGCAATTGGCCTATCTTGTGCAGCTGTAGGACAGCTGCTGCAAGGACAAACAAAACTTCCTCCTGATAGTCTGAACTATCCTTTCCTGGATAGAAAAATAAGAGGCGCTGATACCCATAGGAGGATTCTTGACGTGAGCAGAGGCATCAGAAACCATTTCTTCTTCTTTCCCTTTCAGCTGTTCCCTTTCAGGTGTTGTCACATAGAATCATGTGCCTCCATATAACCCTGTCCTCTGCATCCTTTTCTCTCACACCAACTAACTTCATGTCCTCTCTCACTACATCCATAAATCTCCTCTTTGCTCTTCCTCTAGACCTCCTGCCTGGCAGCTCCAACCTCAGAATCCTTCTACCGATATATTCACAATTTCTTCCCTGAACATGTCCAACCACCTCAATCTATCCTCTCTGACTTTATCTCCAAAACATCTAACATGAGCTGTCCCTCTGATGTCCTCATTCCTGATCCTGTCCATCCTCGTCACTCCCAAAGAGAACCTCAACATCTTAAGCTCTGCTACCTCCAGCTCTGCCTCCTGTCTTTTCTTCAGTGCCACTGTCTTTAAGCTGAACAACATCTCTGGTCTCACCACCGTCTTGAACATCTTTCCTTTCATTCTCGCTGATTCTCTTTTATCACACAACACACCTGACACTTTTCTCCACCTGTTCCAACCTGCCTCCACTCGCCTCTTCACCTCTTTTCCACACTCACCTTGCTCTGAACCGTTGACCCTAAGTACTTAAAGTCCTGCACCTTCTTCACCTCTGCTCCCTGTAACCTCCCTGTTCCACCTGGGTCCCTCTCATTAACACACACACATGTATTCTGTCTTATTGTGGCTAAGCTTCATTCCTCTGTTTTCCAGAGCAGACCTCCACCTCTCTAGATTTTCCTTCACCTGCTGCCTGCTCTCACTACAAATCACAATGTTATCCGCAAAAATTATAGTCCATGCAGATTCCTGTCTAACCTCATCTGTCAGTCTGTCCAGCACCAGAGCAAACAAGAAGGGGCTCAGAGCTGATCCTTGATGCAGACCCACCTCCACTTTGAACTACTCTGTCTGACTGTGGCATAGAGTAGCCAGCTTGACTGCCAGCTTGACCACCAGAGGTTTGTGGTCCCAAATGTCCTAATTTCTCTGTGCTGGTGAAAGTCAGCAGGAAAAAATAGGCACATGGATGAAGTCGGTTGTGTTTCGCAGATAGATGGAGAGGACAATTCCCACACCAGAGTATACCTCAACCACAAACTGTTGTGTAAGATCTGTTAAAATCAAGATGGGAGCTCTGTTAAAGCAAAAGTTAAACAGTTGCTGAGACCTCTTTGAGGTCAACATATGCAGGTGGTACTCGAGAATGGTTAGAGGGTGGTGTTTCCTCCTCAGCAGACTCAGTGTTAAAAGATGCAGAATGTAAGCATGAGGACAAACAGTGGTGGTCCACTCATCAATCTCTCCACTGGGCCAGTCAATGCATGGATTGACTGTAGCCAGATGATGCACATAGTTAATAACATGGGCTAAAGTAACCTTAATTGCAGGGTTGTTGACCAGAACAAGAGAAAAGCAGCTTCCACTTAGACCTCTTCTCTGCGTTTATCTCTCAGCTGTCAACCCACCAGTTCATCCTCAATAGCTTTTGAGAGTGCCTGGTAGGACTCATACAGTGCTGTGTCATTCAAATCAGTTATCCGTGATGTAGGTTTTAAATTCAATAGCAAAGTCCACAATGGAGCGAGAGCCCTGAGAGTCATTGCTATGAGGCCTCCTACTCGGATAAGGCAGGATCAAAGAATCCTGCTCTTACTCTGCCGTTCCCCAAAGCCCGGCCTTTCCAGAGAGCAGGACGATTGTTTAGGCCTTTTCCTGTGGGAAAAGTAGAAGGAGTTCAGGATTGAGGGTGCACTGGACCAAATTCTCTACATTGACCTATTTCTATAGAGTGTCTTTCTGGAGGAGCAATTCTAGGTTTAATCCTGGTTGACACATGCATGTCTTGAGGTGGAGAGACTGGAGCAGGATCTAGCTTGGAGGAAGAGGAAAGAATTAGGAGGGCTGCTGAATTCCAGAGGCAATGTTATTCAAATTGGTTTCATGATTGGCTATAGCTCTATCTACCTTTTCCTATTGTACCCCTGTGTCTGCAGGGCCCATAGTTGCCAGATTGTTCTGTCAGATTGTTCCTAACACAAGAGGTCCAAAGAAAAGGCTTGACACCACAGGAGAGTTTTAAGGTGTTTTAATATCAAAATAATATCATTCATGAAAACAGGAAGTTGGTCACAGGAAATCAGGAGAACCAGGAAGTCAAGCAGATTGATGACAGATGTTTGTATTGTTAATGTTACCGTTGATAATATTGTCCATTATAGTAGTAATATAGTGTTTTGTCTGTACATTGTTAAAAAACACATATATCCACCAGCCACACACACACACTTTCATGTAAAAGTTGAAATATATCTTGACACAGCAACAATGCAGTTTACACTTATGCTGGTAAATCCCACTGAATTGAATCAAACTGAATGAAAAGAGAGAGTGAGACTGAGACAGAGCAAGTTACACACAAAGGCACCTCTACAGTATTTCCAAACTTTGCTGTCCTCTGCAGAAAGAGTAATGTAGGATCGTCTTGGGACATGAGGACTTTATGTTTTATTTAGAATGAGCAAGCAGGAAGTTCTGGCCAAAGTGTGTGTGTCATTGTGTATGTGTGTATTGGAAATCACTAACACACATAACTACCCAAGTGACTCTTATGTGTAATGAAACATGTCCACTCCTAACACCTGAAAAAAAATGAGACTAAACCTGTAGTTAATGGCCAGACCTTCAACACAACATAAGATCAGTGTCAACACTGGATCTGCAGTGATTGTCCCCAAAGTCGGACAGACATCTAGGGGTCATCATCGACGACCAACTGAGCTTTAAGTGAGCCAGAGTACTAATGTCTCTGCATTAATCGTAACTTTATGAGCAAAGAAACAATAATTTGCGGCCAACAACCCATAAAAAAACATCAACAAAACTATTCAGTATAGCCGTGGAAAATATTAACAATCAGCTGGTGCAGGTTGGGTGCAGAGCTTACAACATACAAACATAATGAAGCTGTCACCTGCTTGAACTTGCTGAATCCATTTTATCTTAACGTTCAAGTAAATTTGAATGGGATTCAGATTCATTTACGTGGGTCTTCTATTTTCAGTCCAGTTAATCAAGTCTTCTCTCCATTTGTACATTTACATTGCATCACCTTTAATCATTTAGCAGACGCTTATCCATTTGTACCACTTGTAGAGATGAGCTTATCCCAGCTGCCATGAAGCTTTGGCCTTCAGGACAGGTCACCAGTCTATCTCAAGACTTCAGATCACTACTGGGTCGGGTTGTTTCATGTTTACTGCCTGGCATCGATTGGGTTCCTGCCTTGCTGTCTTAGTGCAGGGGATTTTTAAAATACTTTTTTGTACTTTTTATGTAAAATTAGTTTTTAAAACAATACTCAGTAATGTCACCAAGTCCAAGTTGTTACTTTCACACCTACAAATAAGGCTAATGCTCGTCAAAATCTGATAAATCTAACTGATCAGATTTCACTCATTCATCCATTATCTTGTGCTTGTCCAAACTGTCTGTCAATCTCACAATCCATTTTATCCTCACTCCTAAACAATACCCCAAGAAACTTAAACTGCTTCACTTAGCCCATTGACTCATTCCCAACGTGAACCGGCCAATGCACCGTTTTTCAGCAGAGAACCATATCCTCAGACTTAGAACCGTTTCAAACTCGACTGCAAACAGTCCCACTGCATGCTGAAGGTGACGGTCTGATGAAGACAACAGAACCACATCGTCTGCAAACAGAATAGAAGAGATTCCGAGGTCCCTAAACCAGAAACTCTCCTCCCATAGAAATCCTGTCCATGAAAATAGAATGGTGACTAAGGGCAGATTTCAAAGCACTGTAAACATGCCAGGATGGAAAATCCTCCATCTCTAATTGTGTGACTTTTAACACATACATTTACAGTGTCTAAACTTTTCAAGTAACCTCTACTGCTTGGCAAACCATATTCATGAGGAATGCAGCCATGACAAGCCCATTCAACAGTCTGCTGAGTGATGATTTCCACAAAACTGGAAAAACAGTTTCCAATCCGTAGGCCAAATAATGCAGCAGACAGTATCACATCCAATATTGTGACCAAAACAAAGTATCGCATGACATATTGACCGAGGTGTGAAACTTCTTCATACTTCATGTTTCTGATTTGTTTTCTCAAGCCTTTGATTATCAATGATTTATATGGTTCTCTGCCAGCACAGAATTGCTAATGGTAAAGTTTTTGAATCCCTGATGTAAATATTCATAATGTATATTGCACAAAACAACCAGCTTAGTGGATGCAAACACATTTCCCAGCCTGAAACTGTAGGACTCCTTTTCTTGAGCTGAACTCAGGACAGCTTTATGAAGCTATAACAATCACTTCATTTCAAAAATAGTAAAGTGGCCTCTACCATAGACAGTGACTTTGTTTATTTAATTGTGGCAGATTTTTGCTTCCTCAAATTGCCAATATGTATTGAGCTACATCCTATAGTGGTTTGAATACAAACAGTTAGCCTTAAAAACAATCACCAGGCACCCAGAGGAGTTTGATTTACTGAGTGACAGAGATAAAGCGGAAAGCAAATACTTTTAGACCAGGATCTGTGTACTGTATATTTTAAATGCAGTGTTTTAAGGGCCCCCTCTTAATAGTCATTTCCATATCACAAACAACAATTAAATGCAGACTACAACTTCTCTCTGGAGATATACAGTGTCTTGTTATCGACCTAGTGGAAGTTCAGATACTTATTGATTGATGTTTAGATAGCTGCTGGTTAGGAACAATGAAGTAACTCAAGCCGTGTTTTTCCATTTTTGCTGTTGTAAATGTGAATCTGTGCAGTCTGGATGCACAGATTAACCCGAAACTAGAGACAGTGTTTCTATGACCAACGCAAGGAAGTGGGAAAGCCCCTTTCAACCTGCCCCCCTTCCAGCCTTACTAAAATAAAAAAGCTAAATGCAGCAAATACATTTTCATTTCTAGCCAGGTGTGTGCATAGCTGAACGGCGGAATGGAGGAAACTATGAAAATGGGATTAAATGCGAAATTTAAACTGTGGTTCCTTATGAATTTTAAAACAGGCCCATTTCTTGTTCATAGAATCAATGTCAGTACTCATCTTCTCCACAAGGCACTGCAATCCATGAATTTCACTGGGTTTTACTATTTGCAGTAAAAGACGTAGTCATCAACCATAAAAAACTGACACAGTACAACCAGCTGTACAAATACTGAACTGAGATTCAAAAGAACACAACACACCAGACGTTTTATGATGACAAATATTAACATCCAACATTTTGAGAACTCAGCCAGATAAGGTTAGTGTAATTGGCATAGCAATAGTAGGAGTCAATGTGCTTTTCCGGAACCAATTGTCTTTGAGTCGGCACAATAAGAAGAGGACCCAGAACACAGCCTTGTAGATCCCCTACTGTCAAAGAAGCCCAGCGAGACCCCACTTACCAACCTTTATATCCTTTTCCCTTCCATTCAGATTTTTTTACTTTTGTTTCATGTGACCAAAAGGCTATGGTTGTTTCATTGAGTTGAAATTTACACCTTTTAGTTATGACAGTTACAGGTAACTAATGAGATCCATCATATGGCCCATGCAGTGCAACACTTTGCATCCTTTTACTTTTAAATGGCAAAAACAGTAAAACACAAATTTTGTTTTTATTAACTTATTATTTAATGCACATTCAGCTAGTATAAATGTTCCTTCCTCATCATCTTTATAACATATAAAAATTGTTAAGGAGTGTATAAAAAGAAAGTTATATTAAAATAATGACATCATTTCAAACATTTGCATCGACTGATAAACCCTCTAGCTAATTAATCATTAGTTTTTTTTCATTTTAGTTGCTCTTAGCAAAAAGCTTGGCTGTACCTTTGTACATCTACCCACTTGCAAATTTAAAATGCAGGTCCATTTTAACACATCTGGTGCCACTCATCAAACTTTTAGTGTTAACAGTATTTTTTTAAATATCAGACGCCACATCTGACTTTGTTAGCTAAAGAGATTTGCATTGATATAATTTTCATTATTTGACTACATTCTTGATTTCCTTGACCTTTTATTTTACTTCTGCTGATAAATTAACATTAAATCTCAGTATCTCAGTAGATATAAAACCCCAAGTCCCATTCTTGTCTGATGCAGGACTGTAGCAGCTCAACAGTCCTGGGCTTTTGTTGCTGGACTTTTTGTTTTATGATGCACTAAATGTTTTCTATTCTCCTGCAAATCCATGTTGTTGTGATGGATTCAGCATGTGGTTTAGTATGTAAGGCTTTCCCTGAAAAAGAAATTGTCTGGATGGGAGCACATGTTGCTCTAAAACCTCTATATACTTTTCAGCATGAATGGAGCCTTTCCAGAGATTTAAGTTGCCCACAGCATAGGCACTGATGCACCCCCATAGAATCAGAGATGAAGGCAGATGCTGTCCACTGATAACAAGCCGAATGCTCCCTCTCCTCTTTAGTCCACAGGACAGGCCGTCCATGGTTTCCAAAAATAATTTCAAATTTTGATTCATCTGACCACAGGACAGTTTTCCATTTTCCCATTTTAAATGAGCTTTGGCCCAGAGAACACGGCAGCGTTTCTGGATTGTCCTAACATATTGGCTTCTTCTTTGCATGATACAGCTTTAACTTACATTTGTGGATTGCAGAGTGAACTGTGTTCACAGACAGTGATTTCTGGAAGTGTTCCTGAGCCCATGAAGTGATGTCCAGTAGAGAATCAGGCCTGTTTTTAATGCAGTGCCTCCTGAAGGCCCGGATTTCACACTCATCCAGTTTTGACCTTCGGCCTTGTCCCTTGCACAGAGAGATTCCTCCTGATTCTCTGAATCTTTTGATGATATTACGTACTGTAGATGGTGGGATCTTCAAAGTCTTTAGTCACAGTTTGTCACAGATTGTTGAACCTCTGTCCATATTTGCGTTTCATAGTCTGCCTCTCTGAAATGCTCCTTTTATACCAAGTCATGTTACTGACCTGTTGCCAATGAACCTAATTATTTGTCAAATGCTCCTCAATTTGTTTTTGATTTGTGGCAATTACCTTTCCAGCCTTTTGTTGCCCCTATTCAGACTTTTCAGAGATGTGTTGCTGCCTTAAAATTTAAAATGAGCTAATATTGTCTCTGAAATGTTACAATTTCTCAGTTTCAACATCTGATATGTTGTTTATGTTCTATTGTGAATAAAATATGGGTTGATGAGATTTGCAAATGATTGCCTTCTGTTTTGATGTACACTTTTAGATTTTCCAGATTTTTTTGGAATTGTGGTTGTATTCACCAATCTTTTTAAGAGAATATATGCATTCATTGTGAAGCTATATATGTTCTTTTAATGGTCCAATTACGTATCCTCTAACAGTCAAGGTAAAGTGTTTGTGATACATCAGCATACACGCTCCGAGATTATAGTTATCAAAGAGCCCAACAAAAATAAATGCAGCATCTGGGTTTTTATGCTGTAAAACAGTTTTAGAGCTTCATCCTCATTTGTGGGACACTCACTATTAAATATTGCAATGCTCTTCATAGATAAAATGGTCAGGTTTTATAGGGAGATTTTCCACATTTGGTGAATCTACCTAAGATGCCATCTTATAACTACAAGGCTTTCTGCAGCCCTCTTCAAGAATTACTACACATTTCCATGTAGCAGTAGAACAGAATCATTTGTTTCAAGCTGACTGAGCTGCAAAAGTCTTCATGACTATATGTGATACACAACACTTGTCAGTATGCCACATGTAGGTATTTGATATTATACATTGACAACAATGTGAAAATGCTGACATGCTTCAATTCGATGGTTTTACAGCCACATCCTCTACCAGTAAAACTCTAAGTAATACATACTATGCGGAAAACTCTACAAACATACAGTTAAGTAAACATGTTTACCATGTACACTGATCAGCCACAACATTAATACCAATTGGTAACTGCACCAACTCACATTTGGAATAAAAGCCCAGTACTGGAAACATATTAGACTTTATCCTTCCAGTATTTACAACAGCATGTCTGTGGAGTGGATTTATTGTTCAGTGGCAGTCAAAACTCTCTCTGTAATGAGTCTGTGTGCTCGGTGAGCTGACAAACCTACCCTGTTGCTCATTTGGCCAGAGTGCTGAAAGTAATTACAATAAACCAAATTGCATTAATCATTTAGCTAAAAAGTTTGCTGATGTTAACAATTTAGCAGTGAGTGCTCTCTGTTTGGGAACAAGAGATAAATTCAGCCACTGAGTAGTAAACAGATATTTTACTGACAAAATGCTGCAGAGTGGTTCATAGTTTTAGAATATGGCCATTCAAAATGACTTTTTCTTTTAGTGTTATTAATTAAGATGAGATTAGGGAGCCCATAGGGGTTTTTCTGTGTCTGCAAACACACACACACACACAGTCCCTCAGACAGCTTTACACACTTATATTTCTCTTGATATTTCTCAAGTTCTTCTCTCCAGGTAGAACAAAAGGAGCGGAGTGGTCAAAGCAGATCCATAGCAGTGATTCTAGTGTCATTTAGGAATCAATAAAGCGACAGCGGCAGTATGTGTGTGTGTTGCGATTCTGTCTTTCTGCCACTGTCAGCAGAACAGTGCTTTTTATGTGTAGCAACCATGTCACACAGAGCGAACCCTCTCTCCGACTCTGACGTGTCTTTCTAGAGTTGTGGGGACATTAATATAATCCATCTCTCTAAACCTAATTCCAGCATCAAAGAAAAGGGTCGTGATATAGGGTTGTGTGTGTTTAAACAAAAGTATAGTGTACAATACAAATACTTACTACATTTAAATAAAACGTCCAGGTATTTGTGCCTTACTTGACAAATATCTGAATCTGCATAGCTTTCTTCTCCTTACATTTTCAAAATAGGCTTATAACAGGTACTTTTGTTTTAATGCATTTGAGGGGAATAGTCGATGTTTGTTTCCATCATTGAGCAGTTGTTATCCACTTGCAGAAACAGTGCGTTAACCTTGACGCTTGCTTAGCTATTCTCACTAGCTACAGTACAGGAGATTCCATCCATGTCTGCTTATAAATTATTTGAAGAGTTGGGTCTCTGTGATTGACAGCAACAGGCAGCCATTCACAGACAGGTCTGCTGTATTCCTATAAGCAGTCATAGTTCTTGCTTGTACTGTATAGTACCCTGGGCAAACCCTCCTCCAGGCCCCTCCCAAACAAAAATTTAATTTATAACATTTACAGGTATAGAAAGCATGTAAATAATTCCTGCAATATTAACCTATTGCCTAATAAAGCACAAATAATTGTAAATTCTTTAACTTTACACACACATAGACATATAAAACAAATAATGCTAAACTGTACAACTTCCTTCTAAAACCAGAGTTTTCTTGCCTTCTCATGTTCCTTGATCCAAAGTCAGCAATTCAATCATCACAATTCATGATTGTGTGGCTTTGTAATATCCTTATTTGGGATAACCGGAAGGAAAAAAATGCCACAATATGTTTGTAAATATACTGTATATACTGTATTTACTAGCCCAGTTTGGTTTCCAGAGGGGAGACCAGAAGTGACGTCTTCTATGTGACTGTGAAAAGTAAATGCCCATTTGGTAGCCAAGTGATACTATGTTTACCATGATAAATGTTTCTTTTCATCAGTGACCAAGAGCAAACCCAATTCCAAAGAAGTTGGGATGATCTATAAAACTTAGATTTTGTTTAAACTGAAATAAAAACATTAGATTTACAAATCTCACCAACCCATATTGTAATCACAATAGAATATAAACAACATATCAGATTTTGAAACTAAAAAATGTTCAGTAACATGACTGGTTATAAAAGGAGCACTTCAGAGAGGCAGAGCCGCTTGAATGTAAAGTGGGCAGTGGTTCACCAATCTGGGACAAACTACACCAAAAAATTGCAAAGACTTTGAAGATCATCTACAGATCATCTCTGTGTGGAAGGGAAAAGGCCGAAGGTCACAACTGGACATGATTCTCTTCTGGACATCACCGCATGGGATCAGAAACACTTCCAGAAATCACTGTCTGTGAACACAGTTCACTGTGCAGTCCACAAATGTAAGTCAAAGCTGTATCATGCAAAGAAGAAGCCATATGTGAACTCAATCCAGACGCTGCCGTGTTCTCTGGGCCAAACTTATTTAAAAAGATTTGAGGCAAAGATGTCAGATGAATCAAAACTTGAAATTCGTTTTGGAAACCATGGACGCCATTTCTTGCAGACAAAAGTTCTATTGTGAATAAAATGTGAGTTGAAGATATTTACAAATCATTTGATTCTGTTTTTTTACACATCATCACAGATTCTTTAGAATTCAACTTCAATTCAATTCAACTTTATTCATATAGCGCCATTTCACAACAAAGTCATCTCACGGCACTTTACAGAATAAAGTCAAGATTATAAAGATGTAAAAAGAGAACCCAACAATTCCCCCTGGAGCAAGCCATAGGCAACAGTGGAGAGGAAAAACTCCCTTTAACGGAAGAAACCTCCAGCAGAACCAGGCTCAGGGTGGACGGCCATCTGCCTCGACCGGTTGGGGTGAGTGGAAAGAGGAGAGAGAAAAAAACAGAGCAACAAATGGCAACAACAAAACATCAGACAGGTTGGTAATACCAGTATCTGCACGCTGGAAGGCACACAGCTTCAAAGCCGGGGGGGGACATGTAGAAAGGGACAGAGAGAGGGGGACATAGGAGGACAAAGAAAACTACGGGAGAGAACACACAGAGTTAATGACATACAGTGGGGACAATTGCGGGGT
Organism: Channa argus; assembly: GCF_033026475.1. NCBI lineage: Eukaryota > Metazoa > Chordata > Actinopteri > Anabantiformes > Channidae > Channa > Channa argus. The sequence goes on along the minus strand of NC_090203.1, from coordinate 27,410,944 downwards.
GATGGGAGAGGAGAGAGGGTCAAGAGGACGAAAGGACCTCAGTGCATCGGGGGGTGGGTCCCCCAGCAGTCTAAGCCTATGACAGCATAACTATAACTAACTATATGCATATTAAAGAGGAAGGTTTTAAGCCTAGATTTAAAAGTAGAGAGGGTGTCTTCTTCCAGAATCTGAACTGGGAGCTGGTTCCACAGGAGATGAACTTGATAGCTAAAGGCTCTACCTCCCATTCTACTTTTGGAAATTCTGGGAACCACAAGTAGGCCTGCATTCTGAGAGCGAAGTGGTCTACTGGGATGATATGGTGCTATGAGGTCTTCTATATATGATGGAGCCTGACCATTCAGAGCTTTATATGTAAGAAGCAGGGTTTTAAATTCTATTCTAGATTCAATGGGAAGCCAATGGAGAGAAGCTAGTGAAGGTGAAATATGATCTCTCTTGCTAGTTCCAGTCAGCACTCTTGCTGCAGCATTTTGGATTAATTGCAGGCTCTTTAGGGAGTTACTGGGGCATCCTGAAAGTAGGGAATTACAGTAGTCCAACCTAGAGGTAACAAATGCATGGACCAGTTTTTCGGCATCACTTTGAGACAGGATGCTCCTAATTTTGGCAATGTTCCGTAGGTGGAAGAAGGCTGTTCTAGAGATTTGTTTTATATGTGAGGTAAAGGACAAATCCTGGTCAAAAATAACTCCAAGGTTCCTTGCAGTAGTACTGGAGGCCAGACTTATGCCATCTAGTGTAACAATATGGTTGGACATCATATCTCTGAGATTTTTGGGCCCAAATACTATAACTTCACTTTTGTCTGAGTTTAAAAGTAAAAAACTGTGGGACATCCAGGCCTTGATGTCTTGTAGGCTTGAAGCTTGATTAACTGATTATTTTCATCTGGTTCCATAGATAAATATAGCTGGGTATCATCAGCATAACAGTGGAAATTTATGGAGTGTTTTCTAATTATGTTGCCTAAAGGAGACATATATAAAGTAAAAAGTATTGGTCCTAACACAGAGATATGTGGAACTCCATAGCTAACCTTTGTGTGCATGGAGGATTCATCATAGAACAAATTGAAATCTATCAGACAGATAAGATTTAAACCAACCTAGTTCAGTTCCTTTAATCCTAATTTCATGTTCCAGTCTCTGTAATAAAATGTTGTGAATTATGGTATCAAATGCAGCACTAAGATCTAACAGAACAAGTATAGAGACGAGTCCATTATCTGAGGCCATGAGAAGATCGTTGGTGACTTTTAACAGTGCTGTTTCTGTACTATGATGAACTCTAAATCGTGACTGAAAGTCTTCATACAAATTATTCCTGTACACGTGGTCACTAATTGTTTTGCAAGATTAAATATTGGTCTGTAATTGGCTAAAACACCTGGGTCAAGACAGGGGTTTTTAAGTAGTGGTTTAATTACAGCTACCTTATAGGCCTGTGGTACATAGCCTGTTTCTAAAGATAGATTGATGATATCTAATATGAACGTATCTATTAAGGGTAAAGCTTCCTTGAGCAGCTTAGTTGGAATAGGGTCTAGCAGACAGGTTGTTGGTTTAAATGAGGTAATAATTGTAGTTAGATCAGAGAGATCTATGGGTAAAAAGCAGTCTAACAGGGATTTGGGGCCTTATCAATGACTCTAGCACTGTTGAACATGAAGATCTATCTGTAATTTTTGGGCGGAGGATCTGGTGAATTCTTTCTCTAATAGCTACAATTTTATTCATAAAGAAAGTCATGAAGTCATTGCTGATCAGAGTTAAGGGAATAGTAGGCTCAACAGAACTATGGCTCTTAGTCAGCCTGGCTACAGTGCTGAACAGAAACCGGGGGTTGTTCTTGTTTTCTTCTATTAATGATGAATAATGTGCTGTTCTGGCATCACTGAGAGCTTTTTTGTACATTTTTAAACTTTTTTTCCAGGCTAAATGAGATTCTTCTAACTTTCTGGAACGCCACTTCCTTTCTAACTTTCGTGTTTCCTGTTTTAAGTTGCGTGTTTGTGAACTATACCAAGGAGATCACCTCTGCTGGTTTACTGCCTTCTTTTTCAGAGGGGCAACACTATCGAGTATTGTACGTAGTGAGGCTGCAGAATTGTCAACAAGATAATCAACTTGTACAGGAGTAACATTAAGGAGACTACTTTCCATTGTATTAACAATGAATTGTGGTTGTTGTTACAAACCTTTGCCTCCCTCTTCAACTAGATAGTGGAAGACATTCGCAGACATTACATTGGCATCTGGGATGCAGCCTGTAGTTCCACTGTGTGTGTCTGTGTGCATACAGCCAAAGGCAGTTCTAGGGGTTGGTCAGAGGGGCTTGTTCATGTGTGGCTTTAACACAAAGCACAATATTTTGGCTGCAGTAGATTTACATGAAATAATGTATTGTTTTCTTTAATTGCAATAATTGTTGTAAATGTATGAATTTACGTAGTCACGTAAGTTATGGACAGTGATTACAAACTTTTATACTCAAGTGACATTTCAATTTCAGAGCCTCTACTCTTTTCACTTTTACTTGGGTAAATAAGTTGAACCAGTACTTTTAGTTTCACCAGAGTCATTTCTTACAAGTATTTGTACTTTTACTTGAGAGAGGAATGTGTGCCACCTCTGCTCTGACCTCAGGCAAATGTTACTGTTTCACGTAGGGTAAGATGCTGACATGGTGTAATGTAATCATTGCAGTATGGTCCAAACTAGGGGCCTCATGCACGAACATTTTCTTGTTTCTTCCTGAGTTATGTTCAAATGTTCCATGTCAGACTCAGCCACTTTCCTAAATACACAAACTTAATTTACTTGATTTTAACTGAGCAGAGCTTCTTGTTGATAGGCATCATGAGATTTGATTATAATCAGTGCCCATATACAGCAAAGTTTCATTCACAATAACTGACATATGACAGTAAATTAAGAATTTTTAAACAGTGCAGCTTCAAGTCTGCTGTCAGAAATCATTAAACAAAACACAATACTGAGTTTGTTGCTTTGTTAGGGTTTGTACTGTTAATTGTCCATAGACTTTGTGGCCCAGCCCGGGTACCAGGTGTGTTCTTAAACCCAAGACACTCAGCCCTACTAGACTTGCCCAACATGCCTGTGGCAGCCCACTGCTCCCCCAGGGGGATGGGTTTAATGCAGAGAATTAATTTCATTGTAAGATGCACAGTATGTTTAACTGCTGACTATAATGCTTCTGTTTTATAAAGCTTCTATCTGTCTGTCATGTGACATCAGAGCTGTTGTATTGACAGAGACGAGGACATAGCTCAGAACCAAAGTGCTCCATGAATAATATTCAATGACTGAGATATTAGAGAGTATTCCAGAATATAGTAGGTGAAGTTACACTGTCAGCAGTGTCAACAGGGGATGATACTGGACATAGATCTGCAATAAAACCCTGAGGCAGCAAGACTAAAGAAATCATTTCATTGTAGTTAACTATAGAAATGTAGAAGCTGCTGTGCTAAAACATGGCAATAAATGTAACAAAATCTAATACCTCAGTAAATCTCAGTAAATAATTTAGTATCAAGTTTAATCTCCAGTATCCAAGTCTTTATAATTCTTAAATCAAAAGTGAGTGATTTTCCACCAATGTGGAAAAAGGGAGCCTCTCTGTTCATGACCCGTACGATGTAAGAAAATGCCAGAAATTCTCTTAATGGAATTGCTCTTAGATGGCAGTAAAGAACAAATATATTTGTATTAGTTGTTCTTTTATGAAGCCATTATAGTGCATCACCACAGAGCTTTAGTTTGGCTGATTGGCAAATAACACTTACTTAATTTAGCCAAACTAAATCAGCCATGATTTAGCAGGGAAAAACTAAAAGATGATAACTTCCATGGCAGGTGAACACTTTTTATTGGGATTGTATGTTTGTCGTCTGCTGACAGCCACAGCTTGGTTTGAGTCTTTTGTCCATTATTTGTTACTTAACACCTTGGATAAATGACCAAGGTAACATGACTTTGGCTTTTAAGGTGCAGATACGTTCAGAAACAAATTCAATATCTAGAGCAAGGTTTGGACAGTTATTGCTAGTCATGATCTACAAACTGTAAAAGTAATTCAGATGTCACATTTGCTTCAGTGTTTGAGAACAAAATGGAGAAACAATGTGCCAACCTACCAACAGCAAATCCACATGAAACTGCTAGACAGTATCTCTTTCCTTAAAAAAAGGGATATCAACTTGCTTTAGATTAGTGGGACAACTGAACATTTTTAGGAAGCTTAGGAAACTTTGAAGTGCATTTTATTTCTCTTTTTTTTTTCCAAGTAGAAAGCTTCCAGGCTGTTATGGAGAACAGGAGGATACAATAGTCAGGACCTACTCCCAAAAGCAGACATAACAATGGATACAGTGCTGCATGATTTTTTTATAGATAAATAAATGAACGAAACAGTGAACATAGCACCACAGAGGTGCTAAGAGTAGGGAGAACATGACATGACAGGTACCTTTTGGTGTCGCTATTGGATGCTCCAGGACCACCACCATTTTATGTACACATTAAACTGTGTCAGGGTTAGGAAAAACATGCTCAGCATAAAGGTATGTTAAGAGACAACATGTGTTAGACAAATTACATAAAAACAAAATGCTACATGTACTTCCTTACTATAGTAATCACGCTTGTCATGTTGTGTCATGATTATCATTAAAACACACAACGTCTGGCACTAGTGTTGAACCCTGATCTACTACGGGAAAGTCCTGTGTCTTATTGTGCCATCCACCACCTCATATGAGTCTCTTTGACTTTATATATATCATGTCATTGCTTCAGGCGTCAAAAGCACTGGTCCATTGTAGTTCAATGAAAGCTCTGAAAACAGGTACCTTAATCGTCAGCATATAATGCAAAAGAACTGAGCAAAGCAATGCTTTCTGATGGCTGGGGAATGGGAACAGGCTGTAGAAGAAAGGGAAAGATGAACAAAGAACCAAAAGGGGTCATCCCCACAACTCAACACATGTGCCAATCAGCTGCTCAAAGCGGATTAAGAAGGAGCTGCAAACAAGAAACCCAAAGATAAAACAGGACAGAAAACAAACCTATTGTATGGTTGTAAGGATCCAAATATCCTGTACATCGATTCTATGTCACTGAGTGTGTTTGTGTGTGCATATGATGCAAAATTAAATTATCAAGTAAGAATCGTGGCAATTTGAAAAAAAGCAATAAAACAAACAAGTGTGTGTGGATGTTTGTGTTTCTGTACATGTGCCAAAGTTGACTGAAGTAATTTCAGTTCAATACTTTTGGACATTTTGGCTTTTCCTCAAATTCAAAGGACTGTTAAAGGGTGAACATTTGGTTGTAGTTGTAAGGGTAGACATGATTTTATGTCAGGGTTGGGTTAGTGTAAGGGTTGGGGTGAGTCACTTAGTTATTTAGGAACTCGTCTTGATTACTGCAATGCCCTGTTAATGGGGTTACTGATATGTACAATCAAACAATTGCAGATGATAGAAAATGCGGCAGCACATCTCTTTTTTTAATCAGCCAAAAAGGACTCATGTCACACCACTCTTCAAATTTCTACACTGGCTTCCTGTAGCTGCCCGCATCAGGTTCAAAGGTCAATTGTCTACAGCTCCTGCTTACTTCAAGTCCCTCATTCAGGTCTACAATCATTCCGTCTGCCAACGAACATCATCTCACGTCCCAGCACCACGCAGAAGACACCAAGCAAAAGTCTTCAGCTCTGTGATCCTACGATGGTGGAACGAGCTACCAAACTCTGCACGCTCAGCAAACTCACTCCCGATACTCAAAAAACTGCTGAGAACAGAAGTTCTCCACACCTTCCTATGCACTAAATTCTTAAAAAGTGCTCTTTCTTGCACTTACATCTCATGAAATGGAAACACTTCTTCTGATAGGACTTTGCCTTGATGTTTTCTCCTTGACTCCTTGGCTCAGTTGCTTTTGGTAAAAGCATCTGCCAAATGACTTTTATGTAAAATAGTCCTACTACCTACAGACCCCACTACTTAAAGCAGCAATTATATATGTTACTGTGGCCATTGTTTTACTTTAAATTGATAATTTTATAGTACATGCTCTAAAGAACAAAAATGTTAAACAAGTACTTGTGGTCTGCGTTTGGCTTTTAATAATAATAATATTTACATTCATATTAAACCAGTGCATAACCAATTTATTGCAATTGTAAATATTCTTTCATGCTAACTTGGTACAGCCTTAGCCTGTATCCCTCCCCCTCTCTGTGCTGTGTCTGTGTCCCTTTATTGGACACATGGGCCCATCATGATGATGATTAATCCAGATGTTGATGTGATACTGTGGCTAGAGTGTTTGGACATAAGGCAAGTTGTCAAGTGGTTACTTACAGGGATTTGTCTCTGTGTGCTTTACATCTAGCAAACAGCATGCTCCCTTTATGACCTGCCATATGCTAGCCAGCGAGCACCTTAGCCTGAGTTAGCAGAAGCTCCACCTCAAGTCCCTCCTAAGGTGCATTAAACCAAGGTATACTGAATACATTAGCCTGAGTTGGCATTAAGGTAACAACTGTTGTGCACAAAAAGATGCAAGCACACACACAGTCACACACGCATACAAATGTGCACACACACTCACTTATTCTACCAGCCGCCCATTAGTCTTGCATTGTTTCCCTCCTGCCACTGACACACGCTGATAATGCTAGCTTAGATTATTCACAGCTCAGCAGTTTTAGCACTGCTGGAAGTCATATGGAAACCATTGAAGGTGTCTGTGTGTCCACCTCTATGGACCAAGTCTTCCTCCAAAGCCCAGTGTCGTTCTACAAGAGACCATTAGATTTAGGTGCCTGTGCTCCACAAACTCCACCTTCTTACCTTCCAAAACCCTGTTTTTTGGTTTGAGTAAAGACACGTACTTTACATTAAAAGTAGTTTGTCCTTTTCATTAAAAAGTGGTATTAGACTTTAGCTAATCCACTTACCAACCCATGGTTAGTTTTTGTAATGGAACATCTTTGCGCCATGCACGTCTTTAGGCAGTCCGAACAGGTAGTAGTAGATACTGACTGCCATGGTCTCTAATACCACTGCTAGTACTCTGGTTGTCATCTCTCTGGTGTTGTTGTTTGAAGAAACTCCCTTCATAGCCTGAATCTGGGGCTTAACAGGAGATAATGCTGTTGGGTAAAAAACAGAAAATGGACAAACAGTATCTGGGAGATGGAGAGCGAGTGGTACCATGCATCATGAAGCAGGAGACTCTGCTGTTGTTGTTCGCGGTAGCACTAACCCGTGAAATAGAGTTCACCCTCCTAGAGATGGCATCGCATTCAATAGAGATCCCAGGATGCATGCATGCCTTCACTTTCCTCTCTCTTCCTTGCTCTCTCTCAAATACACACCTCTCTGAACAAGAATGTAGCACATGCTTTCCTCCATATATCCACAGTGGGACTCATTACATTATCTCTTTCATCTTACCCCTTTCACTTCTCACCCATTTCCTGCCTCCTCCGTTGTTCCCCTTCAGGTGTTTAGAGCACATCTGATCCCTGAATTATTCCAGGGATTAATTGTCTTTGACTCCCACAACTTCACCCTCCCTCTTCATCCCTCTCCATCTTCATATCCCCACTCTCTCTTTTTTTACTTTGGCTCCATTTCACTTTCAATTACCAAACTGCCACCACCAGGCATGTAGAAGAGAGAATAACACATGCAACCAGGAAATGCACACAGAGCATAGTGTATAATGCAAGAGTGGTTTCATCCATTTATGCATGCCTCATTTAAGTGTTCCTATTGTACACATCCCCTGGGAGAACGTATGCAGATGGACTGGTGGTGGTGGTGGTGGTGGTATAGGAAAGTTCGTCACATAAAGACATACTGTACAGACACACACACACACACAGAGAATAGGCACGGATGCTTATGTAGCCAGTGTTTTGCTGAGGTTGGGGTCTTCCTTCTGTGCAGAGAAACATAAAGATCACTGTGCATAACACACAGCCAAGCATACTGCAGTATATAGCTACAATCAAGCTTTTATGTGGACCTGGCATAATAAAAGAGGGCGACAAGTGAAACGGCCATTCTGCATACTGCGGGGCTTCAATAAGTAAGGACAGTCAACCATAAAGATGGAGATGTGTGGGACTGAAAATCAGCCACAGGATAAGAACTCTGAAAATGAAGATACTCCAGATCACAGAGATGTTTCCTCTTCTAAGATCTTGTTTCTATTCCTCGGAAACCTTCAAATATGGTTCGAGGATACTCTTCCATTTGACTGATGATCTATTGGGCTTCCAGGTGTGTTGTATCTTCAAAAAAAAAATGCTCTGAGCAATTTTCCAAAGCCAAGGAAAGAAAATTGACAGGTCTCTTCTCAAGTCACACATGCAGGGCAGATTCCCTTTACACCACCCACTAAACCATTGTTATATATTTTGAGACAATAAACATACTGATTATCTGAGCAGCCACTCTAAACAGTACATATTTCATATCTACTTAAAAATCTTTGGAGGTTTAAGAGTTTTGAAAAGCTCACACATTGGCTCTCCCACCATGCAGCGAAAGAGCAGTGCGTCAGCAGTGCAACAGCAGCTGCTGCAGTCCTCTCTCAGTGCCTCCACTGCCTCAGTAAGCCACAGTATGCTCATATAATCACAACACAAATCCAAACCACATTCATGGAAAACAACAGAGGAGACCTAAAACTACACCTCAGACAGCACACGTGTGCATGGACCGTTACATGGCTGGTGTAGGCACAATACATATCATAGTGTACGAGTTCCATTAGAAGAGTCTGTAGGCATCATTCATGTGTGAAAAGTGCAGCACTCTCATTTATTTGAATGGAGCCTGTCTGACGGGTCTGTGTGGGGGGGTATGACGCCAACACCGGGTAGATTTGCAAAGTGTAGGAACCAGGCTAAACTTTTGGTGCAAGACAACACATCATTTGTTAAGATATTGTGAATAGCAGCCAAACACAAGCAAACGCACATTACAGATAGATAACCTGAAGTGAAAGGGAAATTTGTACTGTAATATTCTATTACAACAGAAAATGCAATGTGCAGAAGCTGTGGCATTAACAAAAATAGACAGATTAAATGGCTTTGTGCTTTATCTCAGGGCATGTGTTTATGTCAGAATAATGTTCCTTTAATTAGTCTTACACATTTCTGTTAGGCTCTTTTTATTCTTAGTGGGTGTTTATCACACTTGATTCTCCTGGACTCTCACATTGGTCATTTAAAGACAAGATCACAAACCAGATGCCAATAAATATACAGAACCCTTGACTTGGCCAATCTGTAACAGTCCATGGTTCCCTCTGATGAAGCCCTTTGTTGGGTTGGCAGTGTGTTTTGGATCATTGTCTTATTGCATAATTAAGCTCTTCACAATTATTTTTGTTGCATTTCTCTGTAAATTAGGGGCGACTGTGGTGCAGGAAGGTAGAGGGGTTGTCCACCAATTTCACAGTTGTTCGTTCAATACCTTGCTACGCTGGTCACACGTCGAAGTGTCCTTGAGCAGGACACTGAACCCCAACTTAGTTCCGTTGGCCAGCTGCATAGCAGCTCCTCCCTCGATATACTGTATGTGTGTGTGAGTGTGTGTGAATGGCTGAATAAGAAGCAGTGTAAAGTGCTTTGAGTACTAATAGGTAGAAAATTGCTATATAAGTGTGGACCATTTAAATTTGCAGACAAAGTGTTTGTGTTTACCTGTGAATTCATTCGGCTGCTGTCATCATGACTTAAATCATTATTAAGATCAGTGAGCTTGTTCCACAAGCAACCATCCAGCCCAAGACATGATTCTACCTCAACTGAGCTTCACAGACGAGCTTGTATGGTTTGGATTATGAGCAGCTGCTTTATTCTTTGATCTTTCCATATCTTTGGCAGAGGTTAATTATCAGTCCATAAAACTTTGAGAACTTTTGTGGATCATTTTTGTACTTTTCTACAGATTCCTGGCTTTCTGATTCCTACTACTGATTAGGGGTTTTATGGAGGGTCAGATTCTCTCTTCTCTTGCTCATCGGATATGAAAATGTGCTACATCTCTGTTTAATGTATCAAGATTTAAAAAGTGTTTAACTCAAACCTAAATGTCTCCAGTGTCCATCAAAAACAATCTAATAATACGTATCGTACAGTTAAACTTGTTGGAATAATGGACTACAGATGGCAAAGTTGTGCTCTCCTTCCTTCCACACTGGGTGTCTTTCATTTTATGGTTGCACTGTTCACATTTTAGATGCATAAAATCCACATCAGCATGTTTTTTTTTTTATATGGCAGGAGAAAGGTGACTAAAAATAATTTAGTTATGTGAAAGGTCACAAACCATATGTTTTAAACTTAGCTCACTGAAGTACTAACACTTCTAATTGCAATAAACACATTTCAAAAATGCAATTGTTTCATTTTAAGCCTAATAAACAAGCAGAGCAATGCATTATAGTTTAGTATAATTCTATGTCCTATGACTAGTGACTGATAAGTGATTGACATGTACTTCATGTACTTGACTATTAGAGAGTCAAGAGTCAAGACTGAGCTTTAGGAAAAGTTGCTCTTTGACTTTTTTTATTGCATTCTTAACAAGTCCCAGCGTTTCTGTAAATGGGGTTTGTTGTTACACTTTGTAGGACAAAAGGTTACATTTCGGAGAAATTGCTGGATTTACACATTTTCACGTGCTCACGTACACGTAATTATGATGTGCCAATCAAATGCACCTATTAAATTAATTTCTTCATCGGGATCAATTAAAAAAACCTCAATAAAAAATAATTTGAATCTTTTTTTAATATAAGTGGGTGTTTACAAATGCTTGCTCCTCAAATTCAGTTCAGCCTGTTTTTTCTGCAGTCTTCACACTAAAATAATATCATATGTAGTATTGTCTTTTTTGTCACTCTTTTCAGTGATGTAGTGTTTCAACACATTCTCCTCCCACACTGCCAGATAAGGATGCTTCCTAAAGCCTTTGATATTGACTACAGATATTGACACCACAGTTACTCTTTGGTGTCACAATTTTACCACCACTTCACGCCACGGGGACGTCTTTATATACACGTTAAAGCTGCATTAGGGTTAGGGGAAACAACTTGAGGGTAAGGTTAAGTTAGAAGATAAATTACATTTCCATTTTAGTCATCTAGCAGACGCTTTTATGCAAAGCGACTTACAAGTGAGGTACAAGGCAGCAAAAATCTAAGTCAAGGAGAAAACATCAAAGCAAAGTCCCATCAGAAAAGTGTTTACATTACACGAGATGCAAGTGCGAGAAAGAGCAGAAAGGATTTTTTTTTCTCATAAAAACATAAAAACTAAATGCTACAAACAGTGATAATGTCACACACATACTTCGTAACAACGTGCATCGTTGTGTAATGATCACTAAAGGGCACAACCTCGAACCATGCTCTTCTGTGGAATGGTCCTGTGTCTGGTTGCACCATCTTGTCATTGCCTTAGGCATCAAAAACGGAAGTGCGGGGGGTTTTCCATTGCACTCTACTGAAAGTTCAGTACTTGGATCACTGTCGCAAACGGGTTCCCTAAGCGTCACCATGGAGCACAAAAGAAAAAGTGGTGCTTTTTGACGCCTCGGGAATGAGAGCAGCTTTAATACCTTCCCTTTTTATGTGCTCACTATGGAGAAGTACAATGACATCCCAAGGTTCAAACTGCACCCCGTCCCATCAAATGTCACTTAAGTAAGAGACAAGCCCCTGATCTCTCATTGTGGCCCTGCAGTTGAAACTCGTTTGCCATCTGGTAAACCACATGGAAATACCTAGATCAGCAAGAGGAGTAATTTATACTGTGCTGGGATAAGGGCCTGAAAGTGGAAGCCAGTCAGGTTCTGTTATTGCATTCATATTTGACAAATGCTTGAAAATAACCACCTTGAGAACAGGGGTCTTATCCTAATATAATGATAGAAAAAGCGAGGGTTTAGTGCAAAATGGTCTGGTGAAGCATCATGTTGTCTGTACAGTGAGAAAATAAAGAAGAAGTCAGATAGGCTTCTCATCAGTAGCCGACCACCCAGCGGCATGTAGACGTGAAAATAAAAAGGCCCACTGCTAGTGAAGAAGCTCCCAATTAAACTAGATGAAATCTCCCAGATTACTGCTGGTGAGGAAGCTGGGTTTCCAGCATTAACAGCTGACACCCTCTCAGCTCAACTCTCATCATTATCTTCATGTCCTCCCTGCTCCCATCCCCAACCAGTCTCATCCGAAACTTTCCCAGCATCTCTACCCAGGGGTGACTGTGGTGCAGACAGATAGAGCGGTCGTCCACTAATCGTCGCTGGTTCAATCCCCGGCTCCTCTGGCTACATGTCAAAGTGTCCTTGAGCAAGACACTGAACCCCAACTTAGTTTTTTCCGTTGAACGAGAATGTGAATGGGTGAATAAGAAGCAGTGTAAAGCGCTCTGAGTGCCAGTAGGTAGGAAAACGCTATGTGAGTGCAGTGCAGACCATTATCCTCTAAGCCACAAAGCAAACAGTGATTCTCTGGCTACAAAACAACAACTATTCATCCCTGCACAAACTTTTTCCCTTCATCTGGGAGTGATTTTGTGAATTTTTATGATGTAACTTTACATCCTTGTTATGTTTACTTACTTCTTACATTTTCTTAAATCAACACAAATTGGAAGTAAAGCATTGTGCTCTTGTAATTATTTATGGAGGGTTTGTGACAATATGTGTTTGCATTTGTTTAGTTCTGCATTGTCTCTTATTTTGGAGCTTTGCAGTTGCTTGTTTTTCTTTTTTACATCCTTCCCAACAGCAGTCTGACACTTTGGGATTTTATTTGCTTTTCCATCTCCATTAACGCAATGCCCACACTTGCACATGAACACTCCTGAATTAATCTACTGTTTTTTTTCCTTCATTGTTTCGTTTTTTTTTCTTAACTAAATAGACAACTATAATTCACTCGCGCTGCTTCCTGTAATTCCCTATTTTTCCTCTTTGTAACCTCAGCACTGCTTTCTTTATTTCCTCGCATTCACATGTCTTTGTTTTTCTACTAATGCTGATGATAGTGTGATGGCTCCACTGCTGTTATTCTTCAGTGACTGTGTGTTTAAACAGGCCTATATTCTATGTGCCCTGGCATTTGGGAGCTCTCATTAACATTTGCTACATGGGGTTTTGTAAAGGTGGTGCTGAGAAACGTCGAGGCTGCAACCATTCATCTTGCCCCATCAGGAGAGTTTGCAGGGCTGTAGTTCACAAACACCTGCTGGGAAAACTGCTGCAAAGACCTGGTTAGGATGGTAGGGAGGAGAGGAAAACTGTGTACATACACAGTATTGAAAAGTAGTGTGAAGTAGCGTATCAGATGGCGTTAGCCGAATTCATGCCACAAATATCATCCTTGTCCACACCAGCCTGGCATTTTAAAACTCTTCGTCACCCAATCGTGGAACCTGATCCAACCACTTCCATATCAGTCTCCTCCATTCCACACCAATAATAAAAAGTAAGGTGTTTTTAAAGACAGCAGAGGTCAGGAGGTCAGGCCTTTGATGAGGAATTGTAACATTTGAATTATTTTTTTATAGCAGCCTTCTGCTGTAAACTCGTCCACGCTGCTCACCACATTGTTAGACTTTGCGTCACTGTTGAATGCTGTAGCAGCTCCACCCTTTGACACCATAGGAGAGTAGAATTCACACCAAACTCCGTTAGGGTTTTGGAAAACAACTCTGGGGTAAAGTTAATTAACAAGACAAATTAGATAAAAACAAAATGCTGCATACAGCGAATAACATCCACACTAGAGTTGAATCCTGGTCTCCTGTGGAAAAGTCCTCTGTGTTGTATCATTCACCTCCCCGTCCACCTCCCTATATACCATGTTATTGCTTTAGGTGTCAAATTTGTGTCAGGAAGTTCAGAGTTTCCACTGCACTTCCACAGCTCCATAGGTTGATCACCAATGCAAACGAGTACCTTGAACACACAGCCGTGCTTTTTGACGCCTTCAGAATAAAAAACATATGGATTTGTACAGTTCTGGGAACACCGGCAATATTCAAAGTTAGTTTATAAATGGTTTAACATAAATCATCTGTAGTTTGTAATTATACTTGAATTATTTGGAAATTGTGTCAAATGTAAATAACAAATTTGTGTTCAAGTTACAAAATCGATAAGAATCATCAGTAAATCTGATCACAAAAAGTCACCAGCCCCTCTGTTTACAACCTTACTGTACTAAAACTGTACGAATGCACATAACAGATCTTTGACCATGAAATACTGCATGCTACATGTATTTTCAAACAGAAAGTAGGCATCAGCTGAAATTAATATTGATGTCCTACACTCCATTTGCATGTCGACACATGATGATCTGTTTTTATTTGCATGATTTCACAAACAAATTTCACATGTCTGTGGAATGATCATTTATATTAATATTCCTTTTTTAAACACACACATACTGTAGCAGGAACATGCCAGTGTTTACCCATCACCATAATTGCAGGGGCCTCTCAGCGTAGCATGCATAATCATACCAGCTAAATGATATCTGGCAAACTAGAAATGAGCAACGCTAATGTTTAATAGAAGAGGCCACTTTAATTTTTCATAATTTGTCTCACACAAACACACTCGGTATAAATGTCAGTAAAAAGAGGAGGTGATTATTTGACTCCCCGGTCCTCTTTCCTGAGAAGCAGAATCAATTTCCTTTATGGCTGGAGTGGATCTTTCTCGCTTACACTGGCCCAGCAATCCCCACCCCGGCCCACCGCCACCCCTCTCTCAGACACACACACACAAACATGCTCGGCTTCCTGTAGTTGCGAGGACACTCACTGACATATTGCAAACAGCTGTGAGGACACACCAAACGCTCTCAATGGTAACAATACTAGTAATAAAGTGTGTCCACACAACTTCCCAACAACACACTGTCACACACAAATGTCTACTGCTTCATTCTTGCTCAGCTGGTTCCTTGTTGCCTTTTACCACCTTACTTCTTTTTCATCTCTGCTATTCATCTTTTTTATCTCGTCACTTTCCTGCTTTTTTTTCTTGTCTTCTCCTGCTATTTCGTTCTCTTCCTGTCACGCTCAAATTGTCTCCACTCCCTTTCACTCTTTATTTAACCATTTCCTTTTATTTGGGGACCACAGAGTTACCACCGTTCCAACACATTTTCTGTACAACCTCCCTGTCTCCATTTTTATGTTTCCCTCCTTCCCCCCATCTCTTCTTCTCTGGCTCAGTGTGATGATACACAGGAGGCTGCTGTAATTTGATTGGAGGTATTAAAGTTGATTTGATTAAGCGTGTGCCAAATTACTGGCTGCTTAATGGAATCAGGCCCAGTCACCTGCCAGGGGCCCCTGGTCGACGTACACACACACACACACGCACAGATTCATAGACATACTGTATAATGCAATCGCTTTCTTCAAGCCAAATCACTATTTCAAAGGTAAAGGTGTAAATGCTGGTGTGTCGTGTCAACACATCCTCCTACTGCCTGGCGTGATGTCCTATGAGCATGCCAGTTAGAGTGAGCTCTGCTACAATTCCTCACAATCTACAATCTAAAGATTATTAATTATGCTGCTGTTCATTGCAGGAAACAGCAGCAACGACAGAAAAAGCAATGCTGATGACGTTTTTACACACTGCAGCCACAGTAGGAACTATTACTACCAAACTATCTACCACTGGGATTAACACCAGCACCCCCCGTGACCCTTAACACGATTAACTGTAAAGATAGTTGATGTTCAGTTAGGGTTTGGTCTGGCTGATGCTATATTGCAAAGTGTACAACAATTTAGCAACTTCAAAATATGACTACACCCAAAAGTCTTACTGGTGGTATATATGCTCCTCAATTTGTGTTTGATTTGTGGCAATTAGTTTTCCAGCCTTTTGTTTCCCCTCTTCCAACTTTTTGAAGATGTATTGCCCCCATCGAATTTAAAATGAGCTAATATTTTCCATAAAATGATAAAATGTCTTAGTTTCAATATCTGATATGTTGTTTATGTTCTATTGTAAATAAAATATGGCTTGATGAGATTTTCAAATTATTGCATTCTGTTTTATTTAGGTTTTAGTTTTAGGTTTTACACTATGTTGTTCTGAAATGGGTGTGTGTTAGCAAGTTTTCTGTGAAAAAGCGTAGACCTATGGATATGGGGACACCTGACTCCATTTCTGGATCCCTGATACTTTCATTCTTTTCTTTCCACACTTTTTTCTTTTTTTTTAACTTTCCTGTCGTTTCCTTGCTGTGTTTTAATTTTATTGATTCTCATTTGTTCTCCTTTAAATGTGTGACTTTTCTTCTTTCTTATTTTACACTATGTTCTGTTTCTCCTCTGTTATCAACCACAGAACTTTTTTTCATCCTTTCATTTTTTTTTTTTTTTTTACACCAAATATATATATATATATATTTAAATTAAACCAAACCTCCATTTTTCTCTCTCCATTTAATCCATCTCTCTCACAAACACATACATCTAGTGGAGGATTAGGGGTATAGATCAGATTAATGCCAACCATTTAAGAGATGCTCACATACACACAGTTGCTGCCATTCTGTTCCCCACATGCATTTTTAAACAGAATAGGCCTTGCTCCAGCATTACACCCCACTAATTACCATAATACAGCAGCTAGCCCCACCCCCTGTCCACCAATCACCAGCAAACACTATTGTCACAGCTGTTGTTTGGCTATGGGAGCTCTCCTAAAACTTCATTTCTCATTTCATTTCTATCGGTTTGAATGTGCATCATGCAGCAGCGTCATATCTCAATGTGATTTCTGATCAACTGCATTACATGAGTGTTGCGCCCTGTACGAGGACTAAGGCTGAGTTCCGTCTATCACTGTGGTCACTGTTGGGCTAGTGTTTGGTTTTATTAACACATCTTTATTAATAAATTGTTAACTGATTTCACTTTGGCAGCAATAACCTGCAGCATCTCCTTATAGGAGGATTTTAGTAAATGCTATAAGCTGCTACTCTGATTAAGGCATCAGCAGCACTTGGTCTGGTACAAGTCTGTTTTAACTGCTGAGGTATAAAAAGGAAACTTATTAATCTGTTTCTTTTCACATGCAGATAACATAAGATGAGATATGTACGAAGAAATAGATTAAATAAATTGTCTAGTTTCAATTAATACTATGAAATACTATAACAGTAGCTGTAATAAAAACACATGAGGAAATTCTCCACTTGAAAAGCAATAAACAAGCAAATGAGTAGTAGTCCTACTACTATCAGTACTATCACTGCCTACTAGGTCGTGATAGTAGTGATAGATGTCACTGGTAAGGCTGTAATGTCATTTAAGATGGGAGAAAAGTTTAATATGTCTATGTCATATAAACATGGTGAACTACAAATTGCACTTGTCTTGCAATAAATTTCAAAAGCCCAACAATATGTGGCCTTTATGCCCACAGTGTTAAATCAAGCTGTATCAAGTGAACAGAGCATTACCTTTTTACTGCGTGACTGTTGTACATTAAAGTGGATTTTTGTTAGCTACTGATAATAGCATATGAAACTGTCTGTTCACGTATAATTGCCCAGTTCAAGTCGAAGAAAAATGTCCTTAAATGTGTTCATGTGCTTTTAAAAAGGTTGATTATGAAATTCTCATGTGCCAACATGAAAAACAACATTTTGTCTTCTTGTAGTTTAACCGACATGTGTGCTCATCCATACAGAAAATATTTGGTGGTTGGACTTTGTGGCTCATCACTTGTTTCAAACTACTTGTGTTTGCTGTTAAAATGCACCTTTGATGGCTCACTCTGTTCTCCTCTCTGTTCTCTGCATGTCTAACAGGGCAACACCAAGATCCCTTCTCTCTGAGCATTTGGTTGTACATGGAGAACCCCAGTTGGGCAGGTCAGTGTGTGTGTGTGCGTGCGTCATGTGTTTGTTTTGTTGTGTAAAATAGCATGACAGTAGTATGTCTTTATACTACCAGATCCAGTAGCTTTACTGATACATGCACTCAGACATCAGCTACCCACTTTTGTGTGTGTGTGTGTGTGTGTGCATGCAGCGCTTCTCTTTGTGAGTGTGCGCAGAGGGAGAATGTGCTGACTGCAGTGCTTTGGTTCTGGGCATGCCCATTAGAAGTAGCTATAAATCCTGAGCGCAGTGCTCTCACTGTGTCAGCAGTCCAGCCAATGAATGGATATTAAACGCCACAAAAAAGCCTCTTTAATTCTGCCTGCCTCTGCCTCACTGACGCACACTCTCTCGCTCTTTCTCTTTATCTATCTATCTATCCACCTTTCTTCTTTATCTCATTTTCTCTTCTTCAACGTGCTTCTTGCTCCCCTCTATATCGTTCCCTCTCTTCCTTCCTCCTTAACAATGAAACAAGAGGAAAAGGGTCCTTCGGCCTCGCCAGGCCTGCTGGCATGACAACATCAACAGTTAAGACCCTGGTATCTATTATTCAGCACTAGCATTGGTGAGATATTATTTACAGCTAGTCACACTGGCTTTTTGTTCAGAAGCAGCCACTACATGTTACAAACTACAAAATGTTGTGAGTTTGCTGATGAAGAATTGTGGATTGTTTTCTGATGTGGATCATTTAGCAGCATTTGTTATTCATGCACAGCCATTTTAAAAGCAGACATCGCTGGATACTCGAGTGTAGACTGTTTGCCTAAGTCCAAACTTTGCGTTGAATGAACTTGTGTGATGCCTTTTGGATATTAAACACAAAGCGTTTTGCCGTTATGTTTCCCAGTTTTCACTGCATGCATGGTGTGTTTTAGTGCAGACTCGTAAATGTTGGCTATAAATGCTCAGCCCTAATGTTACCCTGCACACTCCCTGCAACTCACAGCTCGCTTCCAAACCTCTGTGCAGCTTGATCATAAAAAATGTATTATTATTTCGATTAAATTTGAGCTTCTGAAGCATGACCCTGGCTGTAGGTGTGGCCACATGTCCTACCGGCACATCAATACCAATCTAATAGCACGAGGAAAGATCAATCACAACGAGCTTAGATCTGTGGAAATATACACAGTCCATGTGGTTCCATTGCAGCGTCTGCACCAAGCTCTTCTGTTAAATCTCTAGTCTAGTGTATGTATTTCTCCATTGGGTAGAGTATATTCTGTACTACTTTATCAGGAAATACTGCACACACAAAAAGGATTAAGTTTAGGAAGATGTATTGTGGACTTTGGATATTATAAACACATTAAAGTATCATTAGAAAAGATGTGATATGAACATCACACAGCACACTCCAGAGATATGTTAGAGTAAAAATCTGTTTAATCAACGCCAGTCACAAGGGAGTGACAAGAATTCGTAACACACATAATAAGCTGGAGTATATACAGTATGGTAAACACACACACACACACGCAGTTCCTCCTCCCTTTTTATATTATCAATTACAGCTTGGCCTGGTTTAGCCTTTATTAGTGTTCGTCAACAGGCCTCCAGGCCCAATCAAGACTCTGCAGCCCAATCACTATGACGTGGCAGCTAATTGGAAAGTTGTGCGTGGTTCCAAGAGACGATCATCATTGGAGAGAGTTTTAGGCTTGTCTGAAGTGCCATGATGAGATTTGTGTTGCTGATATTGTAGAAGTGCTGGCAAAAGCTGTGTTTGACGTGCATCGATGGAAGCGGCCAATATTGGCCTTATATATAACCCCGCTGTCAGGCGACGTAGGTTATTCTTCTTTATTTATTTTGTACTACCTTGGTTTAGATGCACATAATCTATTTAATCTATTACATTCATTTTGACTTTCTTCACTTAGTAGTTTCATTGAAGTAATAAATTTTACCGCTAATAAATTCATTTATCAAGGACCTTGAACACAATCGATAACCCCGTGCAAATACAAGAGATGTGTTGGGCCAGATTTATTAGCTAATTTCCTTCTCTGATTAAATTAACTAATACCCATCAAAAAATCTTTCTGTACTGTGATTTAAATGCTGCTATAGAGCATTTCCCACTCTGTCAGCTCTGAGAAGTGGTGGCGTGTACTTTTTTTTTCAGTTCGTATCGTAGCTATAAGCCTGCATTCATGTTAACAGTAGAGAGAAAGAGATGTAAAAGAGTGTAAAAACATATATGTGGTTCTCAGCCTAAACTCAAAATAAGAATCTTGTAGATGTTAATAATAGGTTGGATTAATTTCTGGAAACCTCTCTAGAAACAAGCTTTTCACAGGAAATAAAAGTATAAACAAATGTGGTCTCTGGTCGGATCAATCCTCAGTCTTGTCTTGAGGTTACCAGTATATAACGTGAAACTGTCTCCTCTGATGATTAATAGTGTGGCCTTTCTATCTGAAGCTTTCAGCTTGCTGGGGACATTCCTAAACACACGGACTCCTCTTGCATCCTGTAAAGCTTCATGAAGCTTGTCTTTTCACAATGATACAATTAAGTGGAGGTTCCTCTGCTGCCCAGAGGTTAATGGCAACTTCTTGTTGCTCCCTAGTTGGGAAATTAATCTCACTCCTACACTGTTATTGTACATTTGTCACATATTAGCCATCAGGCAGAGACAGTTTCACATTATACACCGGTAAACTAAAGACAAGAGTGTGGTTTGATCCAACCAGAGAGACATTCAGTCTGATGACTACTGACTGATTATTGATCCCTGGACACATAAACTAATTCAAACTATGCATGTGCCATGCTGATTGGTAGAATTTGACCCCGTAGTTGTTTGTTAATGTTAGTGGAGCTGTAAGAGTTTGTTTCCTCCTCATTAAAAATTAAAGCTTGGCATTAATGGTGATAGCACAAAGAAACGGGTGAGCTGTTAAACTTACCCTTACATTATTAACACAGATAAACACTAGCATCTGGGGCTTAAGAGGAACAATTCCTGTGATGATGATTTAACTGACACACACTCACACACATGCATGATTACTCACTGCACATATCCCCTAGTTGTGGTTGGAATGTTTGTTCATTTACTCATCAGAAGCCAAAAGCTTCAAAAGTCATCACTGGCTTTCACTGCGAACACATATACACACAATCACACACACACACACACACAGAGAGCTTAGGGGTGTAAATGACAAAGGTTCTATTTGTATTTGTTAAAGTGATGTCCGGTGTCTCTGAGCTGCTTTTAACACTCCCAGAAAGGCCATTACAATTAACGGAGCACTGGCCAGAGTGAAGGGAAATGGAGAAGAGTGTGATGAGAGTAAAAGAGGAATGTCAGCACAAAGAGTGGCAGAGATGCTTTTAGCCTTTCTTCGCTGGAGTAATGTCCAATTACTGCTGTGTTTGGGTCTGCAGCCTCACAGTGCCATCAGCACGCGAGCACCAGGTTATGGCCCTCTGCAATGGGCCGATTGTCAGCTGCCATGGATCACAATCAGCCAGCGAGTCCTCTGGGCCATCCGGAAGAGAGGGGCATTTCACAGTGAATATTCATGGTGTTTTACGGGTTATAATAGGCTGGAGAACTCTTAGGCAATGCATTTCAAACAGCACCATGAATAAAGCCTCCCTCTGCACCTTCAGCAGCAGCCTCAGTGTTGTCTCACCGCTCTGTATTACACAGGAACTTGGTGAACTGTTTGCTTTAGTTCCGTTTTATATTTGTCTCTCTTGTGTTTCCCTGTGTTTAAGAAGAACAGAGGAGATGAGTATGAGTAGATGTGCTGGTGTCTCCTCTCTTACTATGACCAGCAGGTGGTACCAGATATTAAACTTACTCGGATTTATCTTTTCCCCCTCTCTCACACTTTGAAGCGTATTACAGTTCTAAGGTTGTTATAAAAATGTCGACAAGTCAGAACAGTGAATTCTTGTCGATTGTGGGACAGAGCCCACCCACTCATTTGTTGTTGGCCAGTAACCTATAGAACAAATTTGTGTTAAAGCATGAGTCTATTTGCATGTATACCATAATAATCCTTATTGTAATAAAAATTATTATTAGCATTTGACTTCAATTTGTAAATGTAAATATAAAGAATCGCCATAAGACATAGCTGCATACTTTAAACTTTTCCAAAATTGAAAAAAAAATTGTAACCACAACCACCAAGATTTATTACTGAGATTAAAACAGTAAATGTCAAATGTGCTGTGGGATCAGAAAGTGTGCAGGCCTGACCTGTTATGGATCTGACACTGGACTCTACTCACCTTCATCTTTTGGCCTTCTTTGCACCAATCGACCCACTCAAACACCCGACCCTTTGTCAGTTCGTAGACCTGCACTCCCCCTCTCTGCCCCTCCCTCTCTGTTTCTTCCTCTATTTCCATCAACCCCTGCCCTTCACTCTTGTTTCCTCCCTCACTCTGTTTTCCCCAGCCCTGCTTCCCATTTCCCAGCTTTTATTTTGTAGTCCCTCCGTTCCACTTCCTGACCAGACATTTCTGCTACTTCACTTGCCTATTTAAACCTGGTTCTCCCCAAATTCTCGTGCCAGACCTTCTCTTTGCTACAGGATTACGGCCTGCCCTGTTCTATCAGATTTCTCCTTTTGGACTTTCATTTTTTGGTCTGAGGTTTTGTCAGTTTATCCTTATGTGGTGTGGTCCTTAGTTGGTTACTTAGGTATTCAGTGTTTGGTCTTTAGTTAATCGCTGCCTGTCAGCTTCTGTTAAGTACTCACTTTAGTTAGTTGTTTATTCCTGCTCTACCTGCCTCAATATTTGCGCACTATTTGATTTATTGTCATCTCTATTTGTGATCAGTCTGGGTACATGCACACCTCTGGATCATTGTCATTAATGATTCCAGATCATTCCTGTGGTATTTTTGTTTCTCTGTTGTTCCTGGCACTGTTGTTATTAGTTTCCCCGGTTTTAGTTCATGCAATCGGCCATTTTATTGTTTATGTTCAGCTTCCTTAGTTTCCCCGCCTCGAGTACTTAAGTTTGCTTTTCATTCTTTAGGTTCCACAGCCATGTATTGTGCTCTTTAGATTGAGCTTGAAAACTTAGGTCTCTTTCCACTGTTTTTGTTTAGTGTGTCCTTTCCGTCCTCCATTTTCAGAGTGATTTCTGTTGTTTCCTTTACTGCTCCTTTTTTTTTTGTGTGTCCTTTCGGCTTATCCCATGAGATCAGGGTCCCCACAGCAGATCATTATCCACATGTTGATTTGGCAGTTTTACGCCAGATGCCCTTCCTGATGCAACCACAATTTCTACCAGGCTGGGACTTGCACTGCACAGCTGGGAATGGAAATGGACTGTTGGGGGTTCAGTGTCTTACCCAGGGACAATTTGACATATAGCTGGGACCGGGGGTCTAACCACCTCCCTCGTGTTCCGTGGACGACTGCCTTACCAACTGAGCTACAGCCGCCTTTACTGCATTATTGTAATAAAATCCTTTCACCATCATACCTCCTCTCACCGTCTTCTAACTTGGGTCAAAAAAACCTCAAAGGACCCAAAATACAAATATGCATTTGTTCATGGGTAAATCAAGAGTATGCACTTAAAGGTAACATTTCAGATGTTTTATGAGTAACCATCACAGTATGATCTGGCCAAACTAGGACACTCTGACCCCCGACCCACCATGAAGCTTTAATGAGGCATTTAAATTTTGTTCTGATTTCAGAGCTCAAACTGATATTTAGCCTAATTTTTCAAACAAGTTTGAGGGATAGACACGTATTATTTTAAGGGTCAAAATCAAACCAAAACCACAGACCGAATCACAGACCATCAGCGAACCTCAGCCTCCGACCTCCAGTAACTACAAGTCTCCTGCTAATCACCAGCCCGTCCTCACTGATTTGCCTGTCTTTCTTGTACTTGAACTCACCCTGGGGTTTGCTATTGTTCCTAAACCAGTGTCCCCTTGGGCACTTTCAGGAGGAACCCCATCCAGTCCAAGACTCTTTAGCTGCCCTAGACCCTGCCCCTGTGCCATCTGACACCTCGACTTTTATTGAGTCGGTCGAGCTCCTGCCAGCTCCCGAGGTGCCCAACAAGCCAACTGCTCCTGAACCTGCTCGGCTGGCAACCGATGCCAAACGCCTCCTTTGCCTGAGGAAGTCAACACCCTGCCTTTTCCTCGGAGAGACTGCAATGTCTCTAAAGAAGTGTTCTTTGCTGACTTGAAGTTTTTGGACTTGTTAGTCACACTTTGGAGTCAAGAACCTGGATTTGCCAAGAATGTGGCCTTCTACAGGTGGACGTATACTCCCAGCCCAGTCACCTCCCCTTCAGGAAACGTTGTGTCTGCCAGTCACCGGCCAGGACGTGGTCTCCACCCTGATATAATCAAAAATGCTAACCTGCAGTTCGTCTCATCTGTTCTAGGTCCAGAGTCAGCATGCACTCTACCACTCGCTGAAACTGCTCTTAAGCTGGACAACGACCCATCTGCTTCTGAGCCATCTTCTGTGTCTGTCTCTGAACCAACCGACCTGTCTGTTCTGGAACCTTTCTCTGAGTTGGCCGACATCAAGGCTGCTCCAGGGTCGGCCCCAGGGTCAGCTGTCAACCCGCCTGTTGGTGTTCCTCCTGGTCCTCTCCCTGTTCCTGAGTTGGCTGACACCATTCCTGTTTCCTTACCAGTTCCTATGTCGGCCGACGTTCGGTCTCTTCCGTGTCCGGTTTTTGGGGCCACTGACATCGCACCGATTCTTGGATTTGCTGAAGACCTACCTGTTCCCGAATCTGTTCCTGAACCTGTTCCTTACTCAGCAAACGTCAAACCAGTCCCTGAAGCAGCCAATAGTAAGGGTTTGGCTTAAGTGGTCCACTTCCTTTCAGCTTTTGAGCCAACCCCTAAGTCAGCCGACATCTCTCCTGTGCCTGAACAATTTGGGTTTTTTTCTGTCCTTGATTCAGCCAGCATCCTCCCGCTTCTGAGTTGGCTGAGGAGCTGGCAGTTTCTGTTAAACCAGCCAGCATTCAACTTCCTGAGCTGACCATCACCCTACCACTTCCTGGGTCAGCTGGCGCTCTACCTGTTTCTGAACCTGTCCCTGAATCGGCTGGCATCAAACCTGATCGTGAGTTGATCAACGTCCCTTCTGGGCTTTCTTCTGGTCCTGCACCTGTATCTGGTTTGACTGACCCCTCACCTGCCGCTGTACCTACCTCTGGTTCAGCCAACACCTCACCTGTTTCTTCGTCTTCCCAGGGGTCAGCCGACGTCCTTCTCACTCATGAGTCAGTTGACCACACATCTGCTCCTGCCCCCAAGGCAGTCGAGGACCTGCCTGTTTCTGCCCCTGAACTGACCAACACGGAGTCTGATCATTGTCATGATCAAACGTGACAAAAATACCCCCGGACTTATCTGGAATGGGATTAGTCCCTGTGGTATTTTTGTTTCTCTGTTGTCCCTGGCACTGTTGTTACTAATTTCACGTTTTAGTCTATTTTCTTGTTCAGCTTCCTTAGTTTTCCCCCACTACTACATTAAGGTTTGCTTTCTATTCTTTAGGCTGTACAGCCCTGTATTGTGTTCTTTAGATTGAGCTTTAACACTTAGGTCCCTTTTCACTGTTTTTGTTTAGTCAGTTGCTTTGTTATAATGTGCCCTTCCTGTCCTCGTTTTTCAGACTGTTTTTCTGTTGTTTCCTTTACTGCACTATTGTAATGAAATCCCTTCACCATCATACCTCCTCCTGCCGTCTCCTAACTTTGGTCTTTAGACAAAAACCCTTACAGGACCCAAAATAGAAATACGCATTTGTTCATGGATAAATCAAGAGGATGCACTTAAAACTAACATTTTAGATGTTTTTCGAGTAAAATTAAGACATCACAAATGTGACAGAGTGTAATCTTTCTAGCCCTACATTTGTCTACTCATTGTCTCTCTCTCTCTCTCTCTCTCTCTCTCTCTCTCTCTCTCTCACACACACACACACACACACACACACACACACACACACTTCAGCCTGTGTGCAAAACATGCAGCTTTTCAGTCCATCGCAGTAACTTGCTGAGGCTGCTTCTTTGAGTTAATTCTCACCTGTTTAATGACCAGCAGCAGGATGGGGTCATAAATGTATGTGTGTGTGTGTGTGTGTGCGTGTGTGTCTGTGTGTGTCTGTGTGTGTGTGTAACATGTTCTAATTTAGAATCTATCCCACCAGTAATAATATCAACATGTTTAATTACTTAAAAAAATACTACATGTTCAACAGCTGCTGTCACATCTTCAGCTTAGACAGTAGCACATCCTGTCTTTTTTTAAAACTGCCCCAGCTCCCTTCTTCTTTTTTCTTTCTGTGTCTCTCTCTCTTTCTCTCTTTATTCTTTCATTCATCATGTTGACAACAGCACAGCTACTTTTGTGAAATGGAGAAAAATGTTTAAGTCAGCTTTTCTGTCTCTGTCTCTACCTCCCTTCCCCCATCCCTCTCGGCCATCTAGATATGTGCATGTAACCGTGTGAATGTGTGTGTATATACATATAATATTGTTATTTTTTTGAGGACCAGTTTGGGTTTTTCACACTATGGTAGCAAGGACATGTTTAAAAGTCACTTTCTGAGATTATCAAAGAGCTGTTTGGTGGTTAAGATTTAGGTTAAGATTAGTGTAAGGCTGGATTAGGGTTATGCATTTACTTTTGATGGTTGGTTTTTTGGTTAGGGTTACATTTACACTCTTGTGATTTTACTATGTTCAAAATATGCCACAAAAAAAGATACTTGCGGTTTTTATATATGTGCAGTAAAAATCATGGAAGTACCACTGCTTGAACCATATACAGTAGGACTCACATACATCTATGTACATATCCACCTAATGTTGGTCATCAGTAGTTATTGTACAGTTAGTTGCTGAACAGGTCCATGGCTAAATTTGTGTTATTGGTCTAGAGCTTATTTCAAATGTACTATTTTCATTTGGAATCTTCTTTTGCTGTATTTGTCAATGTGAAATTTATAGAGATGTCACTGACTGGAAAGCAAGCCATCAGTAGGCTGATCGTACAAAGAAAATAAATTAATATACTTCAAACATATACTTAAGGAAATGTATAAAACTGCCCCACAGACCAAATACACAATTGCAGATTAAAATTAAATAATTTGGAACACCCAAAGAAAGTCAAGTTAGAAATCAGCCAATTAGAGGAGAGAAGACCCAAATTAATATTATAGAGCTAATCTAAATCCCACAGTCATGCCTCAACTGAATCGCCAACAAGACACTATTTTGATTAAAATCATATCATCACAAACATGTGTGTGCGCACACACACAAACGATTATGGAGTAATTGTTGCATGTTGCATAAGAAAGAAAGGCAAAGAGTATTAGTATTTACTGTACATGGTTTGCATGAGCTTTGTCTCTCACACACAAAGACACACATATACATACTTCTTACTTACTTATTTACTTCTTACATACTACTTTATAACTGTTTACATGTTTATGTTAGTTTGTGTGGAAAAATTTGAGTGTCAACACTTTTTGTATGGTCCTCACAGTCTCAAATGAGATTGACAGAAACTTTGCGGCTTTGAGGCTACAGACTAAATTATGTCAGTGAGTGTTCCTACAACTATCAAAAGCCATGTGTGTGTGTGTGTGTGTGTGTGTGTAGGTTACCCTTGATTAGGCCTCTCCTCTCATCCTCAGTCATGTTGATAAGGCTTTTGTTGGGACTACTTAATCTTCATTGAACATTGAAGCAAAGGTAGAGGAAAAACTTAGCCATGGGAGGATGACAATTAAATTTTAAACTGTGAGATAAGGCCCTATCTGTGACTCCCACCTTTCTACTCCGTGCTGGTGCACTCAGACGCTTTGAGAGGTTGGAGATGATATATGCTTTTAGCTGGTAGAGACGGCCTGTGGGTGGATGGGCTGAAATACATCGCCTTTAATTTCTGGCTGCCATGATAGCGGTGGGCAGCCCTTGAGCCATGCCAACCAGGCCACTGCCAGAGCCATTACCTTTTTAATTATGCCCCATCCACTGGCTCCATGTGGAAGTCCCAGAGTTGCAGCATGAGAAGAAGGTACTTTTTTAAATATCAGGCTGGCTTCTTATACAAGCCAAAGTAGTTTTGCTGCTTCAACACTTAAACTGTAGGCTTTACTGTACTCTGCTGCAGTGTGTGTAAGATTTGGGTAAAGCTAGTGTGTATGCACATGCAGATTCATAGTAGTTTATGTTGTCTTTTCACCGGCAGAAATGTAGTTATTCAGTTTCATTCTGGACAAACTGTCTTCAGAATGATCGACAGCAGACATTTACTGGACAAAAAAAAAAAAAAATGGATGATATAAAATCAGCACTATTTTTATATTTATTGAATTTGTTTATTTTATTGATTTCTTCCTGCCTGCTGCAGAGGGAGCAAGTTAAAACCAGAAAGCTAACAGTGACAATGAGAGCTAGTTTAATTAACAAAGACACTGCTAAAAAGTTTGTAACAGCTTTGAATAGATTCAGGCAGCTGTCTGTGGCGATAATGCTTCACGCGGACGTATAGAGCCCACATATTATAAAAGAAACAAATAATAGGTTACAGTATCAGTTAAAGAACTTCTCTGTGCAATGTGCTGCAATAAAAATTAAGTAATAATCTTTTCCCTGTCATGATAAGCGAAATACTGTAATAATACTGTAATAATAAAAGCCATTTTTTATATCTGACCTCATGTTGTTAGTGAGGCAATGGTGGCTAACACTGACTTACATGGTACTGGTTTACAAACTAACTGTACCTCGAGGTATCACAGGTTTGTTACTGAAAAAAATTAAAGTATTTCCAAGCCCCTTTTAAATAAACTCACTCTATCTGCAACCAAGGCGGGATGTAAACTTTTACCCATTATTACCACACGGTTGTTGAATTATTAGTTTGTTTCTGTCATAATTATGACATTATGTGACTCCTGTCCCTGATGCAGTTTGTTCCGTGCATCGCAGGGAAGTGTGGTAGATTGCTGCGATAGTGCTGATTTCTTCTTAAACGAATTAATCCTAATTTTCTTTCCATTCAATTATATCTTCAAGTTTAGAATATTAGTTGACAGCCTTGTAGTGCAGACATACGTGACAGCTAACATGCACATGCATATTCATGTTTACAATAAATAGATGAGAAATATACAGTATAATCTGTTTCTCTGTAAAAAAAAATGTCACTCCATGTATAATGAAATATAATAAGTTGAAATATTACAGTAGTATAGGCAATATGATCTATTACAATAACTTCATAGAATTTTGTATAGGGATCAGATTTGGTTTTATTTTAGCAAACAGCAATCGATTAAAGTATGACCAGACTGGCTCTGATCAGCTCAGGACATCAGCAAACAAAACTGTGTTTTTATCTCCTTATCTTTTTTTTCACTTATGCCCTAAATGCCACAATATACACAAACGAAGACAAGTAGATGTAGTTTCAACAAAGGAAGAATGTAAAAACCTAGTAAAACAAAATACTGTGGAACAATGTGTCCCTTGATGTCCACATAGTTCATATTTAGGTGGAGCGTTGAAATTGCAGAAGTAAGCCATTTTTTCCCTTTACTCATTTAATTGTTGTCCAGGATCAGGGTCTAGGGTAAGAACATAATAAAAACCATCTGATCATAACGGATCTTATGCAAATGCGACCTCAGACAAAGAACACATAGCTTTTTTCACCATGCCATTATTGATTAACAAAAATGTTGCCAAATAGGGAAAAAAATGTGGGCAATACTTTGTATCCCAATACTGCTCCCATAGGTTTTAAGAGGGGAAGTTGCAGCCAGGAGCTGCCAATTAACTGATCATCAGCTGGTGTTAAGCCATCTATAAAAGCAGAAAGTTTAGAAGTTTGCTGCTCTGGAGCATTCAGGTGTGGGACAAACATAAACAGGGGTCATAGAGAAGCAGTCGTTGACCATGTCAATCTGGAAAGTGTTAGAAAACTATTTCCAAATAATTTTCAGTTTAACGTGAGAAACATTATTCACAAATAGAAAGGATTCAAGACAGTTTCCATTCTTCCCAGGAGTGGACGTCCCAGCACATTGAGCACGTGGTCAGACTGAGCAAAACTCAGAAAAAAAAATACATCTCAGACCCTACGTGTCTCACTAAGCATGTTTA
Organism: Channa argus; assembly: GCF_033026475.1. Taxonomy (NCBI): domain Eukaryota; kingdom Metazoa; phylum Chordata; class Actinopteri; order Anabantiformes; family Channidae; genus Channa; species Channa argus. The sequence continues at coordinate 27,380,780 of NC_090203.1, read as the reverse complement.
ATGTTACAGTCCAACAGAAACTGTCACTGTCAAGCGCAGCAGTGGATGGGTGATGATTTAAGCTTGGTTTGCAGACATGGGCACCTTGCATTCATTGAGTTGACCATGAATTCCAATATATACCAGGGGATTCTAGAGGCAAATGTAAGGGCATCTGTCTGACAGCTAAAGCTTCGTTGAAATTGGGTCATACAACAGGACAATGATCCGAAGCAGACAAGTATCAGAATGGCTGAAACATTTTTAAAAAATCAAGGTTTTGGAATAACCTAATCAAAGTCCAGACCTCAACCCAATTGAAATGCTGTGGCAGGACATTAAGAGACCTGTGCATAAGTGAATGGGCCAAAACCTCAATGAATTTAACCAATGTTGTAAAGAAGAATGGGCTAAAAGTCCTCTACAACAAGTGAGTCATACAACAATAAAGCCATACGGGAAATTATTACTTTATAAGTTATTGCTGCTGGACGTGGATCTGCATGCTACTAAATCATGGGGGTACGTAGTATTGCCGACATGTTTTTTTCTGTTTGGCTTCATTTCTGATAAATAAATAATGGCGCAGTAAAAAAAGTTACATGTTCTTTGTCTGAGGTTGTATTTGCCTAAAACATAGAATTAAAAGAGGGGTTCAAATGTTTGCAAATAACTGGATGAAGACCAGTAAACTTACAAAGCAAGCTGGTGTAATATTTTTGCTGATATGGGAGCATGATGTGGCCATGCTGTTACAGTACTCTGCACAGACTGATGATGGTGATTTATATTCACTTTCATAGATTTGTATTACCTATATGCCTTTTCTTTTGTTACATTGAGATTCATCATGGCATTTAAATCAACCACTCAAGCTCTCCACTGAGCCAACACATGCTCAGCATGTCCCCGTCTGTGTAAGCCTAGGGGGAGAAAGTCTCACTGTAGCATGGCTGTACTACACCACTTTAGAGCTGCAAATGTGGTGGTTTCAACACACTTAAAGAACTGGTTAATAAATAATAGCCAGCCTCTCCCCAGCCCCCCACCACCCAACATAATAAATCTATTACAATGGCAGACCATATAGTTTCCTCTGTTTTAACTCAATAATTGATGAAGACAAATTCCTCCAGGCACTAATTAGATCAACAGGAAATTAGTATTTATTGGAATACAGGCCTCTGGAAAAGGTCATATTGAATATTTGCTCAACATCTAGCCTTCCATGCAACACGCTCTCGTGGTTATGTAAAGTTTTTAATGGAAAGTCTATTGCCCGATACAGTGAACCACATTTCAACAGTGGTAAACTAGACAGAAGAAAGAGTAGAGAGACAGAGATAACAGGTGTTTTTTTTTTTTTTTAAAGTTACAGCATAGCATAGACTGGCTTAGCTTCCAATACATTAACATACAGTATTTACAGTAAACAATGGGTGAGGAAGTCTATTGCAGCAGGGACCCCCGCCACAGGGGGTGCCAGGAGAACTAAGCAAAGACAATGTTTGCAGTGGAGAACAATGCTTTTCAAAAAGGCCCCGATAATGTCTTATCCCCAGCTTTCAGTATTTAATACCTGTTTTAACCTAGTCTATCTTCAGCAGGCATTTTATAAACAACTTCCTGCACTGGTGCACTAGTGCTGCCACTTTGTGTGGGACCAACTACAGTTGTGTAACTTGTGCAAACCAACCTCTCAGTGTGTCTTTGTGCAAGTAAAATCAACTATGATGGCAAGATGCACAATGGGCGTTTTGTTGGTGTAGAGGACAACTTTCACACACACACACCAAGAAATAGATGGCAGTTTCTCCACTAAGTGGACAAGATAATGAAATCATCTGGGAACATGAGAAGTAGAAGATCTGTGCAAACATGTAACAAATTAGAATTAGAATGGATTACATTAGATTATACAGGTGTCTCTAATAAAGTTGCCAGTGAGGTTATGATCACTGCTTTTATCTTCTAGAAAATATTCTACTATTGTAAGTAGAATTCTACTTAACTTTTTAATTCTTATTCTAGTGATAACCAATAACATTGAATCAAAAATCTATCTCTATACACATGGCAGGTTTTTCATCCCTTTGCTGCACACAACACCATGTCACTCTTTTTTTAAGTTTGTTATCTGGATAGATTGAAAGCTCCAAACATTTTCCAGTACAAAATCCCAATTGTTGTCAGAAGACAATACAAAATAATAAGTAAGTAATGAGTAATGAGTAATAATTCTCCTTGTTTGCAGCTAATCTTGTAGCTAGTCGTAGTTAGTCGGTCACTAATCTTGTTAAAACTTTCCATTACGTCACATTGTATAGAACCTCTCAAAGGAAACCAGCCTACGTTCACATGACACAATGTTTTCTAAGGTAAACACTTGAAAATGCTACAAATGAATGTGAGTCTAAACATAGCCTCATAAAAAATGCAGAAAAATATCATCATTACCGTGCAGCTATGGCTCCAGTGGTGATGCCTTTCAAGACTCTTTGATTCGCACCTAGACTTAACCTTGAACAACCATTTTTTTCATTCAAATGTTTTGTCTTAAAGTTGCATAATATGTCCTGGAATATGATCCATAGTCCGTGCACATCTGTGCACAGCATGTGCACGTTTGCTTACGAGTTTCTGTGCTTGACGGTGAATGTACTACAAGTTTGGGCAAATAATAAAAACCATAGGCTGATAAATTTCTATATGTAAGTTGCAGTTAAACAAGACAAAAATTTGCATTTAAAAAGATAAAATCCACCAATGAATTACATTTAATTGTAGCAATTTGTACATGAAAGAATTACTTTTTGCTGTAATCATTCCTAGTGTTCATACTGACGGTTATGTGCTGTTTTTTTAAGTTTAATTCATACATGTTTTTTGCATTTACATTAAAAATGTCTTGTTACAGCCAGTACTGCAAACCAAGACCAATATCCCTTTCAAAGTACATATTGTAATATGTCCATTGCTTTGCAGTAGACTTTGAATGTAAAGCTCTTGTTCAATAAGCAATTTTAACTGGGTATTGGTGTTTGGGTGTCACCTGAAGAGGTGAACATGATCCGTCCCACTTCCCACCCGGTGGCAGCTGCTACAGCTTCACACCAGCTCCAAGAGGTAATTTATGGAAAATAATAGATAAGTAACTAGTTATTAGAGAAAAACAGGTGGAAAAGACAACAGAAGAGGTGTCTCTCACCAGGGACATCAAGGAAAGATGGTGCTTTAACTGCCGGCTGTTTATTCTGCTATAACTAGTTTTAAATTGTTAGTTTTTTCTCTCACTTATAGAGTTTAAACCTCTGACTTTGATGCACAACACCATACACACTAAAACCACCTGCTACCCCTGTGTGTGTGTGTGTGTGTGTGTGTGTGTCATTAGTATTAAACTAACCTGACAGAGGTCTGATGGATGGTTTGTTGTCCTTGCATTGTCCCAGAGCTAGTACACTAACCATGAATTCCTCATATTGCTTTCAGTCCTGCTTTAGTCTCTCCTTTAATCAGCAGCTTGCTCATTAGCTTTCAATATGCTAATGCAGCCTGTGCCTCTCTCTTTCCCACTAGTTATGCTAACTTATTAGCTCATATTAGCATCAGGACTGATTATATACAGCTCAGCCCCCAGTGAGCGGCCCAATCAGCTTCACTTGCGTTTGTGTACATCTGTAATACACACTGCAAATGTGATTCACCTTAACAAGCTGCCGAGTCTCCCATAAAGCATACTAGTCATTTTAGTCACAGTGAGCTGTCATAGAATTTGTTATGATCATCGTTTCATCACTGACATCATAATAATGTATTCTCAGGGACATCTATAGTTTTCTTTTTAGCATCACTGTGTTCCATCTTTGGAATGTCCACCCATTAATAGTTCACAAATTCCACTGTGTGCTGGACCAAATGAGATCACAAACTTATCATAATCATTTTTCTTAAATCAGCATAACAGTCATTACAAACTGCACGAGATGTGTGAAAGGACAGGAGAGGCCAATGACTGAACAAGGCTTTGATGGGCTTATTATTCTAACTCTGATTTATGGTAATTGAGCTCTAAGTGGAGACAGTTATAATTAATGGTAAGGAGGAAAGGCCACTTCTCTCTCTCTCCCTCTCTTCCTCTTTCTTTGATTCATCTTTCCACCGGCTTCATTTCTTCTTTTCTCCACAAAAACCAAAATATGTGGCCTTCAAATTAAAACCCACACTTTTAAATTTATATTGATAGAATCCCCCCCCCCCAAAAAAAAGGTGTTTCAGTGTGTAAGGGGTAAACATAGCCTTGTCAAATCAATGACCGCCGTCAGTTCATATTAAGGTCAGACACTCAAGGCAGCACAGCTAACTACTAATTCAGTAATTGTGCACTTTAAATCTAGATATATAGAAAACAATTTGCCTATATGTATATATATATATATATATATATATATATATATATATATATATATATATATATATATATATATATATATATATATATATATATATATATATATATATATATATATATATAATCTTGATTTGCACAATCTACACCGATCAGGCATAATATGACCACATGTGCAATTTTCTGCGATCCAACACAGTGGCTCTGCCATCAATTCTACTTTTACAAGGTTATACTTTCTCCGTTTTTAGGTTACAAGTGTCACAAAGGTGATAATTCACCTTATTCATGGTAAATAGACTGGCTGGCCAAAACATTACAACCCCCTCTTCTTACAATGCACTAGAATACAACACCACTACCCTTTTTGACCTCCAAAATAAACAGAGAGTAGATTAATCACCAAATGTTATGCCTGATCAGTGTATATATTATTTCAATAGAATGTCTAAGGATCACTGCTTTTAGCTTCATGTGTTTTTGTTGGGGATTAAAATGATAATTTGCTGTAGTGCGTGACAGTGCAGCCAGACCGATCCTTTCAGCACCTTATACACACTTTCTTATGTCAGCTGTGGAGCTGGAAAAATCAAAAAATCTATATGTTCCATGGTTAAAAATCCACACATTTTTTCATTTAAGATTAGAGCTATAAACTGGACACATACTTTATTTTGTATGGAGAAATGTATTCGTGAAGGTGGACGAACGTGTTTATTAGCAAATTGGATATCCATCCTCAAGGACAACCCCACATTCGTTTCTGGGGAGGTAAACGCTCTTAAATAAACTTCTGTTTAAGGTGATAGAGGTTACAGATAACATCTCAGCTTCTCTGCCATTCCCACAGCCGCACGTCCGTCGTGGCTCCAAATGCCCAGTCTAACAAGCACGAGCAGGTGAAATTCATTCGGTCATATAAGTAACTGCTCTGTGGACACCCTTGATACCCTCAGGAGATGCAAAGAGTTGGTGAGCCAGCAGAAAACCAGGAAGTCTGCAGGCCCAGATAATATGAGCCCCTTTTTTCTAAAAGCCTGTGCTGAAAAAACTGGCAGCACTCTTCACGGGAATTTTCAACAGATCCCTGGAATTGTGTGAAGTCCCCCCACCCTTTAAATATTCAATCATAATTCCAATCCCCAACAAAACTTCTATTACAAGACTAAATGACTACAGGCCAATCGCCCTAATGTCTGTAGTTATCAAATCCTTTGAACAACATTTAAATCCAAACAGGGCAGGAGATCTTGGACCACCTCGACAGTCCTGGGACACATGCACAGGCTTTTGTTTGTGGATTTTAAGTTGCCGTTCAACACTCTCACTTCAGAAATACTATCCTCCAAACTCTCCGAGCTCTCTAAACCCACCTCCAAAAGTCACCAGCCTCCTGACCAACAGGACTGAGTAGGTAAGGATGGGAAAAGTTACATCCTGTACACTGCAAACCAGTATTGGTTGTTTCCTCTCCCATCTCCTTGTCTCCCTCTACACAAACAACTGCACCTCCAGTGACTCAGGTGTCACGCTTTTGTAGTTTGAAGACCTCATCCAATTTGCTAATAAGACTTCATACCAATGGAAGATTAATCAGTTGCTACTATGGCAATGTCAAAACAACTTAAAGCTGAATATGCTCAAGACTGTGAAGATGCCCCCCAAATTGCCTTCCCTCATCATATCCACCAGCCCTGTGTCAACTGTGGAAACCTTCAAATTCCTTGGGTCCATCATCTCCTACCACTTGAGGTGGGAGAATAACATCAACACTATTGGCCATTTAGGTTGTGATTTAAGAAAGTTTCAAATCTCAGATTCAAGTTGAATCTCAAGTATTTTGTGGACAAATTTATTCAAGACTTGACTTGAATAAAACTTGAGTCCAGCTTAAAGCAGTTAGTAGACAGACCCTACTGGGCCAATCCAATGTCCTAAAATGAAGTTTCTATACAACTAAACTGCAAACACATACGTTTTCCAGAGGAATGTCTTTACAACCGTGTTTTGTTTTTCGTAAACATAATGACCATATGTTGACATGTAACAAAAGGCGAGTTGCAAATGAGATAATTTTGAACATATCAATAAAAATTTACAAGATATTGATATTTTTGTCGGTCAAAAATATCCAGTCTTGTAGTGAAAAACCCTGTTTTGTTTTCTACTGAAATATGTGATCTTGCAGTACAACAGCCAGTCTGCCTATCCTGCCAGCTTGGTATTAAAGCTTTCTATGGTTGTGTTAAGGCAGTTACAGCCGCTGGTTAAGGTAAGAGGAAGATCGACACCTGGCTTAATAGAGGAAAATGTAATAGTCACTTCACACACAACATGTTTAATTGCTTTCAAACAAATCAATGATCTTTCTCTAACCCTAACATAAGTGGTTTTCTAGCCTGAATCGGAATCAGGAACCTAGGATTGATCTTCGGCTGGTGGGATGACCTGTGCATTGTACATAAACTACCAACCACCTCCTTGGAACTTTCTTTCCATTACAAAACTACCCTTTCAATTATTCACAAAATACCCTGTATTAGAACATATTGATAACCTGATCTGTATATACTGTACAAAAACGTAATTGCGTTAAAATTTAGGACACGGAGTTGACTGGGCTTCTGCAGGCTGCTGACTTGGCAGAGATGGAAGCCATACGACATAATAAGTTGTACATCTCCAGGTTATTTCTGCTACTGGCACTACAACCAGCCCAATCTCATTACCAGGGAGTCAAAGAAAAAGCCAATTTGTCTCGTCCTTTGGGGTTACATAGTGGTAATGGTTCCCATTTGCATCGATATTAAGCGCACAGGGCTGTCAGTCAAGTACTATACAAATCCCGCAGTGTTAATATTTGACGCCTAAAGCAAGGACGACGTATATAAGGCATAGGGAGGTTGTTGCATGGTATAACAAGTCACGGGTAATTCCCACGAGACATAGCTTTGAATCCAGCGTGAGACACTGTGTGCTAAGTATTATTGTTCCGCTATGTTACAGACATGATTATTAATTCAATTCAATTCAACTTTATTTATAAGGCGCCAATTCACAACAAAGTCATCTCAAGGCACTTTACAGAATATAATATATATATAGAATATCTATAGAGATGCATAGAGAGAACCCAACAATTCCCCTTTGAGCCCTAGGCAACAGTGGAGAGGAAAAATTACCTTTAATGGTAGAAACCACCAGCAGAACCAGACTCAGTGCATTGGGGGGTGGGTCCCCCAGCAGTCTAAGCCTATAGCAGCATAATTCAATTCAATTCAATTCAACTTTATTTATATAGCGCCAATTCACAACAAAGTCATCTCAGGGCACTTTACAGAATAAAGTCAAGATTATAAAGATATATAAAGAGAACCCAACAATTCCCCCTGGAGCAAGCCATAGGCAACAGTGGAGAGGAAAAACTCCCTTTATGGAAGAAACCTCCAGCAGAACCAGGCTCAGGGTGGACGGCCATCTGCCTCGACCGGTTGGGGTGAGTGGAAAGGGGAGAGAGAAAAGAACAGAGCAACAAAAAGCAACAACAAAACATCGGGCAGATTGGTAGGATCAGTAGCTTCACGCTGGAAGACACACAGCTTCAAAGCCGGGGGACACCGGCAGAAAGGGACAGAGAGAGGGGGACAGAGGAGGACAAAGACAACTACGGGAGAGAACACACAGAGTTAATGACATACAGTGGTGACAATTGTGGGGTGAGAGGAGAGGAGAGATGGTCAAGAGGAGGAAAGGAGCTCAGTGCATTGGGAGGTGGGTCCCCCAGCAGTCTAAGCCTATGGCAGCATAACTATAACTAACCATATGCTTTATTATAAAGGAAGGTTTTAAGCCTAGACTTAAAAGTAGAGAGGTTGTCTGCTTCCCGAATCTGAACTGGGAGCTGGTTCCACAAGAGAGGAGCTTGATAGCTAAAGGCTCTGCCTCCCATTCTACCTTTGGAAATTCTGGGAACCACAAGTAGGCCTGCATTCTGAGATCAAAGTGGTCTACTGGGATGATATGGTGCTATGAGGTCTTCTATATATGATGGAGCCTGACCATTCAGAGCTTTATATGTAAGAAGCAGGGTTTTAAATTCTATTCTAGATTTAATGGGAAGCCAATGGAGAGAAGCTAGTGAAGGTGAAATATGATCTCTCTTGCTAGTTCCAGTCAGCACTCTTGCTGCAGCATTTTGGATTAATTGCAGGCTCTTTAGGGAGTTACTGGGGCATCCTGAAAGTAGGGAATTACAGTAGTCCAACCTAGAGGTAACAAATGTATGGACCAGTTTTTCGGCATCACTTTGAGACAGGATGCTCCTAATTTTGGCAATGTTCCGTAGGTGGAAGAAGGCTGTTCTAGAGATTTGTTTTATATGTGAGTTAAAGGACAAATCCTGATCAAAAATAACTCCAAGGTTCCTTGCAGTAGTACTGGAGGCCAGACTTATGCCATCTAGTGTAACAATATGGTTGGACATCATATCTCTGAGATTTTTGGGCCCAAATACTATGACTTCACTTTTGTCTGAGTTTAAAAGTAAAAAACTGTGGGACATCCAGGCCTTTATGTCTCTTAGGCCTGAAGCTTTATTAACTGATTATTTTCATCTGGTTCCATAGATAAATATAGCTGGGTATCATCAGCATAGCAGTGAATATTTATTGAGTGTTTTCTAATAATGTTGCCTAAAGGAGACATATATAAAGTAAAAAGTATTGGTCCTAACACAGAGACTTATGAGACTCCATAGCTAACCTTTGTGTGCATGGAGGATTCATCATTAACATGAACAAATTGAAATCTATCAGATAGATAAGATTTAAACCAACCTAGTGCAGTTCCTGTAATTCCAATTTCATGTTCCAGTCTCTGTAATAAAATGTTATGATCAATGGTATCAAATACAGCACTAAGATCTAACAGAACAAGTATAGAGATGAGTCCAGTATCTGAGGCCATGAGAAGATCGTTGGTGACTTTTACCAGTGCTGTTTCTGTACTATGATGAACTCTAAATCGTGACTGAAAGTCTTCATACAAATTATTCCTATGAAGGTGATCACATAATTGTTTTGCGACTAGTTTTTCAATTATTTTAGAAATAAAGGGGAGATTAGATATTGGTCTGTAATTGGCTAAAACACCTGGGTCAAGACAGGGTTTTTTAACTAATGGTTTAATTACAGCTACCTTATAGGCCTGTGGTACATAGCCTGTTTCTAAAGATAGATTGATGATATCTAATACGAACGTATCTATTAAGGGTAAAGCTTCCTTGAGCAGCTTAGTTGGAATAGGGTCTAGCAGACAGGTTGCTGGTTTAGATGAGGTAATAATTGAAGTTAGCTCAGAGAGATCTATGGGTAAAAAGCAGTCTAACAGGGATTTGGGGCCTTATCAATGACTCTAGCACTGTTGTATATGAAGATCTATCTGTAATTTTTGGGGGGAGGATCTGGTGAATACTTTCTCTAATAGCTACAATTTTATTCATAAAGAAAGTCATGAAGTTATTGCTGCTCAAAGTTAAGGGAATAGTAGGCTCAACAGAACTATGGCTCTTAGTCAGCCTGGCTACAGTGCTGAACAGAAACCGGGGGTTGTTCTTGTTTTCTTCTATTAATGATGAATAATATGCTGTTCTGGCATCACTGAGAGCTTTTTTGTACTATTTTTCCAGGCTAAATGAGATTCTTCTAATTTTCTGAAACGCCACTTCCTTTCTAACTTTCGTGTTGCCTTTTTTAAGTTGCGTGTTTGTGAACTATACCATGGAGATCACCTCTGCTGGTTTACTGCCTTCTTTTTTAGAGGGGCAACAATATCGAGTATTGTACGTAGTGAGGCTGCAGAATTGTCAACAAGATAATCTACTTGTGCAGGAGTAACATTAAGGAGACTACCTTCCATTTTATTAACATATGGTGAAGCAAATGATGAAGAAATAATTTCTTTAAATTTGTTGACAGCTTTTTCACTTAAGCATCTGCTATAGTGGAATTTTTCCCTACCTGCTATATAGTCCGTTATTGTAAATTCAAATGTTATTAAAAAATGGTCAGACAGAAGAGAGTTGTGAGGAAATATGGTTAAATTATCCGCTTCAATTCCATACGTAAGGACAAGGTCTAACGTGTGACTAAAACAGTGAGTGGGTTTATTTACATTTTGGGAAAAACCAATTGAATCTAATAATGAATTAAACGCAGTGCTCAGACAGTTACTGTCAGCATCTACATGAATGTTAAAGTCACCCACTATAATGACTTTATCTGTACTAAGCACTAAATCAGATAGAAAATCAGAAAATTCAATAATAATAATAAACTATAATCTTTATTAAAGAGGAAGGTTTTAAGCCTAGACTTAAAAGTAAAGAGGGTGTCTGCTTCCAGAATCTGAACTGGGAGCTGGTTCAACAGGAGATGAGCTTGATAGCTAAAGGCTCTGCCTCCCATTCTACCTTTGGAAATTCTGGTAAACACGAGTAGCCCTGCATTATTCTAACAATACCATGTCACCACAGTCCTTGACATTTTAAATACAAGATTTTTATGTGTGTATACACAAACCAATTAATATGTATTTATTTTTTTAGATAGAGGACATGAATATATTTTTAGCAGTGTAACCATTTCTCCCATAATAATACACGACAGTAAATTTATAAAACTCTTATGTGATATTCGTGTGGCAAACAAAAATAATAAGTTTACTATGTAAAGGCTCTGTTGTAATAGGGGGAAGATTCAGTTACAGCTGCACAATGTACGCAGAATATTCATACCACAAAGCATTCTGCTCATCACACAGCTCATCACTGACACAGTCCTGCCTCCCTGCTGGGGATTCAGCAGATTACTTTTCCAAGACAAGTCAGCGAACAGGAATGACTCTGAGCCCAGTCTGGTTCTACTCTTCCCGTCTCCCTGATTCTCTCCATCCCATTCCCTCCACTCCATACATCTTTTACTCCATTCATTTACATTCCCCCCTCTTCTTCAGTTCCACCAGAGCTTCCTCTGTCCTCTTTCATACCCCAAAGCAGGCATGAGGGGTTAGCCCAAACCATCTCCTTCTGCCATTACACCCCTCATTGGAGTGGACGGTAAAGTGATTAGAACAGGGACAGAGGAGGAGGAGTGGGACATAGATGGGAGAAAGAAATGAGTTTGAGGATGGAGATGTGCTCTGTTCATCTCTTTGGTTTGGATGGAGTGATGGGAGAGCAGAGCAGATGGAGACAATGGGAGGGAAGGGGGATTGAAGTCTGGTTTGAATCAACATGATGGATGTGCCCTGCATTTTACTGTACCTCTTCTTCTCTTCTTACATCTGCTTTTTCACCCCTTTTTTCTTCTGTCCTTTACTTCTTTCATTTTGAATTTTTTACCCCTGTTTTTTATCTTATTGTCCTTCTGTGATGGAAAATCAAGTATGATTAAATTTTAATGCTTGTGTTTCATCTAGGTGTAATGGCAGCTTGTACTCAGTGTACTTTTGAAGGATGTTTTAAATGCTTAACAAAGTTTATCTCATATATATGTTTTGTCCTGAAGCAGACTTTCCCACACTGTAGTGACCCAGAGTCAGTCCATGTTCACATGTGTTTATCAAAGTGCTGAAAAGGGAAAACGTTTCCAGAAAAGGAGAAAATGTCTGGAAGCAGTGGCCTGAGGGTGGAGAATGTTCTGCCCAGCAACAGGAAGATATAAAGTATGACGTTTAGAACTGCATAGGATGGAGAACTGAAACTCTGTCGATGTAATTCTCTCTTGCAAGAAAATAAAAACCTAAACGACATCTTGGATGTTGAGCTTTCTTTATTGATTGGCACTCGAGATGTCTGTGACCAGATATTGTCACCTTTTGCCATGACACCTTCCCTCATCACTTTTCGTTTTCCCTTTTCGAAAACCTCACCTCTTCTTGCAGCTTGTTTTAAGCTTCCCTCCCTCCCCTGCCTGTCTCTCTTCCCTCTGTTGCTTGTCCATTCTCGTTTTATCATTTTTTCTTCCCCTCCCTTTATCTTATCCTCACTTAATATGTTGTAAATGCTTCTTTCCCCTTGTTTTTAATCACCATTTTTATTTTCATTTCACTCTTTTACTTTCTTCCGTCCATAAAGCTCTTTTCCCAGACACTCTATTCTTCCGCCTCTCCTATTTCCTCTCATTGGCTTCTCTTATTTTCTTCTTTCTGCTCCTCCTTTGTTCATATCAGCGTGACCAAAACCCCTCGCTTCAACTGTCTCTCTCTCTGTCTCTGTGTCTCTGTGCCTAGGTGTGTGTCATGTCTCTGTGTCTCCCTGTTGTGGTGACACTGTGACAGCTGTGTGCCAGCCGATCACACCCCGCCTTTGATCACTGTTCTATCTCACCATTGTGGCTAATGAGGGGGGCAGGGTGGGCCCCAAGCCTCCCACACTGCCCTATTTATCTTCCCCAATCCTCTGTCAACCATCCCCTAACCCCCTCTATCTATCTCTCTTTTCTTCATTTAATCCTCTCTATCCTCCTCTATGCTCTTGATGCTTCCTCATTCTTTTTCTCAGTTACTCGTCACTTTGGTTTTTGGAGTAATGCCTCCCTGCAATGTGCAGGTTCAGTTATAGAATTTGGATAAAAACAAATAGTGACTAAATTCAACACTTTTGTTGAATTTTTGAATCATGTTTAAATATTTTTTTTCTGTGAATTCTGTAATGATTTGAGTGGCTCAACTGTAGCTTTTCTTATTCACTTCAGCCATATATAGGGCATCTGGTATAAATGGCTCTTGAGGTCATTCCAAAGTATCTCTTTCAGGTTGAAGTCTGGGGTCTGACTGGATCACTCCCAAAGGCAGATTCTGTGTCTCTGAAGCCATTCTCTAGTGGATTTACTTTGATGTTGAGGGTCATTGTCCTCCTGCTTCACCCAGCTTCTTCTGAGCTTCAGCTTGCAGACAGTCCCCCTGAAATTATCCTGAAGGAGAATTTGATAAACTTGTGCATTAATTTTTTCTTCACAATTGCAAGTGTTCAAGGTGAAGAGGCAGCAAAGAATCTCCAAATCAGGATGCTCCCTCCTTTGTACTTCCCTCATTTGCACTGGGGTGATGGTTTTATGTTGGTACATAGTGATCTTTTTATACCATATGAAGATGCTGTGTTTTATTCCAAAACAATTCAACCTTAGTTTCATCTGTCCACAAGACATTTTCTCATCAGTGTTGTGGAGTGTCAATTCTTTTTGAAGATTGAAGCTTTTTCTTCAACCATAACAAATTTCGGCTTGTCCGTTCTAGGGTTCGCCACAGAGGAACATTGATTTGGCATGAGTTTTTATGCTGGATGCCACAACTCTCCCATTTTTACCCAGGCTCTGGACTGCCACCCTTGCTGGCTGGGCGGGGCCACACCAGGTGGGATGGGATTCGACTTCACAGCCTTCTCCATCCCAATCTAATGGTCTACCACTGATCCACCAGGCCCCCTTTTTCTTCAACCAGTATCAAATAAAAACATTATTACTGGTTATTTTATTATCCACTTTTAGATCCAGGACATCTCATCAAAGCAGATGAATCTGCCAGCACTCCAAGTTTGTGCATGTCCATCTTCTGTCCACCTCTGCATTCATTCTGCTGCTGCCGTTATGAGTTGTATGATCAGTAAAGATCAGTGAGCCTGCTCTAGAAGCAGCAACAGAGCCTAAACCGTGACACTACCTCCACTGTGGTTCACATATGAGATTATATACTTTGGATTATGAACAGAAGTTTGTTCTTTCTGTCACTTTAGTAGAACCTTTGTTCTTCTAATATCTTTGTACTTTTTGGCTAATTCCACCCTGGCTTTCTGATACTTCATGCTGATCACATGTTTACATCTTGCTGTATGGCCTCTATATTTCATTAAGTTCATTAAGTTTTCTTTAAATGGTGGATTTTGAGAACTTCACCCCTGGTCTGTTGAGGTTGTTCGTGATTGTAACGACTGGCCATGTCCAATGTTTGTGCAATACGTCTGTTGAAAATGGCTGCTTCTCTCCCATAGACAGGTCTTTGATTTTCATGTTGATTTAACCTTTAAAATAACCTCTGCATTCACAAGTTAAACACAAGGCTAAAACCAAGAGTAACCAATTAAACATGTTCATTGTTTGAACAAGCAAGGTAATAAAAAAAACCTAGGTAATAAAAAACATCTGCCAATCACATGTTATAATATATTTGGAAAAGATCAAATGTCATTGATCTGATACAAAAGGTGCATATTCTGTGTTGTTTAGGGTATTCAGGTGTAAATACTATCAAATATAAGCTGATGTTCAGAATTTCCATCTGATATCTTGTAGATTCTCTCATTTCCCTCATCCTTGTGTTTTGAGGTACCTATCACCCTGCTCTTCTCCTGCTTTGTGGCCTATTGCTGAGCTGGAGAAATGTAGTTCAAATTCAGGTATGGAAACATATAGGGGGAGAGCAGAGAGTGAGAGAGATGGTGTTAATATTGATCTTAGTTAATTAGATTCCTATTGGAGTCCCATGGGGGATTGTAGTGTTTGAGTCCAGACAGAAGAAAACACAGCTTGAATGAGAAGGAATTCCTTTTTAAACAGAACCTTGTTTGGACACACAGTGAAGAAATCAGTGCTTCTCATATTTGGTATATTCAAATCACTCAGCTCATTGTGATCCTCTTCTCAATTTTCAATAAGACCTCCTATATTTTGTGTTGCAGCTGTTTTCTCAGAAATGGCAGCATTTTTTCTGTCTATGTGTACACTGGGACCCCGTCTATCCAATCATAGCTGACATAAGAAGATGTGGTTCGGTGGTTCCATGAAAAGGTGTGATTACCCAGAACATGTGGTAACACAAAGAATGTGGATTTTAGTAGACATAGCACCATGCTCTAAATAGCTTGTATAAGCTTGGAGATTAGGCCTTCAATTTTTCCAAATTATTTCACAATTTTCTGTCCTCTTGAAATATGCAGAGGCAGCATATTGTATAGTCATAGCAGACTAAGCTATGTTTTCTAAATGAAGAAAGTGTGAAAATGATTCAGGTACTATAACGCATAGTATTGTGTATTTTTCTATATTGTACTCCAGACGCAATATACTGTTGTAAGTAAGGTTTAATTATGTTGCACCTTTTAAAACCAGATATCAAAATATGATTTACATTAAAATATTAAAGTAAGAAAAATCAACATAAATAAGACCTACATACAATAACATACATAATGGAAGAAACACTGATTAAAGGAACATGACTCAAATGAAAGTGAAAATAAATACAGTGGCTTGCAAAAGTATTCATTCATTCAATGTCTTGTCACATTACAACCACAAATGTAAATGTATTTTATTTGGAATTTATGTGATAGTCTGCAAAAGCGTGAGACTTGATAGTGGGGAGGAAGTTTACCTTCCAGCAGAATGATGACCCTAAACATACAGCCAGAGCTATTCAATTCAACTTTATTTATATAGCGCCAAATTACAAAAAAGTAATCTCAAGGCACTTTACAGAATAAAGTCAAGATTATAAAGATGTAAAAAGAGAACCCAACAATTCCCCCTAGAGCAAGCCATAGGCAACAGTGGAGAGGAAAAACTCCCTTTAACGGAAGGAACCTCCAGCAGAACCAGGCTCAGGGTGGACGGCCATCTGCCTTGACCGGTTGGGGTGAGTGGAAAGTGGAGAGAGAAAAAATAGCGACAAAAGCAACAACAAAACATCGGGCAGGTTGGTAGGACCAGTAGCTGCACACTGGAAGACACACAGCTTCAAAGCCCGGGACACCTGCAGAAAGAGAAAGAGAGAGGGGGACAGAGAAGGACAAAGACAACTACGGGAGAGAACACACAGAGTTAATGACATACAGTGGTGACAATTGTGGGGTGAGAGGAGAGAGGGTCAAGAGGAGGCAAGGAGCTCAGTGCATTGGGGGGTGGGTCCCCCAGCAGTCTAAGCCTATAGCAGCATAACTATAACTAACGATATGCTTTATTAAAGAGGAAGGTTTTAGGCCTAAACTTAAAAGTAGAGAGGGTGTGTACTTCCTGAATCTGAACTGGGAACTGGTTCCACAGGAGAGGAGCTTGATAGCTAAAGGCTCAACCTCCCATTCTACCTTTGGAAATTCTGGGAACCACAAGTAGGCCTTCATTCTGAGATCGAAGTGGTCTACTGGGATGATATGGTGCTATGAGGTCTTCTATATATGATGGAGCCTGACCATTCAGAGCTTTGTATGTAAGAAGCAGGGTTTTAAATTCTATTCTAAATTTAATGGGAAGCCAATGGAGAGAAGCTAGTGAAGGTGAAATATGATCTCTCTTGCTAGTTCCAGTCAGCACTCTTGCTGCAGCATTTTGGCTTAATTGCAGGCTCTTTAGTTACTGGGGCATCCTGAAAGTAGGAAATTACTGTAGTCCAACCTAGAAGTAACAAATGCATGGACCAGTTTTTCTGCATCACTTTGAGACAGGATGCTCTTAATTTTGGCAATGTTCCGTAGGTGGAAGAAGGCTGTTCTAGAGATTTGTTTTATATGTGAGGTAAAGGACAAATCCTGGTCAAAAATAAATCTACGGTTCCTTGCAGTAGTACTGGACGACAGACTTATGCCATCTAGCATAACGATATGGTTGGAAAAAATATTTCTGAGATCCAAATACTATGACTCCAGTTTTGAATACTATGTAATCCAGATCTTTATGTCTTGTAGGGTTGAAGATTGATTAACTGATTTTTTTCATCTGGTTCCATAGATAAATATAGCTGGGTATCATCAGCATAGCAGTGGAAATTTATGGAGTGTTTTCTAATTATGTTGCCTAAAGGAGACATATAAAGTAAAAAGTATTGGTCCTAACACAGAGCCTTGTGGAAATCCATAGCTAACATTCATCATTAACATGAACAAATTGAAATCTATCAGATAGATAAGATTTAAACCAACCTAGTTCAGTTCATCTAATCCCAATTTCATGTTCCAGTCTCTGTAATAAAATGTTGATCAATGGTATCAAATGCAGCACTAAGATCTAACAGAACAAGTATAGAGACGAGTCCATTATCTGAGGCCATGAGAAGATCGTTGGTGACTTTTACCAGTGCTGTTTCTGTACTATGATGAACTCTAAATCCTGACTGAAAGTCTTCATACTAATTATTCCTATGAAGGTGATCACATAATTGTTTTGCAAATACTTTTTCAATTATTTTAGAAATAAAGGGGAGATTAGATATTGGTCTGTAATTGGCTAAAACACCTGGGTCAAGACAGGGTTTTTTAAGTAGTGGTTTCATTTCAGCTACCTTATAGGCCTGTGGTACATAACCTGTTTCTAAAGATAGATTGATGATATCTAATACGAAAATACAATGGAATGGTTTAGATCAATGCATATGTTATAATGACCAGGTCAATGTCCAGAGCTAAATGCAATTGAGAATCTGTGGCTAGACTTGAAAACTGCTGTTGACAGATGCTCTCCTTCAAATCTGACTGAGTTTGAGCTATGTTGCAAAGAAGAATGGAAAAGTTTCACTCTCTAGATGTGTAAAGCTGGTAGAGACATACGTACCCTAAAAGACTTGCAACTGTAATTGCAACAAAACGTGGTTCTACAAAGAACTGCCTCAGCTGGGCTGAATATAAATGCACTCCACAATTTTTTATTTGTAAAAAACCTTTCTTCCATTTTTCTTCCGCTTCACAATAATACCACTTTGTTGTGGTCTATCACATAAAATCCTAATAAAATACATTAACATTTGTGGTTGTAACGTGACAAAATGTGGGAAATTTACTTTTGCAAGGCACTGTACATCTCCAGATGTGTAGTAGTGTCAACAGATCAGTACAATAGCAGAGAAAATTGAAAAGCCACTTCAGCTGAAATTGAGCAAAAGATCCAAATGAGACCTTATATTCATTTAGAAGCTTTTAAACATGTTGCTGGCATCAAAGTTAGCATTCCTTTTATTCTTTCTCTCAAAAACTGTGAAATATCTGAACAGTTTTCGAATTTTGACAGACTGTTATGTTTTTGGTTTGAAATATTTGAAAACCAGAGCTCTAGTTTTACATTTTGTACAGCATCTCAACTTTTCAGGAATTGAGGTTGTACTTTAATCAGCCTTCAGATCATGATGTACAGTAAGTTTAGTTAAAATTTTACTATTATTTTAATTTATTAGTTTATTTATTTAATTTAATTGTAATTTGATTTGGTTAAAAAAATCTACCAACCTTTCTATAGACTATGCTGACAGTTACTTAAACAAGAACTGTGGATGATTGTAGTATTTAAATGGATGAGCAAAAAATAATCTAAAATATAGACTAACACTTAACAGGCACTCTCATCTAACTGTCATCCCTCTAAACTCTGTTGGTTGTCAGTACTGGAACAGACCAGCAATGTGTGTGTGCGCATTTACACGATATTTATCAGCACATATAGATGCATAGCATTGCTTTTACAGTACCTGAAAAGAAATGAATGCTACTACTACAGCATTTTGCAGTCTATTTGTGAATTAAACTCCACATGTGTTTGAAGATATGAATGGTTTGCCTTTAATTCCCACATTTTTTACAGATTTAAAAGCGCGGTCATGGTTGTGTTATCAAAGACTGTGGGCTTTTTCTCACCACAAAGCCCCCCCACAAAACCAAAACCTGCTTACTGTGTCATTTGTCACAGTGTGGCTCATTTGATTCCGTGAGTGATTGATTGGGTGATTGATAGTGGCTCCTTACCCTTGCCCATTCTTTCTCTTTACCTCTTGGTTCCACCACCTCACCTGTCCCAACAGTTGACACCCGTCGCTCTATCTGTGTTCATTGGAGCTGGTCTGACTGGCAGCCTGCCTGGACCCATCCATCCATTCAC
The DNA here is from genome assembly GCF_033026475.1 of Channa argus. Taxonomy (NCBI): domain Eukaryota; kingdom Metazoa; phylum Chordata; class Actinopteri; order Anabantiformes; family Channidae; genus Channa; species Channa argus. The sequence goes on along the minus strand of NC_090203.1, from coordinate 27,361,484 downwards.
ACCCCCCACACCACCCCACTTATTTCTAGCATCACTTCGCATTCTAATTGAATCCTTTCAATATATTCCCGGTGGCTCAATGGGAAGGGTCATTTGTTTCTGATTGCCTCACCACAAACTTAGCGTTAAGCACTTTCTTTATCAGGTGGCCAAGCTAACCGGGTAGAATAAAATGTGTTTGTGGGTGTGTATGGTTTGAGTTAGGCCTGTCTTTCTGTCCATGTGTCTGCTTTCCACCACCTCGTCTTTTTCATTTCTGTGTCTGACAGTATGAGTAGCAAAGTATCAGCTGCAGATCTGCAAGAAGAAGCTGTTAAAACTCTTAATGCTCTTAACATTCACTTAATCTCCTTTGTCTGCGAAATAGTGTTCAGATCAATACATGGGTGTGCCACAACCGGCTTTTTATTAAAAATCTGATATTGCCCAGTCAGTCTTTGTCAAGCTGACAAGGTTTACACAATTTCCATTGTTGCATACTTTTATGAGCTGTGGGATCAATGGTGAAATGGTCGTCTCTATTATCTGTGAATTGTTTCTGATTTGTATACAATTTCAAAAAGAAAATGGAAGCAGAACTGTATGGAGCACGGAGAGTTGAGTTTGCATCAACAGCACACGGGAAACAAGGAGTAATTTAAAATAAGTTCAAATATTCTCAGAAAACAAGTGGAATTAATAAATAAAGGCATGTCTGCAAATTCAACCTGTATTAAGGCCCCTGATCTATCTGACTAATTCTGTATCTTTGTATTCAGTAGTTGACAGTGTTGCACTGGGTTATATGTTCCTTCATTGCCATAAACATACAAGTATGAATTGTTTGTTATACAGCACAAGCTGCTAGCTCTACTCTGGACCATTTGTTTATGACCTTAAAATTACACCTGCATGTCCGCATGGCATTTTGTCTTAGGAAACACACACACAAACACACACACCTCACTCCACAGGTGTTTCCTTTTTTTTTTTTGATTGGCCACAGGATGGTTTAACAACTTGTTTGTGGCCGCAATTAAGTCTGTTTTAGAAACTCTAAGATGTGCATACAGGATGTATTGTCCTTGTTTGTGTGTGTTTCTGTGTGTGTGTGTGTGTGTGTGTGTGTGTGTCTGCCTGTGTGCTGCACATCACAGTGTTTTTCCCCTCTGATAACTCTCTGATCGACTTCATCTGTCTCTCATCAAGCTCCTGTTAGCCCTGCTGCTCTGAACTCACAAACACCACAAAGCTGCGTGTTTGTGTGTGTGTGTGTCTGTGTGGGTGTGTGGGTGTGTGGGGGTGTGTGTGGGTGTGCATGCACCAGCCTCATTAAATCATCAGACAACAAACCTCCACATCCCAAATCACAGACGTGCCTCTGTGCTATATATCATTAGCATATTACATGATATTAGCATATCAGCTAATGAACACACCTCCTTGTCTTAGATTACATTATGGAGTCTTACCGCCATTGTTGACAATTCTTTCTGATTTATGAGGCAAAGAGGATAAAGTTTACCAGTGTACTCACAGCAAAAAATCGAAGTCATTATACCTTCATTACTTTAGTTAACAGTGCCCGTAATTGTTTATCTGTGTTTCAGTTGTAATTTTTTCAGTATTCTTAACTGTATATTTGCTGCTGCAACACGTAGTAGAGTCACACTGTCAGTTTTTTGCTTTGTTAATGTTGTGACTTAAGCAACCTGTCGGTCAATTTTAAGTTTTTTTGTCTTTTACAAAATTGATGATTTATCTTATTTTCTTCGTTAACGTTGTGTTTTGGTTTATTTTACTCAATTTGGTTCTATGGGATTCTACATTCTAAAATCAGCTTTTTTGGCTTTCTTTAAATGTTGTGCTGATCAGTAGAATTAACAAAGAATGGCAGCAAATCACATTATTAAGGTCATTATACATTATACTTCATCACACTGCCTTTTTGATACGGTGCTAGACAGGTAGCTGTCTAAAAACACTTTACAAAGCACATGTTAAAATTAGAGGTTGAAGTATTAAAATATTTTTAAGTAGAAATATCGTTATTTCTACATTGTAACATGTACATTAGGAAATAAAAACAAGAAAAAAACAAAAATGAAATAGACTCAACTAAACTCAACTAAAAGAAATAATACTGTGATAGAAAGCCAGTTGAATCTTTGGGAGGATAAAAATCAGCCAAAGTGAAAAAGCAGCACTTGTCTCTTCCCTCATCAGCACCATTGCGGTGCCCTTGAGCAAGACCCTTAACCCCAGCTGCTCCAGTGGAGCTGCTCAGTGGCCACAGGTCAGGCTGTGGTTGTACTAGGCAGCTTCCAGATGTGGATGTATGCAGCTGTGTGAATGTGATCAGGGTGTTCCAGAAAAACAGATCTTACCTGAATACACAAAGGATGAAAAAGAAAACAATGATTTAATTTACCCACTAAAAGCATAAAATGCCTGAATCCTGTATCTGGTATGGCTTCAGCTTATGCTGAAGAAAGCAAAACCATCCAACAATTATTTGTTAGACCACCCCGTTTACGCAGACACTGAACTTTAATAATTTGATGCCAATCCTGTCTGAACTAACATCAGCAAAGCTACTGGCTACTATCATGAATACAATATAAAATTCAGTGGCTACAGACAATTAGCCTACCTGTACCTGCAGGCTTGTGCACAGGTGGCTGCAGAGACACTGCAACGGTGAGCATAGGCATTACGTTCCCTCCAGCCAATGTCACCATTCTTCTTCCGATCCTTGGAGTGCTGAGACAGGTTGGCCCCTACCCCTGTTTTCCAGGCATCTACTTTGACCAAAAACTGCTCTGGAGGTGTCAGAATGGAAGTGGAAGAAAAACTCTCTTTAAGAGGTTTGCTCTGCCTGTGGGTTCCATTCAAACCTTGTTTTAACAGATTTAACAGAACTGTAGCCCCTGATAAACCTCCAATAGAAATTTGGAAAACCAAGAAACTTTCATAACTGTTTACAAGTCTCTGGAACAGGCCAGGAGCATACAGTGTTTACCTTGGCAGGGTCCATCTGAATGTGGTCTGCAGATATAATATAATCTAGGAATGAGACTGGCATAAAACTCACACTTCTCTACTTTGATGAGTAGCTAGTTCTGCAAAAAAACGCTGGAAGACCAGTTGAAATAGTTGGACATGTGGACGGTCTCAGAAAAGGACAATAGAAGACTGTCATCAAGATAAACCGAGACAAACTTATTCAGCATGTTTCCCAAAACATCACTGACCAAGTTTTGGATGATGGCAGGATCATTGGTCCGACCAAAAGGCATCATCAGATATTCACAGTGGCTGGAAGGCTTCCACTCGTCACCCTATCTCATGCAGACCAGGTGATAGATGTATTGGGGAATAGAGTAAATGTAGTCATATGGTTAGATAATTAGCAAGCAAGATGCAAACAAGAGGACAAGAAGTCAGGAGTGTGTGTGGAGGAGTGTGTCATGTTTAGAGGACTGCTTAAGATCACAGTACTTTGTTGTTACAAGGCCCAAAGCAATGTAGTAGATGGTGGGTCCTGGGGTCACACGATCTACAAGAAGCTGCAATAAAGGGATTTTATTGCTTCACAACTGACATTAACCGATAACCTAAAAAGGGACAAGAATGATGACTTTCAACTTTGTGCACCTGGTTTCTTCATTCATATTTTGTGAGGGTGGTTCCTTTCTTAGGTTTGAGTATAAATAGAAGGGGTTTGAGAGACACAAGTCAGAAGACACCAACATCCATGTGTTCTTCTCCATGCTGGCATGTATCAAGCTGAATTCTGTCTTCAATTCTTACAAGATCTAGGAAGAGGGAAAATTTCTATCACAGGTGTTTTGGAGGTCTAGTTTGGTGAAGATGTTAGGGTCCTAGATGAAAATGGTTGAATAAGCCCGACCTCCAATGCCTCTGAGATGTACCTTCTCATTGCCTCCTGCTCAGGGGAAGAGACTGAATAAAGTCTGCCTCAAGGTGGAGATGTTGTTTGAATGAGATATATTGTGCAATCATAGGGTCTGTGCGGAGGTAGGGAAGTGGGTCTAGCTTTTCTGAAAACCTCATTGAGGTCTAAGTATTCCTTGGGAACTTTAGAGAGGTTGGGAAAAACTGATTCCCCCATTCTAGAATCTTCCCCATCTTCCAGTCCAAGTGGGGATTGTGGTTCTCCAACCAAGGGATGCCCAGTATCACTGGGTGATGAGGGGACTGGATGACAAGGAGAGAGACAGATTATATATAATCAGGGAGATGGGAGCAGTCTTGTAGGAAACCCAGTGAAGGCTGTTGAGAGAATGCACCTGAAAAGACGGAGGTAAAGGGGTGACTTCGAGTTTAATTTTGAGCCCTCTTTTACCGGTCAGGTACTGGCCCGATTGCCGGAATGATTCTCTCTTCCTTAAAAGATGAGCAACACTGCGCTTTGCAACCCCACTCAGCGGCTGCCCAGCAATTTGCCCGACCAGTTAGAAGTGACAGTGTGTAGGCATCTTTGGCCCACTCTGATGGGAAGGCAGAGGGCTGGAGTTCAAAAGTCACCTCGCACTATTTAAGAAAAGCTCTGCTGAACCCAGTTTCTCCTCCAAACCGCTCAGGCGGAGGCCGTTTGGGCTCCCAATCAGACATGACCACAGTGTTCTGTCCTGTTCCTGAATCTGATGTAAAGGGGCAAGGACAGAAGCTACTCTTGTCACCTTTTCGGACAGGTTATAAGATCTTACTTCAATCAAGTCTAAACACACCTCTTGGCCAATAGCTTCCTGTATCATTGAGCGTCACTCCTGCACCTTGGAGCTAATTGGGTCCATGTTGGCCAGATTTTACTGTAATGGTAAGCGTAGGAACACCAATAAAATAGCTGGATCCAATTAAAGAACCAAAGCTCCGGATGAGGTTTATAGTGATTTATCATAGAAACAGGTACAGGGGGTGTGGATGGGCTTCAGATGGGGAGAACACTCAATGGGGACTGTGGGAGGCCAGGAGAGGAAGATTAGTAGCAGGTAGATACAGATTTAAATTATGCACATTAAGTAGAAGGCTGACTGAGGACATGATGATAATCTGTGCCAGTTATAGGGAGTTGAGGAAAGATGTCTGAAGATCTAGGCGGTGACGAGCGAAAGGTGCGGAGCCAAAATGAGGTGTCCGGTAGTGGATTTAGTGTGGGCATCAGCAGCGTGATATGGCAGCCAGAACTACTAAAGGCAGGGAAAGAGGGTGACAACAAATAATCTTAAGAGACGGGAAAGAGAGAGGAAAAACAGGTAAAACTAAAAACACTGGAGGAAGTGAGGCAGGAAGTGCTGAATTAAAAATAAAAACAAACAAACAAACAAAAAAAAAAACAGAAGTAGAGTTGGAAACCATAACAGATACACTGGCGTGAAAAGTTTAAAAAGACCTAAAAATTTTTTTTTTAAATTTCTATCATTTATGGTTGGTTTTAGTCAATGAAGTAAATGTACTTTGTAAATGGATCATAAAACACAAGAAATGAAAAGCAGTTTTAAGCATATTTGAACATAGACTAATGGACAACTACTATTTTCATGCTAAACTTCTTAGAGATAATTTACAGATAAATCTATAACCTTCTACTGATCAGTTTTTTTTTTCAGGATTTAATCTGCAGATTCTTTTAAATTCAGCATCAATTTCTCTGGTGTTAAAGGTGTTAAAACACCTTAAAATGTTTATGTCCAGTAAAGCATTAGTCTATATTTGTTTTTGTCTATTAAGTTCAGCCAATAAAGGAAATGTGGCAGTGGGCCAAGATGAACACACAGTGGACTTTAGACAACTGGAACAAAGTTTTGTGGCCAAAGTTTGTCAAGTCAAAGTTTGAGATGTTTGGATTCAAGCAAAGAACATCCGTCAGACACAGAGCTCATAAAACGATAATACTGTAAATGCGCCTCTAACAACATCAGTAAAGCAAACAGGTGGAAACATGATGACCTGATGATGATTTGGCAATAGTAGTGTAGGGGATCTGCATCATTTGCCAGCATGGATACCACTCCAGACTGACGAGTCAAGCCATTCCCTCTGGATAATGACTGATTGTAGATAACTTCATTTTGCAGCAAGTCAAGGACCCAAGCATTTTTTTCTGATTGTGTAAGAGTTATCTGGAGAAAAAAGTACCTGCTGGGAAGCTCTCAGTGATGACTTGGCCACCTCCACGACCAAATCTGAACCCTGTCAAGCTGGTGTGGGGAAAATTGGCTTTTGGAAGGTATGCACTAGGCCAAGGAGGAAATCAAAGCTGTTCAAAAGCTGTTCAGTAGAATGTCATAGATTTGTCGGACAGTTAAAGCTGCACAGGGCAGTTTTTTTTTTTTATTAAAGTTTAAATGCAAATTCGATTTGACATTTTAGCACATTCGATCTGTGCTAAAATGTGCCAACAAATGATAATAGAAATACAAATGTTCAGGTGTTGAAAACCTTTTTTCTTGCCAGTATATACAGTAGCATTCTTCACATTTGTGTACAATCAAAGCTTGATATTAGACTGCAAAATGAAGATGTCACTTTTTGGACTTGAATTCATATCATCTTCAGGCTCAGCTTCAGCCTCAGCTTAACGTGATTGGAATTTAGATTAATTTAAGTCAAAATTTAATGAAAATCTTTTGTGTCTTTTTTACTCAAGTTCATCCATCTGCCTGAAATGTTTGTTCTGTTGAAAAGGGTCACAGTTGTGCTGCAGCAGATCCCAGCTGTCATTGTAGAAAAGCCAGGGGCAGGTCACCAGTCTATCTCAAAGCTTATACTCTAAATGACTTCTGTGGTTTTCCATCTTGACCAGCTGGAATCAAACAGCAACTCAGTGTTTGTTATGGTGTAGGAGGTATCATAATTTTCTAGCTCTTAATTCATGGAGGCTTTTGCTTTACTTTGTAATGGATATGATTTAAATTGTGGTTAAGTGAAATACAACAATTTTCTTTTGTTATTTCCACTTATGGTTGATATACCCAGTACCAGCATGTTAGCAAGCTGGGACTAAACAATAGAGATTGTTCAACTTTTTTACAGTTCAGCATGATGTTGACTAGTTGCAGAACACATGTTTACTCCACAACACTGCAGAGGAGAGGGTGGGTGAGGAGCCTGGTGGATCATCGCAGCAAGCCAGCATCAGTGGAAATACTTAGGATATACTAGGAGAGGGCAAACACTACAGTGCCCTGGAAAATATTCAAATCTGTAGTTAAATATAATAAATGTAGAACTGTCCTGCATATTCATTTGAAAAGCTGCCAAACCTGCTATGCAGCAGACGTCAGTTAAACGATTTAACAAAAGCATGTGAATGCAACAATTCATTATGAATATATCAGTGTTTTATCGGCAGTGCATGCAGAGGGTTTTAGAGAATAGACACCTGAAAGCTTGAGACCAAAGAGATCTATACACGTATAATGCCAGACAGACTGCTGCTAACATTGCTGATCATTTATCTTTACGAAGGGTTTTTTGTATAGTTTTTTTGTATATGGTGATGCAAATAACATTAACTTAGCCGAGGGTGCAGATCTAGGGTGCAGTTAGCTGTGAAGGCAGTTTCAGCCCTACCTGAAGTAGCCAAGGTCTTAGATCCAGAAGTCACTGGCAATACGACTGCATCGCTGGGAGGTCGTGATTGAGTCCAGAGGTGCAACCCCTCGCCAAGCTAAGCAAATATTGTGTGGGGATCTGCAGGTTGGACTTGTTCATCTATTCAATGATTTTCAACTTGATTTGCATCAATCTGCACATTGAACCTGTGCTTGTCCGCTGCTTAAAAAACATGATGGGAGGCCACCTGGAAACACAATTCAAACTCATCCCCACTGAGACCTCCATGATGGGTCCCCACTTAAAGACATTCCGGAGAGTAAAAAACAGGCTGAGCAGAGCCACCTAAACAGGCTGCTAATATTTAAAGATAAGCCGGAGCTGCCTGCAGCTACAGGTGGGTCTGCTGAATAAGGGGATGGCTGGTGGATTATTGACATAAAAATGTTAAAAATGTTTTCTGAAGATATAGTGATCAGTTGACATCATTTGCCTACATTCCTTTTTTAATTACTATCATTATTATTATTATTTAAAAAAGAATTTTGTCCTTTCAGCTTATCCTGTAAGTTCAGGGTCACTACATTGAATCATTAGTCTGCATATTGATTTGGCACAGTTTGTTTGCCTAATGCCCTTCCTGATGCAACTCTCCCCAGCTGGAGATGGGGATGGGCTGTTTGGGGGTTTGGTGTCTTCCCCAGAGACACTCTGACATGTGGTTGCGTCCTTTTGTAATTATTATTTTGTTTTTACTTTATTTTTTATTTATGTCATTAATTAATTATCTCTTATCCTAGATCTGGTGGTGGATATTCAGGCCATGGGAAAAAAAGCAGATAAAGAAAGCAAAGCAGATTTACCTGCAGGGAAAAAATCTAATGTGGGAAAGACTTTGAGCTGCTTTTTACACCACGCTATAAGAGTGGCAAGATTCGCCAGCACAAGGATGAATGTACATGCATATTTTAAAAGGTAGGGTCTGATTTCTGCGTGTCCTGGGGAAGGACGGTGGCAAAGCTTAATTTATCATCAATGAAGACCTCCATAATTGTAGTAGAATTTGTTAGGACCATCACTGAAGATCCTCAGCTAATGTTAAGTCTGGAGAACAAAAACGTCTGTCTTAGAGAGATTGAACTTAAGACAGCTTTCTCTCCTCCAAGCAGAGATGCCAGAGAGACATGTAGAAATGTGTGAGGTAACCAGAAAGACATGCTGAACCTCAGGTCATTAATAGACCCTAGTGATTCAATGGTTATGAGCTGCCCCATATGAAAAATGCATAGCAATGCTGTGTAGTACTATTGCAGCCCCTGCCTCAGACTCTCTCTCTCTCACACACACACACACACACACACGGCCTTTATAGAAAATGCAGTGAAACAGATGGTGATCCAGCATGTGATTATATGTCAGCTTGTTCATGAAAAACACGCCTATTAATCGACTTATCAGTTAATGAATGTTGCAATTAATTGATTCGCCAAGATGCAAATTTGGCTGCTGTGGTTTAGTGTCAGGGATGAATAAGAGTAACTTCGTTTTTTAATGTTTCACCCAACAAAGGGGTAAAGGAGAAATGGACTAAAAAAAGTTGTGATGTAACACTAAACCTATAAGCGCTTGATTGGTTGTGTGTGAAGAGGCAAACCATTGACTTTGTATATGTCACGTACACACACACACACACTTAGCACAAATACGTATACACACATAAACATGGCCCCTGAAGGCAATGGGAGAAAGCTGCTGATACTGCTGTTTCTCTGCCCCCTGGGGAGTCTGTTACAGAAAGCTATCTTAGAAACTACATAAACAGTTGTGTTAATGGCCTCTGCCACCTTACCATACTGCAATCAATGGCTTGGAATGGGCAAAGGCTAAGGGGCAACTTTGTGTGTGTGTGTGTGTGTGTGTGTGTGTGTGTGTGTGTGTGTGTGTGTGTGTGTGGGTACACCCTGGACAGGGTTGCCAGTCTACCTTAGGGCCACAGAGAGACATACAGAGACAGACAACTATTCACGCTCACATTCACACCTATAGGAAATTTTAGATTCACAAATTAACCTAATATGAATGTTTTTGGACAGTGGAAGGAAACCAAAGTACCCAGGGGAAACTTACCAAAGCACGAGGAGAACATGCAAACTCCACACACTTTAGTAATCATGATATAGTACAATAATAGATTTTATTTATAATATACTTCATAAATCAAATCTCAACGTGCTACAAGGAAGGAGTTTGTTAGAGTTGTCCAGCCTGGATGAGACAAAAGCATGGATGAGTTTCTCTGCAGCACAGAGGGAAATGGAGGGGCGGAGTTTGGCAATTCTGCAGAGATGGAAAAGGGAGGTTTCGCAAATGTGTTTAATATTATGGTTATTAACATATTAAACACATTTAACATATGGGTAGAGTCAATGGGGAAAGAGTGGAGCTGCTGAGGGGTGGCAACCTGGATGGCTTCTGTTTTAGATCTATTTTATCTGCAGAAAGTTTTGACTCATCCAGGCCTATATCTCCTGCAGGCCGGAGGTGGAGTGTGTGATGGTGGCAGGACGTGACCTTGATGTACTGTATAATTGTGTGTCATCAGCATAGCAGTGGAATAAGATTGCCGTGCCTGCTTATAATATGACTGAAGGGGAGCACGTAGATGATGAAGAGGGTTGAACTGAGCACAGGTGACAGTGTGGGGCTGAGATTTAACAACCCCCAGTCCTAGAAACTCAGTCTTTCGCTTGAGATATGAGCAGCACCAAAGGACGGCAGTGTCGGAGAGTCCAATGTAGTGTGAAAAAGGTGAAGGAGGATGTTATGATCTACAGTGTCCAATACAGCAGTAAGGTCAAGGATGAGAAGAGCTGGGGAGCCGGAGTATGAGGCCATCAGTAAGTTACCAGTGACTCTGATGAGAGCTGTTTCAGTGATATGTGAAGGATGGAAACCAGATTGATATTTTCCATAAAGATTGCTGTATAATTTTAGGTGGTTGTGGAGTTGGGTGAAATCTACTTTTTCTAAAACCTTGGAAATTATTGTGACTCTGGAGATGGGCCTGTAATTGGACAGAACTTCAGGGTCTAAGGTGGGTTTCTTGGAATGAGGCCTGATGAAGGCTGTTTTTAGGGACGATGGGACACGACCAGTTGTAGAGATAGATTTATGAATTTTGTTCTCAGAGGACTAATGGTAAATGGTAAACTGTCCCGTGCCATTAGAGAGGCAAAGCGCGCACACTCAAAGAAAATCCACGACCACTTCAAAGACAGCGGAGACACCCGGCGCATGTGGCAGGGCATCCAGGCGATCACGAACTACAAGACAACTTCACCTGATTGTGACCGCGACGCCTCCCTCCCAGATGCGCTGAACCACTTCTACACCCGGTTTGAGGCACAGAACAACGTGAAGGCGAGGAAGTCCACTCCACCTCCCAGTGACCAGGTGCTCTGTCTAACCACAGCTGAAGTGAGGAAAACTCTATGCAGAGTTAACCCACGGAAGTCTGCTGGACCAGACAACATTCCTGGCAGAGTGCTCAGGGAGTGCGCAGAACAGCTAGCGGATGTCTTCACAGACATCTTCAACATCTCCCTGAGCAGCAACGTTGTTCCTACGTGCCTCAAGGCAACGACCATCGTGCCTGTGCCTAAGAAGTCTACTGTCTCCTGCCTCAATGACTACCGTCCCGTCGCGCTCACACCCATCGTGATGAAGTGCTTCGAGAGGCTCGTCATGAGGCACATTAAGACCCAACTCCCAACCTCCCTGGACCCCATGCAGTTTGCGTATCGTCCAAATCGTTCCACGGACGATGCCATCTCCACGACCCTCCATCTGGCCCTCACCCACCTGGACAGTAAGGACTCATACGTACGAATGCTGTTCATTGACTTCAGCTCAGCATTCAACACAATCATCCCTCAGCACCTGACCGAGAAATTGAGCATACTGGGCCTGAACACCTCCCTCTGCAACTGGATTCTGGACTTCCTGACTGGGAGACCCCAGTCAGTCCGGATCGGGAACAACATCTCCAGCACCACCACACTGAGCACTGGAGCCCCTCAGGGCTGTGTGCTCAGCCCTCTGCTGTTCACTCTGCTGACGCACGACTGTGTAGCAATGCACAGCTCAAACCACATAGTCAAGTTTGCTGATGACACGACTGTGGTGGGTCTAATTAGCAAGAACGACGAGTCAGCCTACAGAGAGGAGGTGCAACGATTAACAGCCTGGTGTGGAGCAAACAACCTGTCACTGAACGTTGACAAAACTAAAGAGATGGTTGTGGACTTCAGGAGAGCACAGGGTGACCATTCTCCATTGATCATCGATGGATCCTCAGTGGAGATAGTCAAGAGCACCAAATTCCTTGGTGTTCATCTGGCGGACAACCTCACCTGGTCAGTCAACACCAGCTCCATCACCAAGAAGGCCCAGCAGCGTCTCTACTTCCTGAGAAGGCTGAGGAAAGCCCATCTCCCTCCCCCCATCCTGACCATGTTCTACAGAGGGACCATTGAGAGCATCCTGAGCAGCTGCATCACTGCCTGGTTTGGGAACTGCACCGTCGCGGATCGCAAGACCCTACAGAGGATAGTGAGGACAGCTGAGAAGATCATCGGAGTCTCTCTGCCCTCTATCATGCACATTTACACCACACGCTACATCCGCAAAGCCAACAGCATTGTGGACGACCCCACACACCCATCACACACACTCTTCACACTCCTGCCATCAGGAAAGAGGTTTCGAAGCATTCGGGCCACCACATCCAGACTATGCAACAGTTTTTTCCCACAAGCCATCAGGCTCCTCAACACACAGAACTGAAATAGAACTTAAACACACTGCAAACCGAACTCAGCACATTCCATCACTCACTACTCATCTCATTCCACCACCACTTATTTATTATTTATTTACTTTTATCATTCTACATTTACTGCACTACACTGTTTACCTGCTGTTTTTTTTTGCACATTCCAATGCAATTGCACTTTTTTTACATGTTGGACTTTTAAATGCACTATACCGTTTACATGCTGCTCTTTTTTTAACACCCCTAGCACACTTAACTGAACTGTACTGTACTGTAAAATAGTATACAGTAGGTTTACTGGTCGGCACTGTCTTGGGTCTTGTGTCTTGTGTCCTGTCCTGTGTTACTTGTGTTGTCTGTCTACACTGTCCGTCTGTACTGTTTTTTCGTCTGCACTGTTTGCACTTGGTTGCACTCGATGCACTTTATTATAGCTTGTGTTGTTTGTAGCACCTTGGTTCTTGGAGGAACGTTATCTCGTTTCTACTGTGTACTGTGTACCACTGTGTATAGTAGAAATGACAATAAAAGCCACTTGACTTGACTTGACTTAAATGGTCTGCACTTATTAGCGTTTTTCTACCTATTAGCACCCAAAGCGCATTACACTGCTTCTTATTCACCCATTCACACACTGATGGGGGAGCTGCTATACAGCTTGTCAAAACTCACCGGGAGCAACTAAGTTGGGGTTCAGTGTCTTGCTCAAAGACACTTCAACATGTGACTTGAGGAGCCGGGGATCGATCCAACAGCTGCGAGATTGGTGGACGACCACTCTACCTTCCTGCACCACAGTTGCAGTCATACAATAGTATGATTTTTGCTGCCTTGTGCCTCACTTGTAAGTCGCTTTGGATGAAAGTGTCTGCTAAATGACTAAATGTAAATGTAAAATGTAAATGATTGTGAGGTTTGAGGAGGGTGAAGGGGAGGAGGGGCAAAGGCACAGGTGGGTCGTTTTGATTTGCAGATGATGTTCTCAACCTCCTGCTGCCTGGTGAGGGACACGTGTGATAGGTAGTGTAAGATGACTTCATTGGAATGAGGCTGTTTGAGGCTGAAAGCGAGAGATTATTTTGGATGTGAAGAACTCATTGAATCTATTGCAATAAACTACTGTGTAAATATAAAATGGTGATGGTTTGTGGGTTGAGAAGGTAGTTGACGGTTAAGAAGAGTTTATTAGAATTTCTGGGGTGTTGTCCATGAGTTTCGAGTAGTAGTTTGATCTGGCCTTGGAAAGTGCTTTTGGATATGCTTTTTGATTCTCCCAGTGGGCCAATTTATGCACCATCAAGCCAGGGGCTTTAAAAGCCCACTCCAGGACTCAACCAGTTCTTTTCTTCTGCCTAAGTCTTTCCGTGAACCAAGGTGTGGAGCATGTAAATGTCTGGGTTTTTAATGGGGTGTGGGCCTCCAGAATGAAGTTCAGGCTAACTGTTTTGTTTTAGAAGTCCACAAGTTCAGGGACTGATGAATTTGCGCAGGGGGAGAGGTTTTGAAGATGTAGGCTGAGGGAGGCAGATTGAATGCTCTTGATATTTCTGAAGGTAATGTGGCTTTGTGAGAGGAGATGGCACAGATAGTGTTATAGTAATGGCCTGGTGGTCTGAGATCCCCAAGTTATAAACATGGAGGTCTTTAACTGGGGTGGAGTCAGTTATAGCGAGGTCCAGTGTATGTCCCCTGTTGTGTATGGGGACATCAACAATCTGCTGAAGGTTCAGGCCATCCAGGACCTGTCTGAACTCTGCCACAAGGCAACAAAATTGGCAAACAATTAAGGCTAAAGATGTTGAAGCGCTCCATTCGTTCGCTCTTTTCGTAGCTAATTGTGTAAACGCGATGGCAGATCTGGACTGTATGGAAGAGCTTAATACTACACGCAACATATGGGTTGTTTCCAAGCTTCCATATAAGTTGAAAGAGAAGTGGAGGAATGTGGCCTACGATCTTGGCAAGAAACACAATCGTAAGGCTAAGTTTATGTCGTTGAGTTTGTAAATGACGAATCCCAGATTTCACTGAACCCCTTACTATGGGGACATAGTAGACAAACCTAAAGAGTCCTTCAGTTACAAGGTTAGGGAAGGTAGGTGGTATTAAAAAGAGCTTTACCACTACTGCAAAGCAAGTGACTACTCAAAAGGATGAGTATAGAGCCTGGCTATAGTAAGACAGGTCCTTGCAGTACTAGTAGAGCCTCACCTGAGTCTTTTTTGCCATGAGGGGCAAACTTTTGAGCACTGTAAAAAAATACAGAATTCTTCTTACCAGGATAAGATAGAGATTCTCAGGAAGGGAAGCTTATGCTTCAGATGCCTGAAACCAGGACATTTCAGCAAGCACTGTCAGGAGGAGGTAAACTGTGAGTTTTGGTCAGGGACGCACCCTACTTTGCTGCATGTGAAGGTCAAGGAGGAGAAGCAGATCAACAGATTTGTGAACAGCAGACGTAATCAAAACTTTGACGACAGGTCTGAGAGCACCGAGGCCATTCTTGCCATAATTCCTGACGAGTGAAGGCAAAAAAGGGCAGCAAAGTAATTACTTTGTATGTATTTTTGGATCCTGGCAGCACAACTACGTTTTGAACAAATAAACTTCTTGATGAGCTGAATCTACATGGGAAAAAGCCTTCTTCTTAAAACCATGGGGAAAAACAAAGTTGTGACCAGTAACCTGATGACGTGTTGGAGGAAAGTCACCTGAAATCAAATAACCTCATAGAGCTAAAAGGACATGTTTTCCCAGAAAGGTTTTCCACTGAGCAAGAATAACATCCCACAACAAGAAGATGTAGATAAGTGGCCACATCTTAAAGGAGTGAAAATATACCTCTCATCAACGCAGACATAGGGCTGTTGATTGGAACTAATGTTGCCAAGGCGATGGAACCAGAGGAAGTAATTCCTAGCATCAGCAATGGGCCTTATGCAGTCAGGTTGGACAGTCAACGGGCCACTGAAAGAGGGTGGTTGCAAATGAACCAGGAATTAAATAATCCAAGTTGTGGCAAATCGTATATCTGTTGCCAAGCTGGAGGAGCTGTGGAATCAACGGTTTCAGTATGACTTTCCCGAGGGTGGTCAAGAGGAGGAGTATGAGATGTCTACTGTCACTTCATCACTTAGTTGTGCTAGCTATGCACTCAGGCGACGCGCAGAAGACAACACACATCTGTTTGATGTAAATAAGGTGCTGTGAAACTTTTAAGTAGACTGTTTAAAATCGGTTGAAACTGTTGCAAAGGCTGAGTGAGTCTCTTTAGCACAGTTTGAAGACTGTATGTCAGATTGTAAATATATTGTGTGATCAGTCCAGATTTGTTTAACAATGATTGAACATTGAGTTGTTACAATGTGATGTTATGTGCGAAGTCGGATTTATTAAGTGGATTGAGGACCCTGTAATCCACCCGAGGTTTTCCAGCGCTACTAGGCCCAGTACTGTTGGTGCTCTGATGTACTGTTGACCAGAGCAATGGGATAGAATTGATGTTTTTGTGCAAAATACACCAATGTTGTGCTGATGAAGGAGAAGACAAGTGTTGCTTTTTCACTTGTACCAGCCACCATTTATCTTGCCAATCCAGTGGTTGAACCAGCAACCAAGTGACTATGTTATGTTCACTACAGCTGCTGTGGGGTGATTGTGGTGAAAGGAGGTAGAGCAGATGTTCACCAATGTCAGGGTTGTGTGTTTGTTCCACGGCTTCCACATGTCGAAGTGTCCTTGAGCACGACACTGAACCCTAGCTTGGTTGCTTCCAGTGAGTCTAGGCCAGCTGCATAGCAGCTCCCACATCAGCATGTGTGTGTGTGAGTGTGAACGGGTGAATGAGAAGCAGTGTAAAGCTTTGAGTACCAAAGTAGAAAAGCGCTATATAAGTGCAGAACATTTACTGTTTACAAGTAGCCCACACTTTTTAGGCTTGTGAGCTACTTATAAAATGACCAAGTCAAAATGATGTACCTACTATAATAATACAAAACATATATTTATTTATGAATATTTTGAGAAATCTTTATATGCACAATATATGTTTGTGTAGCTTGCATGAACCCATATTGCACAATACAACTCTGTACTTTTTTTTCGCATTACCTTCCTCTGATGACAGGGATGCAGTTTTGTAGCACTTGGCACCATTGTATCCATGCGCATGTGTGGTGACCCATGTGTCATAAAAGGTCAGATGTCAGACTGGCTGCCCTGTACGTCAGTCAAGTGACAAGTTTCATAGTGAGGACGGATGATGGGCTGACGTCTACTTTGTTAATTCCGTGCGATCTACCCACACTATCTTTCATACCACCGTTCGATCACAATCGACTTATTGGGCACCACTGCCTTGCATTATGTTTGTGTTGGTCCTTGTGTCCTTCTTGAGCAATCAACGTATCCAGTCAGATTTTATTAGACAGCCTCTCACACTCCACAAAGTTTTTCTTGGTGGGGACTAGAATTATATGGTGGGGCTGAGGAAAATGTTCATATATTAACAAGCAGTGTATAGCTGTACATGGCATTTAAAAATCTGTTTAAAATATTGTATGTAGATCTAATCAAGTTGGCCTACACACACAATACAAGAATTACTACATATTTAATACAAATAAAACAGTAATGATCAGCACATTGACATGATTGCGAGGGAGATAGTGGTTGGTACACCACATCCAATAAAAGCCAAACTTATTCCATGTTCAGATCAGACCTCCAGTTGATAAAGTTACGTCTGTCTGGTCTGCTTGAGAGAGTGGGAATTGTTTCTTAATCATGTTATTAGACTACAAGGGGAAAAAAAACAATTAAAAAAAACAAAATTAGGCCTTTTGATAACTTATTTTTACAGCATGATTCATTTGTCATTGTATGAGAAAACAAAGACTTTGTGTGATGTGACTAATATAAATGTAACACATTTGTCAGAGGTTTGCTCCAGCTGATTGTTAAGAATGCTGATCCACTAAATAATAATTAGTCATCGGTGCACAAAGGCAGTTTATGAACCATCATAATTAAACAATGCCTGCACTTGTGCTGATCATTTATGTTACAGGCTTTACTGAGAATTAGGACTAGGAGCAAAGTAAGCTATGAAAAGTCAGGTTCACTGACCACAGCAAGCTGCACGCATACAGCTAAAATAAAGGATTATATGATTAAATTCAAATTAGCTTAAGGAAATACTTCTCATTCATTGCAGAACAAATATTAATGTTTATTTCCATGCAATAAGCTCACTGGGATTTTTCTTAACTGACCAAAAATAAAGGCATTGAATCAGAGAAAACACCGTCAACAGCCAGTGAAGAACAGGGCTGTTAACCATTATATGGTCCTAGTAGTGTAATTTGTTCAAAATCAGCTTAGTTGGAACACCATCAGTTGCTGCAGGGCTACTGCTGATACTGTAAATGAAGCTTGTAGGTTGTAGCACTCATGCAAAGGGTAGAGAGCACACTGTGCAGGCGCAGTAACAGGACAGTTACTTGTACTGCTTGGTTGCTACAGTATTTGGGGAAGTATTAGATTGATAACAGGAGATATATGGCAAACACGAAAAATACAAAAACCATGAATGTGCAGACTATCAGGCTTATGAAATTACAACATACAAAACTTACTAATGAGGTGTAAGTAACTGGCCTACTACCCCAGGATGTTTTGGAGCATATTCTACTACTACATTTGTATGCAGGGTATTTATATCTGATGATTTATTAAGTTGATGCTCAAAGGTAACTTTCCTTAGGTGGTTAGTTTTAAATTTGTTCTTTAACAATATCACCTAATCAGTGTATATAGAACATCTAGTTCCACTATTGAAATGATGACTGTGATTATCAAACATGTCATATGACTCACATGCTACATCACATACATATACACATACATGTTATTCTGTTGACTATAATGATGACAAGCACACAGTAGGTGCTGCATAACTGACAAAGGCAGAGCTATTGTTCCTTTTGTACATGGAAGTGCAAACCTACCTTTAGTCATCCTTTAGGCAGGCATGTACTTGGCTTGTGCTTTATGTTCCTCTTTGCATTGAGATGAAGATAGCAGCATGTTAGTGAACAACAGTGTGTGCCTGATAGTCTATCTCAGCTAAAACGATGATTAAGGGGTCTTGCCCTTTAAATAGACAATCCTGTTGACCCAATTTAGAGTTGTGATCAATCCAGTACTCACCACTCTCATTGAGACGCCAAGCATTGATTTTTTCTTTTCTCCCGGCCCTGCTGCCTGCTGCCTGTGTGCCTGCACAATGTGAGAAGAAGAGAGGGGAGCTCGGGAAGCAACTTTCTCTACTTATGCATGTAAATGCATATACATAAGAGCCATGCATATGCATACATTCTATTTCAAATACATATATTATAAATCAAAGTGTGAATAAATTGTCAAACCCGGGACTTAAATCTTTAAAGCCTTTCATACTATAGCCTGCAATAAATAACTATTGAGATTTCCTCTTCTTACAAACAACATATATTTCTCAGTGCAAAAAAACTCTGTTATACTAATAAAATTCCAATCATTTTATCAAAATCTTAGCTCCTTCAGCCTCTTTTCCATCTACCACACCTCATCTGCTTTGGCAATTCTAGCACTACTATCAAGAGATGTCATTCCTTACCGAGCTGTGTGTGTGTGTGCGTTTATTTCTGTGTGTGCGCGTCGTGCTTAAATGTACATACATACATCATTCTACATGTGTTCAATTTCAAACCCCCAAATTTATTTTATTGCTATGACAACAAGCTGTCGCCACCACTTAGTGCGGCATGAAAGTTCCTTCTAATTTAGCAAAACATTGTTCTTAAAAGTGTGTTGCAAAGGGAAAGTAAATTATAGTAATTCAACAATAAATTTCTGTGAGAAATCTGTTTTCCTGCTATTTTACACTGCATGTGTGTGTTCATCCAGCAGCTGTACCCACAGTGCATTCACTTCAATTTTTTTTATTTTTCACACATTGATTAACACTAATTCAGAACATTAATTACTAGTAGATGACCCACATCAAGGCAAGTAACCAGGGTATCATCTTAAATGTGTGGAGATCCAGTTATACTATGAGATGAATTGGAAGGTTTAGTATAAAACATGGCTGGACTTGGTGTTTTAGTTGGATATGGATATCCCAGAGCCTGTGAGATATGGCAAGCAAAAGAAATAATTACAGTGCACCTCAAAGAAGGTAAAAAGAAAAATAACGTGGACAAGCTGGATTTTGGAAGAGGCAGTGAACATACAGTGTCTACCGTCCATTGGTGGATTGTGGGTTTGCCATGTCCTGTTAGTACAACATTCTTTTTTTTGCAGCACAGTGGTTGAATGGTTAGCGATGCCGTCTGCCAGCTACAGGGTCCCCGATTTCAATCCACTTGCCAGCTGTGTTCTCTTTGTGTGGATTCTGCATGTTTTCCTCATGCTTTTAAAGGTTCCTGCCTCTCGCCCAATAACAGCTCAGATAGGCTCCAGCCCCAGTGTCTGATATCAAGCAAAACTTGTTAATGTTTGCCAAACATATACAGACATGACAAATTATACAAAAGCTCCATCTTCACATCCTACCCCTGCATGAGCCATTTACTCGCAGGTTTGGCGTCTGCGATCACATAATTTTCTAGCACGTGGTTTATGGAGGTTTAGGAATGTTTGGTTAAATTAGGTTGCTGGGTTGTTGTCAGTGTTGCTTTTCAGCATACGCCACCACCCAAGGAATATATGCATGATGATCCAATATGAGACTGGTGACTTACTGTAATGCTGCCCCAAGGGATCATTTAAATACTTAGCAACCCCCTCCTCCCCTCCCACCACATTTTTGTCAAGCTCAGTGCCACTTCATCAGAAGCATTGGTTGTTTTAATACGCAAAATCAATGACACAGTCCTTTTGGGGGTATTAAAGAAGAGGCTTTGAGTTTTATATATTTGTATACACGGAGACAATACACACTCTGTGACAATCAGATAACACCTCAACCATGTAAATGGAGCTCTCAGAACTGACTGTGAAGTGCGCATCTATAATATTGAATGGCTTCAACTACAGCACTCCAACACTGCCCTGCATGTGTGTGTGTGTGTGTGCAGGCCCACTTCATGCAACAGTGTTGAAGATAGAGTGAACTCCCATTTTTTTTCTTTCCTAGTGTGTGAGATGTCTTTTTCCACACAGAGGGATGGATGCAGAGAGGGGAGGTATCAAAACTTGCTGAATATTTTACAAGTCTACATTCCTCTACCCCACAGCAAGAAGTCCCCAATGGTGTGAAAGTGTATGTGTATGAGTGAGAAAGAGATTCAGGTTTGACAGCTACCACAGTGGGTTTCTCAGGACTTCACATCTTGGGTCTTCAACTGTGAGTTATGGCCGTTTCATGCCAACTGCACAAGCACACACACACACACTGAAGCAGAGCCAGGAAAAGAAACAGACAGAGGAATTTTACTCTTCCATTCTGCACTACTGAACAGAGAGCTGTTCAATTCCATTTAGATTTACAGCAGAAAGCTCTTTCTCTGGATGGTGGTGGCTGGTTTTACTTGACCACCCTAGATTTACACCATAAAGCTTGTTTGGCCAACGCATATAGTTGGTATTGGAAGTTCACTTGCACTCATAATAGACATGATATGTCGAGGCAATAATGGGCTTTAGATTATTTCTTTGCAGTTGTTCTTTTGCTGAGGCAAAATGAATTTATTGCACATTTTCTGACAAAAAAAAAACAAAATAAAAAATATGTTCAGAACTGCTCATACACCCATTCAGATTATTTAATTAGCGCAACACAAGGCCTCTTACCTTACTGTTCTCATGAGTAACCACAGCTGTTAGCGTTGCTGTGCCAACATACAGTATAAAAGGTTTGTTTGACAGACAATACCATGGGAAAATCCAAAGAACTCAACACAACAAGAACAAGAACAACTGGAGATCAAAGATGATTGGTTCAAACTATTGCAGCTGGCTGTGGAATGGCTAAAGCAAGCTCAGGGAATAGCCTTTCCAAAATCAAACTTGTAAAAAATGTGGGGATCGTGTTAAAAAGTCATTTCTGTGCCACAAAATCAACATTTAATTGAGCTCCACCAATTCTGTCTGGAAGAGTGGTCTATTATCCAACGAGGGATCTGCCATAAGCTTCTTCAGGGCTACTGAAAGGTCTGCTAAAGATAAAAGTTGTTAAGGACAATTCTGAGTCTTTGTTGATGTAAGAAGAATGTGGTGTGTCGAACCTTGTTTACTACTGTATAATTATGTTCAATTACATTTCTTCACTAAACATAAAGTCTATCACTTTACTCCAGTGCAACACATTTTGTGATTGACTGAAACTTGCTTTTAGTAATGGAAAGGAAGTAGCAGGGAGGCGGTTGGGTGGTTGGGAGGTGTACAAAGTGCAGTACTGTCAAGCCTGAGATCTTTTCCAGGGTTGTGTGTCCCTTTGCTTCAGGCATGAAAACCACTGATGTTAGGGTTAAAGATAGATCATGGATTTTTCTGAAAGCAATTAAACACATTATGGGTTAAAATACATTCCCCACTATTATGGCAGCTTTCATCTTCCTCATACTCTAACCAGGTACTGCCTAAACACAATCATACAATCAGAAGATTGAATCATGTCAACTGGACTTCTTTCTTCTTTGTTACAAACATTTCACTATTTATCCAAGCAGCTTCTTCAGTCGGAAGAAGTCCAGTAGACATGATTTATTCTTCTGATAACCAAATCTGGATGAATGAGAATCTTCACCGACAGCACCATAAAATGCTTTAATAGCATTGTAGTCACACCAACTGGACAATGTAGCGCAGAATCACATATTCCAGCCGGAAAAGAAACATGGCTGCCTGATTGGATATTTTGGCAAAATAAATACATGGTGTGGTAACTTTTTATTGATATCTTTAGTGTTACCATATTTGCAACTCAGTGTTTATGTTACATTTCAACACATTGTCTCAGCAAATGTGGTTGTAATTAGGTTCCTAAGGAAAACGCAATGCGGCTTGCATTCTAGTCGTATAGGAATGTGAGTTTTTCTGTCTGTCAGTCTGTTTGATTTTAGGTTTCTTCTTCTATTTCACAGGGTCCCTCTCTCATTACCTTTGCTTTTGCTAAAAGCATTAGGGAACATGCACCATCACTGCTGCTGTGAAGGACTACAGTCATTATCACATATTTCATCATTTTTAAGCTCTTCATCAGTCATTGAGCTATGTTCATCAATCAGCTGAACAGATCTGCAAGCTACAGGCAAACAAACACATGCAGCTCATATTAGACACTTGAGGACAGACTGAAACAACTGTACACACACACGCACACACCCACAGTCATCACTCACTCTAGGATAGAGACAACACCCCCACTTTCTTATCAATCCATCCCTATCATCCCTCGCTCAGTATCTCTGGCCTCATCCAGGGCGTCATGTATCACTTGCCCTGCACGCTGACAGGCCATCCGTCCGCTTTGATAGAGGAGGATTTTGTGGACAGCTGGATCTCTAAGCAGACACATGAGATTCTGATTTGCTCAAGTGCAGGATCAAGATTGTGGTCTCATTGATCAGTGTTGTAGTTCGGCTGTCGAAACCTCAAGAAGAAATGCAGTTTCTATTGACATACATGCCAGACAGGGAGGGGCCTTAAGGCAATAATGAGAAGCAATTGAAGATCACAAAGGATGTATCTCTCTTATGCACTCTGACTCTGAAACCTCACAAGTGCTGGTGATTTCACTGTTGTCAGGTTGGGATACTTGTCACATTGTATTTCGGTGTTTCATTTCATGTGACATGTACCATGTGAAGGCTTGAATCAAACAAAATCAGATGTTTTGAAATTACATAATTTCTAAATGTATCGTTTTTCCCACATGTGGAAGCTTTGAATTAGGAAACTATTGTTGTACCACTATGTTGTGTCTTGTTTGAAATAAGATGCCTGTAGGTTACAAAAACCCATTATCATATCCATGTCGTGCATATTTAGATGGTGTTACTTTTGTAGAAAGCAGTTTCACAGTGTCTGGATCTCTAATGACCGCAGACTGATTAATATTGGACTGATGTTATGGGAAACACACTGTACATACTGAATCACATATGGCTGAGACACTCTTGACATGTAGGAATTCACTGGTGTGTAAACGTGACAGAGGGAGCATAGAAAGCATATATTCTATACAGTCATATGTTTCCCAGCACAGGGCTGCAGAGCCAAGTGATCCATTATAGACCAAATGACACAGGATGAACTATGAGATGTGGATCTCAGTTGAAGACTGATTGCTCAAGAATCCCTGTTCAATATTAGAAATGTAAGGTGATTTTTAAACCCGGGCAAGACAGTGCTGGGGATAATTTCTTAAGCTTTTATCAAAATGGGACAAAGCAATGTTTTTGTAATTAGATATGTTGAGAACTAATAATGTTTAATATGCATGAGGTGGGGGGAGGGATTTGAAGGTGGCTTGTTGTTGGGGTGTTTTGATCAATGTGTGATGCACTTCCTGCAGACATGTACCCATTACTGGTGTTAGGGTCATTACTCAAAAAGGTAATGTATTGCATTTTACCCATTACCGAAAACAAATTAATGCCTTACTTTACCTAATTATCACCTGTAGAAAGTTGTGTGCTAAACTACCAATTAGCCTGAGAGCAAATGCAAGAAAGAGTAGAAAGGAAGTTTTTTTTTCAAGATTTGGGGGAAGGCAGGGGAAGACTTCTGTTTTCAGCAGTTTTTTTAAATTGAGTGAGGTTGAGGTTGTCTGGTAGCTCGTTCCACCATTGTGGGATCACTGAGCTGAAGCATTTTGCCGAGATGTCAGAGAGACAGGCAAAAATGCGTGATGAGACAGTGGAGTCATCTGATGGAAAAGTCAGGAAGAGTTGCATGTTGTCAGCATGGCAGTGATAGGAAGAGCCATGTGAGTGGATGATGGTACCCAGGGATGTAGTATAGATGGAAAAAAGAAGAGGAATATGAACTGTGCCCTGTTGCACACCAGTAGAGAGGCTATGAGTGTGAGAAACATGACCTTGCCAGGATACATTGAAAGTTCATCCAGATAAGTAAGACCAAAACCCGGCTCAAGATAATTCAGAGACGTCCAAATTTGAGAGTGTGGAAAGGAGGATCTGATGGTTCACAGTGTCAGGCTGCAGATGCACTGAGTAGGATTAGGACAGAAGATTGTCCTGTGGCTTTTGCAGCCTTTAGGGATTCCACAGTTGCCATTTCTGAGGAGTGACCACTCTTGAAGCCAGACTGGTTGACATCAAGGAGGTTAATCTGGAGAGAAAATCTGAGAGTTGATTGAAGACTGCACATTCCAGGGTCTTGGCCAGAAATGGAAGTAGGCTTCTTCAGCAGTGGGATAATCTGGGCTTTAATGAGGTAGGACAAGTGCCTCTTGTGAGAAATGATGATGTTGTGTGATGGCTCTGTGATTTCTAAGCTGAAACTATCATTAACACTATCATCTTCACCAGAAGAGCAAAACTTTCTACCTACAGTTCTTAACACTATTAACAGCAGAATAAATCAGCAGACTTAAGACAAATGACAGAAACTCAGCTACATTTTATTGTGCTCTTTAATAGAACATCATTTTGACAATATACAGAAAAGAATTTGGTCGTCCCAACACCAGACTTCCTAACCCCATTAGATGATTGACGCTGATGATGACGCTTGTTTCAAGGGCAAATAAAATATCTAAGGAGCTTAACAACCTTTATTGTCAATGAGCGCATATACATGTTGCACATACATCTTACAATGAAATTCTTTCTCCATGTATCCCGTCCCCCTGGGGATGATCAGTGGGCAGCCATGGGGTGGCACCCGGGGGGCTAGTGTCTCACTCATGGACACACCTGGTGGGTAGGCTGGAATATGTAACACACTCACCAAACGTGTTAATGCACATCCTTTGTCAGACAACGTGTTCTTCCTGTGAGTCCACAGCTGAAGAATCCTATTGAATTTCACGGATATGGTCTTTATCATAGGGAAATAGTTCAAATATTCAGTGTCAGATTTGAAGAATTCTCTGTGCTGCTGGAGGCAGGCTGTTTGGAACTTAAGGGGTGCTGCTGCTCACTGAGGTGGGGGAAAGCAGTGTCCTCAGGGGTCCTCTCCTTTCAGTCTTCTGCATTTATGTATCAATACATGTGTAACACTACTGTATTAGTAACTGTAATATGAGTATTGAATTTGGACTGAAATGTACCATTTTACTGTGGATGTAATGTTATAACAGTCGTCTGTTACTTTAAAACTGATTGTTAAGCAATTTGACCTCAATTTCAACAGTTTCTTATGTTTATACTTTCAATGGCTTAACCTTTTTTCTTTGATTCTGCGCATCCTCAAATATCAATCCACAAATTTCCAAAGATCGTTAAAGACATTTTAAACCAATTTAATTCGATTCATTGCAAGATTCTTTCGCAAATAGCCATTCATCATATGCACATTGTCTCTGTGATGCAGCGGGATCCAGCTGTGCTCAGTCACCTTAAAGCAAGAAGTTTTTTAGCTTTAAAATTAAAGTAGTCAATTAATATTCTTATTACCGAATAAAGACTGAAATGTCAAATGTTTTTAGAAAAAAGTCTTGTCCAGAGACGGACTAAAATGTACTAAAAATAAAACGGATGATGTTAACCAAATGTGACAGTAACTAACACCTTGACCTCACTAAGTCTAAATCTATTCATATCTTACTAAATGAATAAGGAGCCATAGTAAAGTGGAGTTGAAGGAGAGTATGAGATTTCTCAGAAACATGCTCCTGTGTGTTGCTCTTTTGCATATCCGTCCACCCCCATTCCAGTCCATGTGCCACACTTCAGTTTTTTTGTCCTCTTTCATTTCCTTCCCTCTCTCCACTTTTTTTGTTACTTCTTCAATCCCTCCATCCATTCATCCATCTCCCCTCTCATTCTCTTTCTGTCCTGCAGCTACAATAGCAATGAGATATTTTGCATTAAGGCCCTGACTGGCTGGGCTAAATGGAGCAGTGTGCAATTAGTTTTGTGAGTACTTATCTCATTAAAGTAAATGAATTATTGATTTAACGACACTCATGCTTTTAGAGGCAGGCAAGCTGCTATTATGACTCTCTCCGTTGTTTGAAAGGACACTGTCCATCTCAGCATGGAAAAATCTCTCCTCTTATTTCAGCTGTCCGTCCTGCTCCTCTTAGGCCCCTATTCAGACAGAATGTGTTTTCAAATTACACAACACAAGGCATCCCGATGCACTGCAGACACAATTTGTAAAAAAGCAGATTGCTACTTTTTAAAATAGTAGGCAACCACTAAATTACTGTCCATAATCTAACCACTGCTGACAGTTAAAGATACACTATGTTGCCAAAAGTATTCGCTCACCTGCCTTTAGACCCATATGAACTTTAGTGACATCCCATTCTTAATCCATAGGGTTTAATATGACATTGGCCCACCCTTTGCAGCTATAACAGCTTCAACTCTTCTGGGAAGTGTGTTTATGAAATACATAATACACAGTGCTTGCAGTCTTTGCTCTAATTCATCACAAAGGTTTCTATCGGGTTGAGGTCAGGACTCTGTGCAGGCCAGTCAAGTTCTTCCACACCAATCTCACTCATCCATGTCTTTATGGACCTTGCTTTGTAAACCTGAATTCGTTTATTTGGATGGTGAGCGAATACTTTTGGCAATATAGTGTATCTCTACACATTGATATATACACTGGTAACTTCTTTAAACATCTGCATTAAAAAAATATCTGTGTGGGTACATAAGACAGATCTTAAAGAGTAGGCCAGCTCATCTTGAAACTTTGCCTGAATGATGGTTGATGATCGCCAGGCCTCCCAGTTTGTCTGATTGGACACAAACCACTAATGGCATCAGACATGCTGTTGTCTTGACCTTTTTTCCATTGGAGACATCCTGGAAAAAACGCAAGTCGTGTAGAGTGGAAAATTGTGAGGCATTACAATGAAGCAACACAATGCAGTGCAGTTTTGACCTATGACCTGTATAACTCCACAGACGTGTAAAATGTTGCTTATGTTGAGAACTTTTTATTGCATATATTTATTTATATAGCGTTCAGTATATCATAGCTTCGTATTCACCAATCACCCACAACATTAATACCACCTGCTGATGTTCTGGCTCCACAGCCGCATGCAACACATTTAAACCACCAGGTAGTATTAATGTTGTTGGGGATCAATGCAAATTTCAGTGCTCCTTTAAAGGATAATCATCTGTTCTGTGACATCATTGTGTCCTCATGATCGTGTCAAATGCATAAAACTGATTTCAACTTGAAAAACACCACTAATGATTGTTCCATTTAGTCCCAACTGAAAACTACCTTTCTCACTTTTTGCCCCGTCTATCCTCTCTCCGTGGTACTTTCTGAATGAGATCGAGGGTTATGGGAGGATGATCCGCATTGTGCCTGAGGGCGGATGGAGATTGGTGGGGCTGGTGGTGAAGCTCTGTGGCCCCCCTTGATCTGCCTCAGAGGGTCCCTGACAAGCCTGGCTCCTGGGCTGTTCTGCACCTCCACTAATCACCTGCGTTGAAGATGATAACCTGTAATCAGCACTTTCTCTGTCAGCCAGTCAGTCAGTCATGCTGCAACAGACTGCGGGAATCAGGGAGGAGAGGCAAGGGCTCAGATGGCTTAGAAGGCAAAGTCAGTGCACAGATTTTACTCGACTGCAAAAAGAAGACAGGGCATCTAAAAAAAAGAACTCATTTAACCCAGTCCTGAGTATCAAAAAATACGTTCACGTAAATTCCTGTAACCTTGTTGTCTGGTGGTGGAGATGTTAAAGGGGACTCGTTTAGTGTGAAAAGACTTTCTGTGAATTTGCTCCGACTGTTCTTAATGCCTAACACTGTCAATGCCATAGAACCTTTTTCACCCATGCTGCAGGCAACAGTGTAATGCAAGTAGATGTTAATACATCTAACTGATGCTTTCGGCATTTTATTGTGGCTAATTCAAATAAATCACTGGCTTCTAAAGGTAATTGTATGAGCATGTCATGTCAGCAAATTCATGATCTAGGAATTCATTAACAACAAGAGATAGTTTTTCCAGGGTGCAGTGACAGACTCTTACACAGCTTAGTTTAACAGAGACACAAACTAAACACAAGGGGAACAAAGAAAATTCAGTGAAACTTGGTACAGAAGAAAACAGGAGCTCAGAACTTGATTTGAAAAATGGGTTCTTAACTTTGTGCTCTTTTACAAATAATCATTTTTTAGTTAGGAAGATATTAGACAACCAACTGATACTGCAGCTGCTTTATTCTTATATGTATTTGTGTGTGTGTGTGTGCTTTGATGCTTACTGCGTGAATCAAAGATTGTCTTACAATGCAGCAGTGGATGACAACATTTAGACTACAAAATGGACAGTTGTTGTTGTTTTGTCTCTGGCTCCTCCACAGGGGACATACAGAATATATTCAGAGTTTTACAGTGTGATTTGAAATGACATGGGTTTGTATGTGTTTGTTCTCTGTCCTGGTAAAGTGGCTGAGGTGGCACATGCTCCATGGCCAAGAGAGCGAAGCAAATGTAGAACTAGAGAGAAAAACGAAAGATGAGAAGATGATGCCCACAAATACTGAGCAGTTATCTTTCGTGAAGCTGCATTAGAATTTTGGATAGAATATAATAGTTATGGAAAAACAGATGCTTTTATAGTTTTGACTGACAAATGCATTTGTACAGTGTTTGCAATAGGTTAGTATCTAACTTCTATATTGTGTTTATATTGTGCTCCACACGGATGCAATTCTTTCAAAGTTGTGTTGGAATGAATTCCAATAAATTGCAACACACTAATATGAAGATGTGTTCATTCAGGCCCAATAGCAAAAATTAAAACCAGGTCATTCATCAGTAATTAAAGCCGTCAGTAACGTGAGGATGCTCACAAAAAGGCAAAAGAAGCTTTACAGTCTGATAGTAGGTTCATGCCCCAGAACCTCTGATACCACACTTCCCATATCACAACTCAGTAATGTTTTGGATAAGATTACTATAAACATACAGGTAATCCGGGTTTTTTTTTTTCAGGCTTCGTCACATGATTATGCCACATTTAGAAAGATTCTAATAAACATTATTTGAACGTTTTCATTATGATTTAATTGTTGTACCATAGCATTTGGATATTGAGGATTCAAATGTGCACCGACATCATATACTATTGAATAATTTGTAACCCATTAACTCTTTCTATAATACCCCACTCTGATATGGGTGGGGGGCGGGTAGAGCCAGGTATCCTGTAGATGTGATGTGGCCCTGAGGTCTCAGTGTTAACACAAGCAGATAAAGAAAAAGTAAAGAGTATTATACCCAGAAGGAAGAGTGGAAGAATGCAGCGTGTCCAGGGGAGAGGAGACCAACCAAAGCAGGTCTAGTGAGAATTTGAGTTTCAAAGTCTGCATTGGTTGATCTGTTTTATGTTGAGCACTGGTTCAGCTGCACAATCTTTTTCCACAATACAAAACTACTGGAATTACTAGATAAATCACAGGAGCTGATAATTCAGTGAGTACGTAAGGGTTTGCACCAAACAATCATTTTAACCCAATCCTAACTAAAACACAGTGATTCTCGAAGCAGTAGGTCCATAATGAACATGACCACATCGAGGCAGAGAAGCTACAGTAGGCAGCAGCACATTTACTGTTTCGCTGACAAGTTTCTTGGCTGCAGCCACGATCAACATGGACAAGCAAATGTTTAGTTAGTGAAAAGACTTGAGTTGGACAACAGTGTCAACAGCAGTTGGGCTATGTGGTAATACCATACAGAAGAAAACAGTCTGCAGACACACAGTTCTACAACATGTGTCTATGTAAGGTGACGATTACTTACTAAAGGTCTATAGGATTTTCCATAATGCTAGTGATGATACTTAAATGTGAGCATTTAGAATAATGTTTGCAGAACTCAACTATGGGGGCAAAATCCCTCAGTCACTTGCAAGACCAACATGATAACCTCCAATTGTTTAAAGGGCAGTTTTGCCATTTATGAAGCTTGTATTTTAATTAAAATCACTGGGCTGCAGTGCCTCAGTAGTGTTAAACCCTTACTGTGGAAAATATGCCGAGGGCACTGTAGACCTACAAAAGCACCGCCTACTTTGTTTTATACTTGTGCTATGAAAAGTTGCAGCTCTTTCTTGAATGATAAATTGCACAAACCCACTCACCCACTGATGGAGCCCCCACCCTGTGCCCTGCCACAACCTCTTGCCACCGCTTCATCACACCATGTATTATTGTCTGCATGTGCTACAGGCTAGATGTGTGTGCACAAACGTAATTACAACCAGGCTCTGTTTATATTAACATAATTAGGATATGTTGACAATTAATTTAAATGGCAAGTTGGAAATATGTTAATGCTGAACGTATCAATAAGATGTTCTCAGACACTTTCTTTGCTACCAAAATATCCAGTCTTGCAGAACAACATCCAGTTTGTCTGAATATTAAACAGAACAATTGACTTAATAAAGGATAATGAAAATGTCACTTCACACACAGCATTTTTATTACCCTGTAGCTGTGTGTGTGTGTGTGTGTGTGTGTTAGGTTAGTCTTTCTCTAAACTTACCTAAAAGTGCATTTCTTGTCTAAACCCCACATGAGACTCTGGAGTCAATCTCAGGTCTGTGGTGTGACAGTCCTGTGCTTTACAGTATGTCCCCACCATCCATTGCCACGTGTCACTTGTGACCTAATAAATGCAGCACTTCATTCAATCAAAAAAAAACAAAAAAAAAAACACTGTTTAATTCATGGCTGACATGAACAAAGTATCTTCAATAAAAACCTTTTCAAAATGTCATTTCAATAGCATTTAACAATGCTGTTTCTTAGAATGTGGTGTTTTGTATTGATTTGTGTTCATGCATAACATTATTTTCATTTAAACTTTGAAGGTTTTGGACATTGTTTTAGGTCAGAGGTAAGACGCGTGGACAACATTCAGTTGTGATGGTTAAAGTTAGGATAGTGGGCTAGAGAATACATGGTGCCAGTGTTTGTCTTCACAGCTATAGAAAGGCAAATGTGCATGCGTGTAAAATAAATAATATAAAATACATAATAAATGAGTTACAGCCGCCCTGAGAAGGTCTCTGACTGTTGACCCTCTGTCTACTTCCTCCTCTCACCCCTTCTCCACTTCTTTGGACCCCTGCTGATATCTTAGGCCTTCCTACTTGCAATTAACCTCACCCACAGACCAGACTCATGCACACACACCTGTGGTGATTAGCCAGTACTAATGGCTCTCTAGTACCCACTAAATACTCTCATAACTCATGAAAAGGCTTTGTGACCCTGCACTTACCAACAGCCTGCGGATCATGAATCAAACAGAAGTGTGAAAATAAGCTGCTCTGCCTTGATTGTTAATCAGTGTGAATCTCTGCTCATTCTCACTGTAGCAGCTAAAAAACAAGAACATGAGCAATTATGCATTGTGTATTGTGTAAATGTCTAAGTGATGCAGTAATAAAATACAATAATGTGAACTTAACCCTCCTATAAGATGCTCAAAGTTCAGTCAGCTATAGCAGCCTAATGCAACGTTACACTGTCAAAATACACAAAATAGCACATCATCATCTCCTGATTGGATAATCTACTTCATATACACCAAGACACCAAGAAACACACTGAAGACCTGCTCACATTATTGTTTATACTATGCAGACATCAGGAAAATGCTATTGATTTGCAGGAGATTCAGACCTTCCATAACGAGCCTGTTTCTGTGCCTGAAAATGTTGATTTTCTCCATCTTATAGAGTTAGAGGAGCCACAACATGACTCCTTTGACTTAAGCTATGGAGATGGGGATGCTACGTGTGGGCTTAGCTGCACACGCACTTCAGCTAATTGTTTAGAAACGGATGAACACAGCATCGGACACACTTGCTATCACAGAAAAGATTGTGGGACATTTGTAACCTCATCTGGAAGATGTTCAAACAGTAATGGTGATGCTCCAATCTGTAACACTGCTGTACAACCAGCTGGGCTGTGTATAGTTGCAGAAGATTCAACAGTGTGATACATCTTCACTCTAGAGGATCTCGCCAAGTCAGCTACGGAGTCACTTTCTCACATTATTCTATTTATTCATAACAATAATTCAAGTGAACACAAATTTTCAACCTTCAACTTTTTAAATTTTACCTTTAGTATTTGGATCCAACTTTAACCATATCTCAGTGTGTCAGGTGTCGGCCCTTAAACTGCTGAGATGTCAAGAGAAGGATCCCACTCGGCTGGAGGCGCTCAACCCGAAATCTCCTCTAGAGCTGGAGAGGCATCGGCCTCTGGTGCAGGGAGAGTGTAGGCTGAAGAGACCAACCCACAAACAGATGCTGGAGGGGGTTGTCGACTGGGGAGGTCAATTCAGAAATGACAAAGAACAACAAACAAATACATGCAATCAACCTAGTAACCTACTAACAAGTCTGCCACTATCATAAAAATCACATCCGCACTGTGAAGGCAGCATCACTAAGGAGCCCATCTCACTCTTCCTGATGTTCCAGAAGGAGATTCACACTGTGAACTTAGAAACATTTCTTAGTCCAGTGAGCTCATGATGATGAAATGAAGAACAACAAGTTTAAAGCACACGGGGTGAAGGCGGGAGAGTTATGATCATGACTGGAAGGTTGCTATGTTGATCCCTGGAAGGAAAGTAAAACAGCAGCTCTTGTTTTTGCCACTGCTTACATGCCTTGGAGGAAGCCCAGGCAGCTCCCACTGTAGATGTCAGTGTGTATTATTGAGATGTGTGCTGCACGGGGTCCGACTTGAAAAGTAAATATATCCTGGATGAAGTTAAATAATGCAACTTAAGCGAGCAGCAGCATGACACTCAGCATTAATCCACGTGTGCTTCATGTACTTGTCATGAAGTTACAACAAATCACAAGCCAGGAAACTTATCAGCACTGAAGCATCTTTGCTGGTGATATAATATGATTCTACAACAGATACTGGATGATTAGAATCTTGTTGCCTGTTCATTTATGTACAGGATGAGTGTATAGGTTTGGGGATGGGGAGCTGCTCGGTCACTCCTGGTGCCCACTCACATTTCTTTTACTGTAGTCTGTGTTTGTACATGAACCTTTGAAGATTGTGAAGGACACAGTGAGACAGGATCTCATCCTATGTCCTCTTTCCATGTGTGTAAGAGCCAACAAACTTTAGTGCTCACAAACATTTTTTTTTCCAACACTCTCCCAGCCCTAACCCTCACATTTCATAATTTAAAACCTCTCCACTTTATGAAAACACCCAAGGAAAGAAGAAAAATCCCCAACTTTTTCTTGTCTGGCATGGGTTACCTGCATAGGATTCTCAATTTACATTTTGCTGGCTGCTCAATTTTGGTATGATCCTCTCTCTCCTGTCTGCCCATCTGTATAGAGCACTACTCAGTGGCCCCCACCATTATCATTTCCATCCTATTTGGGGAAGCTCCATGCCTCTGTTACCCTCTTCCCAGCTCTCTCTTCCTGTCTGTGATGACACGAGTGTTTGCACTGTATTTTTTTGCTGACTCTGCACTTCGCATCCTATAGTCGTGCTAATAATTGCCCATAAGCTGGGGATCGAAACAGAGTAAATGGCTGCAATGTTGAGCATGGAGGCCTGGGGAGACAGTGCTGAGAATGAAGCCCTCAGTGAGTGTTTAAAGAACCACATCAAACAGTTGGTACAGTGTTTTCTCCCCTGCCTGCCTTACTCTATTGGACTGCTGCGGTGGCAGTGGGGGGGTCAACAATAAGTGCTGCTTTCTGTGTTGTGGGGCACAAAGTGATTTGCAAGAGAATTAACTTGCTTGTGATCCAAGTGGTCTGGTGCTCCATTGAGCTGCAGACACTTCTAGATGGTGATTGCAAGAGAATCTTCTGACAGACTCATACGAAGGGTAAACTGTGATATTGCGTTGCATAATGCGTAATA
Source organism: Channa argus (assembly GCF_033026475.1). NCBI lineage: Eukaryota > Metazoa > Chordata > Actinopteri > Anabantiformes > Channidae > Channa > Channa argus. The sequence continues at coordinate 27,326,991 of NC_090203.1, read as the reverse complement.
CCTGGTCCAACGTCTTCTAAATTCTGAGGCCCTAATGGATGCATACAAGTATTTAACAGTGGCTGAGGATGAATTTTCTCTTCTTTACTGTTGTTCAATAAGTTCATCTTTAGTTTAAACTAATCAACATGTTCACCTCTCAAATGTTTCGTATATCATGTAAAACAATGTGTACCTACGGTAACATGTTCCAACAGCAGCTGGATCGGGTGCTTCTCAGATGGAGGAGATTAAAAAAGAGACTGGAGCACAATGAGAAATTATCTTTGTCCTCATCAAACACACTGGTGTCAAAACACTAGTTTGTTTACACTATTAAAAGCTCAGGATTTCTAAATGTGTTCCAATCTACTCTCTTTTGAAATGTAATATTTTCTGGATTGGTACGTCCCTGCTCACAGCATCAATATAATTAGCCCAACACTTGTCTCCTAAACATTACTATGCAACAACACTGCAGAATGAGAGAAACATTACATTTACTAATGGGAATTGAGTTTTCAGGCGGTGGTCGGGATGTTTGGATGGATGGACAAAGTGCAGGCTTGTCATTCCACAGACTTGTGTGGGTAAGATCAGGCAAAATTAAAATAAAAACTCTTGTGAAAGAATTAGTTTTAAAAGCAGTCAAATCTTGTGTGTAATGTAAAGTTATATTTCTCTCTGTTAAACCTGCCCTTCATATTTCTCTGACCATAACCAGCTGTTGTGGGAGTCTAAACACAACCATAAAAAAGTCTAATAACGCTGGAGTCAGACAACCTGAGTGTCGTACTAGAGGATCACATTTTTCAGCAGAAAACACTACAGGTTGTTTTACTACAACATCTGATCATTTGGTGGACAAAAAGTGGTTGCGTGGTAACATTTTACTGATATGTTCCGTATAAACATATTTGCAATGTTCCAGTTTCAGTAAATGTCAACAGACTGGGATTATGTTCATCCATCGAGAAGTTTTCACATTAAATTATTTACCACTGTCATTATTTGTCAAAAGAATTTAACATAATTTTTCTTTTTTTATCTCCGTTTGCGTCCTCTCTTACAGTTGGATGCAAACGTTTGATTGTAATGGGATCCAAACTTAATTGAAATAAAATTGATTAATTGATCTGAAAATTGCAACATCACAGACACAGTAATGGGCCTTATAGCAGTTCATTTTCAAAAACAAGTAATTAAATGTCAAATATATATATATATATATATATATATATTTATATTTAATATACATTTAATTTTTTTTTAAATAACTCAATGATGATGAGTCTAACGTGCATCCAGTTGTCAATGTGTGTTACTTTTTTTATGACTTACAACAAAGTCCTGTTAAAACACACGGCGCTGCATTAATTACATTGTGGCTGCTGGGTGACTTTGGCACAGTTGCACATATTTAAACACAGCATTACAGCTACAGTGTGGCCACATTTTTGCTCAGTCATCACTACTAGGTTATGCAGAGGCTAAAGAAGCAGGAGGAGCCTTCATTAATTTATCTCTCTGTTCTGTATTTAACAAGCGCTACATGTGCTGAGGAGGCACACGCCCAACACAAAGGTTTGGCACAATCATTAAAGGCACACAGGCATACCAAGGCTAATCATTTGACCTTTGCTTTTCTTGTTCTGGGCGTCGGGAGGAACAGAACTATCTGCAGAGGATAAGTCCATTTGTTATACTGTGTGATTTATGATGGGCTTGTTAATGTGGAGAATGCTAAAACAGTCCAACTGAGACAGCACGGAACAAATAGCTCCTGAGTCCAAAATTAGCTGGGAGGCGATTGTTGAATTCTGGCTACAGCAGGAATTTGAATTTAAATAAGCTTCCTCCCATCGCTCTGTTTCCAAAACTACCAAGCAGCACTTTTTGGGACGGATTTGGTTGGAAGCTCATCGTCAGCAAACTTTAAGCTGCACCTCACAAACCCTTTGTATTAATTATTTTTTTTCATGGTATTAAGTGTAATGCCAAATGTCTGTGTAGACTGTGTAGACTAATGGTGAGAAGATTTTATTTAAAGACAGAAGAAAAGTTGTGTCTTGCAAACAGAATTCCCGAATTTAAATGGGAACAATCAGCATTTAACTCCTCTTCATGTACAATAAGTGAATCACTTGAACTGGGGTTTTGAATCTAACCCAGCCACAGTGGATGAGGTCATCTCCAACATTTGGCTCCCCTGGGGCAAACCTGCGTGGTTTTTTTGAAGGTCCACCAGATAAACAACGCAGAGTTACAACATCTGCAGCTAAAATCTGGCACCATTGATTCTGGCTTCGGGCAGAATCTGCTGTGGCCGATTTTGTGTCGAATGGGTTTGAGGGGAAGGCTGTTGGAAGCTTGGCTAGTGCACGAGCCACCCCAGGTCTTTGCCTAAGGCAGCAGCACCTCAGCACTCTCACTGCCTCCATCACACACATCTCTTACTGAGTTGACCAGAGTAGTTCTCCAACTCTACTTTTGGAAAAGTCTTTACATTGTTTGTTTCATTAGGCTGATCTACAACTTTACACCTGTGGGGGAATAGGGCACCTACTTCCCTCAGCACTTTTACCCAGTTTCTACGTAAACGTTAGCATTTCCAAACTCCATTTCATGTGACATCCCACAAAAGATATTGTCCTGATGTCTGATGAGTTCTCTGATCCCTGAGTGGGCTTCTCAGTGAGGGAATACAGCCTCATCAGTCCCATGCAGACCGTGCTGCTTATTAATTTCTTAGAGGTGAGGAGTCTCCAAACACCTTCTCACTGTGCCTTCATAATTCTTGCTATTAAATGGAAGGACTGCTGAAAGACCAGAGCAGCAGGAACACAGAACATGACTAAAAGTGTGGGACTGGAAGAGAAATGGGAGGGAGAGGAAAGGGAGAAAAGAATATACTGCAGGTTGTCAGGACTGCTTGCAGAGGAGGAAAATATACTGACAGACTGAAGGGAAATAAGTTGATATGACTTGATATGTGGCATCAGAGAGTGAGAGGCAAGAAAGAGTTAAGGCAGAGACATGGAGAAGAATATGAGATGGGTGTCCAGGCCCTTCTAAAAGACCGTGAAGTTCTTTTTCCTGGGAAAAAAGCCTGACCTACTGCTACTTGTTCTCTTGAAGAATAGATGCATGTGCCTGGTAAGAGTGTGTACATCTCCGCCATGTTTGTGTATTAAAGGAGTGTGTCACAGTATATGTGAGGACTGTGGGTGTAGTGCTTCTACCTCATGACAGTCACTTATTATCTGACTGAGCAGGTGCAGCTCTGCAGCCCCGTGACCTACAAATCAAGTGTTAACTGCGTTACATCTGTTGGGTTCTGCTTTTGTCTTCTCAAGCTGATAATAGGCCGTCAACCTTATCACAAGACTCACAATGTCCACTCCTCACAATGATCAGGAATCTAGCCGGCTCTGTTGTCCGGCCTCTTTTTCAGCAAGTTGCCACAAATTTTTTTTTTTTACTTTTATGATGTTGTTAAAACAAACAAACAAACAAAAAAGAGACAAGGCTCCATTTTCCAGCAGGTGCACTGGTCATGCAGTGTTACTTCTGACTCAAGTTAATTTTTTTCCAATTTCTTAGCACTGAGCGCACTTTGTGGCACTGGGGTCTGAAAAAAGAGCTACGGCTTGAACTGACTGGGGTTTTATAACTTATAGAGGACAGTGCTACTTTGGTGCTTATTTGGACCAAAACAGTGTTTGTCATATCTTGGTCCTTTTTTGTGGCTGGTAACACATGCATACGTACACAGGTACTAATACATTTCATTTATATCCAGTGTGGCCTTTTCCTGTTTCTCCCTTATTTTTAAATCAATCGCAAATATGCATCAAATACATATTTTAATTAGAGAAAAAGTACCAACAATGTTACGTATAATGCTTTGAACCAGAGATCTAAAGAAACATCAGTACTGTTATACGTGATGACTGAGCTGCTTACAACAACCTGCAGAACACTGGATCTTTTCTGAGTAGTTGATTAGACACTTGTTTTCATCACACAACAGCAAGACTGATATGTGGGTTTCATCTTCAGGCTCAGAGTCTGGCTGTAATTTTGACTTTATTCATTCTTTAGGTTTCTGGACACAGTCTGACAATTATTCTGTGAAAATCATTGACTATAATGCAACTGCAATCTCTTGATGACTTTTGAGCTTCATCAGATCTTTACAGGCATTTTATTAAACATCTGATCTCAAAGTAAAACATATTTTTATGTAACTTAAAATGTGCAAACATCCAAGAAAATGTATCACATTTCCACCTGATAACATAGAGAGATGCAGATGTTAACACACGCACTGTAGCACCACCACCAAATCCTCCATGTCGATTCCTTCTGTGTGCACACAAATGATTTGGGTAGTCGGTTTTCTTAGTGTTAGAGTATGAAATTGCTGTGCAGGCATGTGCTCCTGCTGTACTCCGTCCTCCCTTTCGGTGCTAAAATCTGAGGGTAGTGTTTGTTCTGTGACCTCAGCTTTCAACTCATAATGCCTCTTTAATTCCAGATAAAATGCAAGGTCTTCCAGCCATCACATTTAACAAGACAGGGAAGAGAAGAAAGCAACAGAGGGTTCAGCTCCTGTGATGTATTTCCTCTTCCTCTCCCACACATGACAGGCAGTGTGGGATGCATCTCGGTGTGTGTGTGTGTGTGTGTGTGTATGCCCACATTGCAGAGTGTTTGAGGCACTTGTCACAGCAGGGGACGCTTGATAATTGATTTTAAAGTCTACTTCTAGCTGAGTTGATTCTCTTTGCCTTTCATTTTTCTTTACCTTTTTCTCACTTTTTGTTTTTAAACAATTCAATACAAAGCCGCACAAAGACACACACACACACACACACACACACACACACAAACACCTCCCCTCCACCCTCTTTTCTCTTCCGATGACAATAACAACAATGCCTACTTATGGAATAATAAATGGCTGAGTCGCACAGACTTTGTTTACTCATTTGTGACTGTCATCCAGCTGTTGTCTCTTGCACTGTAAGCCCCCACCTCCACCCTCCCACTTCCTGTTTCCCCGAGCTGCAGCAGCCATCTTGGTTGTCAGTGCTATGCTGGGGTATTTTTGTTGCTGCGAGACATTTAGCACTGACAAACACAGCACATTTTGCCACATATTGTGCTTGAGATAAATGTTGAACTATCTGGGCACAATACGTGCACACTATGAAGTAATTCATCAGGAGGGCAATTCAAGTTTGGAAGGGTGCTTTTATCACTCCACCATAGGGAAGAGAAAAGCTCATCCTCTGGTTTCTGCACTCTCCAGTGCACCTTCACTGGAGGAATTTGGTTAACTACATGCTTGATGTCTCGGGGTAAAGAATCCAAATCTGTAGAGCTTTTGAATTTATAAAATATCGTTTTTTCCAGTCAGTTGTTGCAAAACACAACAGAACTGATGTGGATGAAACCAAAAGTATAACACACACATACACACACTTCCATATCCAGCAGATGTGTGGTGTCTCTCTCTTAAATGATGAAGTCAATTATATCCTATAACAGCTCCCCTATTAGCAAGCAGGAGCTCAGCAGGACATGGATCTGATGAGCGTGGTGGGCGAGTAGGAGGCTCCCAGCTGGGGGCGTAATGGGAAAACAGCAGTTGGCCAATGGGGGAATTTCCCCCCACATCCTGGGTCCTGTGCCCAAAACCCTGTCAGTACCTTCCTGAAACAGAGAACTGCAATTTAATTAAGAAACGATGCAACTGAGCAGTAAAATCCATGGTAATTACTGTAGCATTTTGAAGCCAGAGGAACGGAGAAAATGAGCAGAGCAAAAATTACAACGTCAGTCAAAAGCCTAAATACAGTGTGTGTTTAAGTTACGCTTAAGAGAACTTCTAATGGCCACTTGAATAATAGCTTTCTATCAGCAGCAATGGTGGACGTAACTCGATGTTGCACCCATACTGTGGGGCAGGACGATTGAGCGGTTGTCCACTGTTCTCGCACTTGTTGGTTCAATCCCCGACTCCTCCGGTCACACTCAATTGTCCATGAGCAAGACACTGAACCCCGACTTAGTTGCTCCCGGTGAGTGTTGGCCAGCTGCATAGCAGCTCCCCCATCGGTGTATGAATGTGTGTGATTGTGAGTGTGAATGGGTGAATAAGAAGCAGTGTAAAGCGCTTTGAGTGCCAATAGGTAGAAAAGTGCTATTTGAGTGCAGACCATTTACCATTTACTATATCCCTTTAAAGATGGGGCGTGAAAGTTTTATTGAAGATGATAGGATTCATTATTTTGGTAGCAATAGGTTATTGCAGTTATGGTCATATCATGTCATGCAGAGAGTCTCATCACGTTGCTAATTGTAGACACCTTGAGGAGCAGCTATTACAGGATATTTCTGCAGATCTACATCAAAATCAAACAGCTGGGTATTAACAAGGTCCACCATGGTGGAACTTCTTCAGGAGTACATTCGTAGAAAAGGTGACATTGAATCTTTGACATCCTGACTCAAATGACAACACCAAGCACCAAGTTGCTCGCCAAAGGGTTAATTAATCCCACATAAATTTGAAAACTTATATAGTCAAATTTGAGTGGCCACTCGGCAAACCAACTTCCATCTTTATCCAATCAATTTTATAAGTGTCCCACTCCCTTCTTACACAAAATAATTATTTTACAATTAGTTGTCAATCAAACAGTATGCTGCTGTCCAGCTCGATGAGCCAGTGGGGATTATTTTTTTGCCAACAAAGCGACTACACTACACTCAGCGACTTTTCAGACTCCTCTAACGACCGTTTTTCAAAAAAGTGACTAAAATCTAGCGACTTTTTTTGGTGTTATTGGAGACTTTTCAAGAGTCTGATGTGAAGGCACGTATCGTCCTCACTCACAGCGGGTGCTGCCATTGGCCCTTTCCACGTCCCAAAGCACTCACAGCCACTCAAGTCCTCGTGCAGTACCCCTCCTAGCTGCAGTCAGAGCAGTAAATGTTCACGCCTCCGCCAAGTCCGGACTGGAAATGAAATGAATAACACATGCACGAAGCTGTTGACTGACTGCATTGGCTCATTTAAGAACACGGCTGTCGGATCAGGATTGAAAAGGACTTTTCTGACCTCTATCCAGCCTTATTGATTAGTTTGGGTGGTGAGGGTTATCTGTTATCTATCAACAGCTTGTTCCTGTGACTTCCTTTACATTTCAATAGTTACACCTAAAGCAGAGTGAGGCAAACTCACTACAGGTCTGAAAATGCTTTTAGAGTCAAGTAAGGGATTAGCTTTCAGTCCTCTATGTTCCAGCTGGGGCTGCCATAGTGATAGATTGCAGCAGGAATGAGACAGGATGAGGGAGACTGTAGGGGGCAAGGGGGCAGCAAAGGGTAGGGCTCATCTACAAAGCCCTGCCACAGGCCAGGTAAGAGCTGGCACACTGGCCCTCATCTTTCTATTTATTTTATTTTTTCATTTTTTAAAGGTCTTTTATCAACTTAAATGACTGTAGCTTTTTGTTGGTCAAAGAGATCTTAAACGTTAAAGGTTGATGCTGATATTTAAAAGAGTCTGTCACTTGATGATACACTTGACTAAACTTAGAAAAACAGTGGTTAATGTAAAGAAATTGGTGTATTTAAAAGTGAAGAATGTGATTTCATTACAGTTATAGCAGAAAAAGGACCAAGGGTCAACAGGGAAGGAACAAGAACTGGCATAAAACAATAAGTCAGTAATGCGTCTCTGGGATTTCTTTGATGGATTTCTTTGAAAGGTAGTGTTACATATTTGGAAAACTGCTGTTCTTTTGACAATAGTTCTCATTCCAAATCTGATGGCTACACTGATTGACATTGAAGACAAACAAAGAAAAGTTCAGGTGATCAAAAGTTCATCTTATCTTAGAGCTAGGACAATGAAACATATACACCATCAATAACATCTATACCATTTAATTATTCCAGGTTCATCTCCAAGTATTGCTTCCTTGTCAACACCCAATTAAACAAGCTCTTCCCTGCTTTTTCCTATCATGATGTGAGAGTAGATGTGTCCTGAACAGATCCTGAGGTTGCCAATGCAGGCACATGTTAGTGGATAGTTAATTTGAAGTTCAAATAAAGTTGATCGTCTCTTTTCTGAACCCTAATGTGTTGTGTCCATCTCAACCTGATGCTCTTCTTTGCATCCTGGCTCTACAGTGCAGAAATCTGTTGCATAGGTTAGTGAACAGTATTTGTTTGTTTGAATGTTAAAATTATTTGGGCACATTGGTGAGTAACTAAATTCACAGACAGGTATGGTATAGGTATATATGTGGATCTGCTAAACTCAGAGAGCATGAAAACCATTTATTTTCAACTAGTGCTGTCTGCTAAACATAGCTGAACTTGAATTTGAACCATAGTGACGTACAAGTACAAAGTACAAGTAAGGTACAGGTGTCTCAGGAGGCAAATCCACCAACCCCAGGGTCGAGTGTGTTTAGGAAGGACATTGAAGCCCAAGTGGGTCAGGCCAGCACCTTTCATTGAAGCTGCCGCCATTGCTGAGAGAGTCTTTGTGTGAATGAGTGATTGAGAATCAAAGTGCTTCAAGGAAGAAAAGTAGAAACATGCAGAATATTCACTACAAATCGAGTGTTTCTGTAGTTCCAAAAATCCAGTATTACTCGTAGTATTTTCAGGACATATTTTCTACACATAACAAAAGGGAAATAGATGTAAGAATAAAAATAATCACAGTTTATGAGTTATAACACAAAATAAGTCCCACACAAACAACCTCTTTGTTAGTGAGGTTGTTTGTCTTGTTCACTTTGTCTTGTTAAAACCAATTTTTTTTTAAATTGGTGAACAAGTAAAACTATGTCATACTTTAAAGGGCGACCGATTTTCAAACTGCTCCCTATGGCTTAAGTTTAGGGTGTAAATGTTCATTAATGCTTTTCCTACCCTCTGACTTCCCTATATTAAAATATTTCTCTGCTTCTATGTAGCTGAAAAACTCCTCTGGATGACATCACATGGAGGGGCTTTTCATCATTAGGAGTTCAGATGATGTCATCTGGAGGAGCTCTGGGAAAGTAGGTTCACCGTGATTACACACTCCAAAGTGTGAGCAACAAGATGACATCATCGGAAATGAATGTTCCTCCGAGTGATGTCATCTGGAGGCATTTTTAAGCATGAAGCAGAGAAATATTATAATCAGTGAAAGTGTAAGATACTTGTAAGATAGGCATCTGAAAAATGACTTGGTGGTCAGTTACCAATGTGTTTTGCCGGGGATTCAGCCCACCAGCAGGCTTCTGCAAGCTGAGGAAAGTCGACTTGAGACCGGAGCTCAAAAAAAACAAAAACATTTTGGACAGACAGTCCAAAAAACAAAAAAAGCACACAAACAGAAAAATAAGATGTTTTGTAAATTAATTCATTAGGGATTCAGTAGTAATTATGAATTCAAAATTAGATATGAGATGCAGTGTTGGGCCATAATTTGCCACAAGCAACATTTTACTTGTAATCTATTAATGTAATAATATTACTTTTGTTACTTCAGTAATAACAACCCCGTAAAAGTAACTTCCTTAACCTGATAACCCAGTGTTTCCTCTTTGCCACTGCTCACATCAACATCACAATAGTAATGATTATTATTATTTCAGGTTCATGTCCATGGTTTCATGTTTATGGACCACACTGCTTTCCTTGTTACTTGCTGCTTGGTGAATAAATCAGATTCTATTGTATTGTGGGAGCAAACCCAAAGTACCCAGAGGAAACCAAAGCAAGCACAGGGAGAACATGAGACTCCACACAGAAAGGCTGCTGCAGGCAGGTTTATTTGTACCAGGCAACTGATTATACATTGTGAATACATGATCATAATCAAATTATCATCTGAAAGATCATTGAAAAATTAATTATATGTAAATTAGCAAGTGATCATTAAAAATCCAATGTATTAATATACTATATCTTTCTCGCCATAATTTCCATATTGTGTCCTCTTTGATGATTCTCTTACTGTGATAAACCTAAATTAAAAGTGTGTAATATTGTACCTGGCAATGAAAGAAATACTTCATGTTGTGACATTCACGTTAGCCGTAATTTTGCTGTTAATTGTCTTCATTATTCAGCCAAGTTAGCATCACTCAGTGGTTAAACTGTGCTGTGCTGCATGTCCATAATCGTTGCAGTTATCTATGGGATTTAAAAAATGTTTCACAGCAGACCTTTGGTCATTTTTGAGTGAATTTGTCCTTGTGTGCATTTTTTCTGCTAAATAACAAGGAGCCACACTTTCCTCCCTTCCTCCAGCCTCCTGCTGCCTATTTTTCTCTCTGATGAGGGAGTGGTGATGACATGTGCTAGGAGATGGAGACAGAGTTTCTAACCAGGCCAGTTATGAGGCAGTAAGTCCACTATTGATTAGCTGTCCACATTGCTAGCTGGCCTGCTTTGTTTTGTTGAGCACACACAAGCACATATACAGTGGAGGGTCCAGATGGGGGTGACCTTCCAACTCCTTTCCCTCTGGTTTGTATCAGTAGATATAGACAGACACTCACAAATATTTCCTCTTGAAAAAGAGCAGCGATGGACGACAAAAGCGTTAAGGGGGTTCAAGGTGTAAAAATGGAGTAATTTTGGTCTCCTGGAAACAAAAAGCTGAATTGTGTCCTAGAAATTACATTTATCTCAAACCCATTGGTATGAAACGAGGCGACTGTTTTTGCAGACTTATTTTATTAACATATAGAAATAATACTAACATTGAGGATTTGTTGCCATTTAGTATAAATGATCACAAATACACTGATACTAAGCATATCAATAAAACTATCCCAGAAAACATATTTTAGTCTGCCAACATTTCTAATTTTGCAGTGCAGCATGACTACAGTTGTTGTTAGGACAGGCACAGCACTTTGTTAAGGTTGGAGAGTGACTCTAGTCCAGCTTAATGGTGAACACATTACTAGTCATTTCACAAACTTTTTCTCATGCACCCCACCCTCATCTTATATAGTTTTTTCCAGCTTCTGATTGACTGAACGCACACATGATCAATGTAATATGCAGCAGGTAGTGCAGGGATAGCATTCTTGGGGACCAGGCTTGGGAATCTATGGCCTGAACCTATTAACACTATGCTCAGATTTGTTGTACAACAGTCCTGCACACATCTATGCATCAACCACATCTATGATACTTGCCTCAAATTAGTAAGTGAAGCAACTCGTTGATGCAGAAAATATGTTGATTCAGAACATGTCAGGGTTTTGGTTAAGGAAGGACCCAAGTGAGGAGATTGTGAGAGGGATTGCAACAAAAAAAAAGGGCTTTTATTGTCAGGGACTTGCTCCTAACAGGAGAGTACAGAAAACTGGTTCAGAATAGCATGACTCAGACAAACTAACCAAAGGGACCAGAACAAGAAAGGGGTTAACTTAATAGGAAATAAGATGGCAGCAGAACCAATATAAAAAAAATAAGAGGGGAACATAATTTACCTAAATTAGAACTACAAAGGCTCAGGACTAAATAAGGCTGGAAAAACATAAAACTGCTAACAGGTAAGTACACGGGGAAGCCAAAGGAAACTATCTTACATCATACACTTAACCAGAGACATGGAGCAGGGAACACAACAACAAAACTGAAGGGTGAGTGAAAACAACACTGGAGAAAGAAACCTAAAATACTAAAATGAAAACACTGAAGAAAAATCCCTAACCAAAGGAAACATTACAGTATTAGCACAAAACCCCAAAAACACTCAACAGAAAGCCGCAAGGTTAACAAAGGAAACTCAGAAGCACAAACAAAACCCACAAGGTTTAACTTTAACAAAGAACTTAAAAGACTTAAGTAACAGAAATGTAGGGGCAGGAATAATCAACTAGATAAAACAATAGTTCAAGGGTTACTGGGAAAGCACACAGGAGAAACAATAAACCAAACCTCAGACCAAAAGGAAAAGGTGCACAGAGTCCAGAAAACATAAGTCCAGAAAAACAAAGTCAGGATTTACCAAAAGTCCAGAGTCTACTGTGGGTTGTGAGGGGTAACAACAACGGAAATGACAAAGAGGAACTGGCAGGGGAGTGAGGGGAAGACTGAACTTAAATAGAGGAGGGAACAGGCGCAAACAATGAGGGACAAATAAAAGCAAAGCTGGGGAAAAGAACCAAGGCACAGGAAGTAGGGAGAAGGGGCCACAAAATAAAAGTCCACAGACAGGAAGTGCACTGGGAACATGACAACATGGTTGTCCACTGGTTATATTCCTAACAAAAATGTAATCGCATTTGCTGTTTAGTTGCATTAATATTGCATGCATTAATACCTAATTTTTAGGAAACGGTTGGATTCTGGCCACTAAAGCACAGTTAAGGGTTTAATTCAATTCAATTCAACTTTATTTATATAGCCCCAATTCACAACAAAGTCATCTCAGGGCACTTTACAGAATAAAGTCAAGATTATAAAGATATATAGAGAAAACCCAACAATTCCCCCTGGAGCAAGCCATAGGCAACAGTGGAGAGGAAAAACTCCCTTTAACGGAAGAAACCTCCAGCAGAACCAGGCTCAGGGTGGACGGACATCTGCCTTGACCGGTTGGGGTGATTGGAAAGGGGAGAGAGAAAAGAACAGAGCAACAAAAAGCAACAACAACACTGGACGGGTTAATAGGACAAGTAGCTGCACGCTGGAAGACAAACAGCTTCAAACACAAGGACACCTGCAGAAAGGGACAGAGAGAGGCGGACAGAGAAGGAGAAAGACAACTACAGGAGAAAACAGACAGAGTTAATTTCATACAGTGGTGACAATTGTGGGCTGAGAGGAGAGGAGAGAGGGTCAAGAGGAGGAAAGGAGCTCAGTGCATCGGGGGGTGGGTCCCCCAGCAGTCTAAGCCTATAGCAGCATAACTATAACTAAGTATAAGTTTATGAAAGAGGAAGGTTTTAAGCCTAGACTTAAAAGTAGAGAGGGTGTCTGCTTCCAGAATCTGAACTGGGAGCTGGTTCCACATGAGAGGAGCTTGATAGCTAAAGGCTCTGCCTCCCATTCTACCTTTGGAAATTCTGGGAACCACAAGTAGGCCTGCATTCTGAGAGCGAAGTGGTCTACTGGGATGATATGGTGCTATGAGGTCTTCTATATATGATGGAGCCTGACCATTCAGAGCTTTATATGTAAGAAGCAGGGTTTTAAATTCTATTCTAGATTTAATGGGAAGTTAGGGAGAGAAGCTAGTGAAGGTGAAATATGATCTCTCTTGCTAGTTCCAGTCAGCACTCTTGCTGCAGAATTTTGGATTAATTGCAGGCTCTTTAGTTACTGGGGCATCCTGAAAGTAGGGAATTACAGTAGTCCAACCTAAAAGTAACAAATGCATGGACTAGTTTGTCGGCATCACTTTGAGACAGGATGCTCCTAATTTTGGCAATGTTCCGTAGGTGGAAGAAGGCTGTTCTAGAGATTTTTTTTATATGTGAGTTAAAGGACAAATCCTGGTTAAAAATAACTCCAAGGTTCTTTGCAGTAGTACTGGAGGCCAGACTTATGCCATCTAGAGTAACAATATGGTTGGACATCATATTTCTGAGGTTTTGGGCCCAAATACTATGACTTCAGTTTAGAAGTAAAAAACTGTGGGACATCCAGGCCTTTATTTCTTGTAGGATTGAAGCTTTACTAACTGATTATTTTCATCTGGTTCCATAGATAAATATAGCTGGGTATCATCAGCATAACAGTGGAAATTTATGGAGTGTTTTCTAATTATGTTGCCTAAAGGAGACATATATAAAGTAAAAAGTATTGGTCCTAACACAGAGCCTTGTGGAACTCCATAGCTAACCTTTGTGTGCATGGAGGATTCATCATTAACATGAACAAATTGAAATCTATCAGATAGATAAGATTTAAACCAACCTAGTGCAGTTCCTGTAATTCCAATTTCATGTTCCAGTCTCTGTAATAAAATGTTATGATCAATGGTATCAAATGCAGCACTAAGATCTAATAGAACAAGTATAGAGATGAGTCCATTATCTGAGGCCATGAGAAGATCGTGTGTGACTTTTACCAGTGCTGTTTCTGTAATATGATGAACTCTAAATCCTGACTGAAAGTTTTCATACACATTATTCCTATGAAGGTGATCACATAATTGTTTTGCAACTACTTTTTCAATTATTTTAGAAATAAAGGGGAGATTAGATATTGGTCTGTAATTGGCTAAAACACCTGGGTCAAGACAGGGTTTTTTAAGTAATGGTTTAATTACAGCTACCTTATAGGCCTGTGGTACATAGCCTGCTTCTAAAGATAGATTGAAGATATCTAATACGAATGTATCTATTAAGGGTAAAGCTTCCTTGAGCAGCTTAGTTGGAATAGGGTCTAGCAGACAGGTTGTTGGTTTAGATGAGGTAATAATTGAAGTTAGCTCAGAGAGATCTATGGGTAAAAAGCAGTCTAACAGGGATTTGGGGCTTTATTGATGATTCTGGAACTGCTGTACATGAAGATCTATCTGTAATTTTTGGGGGGAGGATCTGGTGAATTCTTTCTCTAATAGCTACAATTTTATTCATAAAGAAAGTCATGAAGTCATTGCTGCTCAGAGTTAAGGGAATAGTAGGCTCAACAGAACTATGGCTCTTATTCAGCCTGGCTACTGGCTATTGTTATATCATCCAACTCCAAACACTTGGTTAAGGTTATAACTGTGGTTCCTAAATTAAGGAGAGCAGAGCCTCTTTCTGGGAGACAGGATCAATTCCTAAGGGAGTGCACAAGACCACATGATTGGAGGAAAATGTGGAGATAAATTTAGGCAGAAATCTTTTCCACATACATTTGGACTTGTCAGCATTATGGGCTCTTACAGTGCACTTCAACATGTGCTGAACAGATGCATAATTAATGATGTCTGCTTTGCAAAATCTTTGAATTTAATTTATTTTGGAACAATGATCAAGGGTGCACTAATACAGCCAGCAAGGCTATACAAATGTAATCCAACAATAAACACAAACTTTGACAGAAATTAAAAAAGAAGAGTGATCACTGAGCAAACAGCTTCTCTGTACAAGTCATAGTTCACAGTCAGTTATTGGCTTTCACCTGGATTTTCCAATACTAAGCCAAAACCACCGACCCAATCTGTGTTTTAGTGACCTAAATGTAAAATATAGCCACAGTTTAGCACCACATTCTTCTATTTGTATTGTCAATGTGTTATAAGAACCGGATACCGGTTACACTATGTTGCTCTATGTAATGCTTTCACTTTGCAAAAATCACATGACAACATTGTTCTTAGCACTTTCTTCCATCATGTCTTTGGCAACCTGAATCCATAGCGGAATGTTTGTTGCAGTGAAGTGACAAAGTGCCAGTAATGTCTTGACTTGGTCATTTTGTGTGATAGAACATGTGTGGAAAAGAGATGTAACATTGCAGGCAGAGTAGAAGCATTGATGAAGTATATATTTGTTTCCTTTTCATTTCGAGCACCATCCAAACAATAATCAATGCTGTACATTTCACTGTATGCCAGCCAACACCTAATTACAGCTAATTACCAGCGGCTGCCATGTGCAATATGATGTCTTCTTTCTGCGAGTCATTCCCAGTAATTACACATATATCATGTCATCCAGTGAATAATTATTGCATAAAGGATCCCCTGGTGGCTCCTTTTCCATTGGACAGAGGTGAGAAATGGCCCATATCCACCTGGATAGTGTTACCCAGGCCAGACCCATCCAGGCCTGGCTGCAGAGTGGCATAATGGGCAGGCACTGCCTGCCAGGCCTCTGCCAAGATTCAAGGGGGAGAGTGATCATAGGGCATTGAATGTTTTGACCCTGGACACAAACCACTTGAATTTTTACCTGAATGACAAATGATGGAATAAGGACAAACGTGACAAAGGAGGAGAACCACGAAGGAGAAGACACAGGGAAAAATGATTCGTATTTGCTTCAAGCGGAAGAGAAAGGACAGTCTAGACAAAAAGTGCCTCGGAAGATGGAAGAAAATCAGGGGGGAAAAAAAGGTGCAACAAATCCTAAAACTAAGTGAAAGAACATTGTGCAATCTAAAATTATACATGAGAATGTGGCGCAATGTGATGCAGGCGTCTGTTGTAAATGCCCCCTTTTGGCAACAGAAAGGTGGATCTGCTGTTTCTCACAATGGAACCAAAATGGCCCCTACTGTAAGACTATTTTTCAAACCTACACAAACAAAACTCTTAGATGCAATTACATCTAAATAAAACGGGTAAACCACAAAGTCTAATGCTGCGCCTACACATAAGGTATTTTTCAGTTGTGCAGTCACCCAGTGGACCAGTGTCTCGTTTGGTGCAGACAAAAGAGCTAATCCAGGTTGAGGCAATTCATCGTTGGTTTTAAAGTGTGAATGGGGAATGTTGAAAATAGAACTAATTTAAAAAAGGAAAGAAGTATGAATTTGTTTTTTAAGTATTATTGTTTTGACATAGTATTAATTGCTTTTACAAAAGTTTTTCCTAACCTAACAGATTTCTACTGAATTGAAAATGTTCAGTAACTTATATACGTAAAGTACACATCTGTTTTGTTATGTCTAAGAAGAAGCCAGAATCCCATCTGATTTCATATAGAGTTAGTTGGGCTGTTTATTGACCACGCGTTTGTCTTTTTTAAGGGGTCACATATAAGGGATGCATTTTATTTTCTAGGCTTATAGTAAAAAGTTAGTTTAAAAAAAAAAGGGGGAAATTATTTTTTTTTTTGGCGCTTTTAGTTGTTTTTTTATTGACCATGTGTAATGATACTGTAATTATCGGGTAATCGCGCGTAATGTGGTTTGCCTGGATGTTTGGGGACACTGTCTGAGATAATCCAGTCCCTACCCCCCTGTCCCAACCTTAACACTTACAACTAAATGCTGAACTCCAACTTAAAAAACACATTCCAATATTCACATGAAGGTGTGTCAGAAAATGAGGCCAAGCCACAACATTCTCACCTTCCTAAAATCTTTTTCCGCTGAAGCATAAACCAACCAAGTCCCCAGAAAGATAGCTATACAAGAACACAAACAAACACACACACACAAACACAGAATCAGTCATGGGACAAGCCAGCTGGCAGCCAGGGCAGCCCCACATCACCATTACCATAGGAATCCTCAATCACTGGGAACTGCTGGTAATGGAGCAGTACTAGAGAGACTGTGTGTGTGTTTACATGAATGAGTGACTGCAGAAATGTGGCCAGGGAGAGCATGAGAATAGCAGGGGGAAAAGAAAGTCTTTCTGCAGTCAGTGTTTATTTGCTGCAGTGTGGTGTGTTTAAAAAGCTGCAGTGAGAATTACAACCCGCTTTTCCTTTGCCCCTGACTCTAAAATTAAGCTCATTTATAATGCATTACTCTCCTCTTGTCTGTCCCTCTACCCTCTTCCAGCCCTCTTTGCTCAGTCCCTCCATCTTTGCATTTCTTCACCCATGCATCCCTCCAAGGTTGATTTTCCCTTCCTTTAAGACCAATGGGATGAGCATTTCATGCATGAAATGACTATTGCGGGCCCCCTGATACCTCTGCACCACCAACCCACACAGAATCCAGAGATGTACATACATCCTGGTGTTATGGATTTAATGATTTCCCTGGAGCCAACATTAGACAGACTACATGTGTGTATCACCAACTATATCAACTACAGCTCCCTTGACCTTGTAGATTATTGCTTCTCTGCACCATGGAATTATTGTGTAAATGTGCGTCCGTGTTAATGCTTCTCTTTTCTTTAACACGTAAGGTGGACTGGATGTTTTCACATATCGATCGACACCGTTTCATAATAGATTTCAGGCCTCTTACCCTCACACAGCTGAACTACAGCTTCAGTTTATTTTTTACCTTTTGAATCTATATACAAAAAAATCACACACTTTCTTCCTCAGGTAGCCATTGTACACGTACACAGCAGCGTTCTTTAGATTATGAAACTCTTCTGTGTAGCAGCGTTTGCCATAGGCAAATGTTTGTAGTCCCTTGCCACATGTTATAAGACTTCCCTTAAACAGAACTTAAAAGTAAAAATATGAACTAAATAAAACTTGAAAATAGCAAACATACCTATTATAATAATGTATACAAGAAAATGTTTCCACAATTTCCTATACATTTGTTATAGATGAGACATACATTTACCTTATATATAAGTGTATATATATATATATATATATATATATATATATATATATATATATATATATATTTGGTCTTTATTTAAAATTCACAAGACTTAGTTGGACTCGTTTCCACATTGTTTTGGATTTTGATGCCAAAATGTGAATAAAGCAAAATTCCACAGTGTTTATACTGCAAATGACACTGCAGCCACAGAGCAGGCACTGGATTTAGAGAAAAACATGCAGACACTTTATAATCACGCTTACTCAACTACACATTGACATTATTAATAGATGTGTCATCACATCTATTAATTTAGAATTTTACTTTCAGGAAACAACAATAGTTGGCCATTAATCGAAAAAAACTACAGTACAACCGGAATGTGTCAGATGTTACTTCATATTCAAAGTTGTTTTTCTTTTTTTTTTTTCAAAAACTATACCAAACACCCTATGTACTGTATTAAACAATACTGTAGCTCTGATTGGTAAATGTTCTGCACTTAAATAGCACTTTTCCACCTATCGGCACTTTAAGCGCTTTACACTGCTTCTCATTCACCCATTCACACTCACACACACTCACACAGAAGATGAAGTGAAGGTCTACAACACGATATATGCCGTAACAAACTAAAGGGGGGAGCAATAACCAGAGCTATCACATCACGCGTGCTTTATTTGGTTGACTCTAGGAGGACAGAGTTTCCAACAGTAATGTTGGCTGAAGGTATTTCTGAAAAGCCTATTGTAACTTTTATTTCATTTTAAACAGCACTGCATACAGCTATAGGTGCGACCACCATTTCCCACTGATTTGCCGACCATGATATGCTCTCCACTCTCAGTAGTTGTATTTGTGTGTTTGTTTTCTACAGTACATCCTTGTGGCCAGCAGTGAATAAATAGTATACGATGTTTTACCATTGTGGACACAAACATATGGTGCCTTTCCACACCACTGTGGAGTAATGAAGCCATATTTGCTTCCTGTTGTTTTGATCTGATTTAACCAATATTTGTACATTCTAAATAATGCAGTGGATTTTCTCCCTGTTGCAAAGTGCCAGGCTTTAAATCTGCATGTATAATTGAGCATATTTATGTTAATCTAATTGTTTTACAGTTAGCTGGCTTTGTAGTGCTTAGTCTCTGGAATAAACAGGCAACACATTCAGAAGCCAGCACAAATCTTAGCAACTACCCCCACCCCAGCAGCCTCACAGGAATCCTTTCAAAGCTGCTGTAGATGGAGGCAAGTGAGTTGAGGTAATTCCAGACAAGAGAGAGTGGCCCATCTCCAATCACAGAATGGGTTTTGTAGTTAACTGCACATCATACTATCCTCGCATTATACTACTTGTGTAGTGTTTTGTGCTATTTTAAGTTAAGGTCTTAATACCAGCAACTGAGTCCCAAGTTTGCTGCCTGATGTAGTGATTGTAAATTATGCTCAAAAGTATCTTACTAGAGGCACCAACTTTTCACTACAATGTGCTGAATAAATAAATAAATAACTTTAGATTCTTGGAGAATGTAGGAATGTTTGCCATGGGAATAGTAGGAAATACCGGGGCCCTTAAAGAGAGAGATGTTATAATGTATCGACAGCATCCACAAGGCTGGATCTGTCTGGCTAAGATTTGTAAGGTCTCATGCAATTATTATTTAAATTGCAGTAGAATAAAGGAAAAGAGAGTGTCGGTAATAATTTAAGCATATTCCCGAAGCAGAATCCGCTTTATTGGCTGATACTAACACATACAAGTAATTACTTTCTGGCCATTGGTAAAGTAGTTCAGACAGGCACAAAAGTGACTGAATAGTCCTCCAACTTTAACAAATCTATAGGTGGTCAAACATTTGTTAAAATAGCGTGACAGCCAATGTCATTGGCGTGACAGCATAATGATGAACACTGCAATGGCATCTAAAAGGCAGTTTGTTTCACACTTAGTTTTTACTGTGTACAGTCAAAAACACAGATGTAAAACTGTGCAAACGCAGCCGTCTGGTATAGTGTCAGGGGCAGGTATGAAATATAGATGTTAGGGTTAGTGAGAAAGTAACAAAGCTTTTTTCTTAAAAATCAGTGTTTCCTGAACATGACAGTCTAACGTTCACTGCAGCCAGTACAAATGACTTCCTCTGTTCTATTGCACAGAAGGACGGTTTCCAAGTTACTGCATATACTGTTCAAACATATTTTTACATAACTTACATCAGTACCATGGGCCCATGAAAAATTGGCACTCATTCTGCCTACTTACAGTACACCTATGCTGAACTCTGCAACTTTTCTGCTGCTCCACCACTTTTGTTCATTACTTGCTTCGCTATTTAGTTGTTGAAGGATGGAAACAACACTTCGGTGTCTTTCACTGGCCTCTTCCATTCATTGTCTTTTCATGTAACATATGGAAACATATAACCACAGTAATTATGTGACATAGAACCTGAGTCTGATCATTTCCAGTCATAACTCCCCTTGCAGGAGAGTGTGTGTATACAAGTTTTCACATTATGGGGATTTAGGTCTGACTACACGGTAACTTTTGGAAACATGACATGTCCTTGTGTGGTCAATGTGCTGTTCCCCATGAGGAAATGAGTGGATGTGATAAGTTGGTTTAAAAACATAGTATGTTTGGGGTTATGGTTTTGCACATAGTGTGCTTGGTATGGTTAGTATAAGGGTAAGTCTCCAGGAAATAATTTTAAGTCAATGTAATCTTCCCTAAAATTATGTAAACCAGTGTGTGTTTCTATTTGTGTTTCTAAGTGTACAGTTCTTCATATCGCCGTTTTAAATTCTGGCATCTTTATTACATCTGCTTATTTGCTGAATTATCAATTATCTCTGATAATGGACCCCCTGCCGCAACCACCTCTTGCTAGTCCTCCCTTTCTCCTCCATCTCATCATATCCCTCCTTTACCCAGTGAACCTTGGACAAAGCTGGCATGTACATGCAGATGGGGGATGTTCCCACTGCCCACACTCAGAAGACTTTAGTGGAGGGGGTTGAGTGCTCAGAGGCCCCTGGTTTGGCACAGCAGTGGCCCTGCTGAGGTTTGAGCTATTGATAGTGGATCAAAGCCCTGCTGGAAGTGGCAGCCGAGCTGGATAAACTAACAAGAGCAGGCAGACCCACCTAACCATCTGTCACCTAACCACGGGAAAGTGCAGGATGGAGAGAGGACACAAAAGAAGAAAGACAAAAGAGGCCTGAGATTAAAGCTAAGACCAAAAACAGAGTGAATTTTAAAATGATCAAGGAGAAAAGTGAAGACCAAGATGCAGAAGAGCATAATAATCTGTCCAAGTGAGAACCTTCAGGATAGCAGCCCCACAGTGGTTTAGAGATAGGCTTACTTCTTATATATGCAACAGACATGTTCCACACATATGTCCTGTTATGACAGTTCCAGCCACTGATGAACAGCTGGAACTACAGCAGAGTTATATCGATCCCTTCCATAAAATTGATACAGTGCCAATCCAAGTCTTTTTTAAAGGATTGGTATCAGCAAAAATAAAACCAACTCCTTTCCTATCTTTACTTTAGGGAAGTCTAATCTGGTTTTTCTCAACCTGCTACTTTGGCAGTTTCTGCTGCTCCTTCCCTATAGGCTGTACAGTGCTGCACACGGCAGGACAGAAGAATTCGAATGTGTGGAAACGGAAACGTATTTTGGACAAATAGAGTGACTCTGCGTTCAGTCACCGATGTTGGCAAAATACCAGACATTGATTTGCTACACTCTGTTTATCATTAGCAAATGGCCGTGTACATTTACATTCATGTAGCAGCTTCTTCTTTTACTGAGAAAAATGACAAGCATGACCGGCAACAGGTCTTTTTTTCAGCTGTCACTAATAAACATTAAATCTGTGAGCACTTTGGTGGCTTAACTGCTCTCTGTTGCAGCCGTCTGTACATCACTGTCCGTAACATGTCATGTCACAATCTCCTTGTTATTCCTTATTTCATATATTAAATAGTATATAGTAAACTAAAGTAAAGTAAGTAAACTGAAAGGAGAAAAGTGTCGGGTGTGTTGTGTGATAAAAGAGTATCAGCGAGAATGAAATGAAAGGTTTTCAAGACGGTGGTGAGACCAGAGATGTTGTTCGGCTTAGAGACAGTGGCACTGAAGAAAAGACAGGAGGCAGAGCTGGAGGTAGCAGAGCTTAAGATGTTGAGGTTCTCTTTGGGAGTGACGAGGATGGACAGGATCAGGAATGAGGACATCAGACGGCCAGCTCATGTTAGATGTGTTGGAGATAAAGTCAGAGAGGACAGATTGAGGTGGTTTGTACATGTTCAGAGGAGAAACTGTGAATATATCAGTAGAAGGATGCTGAGGTTGGAGCTGCCAGGCAGGAGGTCTAGAGGACGAGCAAAGAGGAGATTTATGGATGTAGTGAGGGAGGACATGAAGTTAGTTGGTGTGAGAGGATGAGGAGGACACGGTTAGATCAATTAAATTTTCAATTCAATTCAACTTTATTTATATAGCGCCAATTTACAACAAAGTCATCTCAAGGCATCTCTTAGATGGAGGCACATGATTCGCTGTGACGACACCTTTTAATCCTTGACATGTCAAAAAAGTGTGTGTTGTTTTTTCTTTTAGTCGAGAAGAATTGCTTTCATAGTTGGCTGGAGAGGTTCTTTCGTTCCTTATGCATGCATAATTTACATACTGCAAATGTGCATACGTGCATACAGGCGCCCACTGTCTTTCGGTAACCAATTAGCAGTTTTACTTCTAATGGTAGGTGCAGCACTATGTTAAATAAACATACAAAGAGGCCCACTGCTGTATGCGCCAATTAAGAGCTGTTTTATTGGACTGCTGGTCACAGCAGCGTGTGAGAGTGTGTGCATGTGTGTGTTTATACCGGAGGGAGGCTGGGGAGCATAATTGAATCATATTACTTCCTCCACATGGCTTGTCAGGGCCCGGTTTTATGATTTGGAGCTAATCCACTAGGATGCTAAATGTTGATTTAGCCATGCATTGATAAGTTACGCCATTATGCAGAATTGAAACAAAGCTATGGGAACTTTAATTTCACAAAACAAACATTTGGTCACAAAAGTGTGAGGACAGCTTTTTATCAACCACTACAAAGTTGCTACAGATAATAAATGAATAAAAATGATAAAATGCTCCCATCCATTGCTCATTTTGTGAGAAAATATATTTCTCTCCAGAATGTCAGTGCTACCTAAACATCTCAGAACTATTTTCATTAGGTTTCATTAGGTTAAACATAGTGTCTGTTGGCGGAATTTATCAAATCTCAAATCTCAAATGTGTGAAAATGCTGGAGTTTGCTGAGATGCTGTCCTACACACATTAGTCTCCAGATGACCGGCTGGTAATAAGAAACCATAACAGCTCATCCATGGGCTTTTATTGGCCTTTATGATTTTCATCAGCAGTTATTAGCAACAGTGCTGACCAATCCAATGCTTGGCTTGATGGGCTGTAAAGGCTTTATTGGCTCCTTTAGATTGCTTGATGAGGAGCGCAAGAAGTATCTGTTTCCACTCAGTCTGTTTTCAAAGAGCTCTGTCTAAGCTGCACTTTTATTTGTTTTAGCATTTGAATGGCAGTGCTACCCAGGGGTGCCCTATACAGTGAGCAAGGGTATAGAGTGAGCTTCAAGGCAGCCAGCAGCATGGAGGTCAAAGGTCAAAACCTTGGTCGTAAGATATATGTGCCTTCTGGATCCTGTTTTGGAAGTTTGTCCACATTGTTCAACTTGCATTTCGTTTTGAAAATGGTCAAACCTTAATGTTGTGGCATAGACATGAAGGCTTGTAGCAGAACTGGCCCGATCCCCAACAGCAGCACGCTATCAGCACTTGACTTTCTCACATCACTAAATCAATCTTTGGCCGCAGTTAATTTTTTGTTAATACATTTGCTGACCCATAATTACAAATAGAATCCAAGCTGCTGCTGATTGCAATCATGGGACTCACTTCTGATTATTGTTGATCTTCTTAAATCTGTCCAAATAAGGAAGGTAAAAGCTAACGGCTAAAAGCAGTCTTTTCTCTTAAAATCATAAATGTTTGTGTAGGGAAGACAATTACACCTGGGTTTATTATTTGTAAATATGTTGATGCTCAATGCAAATATACTAATACCAACTATATCCGTACAATGTTCCTAGACAACATATGTTTTATACCAAAATATCCAGTCTTTCAGTACAACATCCAGTTTGTCTGACTACAACATTATTAAACGTTCTTATGGTTATGTTTATACTCCCACAGCACTTGGTTCAGATTAGAGAAAAACAGTCAATTCACACACAACCTTCCTCTGACTTTAGCCAAAGTGATTTGCTGCCTAAGCCTAACAATACAAACTACTCTGGAGTCAAGCTCATCTGTGGTATGATGGTCCTGCATGGAATGATCAAACCAACAGTGGAGAGAGCATCCTGATGATGATTCCCATGTTTGTCACCATGCAGCCGAAGCCCAGCAAAATGTGGCTGATGCAGTGAAGTGCAAATACTGCAGAATAGCTTAGTTGTAGAGCATTGGGTGGGATACAGAAGGTCGCAGGCTCGAATCCCACCCCACTGGGTGTGGCCCTGCCCAGCCACCATGAGCCACCTTGGTGCCAGACATGTGCAGAACACTTTCCACTGTGCCAAATGCCTTATTTAGCACTTTTCTACCTATTGGCACTCAAAGCATGTTACACTGCTTCTTATTCACCCATTCACACTCACAATCACACACACTCATACACCAATGGGGGACACTCACCAGCCAACACTCACCAGGAGCAAATACTGTAAGTTGGGGACACTTTGACATGTGACCAGAGGAGCCGGGGATTGAACCAACAACTGTGAGATTGGTGGACAACCGCTCTACCTTCCTGCACCACAGTGGCAACCTCTGAAGCCATAATCTGAAAGGATAATCTGAAAGCCAGTGATCTTTGAAATGAGTGGTCCATTCAGAGTTCAGAACATAAATTATTGACCTAAAGAGAAAATAATAATATGGCTGATCTGAACAACAAAGAATGTTCCAATAACGTCCAAACTGTTCAGGTTTTTAGCAAAAAAAAGCACATGTGTAAAAAGTAAATTCTATCAGCAGTGGCTGAATTCCATTTACGTAGCTGCTTATGTTTCTGGCTCGTCTTAATGTTCCTCCTGTTAAGTTTGACTGTCACACTAACACGACGTTGTGTTTCTGAATGTTATTAGTTGTGTGTGGAAATGTCTGCTGTTTCTCATTCCTCCTTCTCATTGTGACTCTCCTTTTCCTCTCTTGCTTACACTCACATACACTCCCAGTGGGTTTTGTTTTGGTGCTGGGAGGATGAAGAGCGATAACTACTGGCATGTGAGCTACTGTGTAGAGAGGGAGAGTGCTGCTGAACACAGGAGGAGAGGAGGTGATAAATTGGTCTGGAGCAGGAGTGTACTGGGCACATCCAACTCTCAGAAAACAACAGAGGGTGCAAAGGTGTGGATGTGCATGTGTGACAAAAGACAGTAAGAGATCTATGCAGAAGACCCCAGGCCTCCAAGCACCTCCCTATGCCCAGCTCATATTTTCTTTTCCCCCTGTTTTACTCTTACCCTCAGCATCAGGTGAGCCAAGCGGGGTGGCAGTCGGAGCAGCAATCTCCCATAGACACACATACACGCACACGCACCCCATGGGTGTTGACTGGGATGCAATCCTAGCAGATACACACTTGCCAAAGATTCAGGCCATAACCCGTGTGTGTGTCTGCCAAACTACTTAGAGTGATGGAATGTAAGATAGGTCGATTCTGAGCAGAGCCAGGAGATACTGGCCAAGTCTAGTGCACAGAGGAGGAGCTGGTGCAGTGAGACAAAGTGTGAACTGTCTGAAGTGCGTTTCAGGAAGCCTAGAGAAGGGCTTCATTTACCTGCCCTTCTTATTCAGGTCCTATCATTCACTGTAGTACACTGACATCACATTCATTATTATGGACTAGAATTACATCTGCATGCTGATACTTCACATCCATCCAGTTAGTGAGCAGTAATTCATGAAAGCTTCTCAACCCCGGTGGTTTCCAAAAGAAAGGCTGTGCTTCTGCCAAGGTATTCAGAGATCTTGGTTTGTCCAGGCGGCCTGGGCACATTTAGTATCGGCAAATCATAACGATAATGATCCTGAGGAGAAGGAAACGGAACATCTGAAAAGGAATGGAAGTGTGAAGACATGAGTGTGAAGACAAACACATTCAGAAACCAAAGGGGAAAAAAGGGAAAAATGTAGAAAATAACAATGATTATGAACTGCAGCTGATCTAGTGCCCTGTCTTCTAAGAATCACACAGTTTCTCATCGTGTGGAGCCCTGTTGTATTTAGACACCAGCCAGGCCAAAGCTGGAGAAGCTGTGGTGTTTAGAATATCTTTTCTAAATGCATTCATGCACTTAGCCCCAATTAGAAATCACAGGTACAGAGATCTTTGTTGCAGTGATCACAGGTAAACAGACTTGAGTGGGAGCAGTCACAAGTGTTTCAAAGAGATGTACTTTAGGTGGAGATGTGTCACTACCAATATTGTAGGAAGGTAAAAATGTCCCTTTCAACTTTTGTGCAATGGCCTTTGCATCCTCTGAGTAGGGTCTGGGTCAAACCATGTCCCCCCCACCACACACATACAGACGTGCAAGGCAAAGTCGATGTGCTGGGCATTAAACAAAACCAGTCCTCTGTGGATGGTTCCTCTGCATTTTAACTGACCAGCAAGTGTTTGTTCTGTCCGACATGCAGCCAGAGTTATGGGGTCTGTTACAGTACTACAAACTAAAGATTATGTCTGAAAGGTCACACTATGTTGGAAATACAAAATTTGAAATAATTTAATTAAAAGAAACTGGTTCCTTAAGTCAGTGGTGCAGGAGAGTAGCACTGGCTGTGGTGGAAATGCAGAATGGAAAGAGAATGGGGCAAAGATCACATATGGACACTGGTTTTTTCATTTTTAGGCTACGGGTTTATGAACACATTGATCCTTGCATCCCTTGCAGCTGACTTAGGTCTTTTCATAGTTTATGCAGGTTCGGTATTGGAGTTTGAATTTAAGGGCTTTTGCTTTGTAATCTCAAATATTTTGCACTTCTAAACATTCTGAACACAGTGTTGAATTTGTGAATAGGTTATTTTAAAGTCAAATCCAGATGTGATGATAACAGTACTGTCAATGTTGTTTTCTGTCAGTCTCAGTGGTCAAACTCTTTCAATTCATTAGAGGTTCATCTGCATCCCTGCATAGAAAAATACAAATCCATACTATCAGGTACTATACAGCAGTAGCCCTCGATCATTGGTAAACTGACTCAGATAAAGTGACTTTAGTTATGTCAAGGTTGTAATTTGGAGTCAGCATTGATACTGCAGTGTATTCTTACAGTTAATTGGAGACATTTTGAGGAATATGGTGCTTTGACCTAATACATGTATTTGATAATAGTTACTTTTCAGACTCAAATTTATAAAAACAAACTCTAGTTAAAATCACTGGACTTAATGGATCCCCAGTGTGAAATCCACAGGCTACCCGAGCAGTTCATAAAGTAATTCACATTATGATTAAATGATCCAAACAGCTGCAACAGGAAAGTGACAAACACATTAACAGATCATTTTTATTATTAATTATTTGATTGATTATGATGATTAATATCATAATATCATATTTAGTGATTTGAATTGAGTCATTCTGCATAAAGGGTACTTCTCACTTTTTTGAGCAAATACTTTTGCTGATACACTTAAGCTCAAGTACTATTTTGAATGCAGAATTCGGCTTGTAACTGTTTTTTACACTGTGTAATAATGTTTGTACTTAAGTATAAGTGACTAAACATGATATGATTTTTAAATATTACACTGAAGTTCTATTGCACGTGAGTGATTTCTGTACATGGTATGTTTTTTATAATGACTTTCCCTGTGTTCATTTTGCAGAAACCAAGCCAGGAAGTAGTCTGTGCAAACCAGGAACCATTGCTCTGTTTGGCAACGTGGTTTACAGCGGCCTGCTCAACGAGCACTTCTGGCACTTCGGGGTTCCCCTTGTCACCAGACTGGTCAGTTCCCACTTTTTCCTTTTGTCTCTTCTACATTACTTTTGTCTTTAGCGGTGATCCTGTTGTGTGCTTTGTCTTGGCTGGTGGCCTTCTTGCTCTATCTCTCTCCTTCACAGACACACACACACAGAGCTGCATCACTCAAGCCAAGAGTTGCTTTACGAGTAATCGAGTTTTGTCTGTATTTGTTCAACGTTGATTAGATTTATGTTTTGGTTTCAAACGCACAGTGAAGGTGATCTGCACTGATCGTTTACAGAGTGTTAGATTTAAATATCTAAAACAAGTTGGGGTTAATTTGCTCTTGAATTTACAGATTGTGAGAGATTGTGACCTCAGCAAAGATTGATCCGTTTTGCCAGTTTCCTCCGTATTGTTGTGCAATGCTCCCTAATGATCACTATTACCTCACAAGCTGAGGGTCACATGACTGAGACACTGGTCCTTTTCTCGGGTCAACCTTGTCTCTTCCATATGTTTAGGATTTGTTGCGTTTTTTGTTTTTTTCACTAAAATATCCAGTCTGGCAACATAAGTGTCACTTCGAATGATCCAATTAATTGTTATGTCTCCTTCATCAAGTCCCATTTTTTCTTAATGTTAAAACATGTCTCAAAATATCCAAGGCTTTAATTGGCAGCGTACTTGCATTAGTCACGACACTCACCTTGCAGGTTCTACTGGCTCTGCCTCAATGTTCCATAGTAGGAAGGAATTCTTCTGCTCTTCTTCTGCTTTCAAGGTGGACATGATTAAGAAGTACTCTTTTAAACGGCATGTTGTTGTGCAGCTGCTGGGATTTGGAGCAGTTGGCAGTTTGTGGCTGTTTGTGGAGGAAGTGTTGAGCAGTGTTCTCCAGTGATGGCTGTGTGTCACTGTGCTGCTCACTGGCTTCTCCTTCATTGCCTTATAAATAATGGATTGGGCTTTAGCATTAACACAAACTAATCCGATATTAGTGCTATTTCAATTAACTTTGAATTAGACTGTGATATCTTCCATGTCACTTGCTGATTGCATGGCTCTGTTTTATTGAACTGCTGATAAATGTTATATTTGATAGATATTGATGTTGTCTCCTCCCGCCAGGATCCATCACAGGATATTTGCTGGCTCAGTCTGATCACTCACCCTTGAGCCTGAGACATACACACGTTCAGATTTGTCTATTTGCTTAATAGTACCTCTGATGAAAGACAGCTGATGATGGTTTGTGGTAAAATTGCCTTTTATTATTTATTCCAAATTTAGATCATTTGTCACATTGGAAACTGGAAACAGTCTAGTTGTTTGTCAATTTTTGAAGAGGTGTTTTACTACTTTTCAACATTTTTGTTTATCTGAGCATATTTATACAGAAGCTGATACTCTCAGACAGGATTCATTTTTGAATCAGTCATTTTGTATACACACACACACACACACACACACTATTTTAAATGTTTCAGTGCCTTGCAGATGTTGAGTTTCATACAGTGAGGTTCACTTTTCACAGCTCTCTTCACTAGAAGTGCAAATAATATTCTTCTCATATTCTGCTGATGCTTTTACATGTTTTTTAAGTAATAACGGTTCTTGTATTTTTTTTTTAATTTTGACAAAGGTAATGATAATAATGATGATGATGATAATAGTCATCATCATGCAGCGTGTTTGGCTGTTCACACCGCGTTGTAAACATGTCTACAGAGACACCGCGCTGTATTCTGTGGTCCACCGTGGCTCCAGCTGATGGGACAGCTCGTGATACTTTTCAGTATTATGACCCTTTTCTGTTTTCATTAGTAAGCAAACTTTAGTAAAACAGAATTTAAATATATATATAAATCAAATGAGCAAATATACTCTGCAGTACATAATAAGTATAAACCCAGTCCAACTTCTGTACCATTCCTACTACATCACTTCATAAAAGTTCATTTTCTGCCAGAAAAACTGCAACAGAGACAAAAGAACAGACTTGTACTTGCAGGAAAAAAAAGTCCAATGTGTACTTAGTAAATACTCCCAGTGTGGACCGAGGAGACTAAGTAGCGTTTTCTCAACACATGTTTCTACGGTAAGAAGTTGAAATCAGCTGGGATCATGACAGATATTACAAATGTGATTAGGCAAACACAATTACAGGATACAGGATACAGGAGAGCATCTGAACTAGCATTCAGCAAAACTAAGGATGTTTGACCCCTCGCTGTTATACGTGTCGTCATCCGAGCCGGGTGCTGAAGAAACTCTGCTCCCATTTGAACAACCTGCAGTGTGTTTACACGCAAGAGACGCAATCAGTTGACTGTAAGAAGAGGAAAGATGTTAGGTTTAGTTTTGTTTTTAACCAAAAAGTTTATTTTTAACTGCTCCCTAATCTTAGCTAAGTATTCATTCTAAGTATACTGTTTGCATGAAAACCATTGTCATGGCGATGACACCTTGCACGTTATTTACCTCCATTAGTGGACACCAGTGTAATGCATTCACACATACATGCCTGTGAGTGTCAGCATCCGCCCGGATATAGGCCAACATTCCCCGCTGTATTCTGAATGGACGCTCCAATGCACATTTCTGTATCACCATTTGCCTATTATCCTCGACTCAGTGTACTTCCTGTTACTCTAACACAGCGATAAGCATTGTGTACATTTCCAGTGTGTGTTCTTTTGTTGAGCAAAGAGACACAGCTTCCTGATCTTGAAAGATTTATGTTTTTATGTAACTAAAAGCTTTGCTAGGGGTTAATAAGTTAGTATTGATTAATACAACAGATGGATTATTGAATGAATTATAGGCTACTGGACAACATACGGCACCATCGACATTACGTCCACGCACACATCACGGATGTGTTGTACCTCAATGATAACTTTACAGTGCACTGTGTTCATACCCCATCACCGTTCAGTTTTTTGTTTTGGGGTTGTTGTTTTTTTGCATTGGCTCCCTCACATGCACAGTGTGGACTAACTTATTCATGACCCAGACCTGAAATAGCATGATGCCTAGATTTGATAGGAAAATGTTCTCTTTTGAATGGTAGTTGCTGGGGAAAAAGACAGAAGCCAGCCCATCTCTGAGCTCTTGGTCGTCTCTGTGGGAGAAGTAAAAGAGAGGGAGAGCTGAGGCTGCACACCAGCCATGCATACATGTATGTAAATGGCCTCATTTCAAGCAAGTCCTAAATAACGTTTTA
The DNA here is from genome assembly GCF_033026475.1 of Channa argus. Lineage (NCBI taxonomy): Eukaryota > Metazoa > Chordata > Actinopteri > Anabantiformes > Channidae > Channa > Channa argus. Next base: position 27,295,464 of record NC_090203.1, on the reverse strand, counting down.
GCGACTGCGGATGAATTGGGATTCAGCTTTTACTTTAGCTCTGATTAGTTCTTCACTGTTAACATGTCTAACTGTTACCAAACCTTCCTCTCCTGGTTCTAATAAAGAAGATATGTGGATAGTGCTGCACTCACACTGGATATTGTGAAGCAGCCAGATGTAGTACTGTGAATCAGTTCAGCCTGGTTGGTGGAATGTATAGATGTATGCAGTGTACTAAGAAGTGTACCAATGTCTAAAATGTCTAAAATGAAATGACAAACACAGCCTTTCAAAAGCTGGACTGAACTTAAACAAACTGAACGTTGTGGTTGTTGAATCAGCACTGCAGACTCTAAATCATGTAAAGAATACACACAGTGACTATTCATGCTCAGGATAACATCTGTGTCGTACAGGGGAAGGAGCAGCCCAGCTGTTGAGCCCTTGAGCAAGGCACTTAACTCCACATGCTCAGGTGCTGCTGCTCAGTTTCCACGGGTCAGACTGTGGTTGTAATGGGCAGCTTCCAGGACTGTATTTACTCAGAGAAACCAGCTTTCTCTGGTAATCAGGGAACAGTTTTACATGCACTTTAAAAAAACCTCGGTACTGGAAATCGGTGTAAACATGCAGCAGAGTAATTCGATTTCTCCTCCACCACAGACTTATTACGGAAGACTGGCTCCTGGGTTTTACCTGTATAGTGACAAAAGCACCATTTTTTTTCTTTCTCTGTTTTTCTTTCTTTTTTCTTCTGTGTTCTTACCTCTGCAGACTGAGAGCTGCAGGAAGGGAGAGGAAAAGAGACAGAGATACTCAGTCAATACACAACGTGAACTGTCGGAATTTTTAAAAAATTCTTTTGTGGAAAGTGACTTATAAGACTCTGTGTTCATTTTACTTTCAGTCAGATTGATTTAAGTCTGAAGCGTCTTCCTCATTCTCCTTTCATTTTGCTGCTTGCCTTGTGGCTTTTAGGGCAGAGAAATCAGCATTCTCCAAGAGAAATCTCTGTGGGGAAATCAGGTTCCCCTAAACCCCTACCCCAGTTTTTCTGTTTCAGCTTTCCAGAGACAGTAACATGGTTACGTGAGTCCATGTAAGCACAGTCTATAAATTATATTGTTATTGCTTCATTTTCTTATGTTCCAAGATCTAACACCTGATAAGATTTTATCCTTCAGCAACAAGAACATCAGAACCAATCAACAGTTATGTCTTCAGTCCTACAGGAAACCATTTTCTCACACATAGCCCAGTTTTACCAGTGTTCCCAGTACTGTATGTGCAGTGCAGCATTTCAGGCAGTGAAAGAGTTAACATGGCAGTGGTGTATTGACTTTACTGACTGGTGTGTGTGTGTGTGTGTGTAAATGTGCTGAGGCAAGCTACAATATTCAAACCATTACCCAACTCTCTCTCTCTCTCTCTCTCTCTCTCTGTGTGTGTCTCTCTCTCTCTCTCAGCCACTTTACAACACACCCATCAATGTATATGATAGACGCAAAATCAGCCTAAATATGAGTGCGTGTGTATGTGTGAGTGTGTGTGAGGCACACATGCATTTACATACTATTTGCACAGAGAGACACAGATACAACACACTTGCTTCCCACTCTGCACACATGCTGCACACATACATGTGCACAGTTTGAGCCTCTAACATCCCCTTTACAACAATGTTGGTCCTACCAGCTTGGCCAACCCAGCAGGCACACACCAGTACAAACAAACAGCTACACACATCTGCACAGAACCATCTTCACACAGCTCCCTGTCATCCCTCTGCAGTGACAGAAAACAGAGGGAACAAAAGAAGGAGAGAAGCTGCAGCTCTCATCTCGTTCTCTCCCTTCTCTTTTCTTAGCTTACACAAGTGCTCTAAATTGTATTTTGACGGCTCTCTTGCCTCTGAGCCCCCACATGCACCACCACCGAACCTACAGTACTCCTCCTCCTCCTCCTCGATGCTCCCAGTGCAACTTAATGAAGCCAGCTTGTATCGATGACTCTTTAGCATATGCAACAACAAGCTAGGGTGCTCCCTCTGTCTGCCTTGTCTCCAAGCTCTGCGCATCTCCTATCGTCCCTCCCTCATCTAGTCTAGTCTTGCCTTGCCTCCCTCGTTCTGGTTCCTCCAGCGGCATTCCCATAACTTCTGTGCAGCCTGTCGCCGTCCTCCACTTCCCGTGTATCTGCAACCTCGGCATTCCTCCACCAGTTCTTCTCTTCCTCCCCTCTCCCTCCTTCTCTCTCTCTCTCTCTCCCTTTTCTCTGCCCCCCCACCCCCCACCTAGCTCTTTCCCCCTGCCCCTCTGCACTTGTCTCTACCCAGTTGAAAGCTTCTATGCTACTGTACCGTGTGTTGATCTCCAGCTTTTCCCACCCCCCAGCCTCTCCAGTGCTCTTTACCCAGGAAAGCTGTGGAAGAAAGTGCGTGTCAGACTTACCCTCAAAACAGCACTACTGGACTGGAGCTACAGAGAACGAGAGACGGAGAAGACCAAAGGAAAACTGAGAGGTTTCAGTGTGTCAGTAAAAAAGAGAGCAGGATAGTTTACAGAGAAAGAACAGGAGGCAAGAAAAGCTGAGCAGGCAAGAAAGGGTGGCAAGTTGGAGAAGAGGAGGAAGAAGAAGAAGAAGAAGAAGTGAAGTAAAGACCAAAAAGCGAAGGGAGGTATAGTAACGCCTCACAGCACCTTCTCTCCTTGCTGCCTCTGTTCTTAATCTTTCTACCTCAGAAGCGAAACAGGACTTATTTTGAAAGGTTCAGGGGGAGGAGAAGCAGCGTGAGAGCCTCAGCGGTGACTCTGAGAGGCGAAGTCACGCTTCAGAAGAGTCAGCGGGAGAGGACCAGTGCTTTCAGGGCAGAGGAACACATACATTAAAAAGGACTTTCTAACTCCGCTTCTAAACCACAAACACGGGGGCAATTAGCCGGCTGCCTACTAACACTGAGCAGACAGCACCGGCAACATAACTTCCCCAAGAGAAAAAAGAAAAGTGACTGAAGAAGAACAGTGCAAAACAGGACAGACACAGTGAAAAACAGACCAACAAAGACACACAGAGAGAAAAAGAGGAAGAGCGTTAGCCTCTCTAGTGTTCTTCCATACCCCATCTTCAGACCCAGTGGTCTCCCATCCCCTCTCAGCCGAGATGATGATGTATTTCTGGGTGAGTACCGAGGCCCCGTGGGGTCTCCTGGACACTACTGAGTGACCAGGGCACACACATAAAGTATGTATACTGGTATAAAATGTGTGATTGTGCTTGTTCTTTTTCTCTAATCTCGGCGTTTTTTCCAGTTGTGAAAAAAAAAGTTTGATTATTAATAATTAATAATTTCTTTTAACGGCTATTCGTGTGAGCCGGAGTGAGTGAGTAAAGCGACACGGCATAAAGATTGACATCATTTGCCACTCACGCGGCCCCATACTAATGAGTTTTACTGGCGTTGATAAAGTACCCCCCCCCCCCCCCCCCCCCGTTACAGTGATACTCAGCCACGCTGCTGCTTTAGTAAGCAAGAGCATGATGTCTTGTTTTACGACTCTGACCTTAGCGATTTTACTGCAGGTGATACAGCACAAACTGCATTTATCCTCAGTAATAGAGGTCATGTGTAAAAATGAGTTGTTTGAATTTAAGCACATGGACGGGGTCTCCCAGGAGTGAGGACTGGAGATTCATGGTTGGAGACACTGGCATCATTTCAGGGTATTTCGACTCCTCACTGACAGTCTCAGTGTTAACAGGACTGTGTGTGATGTGATGTCATGGATTTGCACTGGTCACACTCCCGCGGAAGTTTGTGCATGACTGTGCAAGGCTGCTTAAGCTGTGAATCCAGGACTCAGAGAAGTGGTTGTTAAGGAATAAATACCGTTATTAATACAGATTATTGAGGCATACAAATATTGTGCACAGCATGAAAAATGTGTTCACTGGAAAAACAAAATAAAACATAATAGAATTCAGTTGATTTTAAGTGTGAAAAGTTGGATTGAAATGTATTGAATGAGTCATTCAAATCAAAATCTACAAGCCAATACTAATTTAAGCAATAGTCAAACTGTGTAGGATTTAGTGACAGTATATTATAAATATATTTTGTAACTATTAATTTAACAAAACAAAATAAATCTTCTAGGAAATTTCAAATAGTTTTATTGATATGCTTTATAACGTCTCCTAAACGACACAGCAGAACTGTTTTCAGCAGGTTTATGAGTGAGGCTCACCATTATGACCAATCAGAGAAATTCCAACCTTGTGACAAGAAAGGGTATTTTAGACGTGTGTTGGAGACACTGTTGCCTTTGACAGTAGTACATTATATATTTTCCACAACACTGGAAACAGTTCTCACTCAGAAGTGTTTTCATTCACAAAAAATACAAAAATAAAATAGAATAAAAATAAGACATTTTTACATTTTACCTGTACGTTACAATGCAGCGGCTCAAACTTGAAGTCACGTTGTCAGTGTGACTCTTTGCACAGTCAGCAAAACAGTCTGAAGGTCTGTGTGCACAAGTCTGTAAATTATCATGTACACAAAATTCTTTTAATGACCACATCTTCTAAAGCCATGAACGCTTTTCTCATTCATACTCCACCACCTGCAAAACACTAGATATTTGCAGCACATTTTTCAAACACACTGTTGTCAAAACTGTTAAAAACACATTCAAAACAGAGTGAGAGCAATTTTATGCCTTTCTGCATGAACAGTACAACCATAACAGAATATTTACAATACAATGAAATAATCATTTAAAATTACAATTTTAGCTGAAAGCGGGAGTTTTGTGTTTACTCTCTTTACCATTGTTTTGTGAAATGGGATGGATTCTGAATAATTTCATTTGGAAATATGGATCGAGGAAGACAGGAAAGAGAAGTGATAGGAGAGAGAAAATGTGTGGAGCACAGAGAGGAGGACGAGAGGAAGAGAGAAGATGTGATGTTGATGAGGATTTGTGGCCAAGTGCAGGAGAGAATGAGGACTCTACATACGATATAAGTGATTATATATGCTTTCTGCAGGGTGGGGGTCGGAAGGGGGGGGGGGGGGGGGGGGGTAATTTGTTGCATCCCTGTAATTTCACAAATTAGTTTTATTTGTGTGTGTTTTTATTTTTCACTATTGAGTAAATGACTATATGCAAAGATATAGAAAAAATGAGATTGAAGCAAATTGCTGCATTCTTACTTAATGTACACTCAATAAGATGGAACTGTCTTATTTTTATTGTATAATAAAATACTGATGTATGTGAAAAGTCATTAGAGCTTCAAACACTAAAGTGCATAATTTATTTAAATAAATCCAACAAGCTCCAACTCATCTAAAATCTGTGTAACACAGATCAGACATGAGTGGACTGTTGGACCGATAGTTAAAACCAAAGATGAGCTGTTTTGATTATAATTCTGCTAAGTATATTTTAACTAGTAGTCAACAAGTCATGGAAATATATTGACTTGAGCCTAATGACATTTTAAACCAGCCGCACTTTTTCTTCTGTAAAATGTGTTCAGATTTTTATTAGCTAAGATTTTATGTCTATCCATACCTGTGCACCTGAGGGTCACGGGGTCACGATGTGTTTCTTCGGATAAAGGGAGAGAGGCAGGTACCGTCGCAGACAGGTCACAGGGCTGACAAAGACAAAAGCAACCACTCACGTGGTCTCTTAGTCTCAAGGTTTTCTCCAGAGAATCTGCAAACCTTTTTGAAGTTGGTATTTCTGGACAAAAACAGTGTTATTAGTTTGCTCACATTACATCAGGGTTAGCGTGTGTGTGTGTGTGTGTGTGTTTAACCTTTAAATAGGAAAAAAAAAACAGGAATGCATCATAAATATTCACAAAGTTAAACAGAAAGAGGCAAAAAGCCAAAACAAATCACCTGCATATCTGAGACAACTTCCCAGACGGGGAATAAAACATCTCACACGCAGCAGTGCCATCAGATGACTTTTGATCCTATTACAGGAAAATCCCATAGAGTTCTCAGTGAGGGGCCACAGAGGTCAGTTCCTCTCATTTATTAAACTAAATATTCATTTAGAAAACAAGCTAGTAACTGTCACCTGCAAAAAACAGTCTGAGTGCGCCGCTCCCATTTCTGAATCCCCGGCACTAAATGAAAACAAGCAAATTAAAGAGACCTCACCGAGAGATCTGAGGTGATGATAACAGTGATTAATTGCTTTCTAAAAGCACAGCAACATCACGAGACACTTTGTCAAAGTGAAGCCAAACTGGTGCAGAAGAAGTGCAACTTTCTAAAAACCATTTAGTAAGAGAATTCACATCATCCTGAAGGGATTTTTCAGTACGTGGAGCAAAATGGGATCAAACGCGCCATCAAACATTTTACGCAAGTTAACACATCATCAATATTTTCTGTTTATAATATTTTCTTTAGTACAGTACACGTTACTGTATGTGTCAAACATCACGTAGATTAGCAACTCCACCAACACGAGAGGGATGTGTGTGTGTGTTTGTGAGTGTTTGTTCCAGTCTCCCTGTCATGGGAGCTGGGCCTAGACTCAGCTGGAAGTGTGTAAAGAAGGCTTCTTATATGTGCAGTGTGGAGACGGAAACACAGCGGTGCAGCATGTACTGACCTTCACTTGCAGAAGCCCACAGTACTATAAGCTGCAGAGGACTTGCAGCAGGGAAATCCAGCAAATCAAGAGTGTGTTTCTCTCTTTCTGAGACATCAGTGTCTGGTTTGTCGGGTGTATTGTTTAACAACAAGCCTTTGGGCTTCAGCTTATCGATTTACTACTAGTTTGCATTTTAATTCAATACAACACTGAGATTTGAGTTGCTTTCAAGTCTTCCTGAGTTTCTCAACTTCAACAGTGTGCAGTATAGAAGTAACTCTAAATGGAAATTGTCATCCCCTCAGGCTTAGTTTACCATATTTAGTGTGAGACAACTAGGTTCAGCATCGAGTAATTACTTTATGAGTCATAATCATAAGCAGGCAGGCATCAGAGGATAAAGCTGCTGGAAGTGATCACAGTGCATCATTTAAAAGACGCACAAACCTGTTGTTTAAGTAGCCAGCCTCCTCCCTCCTGACCCACCCATGCCATGCTGTCTCTGTTCATTTACATGTTTTCCACACAGACACTGCTGATGGCACGGTTTGAATTTGGGTCTGCGGTAGGAAGCTTTAATTTGAAAAGCAGAGTAAATAGGTGAGCAATGAGTGCAGAGGACAGAGGCGATGTCTGCCTCGGTTTTCTCTCTTTATCGTACTTTCCTCCTGTTGTATCAGTGTCTCCTCTCCTCGCCCTCTCTCAGTGCGCTGTGCTGTGTAGTAGTTATCATAGGAGTTCTGTTGCTGGTGGCTGTCTGCAGATATGAAGCAAGCAGGGGGCTTGATACTGAGGCGGCAGCCAGTGCAATTGACATTAGCTATTCCTCTTCATCACTGCTGCTTACTGACTCTCTCTCTTTTTTGGAGACACCAGTGTACTGTAAATAATCTCAGCCACTCACACAAGGAATTTCCATGGACATACTGTATACATGCAGCGATATCGTCGAGTTGTTGATAAATGACTATTGAATGCTTATGCATGCACTCACACACACACACACACAAACACACACACTCACACACACATATATAGCTGCAGGTTGTGAATATACATGCATACACACTTGCACATATACAGCTGCCCTCGGAACTAAATCTAGAAAGCTTAATATTTATTTACACTTCTAAACTGAATATGTATAGATAGTTAAATGTATTCAGACAAACACATCATGAGGTAATTGTACTGCAGTTCTTCTGCACATACACACACACAGACACACACAGAGACACACACACAGTGCTGAGGATTCAGTGATTTCCTTGATGCCACTCTGACAACAGTACCTGAGTTAAAGTACTTCCATCTGTCCCTCCGGAGACTCTGCAAGAACAAAGACCTCCGGTGCGAAGGATGTAAGATCGGTGAGAGACTGGAAGAGAGGAAACAAAGCAAGTACCCGGAACTAATGAACGGGTACACTGAAGGTGGTGGTGGAGGGAAGAGAGAGTCAAAGAGGAAAAAGCTGTGGTAGAAGGAGAGCTGCTAGAGGGCAGGTCAGGATTCACGTGCTAACCAGAGGCACAGAGAGAAGAAGTAAAAAGGTGATGACCAGTGTGTTTCTCTTCCTGTTGTTTGCACCCAGAGGGACATTAGTGTTAATTTTTTATGCTGTACATGGAAGGGTGGAGATGAAATGATGGTCACTTTTGAAGGGGAGGAGAGGGAATGAAAGGAGCAACGACGAACAGCAGAGAGGAGGTCTGCGGCTACCTCCTCCCTCCTCTTTGCTCTCCTCACTGTGTCTGTAAGCCAATAAATAATTGAGTGTGCTGAGCAGGGGACTGCATGGGTTAGGGGAAGGAAAGGGAGAGAAGCCTGCCAGACTGCTAGACGGTGTGATGAGGACCTGCTCCAGAACAGGGGTCCAATCCTTTAAACTCCCCTTCTTCTTCTATTTGTCTCAGTTTTGATTGTCTGCAGTCGTTCTACCTCCAGCCCACATGCCTTGATGTAGGGGGGGGGGGGGGGGGGGGGGGGGGGTTGGATGAAGTCCTGCTAGATCCTACTGTATGCTTGACTTGAGCTGGGCTTAGGCTAAGATTTATTCTGACAGGGTTAACTTGCCAACCAGTCACTGCTGCTTAGAGAAGAGCAGGTAGTCTGTGCATTCGTCCTTGCATTTTAAACTGCTTCACGAGGTGCAACGTGAAGACACTCGGGTCGCACACAGAGCTGGGCCACATTTTGATACGGACACAAACCCCCCAACATAACTCATCACTATGTGGACACTCTCTTACACTGATCAACCTCTTAACTGTAGCTCTTTAATGATGATGTTAAATAACTGGCCACCATTCGTGTTGTCTCCATCACACACATCTGCAAGCTCCCATCATCTTCTAAAGGGTCGTTTTTACAAAAAAAAACCTGGATGTAATGTTGTTTGTACAAATAGATTATTTATAGCATGCGAATTTTAGCTTTCTTATCAAAATCCAAAACACTCTTACAGACAGAAGAATTTAAGATGGGACCTGAGGCCGCAGTGTGCAGCACATCCTCTTGATAAACTTCCCCGTCCTGATGCCTTATATTACTCTGTAGCAGCCAACACACTTGGTCTCAACAGAAAGTGTGGTCGTCTTTGCAGTGTCTGTATGTGTCCCTCTGTGTTCACGTAGGATGCAGCGTGGCCATGATGTGCTGGCAATCAGCCGTGTAATCCATGTGATTCTGCACTGCAAAGAGCAGTGTCAAACAGTTAAATGGATAAAGTACTGCCAGCGTCCCCTCAGTAAAGCTTTATTTCATCCTGTTTGTGGCCTTTTATCATGGTTATTGCACAATGCAGCAACTGAGCAGTGATGACTAAACCTCTGCTAAACAGTTGCTACTTAATAATATTCACTGTAAATCCCATTCCACTCTGGGGCTACAAATACTATTATAAATGTGTATATGCCCATTTATAATAGTATTAGAGTAACATAAATTATAGTAACATAACTAGTAAAATAACAAGGCTGCTTCCAAAGACTAAATGGGCTTTTTCTTTTTTCTTTTCATGTTATAAAATGTGTAGAAAAGTGCATAAAGTGTAAACATGTATATGCAATTTTTCTACACATAAACAACTATTGGTATAACATGTAAAGAAAAAAGAAAATCCCATTTAGTTTACGCAGGCAGCCTTGTTATGTTTACAATTTATTACAAGTCTTTGTAGTTATGATGGGAGGTGGAGGAGATAAGACGTCTAGGTGGGTGGAAGTATAATTCCAGGAGCATTTGAGTCAATTTTTAATTATTTACTTAGTTTGAATGTTAATTGCTTTTGAAAAATCGCATTATATATATATGTGTGTGTGTGTGTGTGTGTGTGTTACAGGTGTGTACTGTATGTGTACTTGTTTTAATTATTGCTTTATGCCAGTGAAAGTCCTAGCAAACATATAAATATGAACATTGTGTGTGTGTGTGTGTGTGTGTGTGTGTGTGTGTGTGCAGGGTGTTCACATGAACTTCACTACCAGGTCATAGCTGGCTTTCTCTGGAAGTCAAATTTTCTTAACTGTCCTGTAAACGGAAAAGCTGGTTCCCAAATCCAGCTAAGGCACCAGAGAAAGCTGATTTCCCCAGTTAGATTCGGATTTCTCTGCCCTGTGTGAGCAGGTTTCCACTCAGCTTTCTCCAACACTACATGTGTGTAACAAAAGGCTGCAGGGAGGAACAAGCAGCCAAGTGAAAGAATGAAGATCATTACTGAGCAATGCTACCTCATTTTTAAATCAAAGTCCAACTGAAAACACACAAGGTGTCTAGTAAAAGTTTAAAGTTTTTTATATTTAGACAGTTCATGCTGTGAATCAACGCTCTCTCCTCTCTCTCTCCTCTCCTTCCCTATACTGTCACTCTACAATCACAAGAACAAAGCAAAAAAAAAAAAATAGTCAGGAAGCAGTTGTTTTTTTCTGTCACTGCTAAAGTCTGTGAACCATGTCTCCAAAATAAGTCTGAGGTGGACGAGAAATTAGATTCTCCTCTGAATTATTTACAGATCTCTCTGTTCCCAATCACCTGAGATGGTTACTTAGGACATGTAAACAGCATGTGTGTGTGTGCGTGTGTGTGTGCGTGTGTGAAGAAGCTGCTAATCTATCGTAAGTAGGTCATTAGACTGTAGATGTGAGTGCTCCATTCCATCTAAATGCAGAAAGCATGGAAACATGTGTATGTAGTTTTTACATTTTGGCATTTTACTGAAAAGTCTTTTCCAACTCTACTGGCATCGGTCAAGCCCTCAGGGGACCTCTGTGGCTATATTTTGCTTAGATCCTCGTAATCCCCAGAGTCCCCTCATATAACAGTACAGCAGTTTCCATTTGGTGCCTCTTTGCTGCTAGTTCTTCTATTCACTGTGTGCTGTAATCTTCATGCCGATAAGGAGATTAAACAGGCGAGCAGGAGAGGGGATTTCTAGGATTTCTCCTGTGAGTACAAAAGGATATCAGTGGGAGGAAGGGATATTACCCTAGGCTTTAACACCGCAGAGAGAGAGGAGCAGGCTGGCAGCAGAGAGGTGGAGCTGGAAGGATGTGTGATAAAGGCAGAGAGTAGGTGCTATCACCTAGAGCCATCATTAGCACTGTTTACAGAGGGGCCACCAGGGAAAGGTCAGTGCGCTGACACTCTTTTATCTCCTCAACACCGCAGAGACAGTCCTGAACGCTACCTGCTCTATATCTCTGATCCCAGATCAGTGTTTAACTGCAAACAACCCTGACATCATAAAGCATGGGCAGAGAACCAGATGGAGGGGACACTGATGGTTTGTGGTTGTTGGTTCAAATCCAGAAAACGAACAGGGCAGTAGGGAGAAGAGAGAGTCTAGTATCTAGGAATTAAGAACAATTCCTCCACTGGCTCCAGAGGAAACGGTTGCCTCTCTCATCGACAGTGCGAGGACTCGAATCATCAGATGCTGCAATAACATACGTAAAGAGCCAGCAGTAAGCACTTGGCAAGGCAAGTTTACAAAGTTATATTTAGTTATGCTGCATTGCTGGTATCACACCTATTTATAGCCTCCCATGAGGGGCTCTAAGATGGCCTCAGCGCTAAAACTTTTGTTTATTCACTTCCATATACATAGAGATATATATTTCTTTATTGATGTAATATACTTTTGGCCCCAAAAATGTAGTTTGGGGGAGGATTAGCTCTGTACAGCATGGAGGAAATTTTCATGATCAATAATGCTGTTCTGTGAAACCCATAACGACCTGTACTACATTGGATCTTCTCTGTGCAGTTGGTTAAAGACATGTATTTGTCGGCTGCAGGGTTTCATCTGCAATCTCTGATCTGAGGCTGCGGGTAATTTTGGAAAAGCTGCGTAACTTCATTATTTCCATCTCTGTGCACAGTCACATGATTGCTTTGTGTCAGGGTTCAGTCATTAGCCGTAGTAAACTCTCTCTAAGCATTGGGGAGGGGAAACTTTTATTCTCAGATTCTAAGTTTTAGGGTTAAAATCTGCTGGAATAATGCAGCTGTCCTTAGCATTTAGGTTCATATTTTTATTCACCATGAAAATCCAAAGTCCCAGTCAAAAATAATTCATTACATGTGAAAAAAGATGATGAAAGTGAATTTTCTGATTTGGAATGTTGGCAGCCAAGGTTAGAGAAAAAAAGTCCAGAACAGACGCCAGACTGACAAAGTTCAATATGAAACCATCTACAGTAGCAGCTGGTTGTGCCTTACTGCAAAAAGATCATCAGGCACATCTATAACACCTTTACCCACGAAGCCGTATGTTTGGAATCTGCCAAGTTTCAGGAAAATAATGCCCCCTTTTAGAGAGCAGCTCAATGTGATAAGCCGCTTTAAAGTGAGATTCGTGCTTTATTGGAAGTGAATTTAATGCATTCTAATGTATAATTTGTTTATGAAAAATTAAAGTTGACTGAAGGAAAGAAAAAAAAAAGAAAAGAAGTTGATAAAAGTGGAGGCTGAGAAGTTAGAGTGCGTGTGATATCACCCACCCAAGCTGCACCAACATAAGCACTAATGGAGAGGTTTGTGGGGGCTCATGGGTCAAAAAGGTATGAATGGCTCAAAAATCATAAAAAAAAATTCAGCAAACAGGTGAATAACTAAACAAAAATGACCAAGGAAGGAAGAGAGACTAAACAAAGACAATGAAAACATGTATCACAGGAAAAATGGAGCAAAGAATGAAAGAAAACTGGGAAATGTCGCAAGTAGTTTGGGGGCCGAATAGTTGTAATTAATAATAGAACAAATATTAGGTAATGTTTTACAAGAGGACTGCAATGGTAGGTAAAAAGTAAAAAAACGACTGTTTAAAAGTAAAATTGTTGATTACCCTTTAATGAATAAATGTGTAATAGATTACTTTAGATTTCCCCAACACTGATGGAACAGGTAAGATCAAAAAAAGTACAATCATCAATCATGAGCTGATAATATGACTAGAGCCCATAGTAGCTCACTACCTGTGTTTTATTCTTTATTTAAAAATTAGAGCGATCTGGTATTCGAGGTAACAAAACACGCATGTAACGCCTCCAAATAACTGTATATAATAATTATGAGATTTATCGTTTTAGCTTGCTGACACCACATTAGCTGGAATTAGTTAAGATGTTGTTATCTGCTAGTTGAGTCCTGTTCTCTGGACTCTCGTCTTGGATACAGATTACTAGTCTTCCAAGTAGCAGACTGAAGAGGCTGCGATTTGAAATGAAAATGGACCGGTGCCATTTGTCACTCTGAACCAATAGCTCAAGACCACGTTCCAAGTATCTCGCCAAAGGGTAATGAATCCTACTTAAATTTCAAAACTTGATTAGTGAGATTTGAGTGGAACCGACTTACATGTACATCCAATCAAATTCATGTGTCTCTTCTCAACAAGCAGCAGGTGCTGCCGTAGTCTCCTCCCACGTCCCAAAGCACTCACAGGCGGCCGGGTCCTCGTGCAGCAGCCCCTCCCAGCTGGAGTCGGAGCAGGAGGTGTTCACCCCGTCGCCACGTCCAGACTCCAAATTAAATGAATTGCACATGCACGAAGCTGCTGCCGGTGCCTATACCAGTAAAATAAAACAATAGAAAGAAGCATCTGAGCTCTGAGCTCCCTCCGGATGTCAGGATTCCACACTGTATCTTTATCACTTTAGCCATTTGTACTCTGTCATAACCCAAAGTTCAGGACCATAGTTGAGGGTTTGAAGATAGATTGACCGTAAATGGCGGCTTAGCTCCCTCTTCACCACAACGGTTTGGTACAATGTTCGCATTACTGCTGACGCTACACAAATCTGCTTGTCAATCTCACGATCCATTTTACCCTCACTCGTAAGCAAGACCCCAAGATACTTAAACTTCTTCACCTGGGCTGGAGGAGTTTAATACCAGATGTTGCAAAACGTCTTCTCAAGCTAATCGTGGTGCATGCTGCACTATTTTTCTGATGTTTTAAATTGCCAGGTGGCGCAGAATTCACAGGGGATCACAACGTCCTGGAAAGACCAGTTTGTGTTCAGTCAGTCATGGAGGTGTCAATTCTACGGGCGTATTAATCAGAAAGTTATATTATTACCAGTGTCTTTCTGAAGATGATGGCTGTGAATAGCAGAGTTTAACTCATCAGATTTCAGGTGAAACCAACATGGTGCATATATGTTAGCATAATGAGCTTTAGAAGTTTTTGTTATTTCATTTTACCTGGTAACATGTTACCAAGCATGTTACGAACTGTTGAAGAACAACTTCTGTGTTATGTTCACTACATCTCTATGATATTTTAGCCCAGTGAAAGTGTGTAATTCAGGCTAATGTTAGTGGTGTTACAAGTGTTTAACTGGCAGAATTTGTTTAAAGCTTTGTTGTAAATAAAGCTTATTCTAAGGTTTTAAAAAAAAGTGTTATGAGCTTAAAAAGCAGCCATTTTACCTTCCATGGTGTTAGAATGCTGCCAATCGGGCATTTCAATTCAATTCAATTCAATTCAACTTTATTTATATAGCGCCAATTCACAACAAAGTCATCTCAGGGCACTTTACAGAATAAAGTCAAGATTATAAAGATATATAAAGAGAACCCAACAATTCCCCCTGGAACAAGCCATAGGCAACAGTGGAGAGGAAAAACTCCCTTTAACGGAAGAAACCTCCAGCAGAACCAGGCTCAGGGTGGACGGCCATCTGCCTCGACCGGTTGGGGTGAGTGGAAAGTGAAAAGAGAAAAGAACAGAGCAACAAAAAGCAACAACAAAACATCGGGCAGATTGGTAGGACCAGTAGCTGCACGCTGGAAGACACACAGCTTCAAAGTCGGGGGACACCTGCAGAAAGGGACAGAGAGAGGGGGACAGAGGAGGACAAAGACAACTACGGGAGAGAACACACAGAGTTAATCACATACAGTGGTGAGAATTGCGGGGTGAGAGGAGAGGAGAGATGGTCAAGAGGAGGAAAGGAGCTCAGTGCATTGGGGGGTGGGTCCCCCAGCAGTCTAAGCCTATGGCAGCATAACTATAACTAACTATATGCTTTATTAAAGAGGAAGGTTTTAAGCTTAGACTTAAAAGTAGAGAGGGTGTCTGCTTCCCGAATCTGAACTGGGAGCTGGTTCCACAAGAGAGGAGCTTGATAGCTAAAGGCTCTACCTCCCATTCTACTTTTGGAAATTCTGGGAACCACAAGTAGGCCTGCATTCTGAGAGCGAAGTGGTCTACTGGGATGATATGGTGCTATGAGGTCTTCTATATATGATGGAGCCTGACCATTCAGAGCTTTATATGTAAGAAGCAGGGTTTTAAATTCTATTCTAAATTTAATGGGAAGCCAATGGAGAGAAGCTAGTGAAGGTGAAATATGATCTCTCTTGCTAGTTCCAGTCAGCACTCTTGCTGCAGCATTTTGGATTAATTGCAGGCTCTTTAGGGAGTTACTGGGGCATCCTGAAAGTAGGGAATTACAGTAGTCCAACCTAGAAGTAACAAATGCATGGACCAGTTTTTCGGCATCACTTTGAGACAGGATGCTCCTAATTTTGGCAATGTTCCGTAGGTGGAAGAAGGCTGTTCTAGAGATTTGTTTTATATGTGACTTAAAGGACAGATCCTGATCAAAAATAACTCCAAGGTTCCTTGCAGTAGTACTGGAGGCCAGACTTATGCCATCTAGGGTAACAATATGGTTGGACATCATATCTCTGATATTTTTGGGCCCAAATACTATGACTTCAGTTTTGTCTGAGTTTAAAAGTAAAAAATTGTGGGACATCCAGGCCTTTATGTCTTGTAGGCATGCTTGAAGCTTTATTAACTGATTATTTTCATCTGGTTCCATAGATAAATATAGCTGGGTATCATCAGCATAACAGTGGAAATTTATGGAGTGTTTTCTAATAATGTTGCCTAAAGGAGACATATATAAAGTAAAAAGTATTGGTCCTAACACAGAGCCTTGTGGAACTCCATAGCTAA
This sequence comes from Channa argus, assembly GCF_033026475.1. Lineage (NCBI taxonomy): Eukaryota > Metazoa > Chordata > Actinopteri > Anabantiformes > Channidae > Channa > Channa argus. The sequence continues at coordinate 27,279,387 of NC_090203.1, read as the reverse complement.
CCTTTGTGTGCATGGAGGATTCATCATTAACATGAACAAATTGAAATCTATCAGACAGATAGGATTTAAACCAACCTAGTGCAGTTCCTGTAATTCCAATTTCATGTTCCAGTCTCTGTAATAAAATGTTATGATCAATGGTATCAAATGCGGCACTAAGATCTAACAGAACAAGTATAGAGATGAGTCCATTATCTGAGGCCATGAGAAGATCGTTGGTGACTTTTACCAGTGCTGTTTCTGTACTATGATGAACTCTAAATCCTGACTGAAACTCTTCATACAAATTATTCCTATGAAAGTGATCACATAATTGTTTTGCGACTACTTTTTCAATTATTTTGGAAATAAAGGGGAGATTAGATATTGGTCTGTAATTGGCTAAAACACCTGTGTCAATACAGGGTTTTTTAAGTAATGGTTTAATTACAGCTACCTTATAGGCCTGTGGTACATAGCCTGTTTCTAAAGATAGATTGATGATATCTAATATGAATGTATCTATTAAGGGTAAAGCTTCCTTGAGCAGCTTAGTTGGAATAGGGTCTAGCAGACAGGTTGTTGGTTTAGATGAGGTAATAATTGAAGTTAGCTCAGAGAGATCTATGGGTAAAAAGCAGTCTAACAGGGAGTGGGGCCTTATCCATGATTCTAGCACTGCTGTACATGAAGATCTATCTGTAATTTTTGGGGGGAGGATCTGGTGAATACTTTCTCTAATAGCTACAATTTTATTCATAAAGAAGGTCATGAAGTCATTGCTGCTCAAAGTTAAGGGAATAGTAGGCTCAACAGAACTATGGCTCTTAGTCAGCCTGGCTACAGTGCTGAACAGAAACCGGGGGTTGTTCTTGTTTTCTTCTATTAATGATGAATAATATGCTGTTCTGGCATCACTGAGAGCTTTTTTGTACATTTTTAAACTATTTTTCCAGGCTAAATGAGATTCTTCTAACTTTCTGGAACGCCACTTCCTTTCTAACTTTCGTGTTTCCTGTTTTAAGTTGCGTGTTTGTGAACTATACCATGGAGATCGCCTCTGCTGATTTACTGCCTTCTTTTTTAGAGGGGCAACACTATCGAGTATTGTACGTAGTGAGGCTGCAGAATTGTCAACAAGATAATCTACTTGTGCAGGAGTAACATTAAGGAGACTACTTCCCATTGTATTAACATATGGTGAAGCAAATGATGAAGAAATAATTTCTTTAAATTTGTTGACAGCTTTTTCACTTAAGCATCTGCTATAGTGGAATTTTTCCCTAACTGCTATATAGTCCGTTATTGTAAATTCAAATGTTATTAAAAAATGGTCAGACAGAAGAGAGTTGTGAGGACATATTGTTAAATTATCCGTTTCAATTCCATACGTAAGGACAAGGTCTAACGTGTGACTAAAACAGTGAGTGGGTTTATTTACATTTTGGGAAAAACCAATTGAATTTAATAATGAATTAAACACAGTGCTGAGTCAGTTACTGTCAGCATCTACATAAATGTTAAAGTCACCCACTATAATGACTTTATCTGTACTAAGCACTAAATCAGATAGAAAATCAGAAAATTCAATCAGAAACTCTGAATAAGGGACTGGAGGACGGTACACGATAACAAATAATAGTGGTTTTTGAGTTTTCCAGTTTAGGTGTGAAAGGCTAAGAGTAAGACTCTCAAATGAATTATAACTATGTTTAGGTCTAGGAATTATTGATAAGCTACAATGGAAGATTGCTGCAACTCCTCCACCTCAGCCTGTGCTTCTAGGAACATGATAATTAATATGACTCATTTAAACTGACATATTCTTCCTGCTGCAACCAAGTTTCAGTGAGACAAAATAAATCTTATCGATGATCATTTATTAAGTCATTTACTAACAGAGATTTAGCAGAGAGAGATCTGATATTTAATAATCCACATTTAATAGTTTTGGGGTTTTGTTCTGTAAGAGGAGTAGTCTTAACTTTTATTAGGTTATTATGATTAACTCCTCTTGTTGTCATATTTACTTTATGTAATTTAGGTCGGGGAACAGACACAGTCTCTATAGGTATGTGGGAGTTGTGGGGGGGTGACAGTTGTAAGGACACTGCAGAGAGACGTGTAGGACTTGATCTCTGCATCTTAGGCTCAACTCTGGATTGTCATACTTTTGGTTGTTTAATAAAACCAGCCATATTTCTGGATAAGAAAGCTGCACCATCTAAAGTAGGATGGATGCCATCTCTCCTAATCAGCCTAGGTTTTCCCCAAAAACGTTTCCAATTGTCTATGTAGCCCACATCGTTTGCTGGACACCACCTAAACAGCCAGCGGTTGAATGACGACATGCGGGTGTACATGTCGTCACTGGTCAGATTTGGCAGGGGACCAGAGAAAATTACGGAGTCCGACATTGTTTTTGCAAAGTTACACACCGATTCAACATTCATTTTAGTGACCTCCGATTTACGTAATCGGGCGTCATTAACTCCCACGTGAATAATAATATTACTGTATTTACGTTTATCCTTAGCCAGGAGTTTCAAATATGATTCAACGTCGCCCGCTCTGGCCCCAGGAAGACATTTGACTACGGCCGCTGGAGTCTCTAACTTCACGTTTCTGACTATGGAGCTGCCAATTACCAGAGTTGGTTTCTCAGCGGGTGTGTCGCTGAGTGGGGAAAATCGATTAGAAACATGAACCGACTGGTGGTGAACCTCGGGCGTCTGTTTAGCATTAGATCTCTTACGAACCGTCACCCAGCCGGACTGGCTTCCCGGCTGCTCGGGAACTGCCGGGGGACAGCTAGCAGGGGCTACGCTAGGTCGGCCCGCACCAGCTACCGGGGCCTGACTAGCGGAGTTGTTTTCCATGGTGCGGAGCCGTGCTTCCAATTCCGTGAGCCTCGCCTCCAAAGCTGCAAAAACCTTACACTTATTACATAAACCATTATCACTAAAGGAGGCAGAGGAAAAACTGAACATGAGACACACAGAGCAAGTGAGAGAAGGAGAGACAGAGGGAGACAGAGAAGCCATTGCTAATGTTTAACTGCTAAGCTAGCGAAGCTAATATAAGTGAAATGTGGAATTTGTAAACTTTAGCTGGTTATGTTTTGCAAAAGCAGGTGCTTGTGCAATACAAGCGTATGTTACGACTAAGTATTAATTCTTGTGTGAAGAAATCACTTATTTAAGTAAAAATAACAGCTACAATTAATCAGTAAACAGTCTTTCGGTAGAAACCCAAGAGTGTGCAGAAACAGGAAGTGACGCAATACGCTTACCGCAAATCTGGATGGTCCTGGCATTGTCAGCATGAGGAGTACAATTAAAGAACCTATTAGAGACTTTGATTAATTAAGAGGAATTCAATGTGTTTTTATACACACATGTACTTATTAAATGCATGGCCTGATTGTAAGTTTGACCAAATGTGCAGTACTTTGCCAACAAGTGTGTAGCCCTTGGGCAAAGGTCTTCCTGTGTCTAGTTTCAGGTGCATGCTCTAAGCCAGGCTTACGCTGAGAGTTGGATTCATTAAATCTTTTGAGAGTTTACTGTATATTGAGCTGTAAATGCTTCTGTTTTTATTTCCAGGTACTGTACACAGTTTAAACACACAGATTTCTGAGGCAGCCTACCAAACATGTAGAGCACTGCATTATGCTCTGTCTGCTTTTGCTGCACACATGTACATAAGCTGAAAATTAATTTGCTGTAAGTTTCTTCAAGGTTGGCAGGTCTGCATCCTTGAGTACTGACAAGAAGCACTGATGTTACTGTGTGGACACCAAGAGCAAATACTGCACTGAGCGGTCATCTTTAATATATGGACTTTTGAGGGAAAATAGTAAGAAAGAAAAGCAAACTCCTTACAGTGAGTTCTTGCAGGATTTCCATGTTGAAATGTGAAGTCATAAATAGTGGCGGAATAATTAAATCCAAGTCTTCAGCTCACGTTTACCTCACTTTAACCCTCCACCAGGAACCATTTCACCATGGATGACAGTCCCCCACTGGAGACACATTGTGGTGTGTGCAGGAAATGTTCTGTTTTTACACACTAGCACACACACCAAATGACTAGTATGGCTCATTAGGAGCTTGTTTTGTGACTACACACACATACAAACACACACACAGGGGCAGTACAGTAAATGGAAAAGTAGCCCGGTGACATTAATGTTATAGGTTATTGAACAATTTTAAAGGATTTATAGTCCAGGGCAAGAGACTGTGGCAAAGAGAGAGCACGAGGCTGAAATAAGACTTTTCAGACACACACACACACACACATATATATATACTTGTACACACAGCCAGTACACAGTTGCTACACTTTTGCTCATATAAATTACCAGAGTTTTACCAGAGAGTTTTCTACCTCCCAGCATGGCCTGTTTCCTTCTGTCTGTTTTGATTTTACTTCCTCCTTTCTCGCACTCTTTTCCCGCCTCTCTTACTCCATCCTCCCTGCATCTCTCATGCTGTGTGCCAGGTCAGTGTGGAATAGCTGTTGTTTGAAGTCATCTGCAGCTTTCACATCTCATCCCTTTGTTCACCAGTCCCCAGCAGGTTGACATCCACACTGTGTATGCACTGTGTATGTGTGTATGTGTGTGTGTGTGTGTGTGTGTGTGTGTGCGTTTCAATTCTGCATCTATGCATGTGTGTGTTCTTTGTGATTCTGTGCTACTGTTGTTTTCAGTTATGACAAAAGTATTTTTTCAACAGTACTTTGATAAGGGCCCTATTTCCAAGCAGTGACTTACATAGTTACGGTATCGTACTGTATTTTGTTGCATTTTGTACTTTGTGTCTCTACAACAAGGAGCCACCTTGGTGCTTGGCTTTATTTTGTGTAATCATATCCACTTTTATTAAACGTATTATGCTTCAGGCATTCCAAGCACTTGCTTGAGATTAGAGAAAGATTGTGGTCCACAGACAAAGACAGACACTACACGTTTGTATTCTTACTTTACTATTTAGTTTTAGAAGTGGGAAAAGGAAATCAAATATATATTTGTAACAAACACTGGCAGTAGCATAAGTTGATCAGCAGCCAGATATTTAATCCTATTTTATAAAGCGAGCAATAATTTCATAGCAGGCATTACTTAATTTTTTGTCAATTAGAAAGAAAAGAGAAAAAAGTATTTTTTTTTACTCCAAACAGAAACTTCTCTCTGTATTCTGTGGTTATACTGTCGTAGAAATGTGTTTATTAGTGTGTGTCTGATCCTGTTGGACTTCCTGGTGTACTGAGGCTCTCTGGGGCTGTCTGGATTTGACTGTCAGTCTCCTACACTATTTAATGGTGTGTGTGTGTGTGTGCGTGTGTGTGAGTGTGAGTTTGCATCCATGGCTTGATTTGAGTAGCATTATCTAAAAGCCTCTTTAGTGGACTTCCGTTGGACTTGCACAACAGATTTCTGGGAAACGATGAGGACTGAAAGGAGCTGTGGCTGTGAAATAGGAAAAGACCACTTTCCTCATCAGACTGCTGCTAATCTAACAGCACCTTTTGTATTCAACTATCACTTCTCTGTTCCTCTTTTCATTACTGGGATGTTTTCACAGCCATTGCTACAGGAGGAAACTAGCTTTATTATCAAGGCAGCAGATCAAATTTTCAGGTCACACTCACACATTGAACTTAAAAGACGAGCACTTTGGTACCTGCCCTGTTCAGACCAACTCTGGTTTGTTGAGTCAACTCATAATGTGATCATCAGAACTTTAAAGGAAGCGATAGAAGAATCACAAAATGTCACCCGTGAAGCTGTTTTCACACTGACAACAAAAGTGCTGCTTATTAATGTCAATGAGTCAGTTGGGCTCCTCACACAGAGTTCTCCTTAAAAAAAAAAACAAATCGCAAAGAAGGCAAAAAAAAAACAACTGGGCTCAGCTTTTGTTCCAAATCATGATAATATCATCAAGCAGGGCACTTCACTGACCAATCCAACATTTGACACCACGAAGATTAGTGTGTTGCTGTAGCTTTGTGTCATTGCATTATAAATGGCTCTGCTGCTTCTTGGCATCTGCTCATCTCACCTGTACCTGAAAAACACAAGTAAAGCACAGTGTGACCTTCTCAATGAAATATTATCTGTCTCTTAAAAATGAAATGATGTAACTATACTGCAAATGTGTTAACATTTTTGTGGGTAACATATTCATCTGATGGGTTATGTTCAGAAATAAAGCATGAACACTACAAACAGAAGCACGGGGAGCTGCATAAACTACACCGTCAACTGTCAAAACCACACTGAGTTCGACTCGGCAAACAAAAGCACTTTGGTTAAGAAAAACAAAACAAAACATTGTGGTTTTGTTGAGAAGTACAATGGACACTGAAATGAGACAGACTGGATTGTCCGACAAGAAGACATTTGTTTGTAGCTTAGTTGTATAGAAACCTCATTTTGACGAGACAGCGTTAACGTTGTGACACGTGTTATGTTTATGCTTTGGTTTCACATCCACTCTTGAATGAAGCATTGAGAGGGAATTTTCATATATTAACTTAATCTGAATTACAATCTGTTTAAAATTTAAACTTTACATCTTTTTTTTAGGTCCCAAGTATCAAATAAAGTTCTACTCATTTTTGTGAAAAAGTTTAACATTTGTTAAAAGATTCCTGTTTAATTTAAAGAAACTATAGTATCAAATGTTTTTATTATTCCAGATATTTCTGTCTTGAATAGGTAAAATAGAAAGACGTGTCATATGTACACACTGAAAGACAGTATCCCACAGACATGACACCATGAACTCTGAGTACACTCTACTTAGGGACAGACTTTGACTGCGTGTGTGTGTTGCAGGTTAGTTTACTGAACTTGACATGTCTTTGATATGTCTTCTTGTCCCCACTGGATTTTAATGGCTAAGCAAGCAACATTCTGAATTAGAGCACAATGACTTTCTCAGTAGTCTCTAGATTAAAATGTTGAAAAGAGGACATGTCCTAACAGCCATCCACATTGGCACTGCTTTTGTGCTCATGAAACTGACCATTCAGGACGGCTCATAGCTCCGGCAAGAGAACGATGCAATATCATCATTTTTCAACATCCATAATTTTCCCCCGGCAGGTTGCAGATGGACAGGATGACTGAGTGTGTCTCTTATCCTCTTCATCAAATTCACTCTCAAATTCCAAAAGGGACAGAAACAGAAATCCTCATTTTCGGACTATTCCTCAGAGTAGAAGTAGTGTGTAGACATCGGTCCAAATCAGCTCATCTGTTTCCAAAAATCGCCTCCTAAACATAAACTCAGTTTGCCTTGTGTTTTGGTTTACTTACCTAAACTGATCCGAGAGTGAATTGTACATGTTTCCAGAGGGACAGGCAGCTGCTTGGGGCCCCAGGCCAGTAGGGCCCTCGGAGGCCCGACAGGTAAACTATGTGCAGCACTGATTGTGTGCAAAGTGTGTCACAGACCCCTGTAAGAGGACCCCGACTCTCACAAACAGCCAATCAAACAGGTCTAATGAAATAAGAAAAATCAGCTGGGAGGGAAAAAAGAGGAACAGGAGATGAATAAAGCAAGATTGTGCAGCAGTGGAGACAATTATTATTTTTTCTGTCCTTTCGGCTTATGCTGTTAGTTCAGGGTCACCACAGCAGATCATTGTCCGCATGTTGATTAAACAGTTTTTACGCCGGATGTCCTTCCTGACGCAACCCTCCCCAATTTCTACCGGGCTTGGACCAGCACTGCACAGCTGGGGAGGGGAATGGGCTGTTAGGGGTTCAGTGGAGACAATAACGATTAAATATAATACACTAAATAGTGTTAGCTAAATGCTGCTACTGAAACTGTAATTGTGGTATCACAATGTTTCTTTTAATTTCTTGGACATTTAACATGAGCTAACTTAGCTAACTAAGTTAGCAGAGCAGCCTAATGTGTCCAGCTTTGCTGGAACCTCCAGAAGTCAACTTGTTAGCTTAGCTAGCAGGCTGCAAATGATCATATTACTTTGACAAAACCTTTTCTCAACTAAACTGATGAAAACTGTGTCCGAAAACGGGAACTGCTAAACTATGAATACTAAGTTATGAATTTTAGATGCAAAGAATTTTGCTATAAATCACTACATTATATTTCTGCAGGTTATTATGCTATGTGCAGTGTGGTGTGTATTATGTTGTATGTTGACTAAATACTATGATACAAGAAGAGATCAATGTGTTTTAGCTTGAAATATAACATTATTGCAAAGTCTTTCCTGTCACTTAGTTCACTTCATTAGTTTAGCACATCGCTAAGTGTGTGTGTGTATCTATGTATGTGTATTAATGGCATTGCAGAGACAGACAGTTGTCCTGCGATGGGGTCTAGAAAAAATCTCTAATGACTTTTTTCTGTGCATTTATTTATATATTTGTCAGTTTCGGTGTAGTGGTCACTCTTTCTTGCTTTAAAGTCACACTACAGTATGTGGATTCTGCACTGACCACATGACAACACAGCTGCAAAAACTGCAGACCTTTTCGTTTTCAGCATGTTCAGACAAACCAATACTAATCTGAAGAGTGGTCTAACAGTTCCACCACTCTCTGTGGACCTCAGATGAATATACAGTGCGGAGGTTTTTGCCGGCATAGCACTAGAATTTACAAATATGTGGGTGTGTGTTCGTAGCATGTGTGTACCTCCATTCCAGAGCCAGTGTGTAAATGCACCTACTGGAAGTGTCAGATTGTGATGCCGCTGTTTGTTTAAAGGCAATTGTTCTTTAATGAGAGAGCACATCACACAAGCAACATTCCTGCACGTCAGATAATTCCAATGCTGCCCATCCACCAGTGAGCTGTCACTGAGTTTTGGTGTCAGCAGCCTGTTTGTTGACCTTTCTGATCCTCACTGATCATTCTCAGCCTGTTTCTCTGCCCTTGTTTGCAGCAAACATGCTCCTCATTACGTTCATAAAGTCAACCCCCACACGACGCTGGGACGGCTTCCTGTACAAAAGAGTATTCACAAATGCTAATCACACTCGTGTTTGAGCAGATCTCGTTGAGTGTGCACCCTGGGCAATGGTCTGAATGGATTATCGCAGGCTTAGATAGTCTGACACTGATGCTCAGGGCTGTTTTCTGTGGAGTACAAGATCTGTAATATAAGACATACTGTGTATAAGTTCATCACTGTTGACTTGTAAAAGCTAGCACACAAATATTGTTCAATAACAGTAATGGAGCCTGTCTCCTTATTTATAAAATGAAATCAGATATATATGAGAAAACTCTTGTTGCAATAGTTTTGTATATTTATTGTTTTCTGTTTCAACTGCCATACTGCAAATAACAAAGTTTGCAAAGCTCATCTTTAGTATTTGTGGACACCCTCAGCAAAGCTATAGTGTAACTGTGTAATATATATATATGTGTGTGTGTGTGTGTGTGTGTGTCTGTGTGTACGCTTCTCCCTGAGAAATCATGGTGTTGTTTTTGAGCAGGATATGAATCTTGATAATCATATCAATGCCTTGACCCATACATGTTTCTTTCCCCCCAAAAAAACATTGCCAAACCTAAAACTATTGTGTCACACTCTAAAACTGAAATGATTATTGAAATTGTCTTCACACATGTCTCAGCAAAACATCAATAGAGTCTCCAGCTGGTGCAAAACGCTGCTGCCAGGCTGCTGACAAAATCACACAAACATTGTCACATTACCCCCATTTTAGCTAACTTACATCGGCTCCCTGTTAGTTTTAGAATTAACTTTAAGGTTCTGGTTATGACATAGAGAGTCCTTCAGGGTCAGGCACCCAGGTACCAGCCGGACTTGCTTCATGCCCATGCTCCTTGCAGAGCACACCAACCAGAATCTGTTGGCTGTGCCCTGCACCAGGCTTAAAACCCAGGGTGACCGGGCTTTTGTTACAGTTGCACGGAGATTGTGGAAGGCTCTTCCACCAGAGTCAAGAACTGCTTTTTAAAAACAGAGCAGTATAAACAGGCTTTTCCCAACTCTGACCATAAATTGAACAAGAATGGCTCAACTGTAGACATTGACTTTGACTGATGTCAATATTTGATGTGTTTATTTTGGTCTGTTCGTATTTTTTGTAATATGGTTTTCTGTTTTTATTATCTTCATGTGAAGCATTCTGTGCACCCTTCTCTGTGAAAGGTGCTATACAAATCAATTTGACTTAATTATTTACTGGTATGTATGTGTGTGTAAAGATTTGCCTAATGAAAAACACTGCTCCTTGTGGCTCAAGCTCATGTTCATCGTATAGCTAAGAATCTTAAGTATCATTGTTGCTGTGGTGTACATCACTTTGTTGCTCTCATTAGGGGATGTTCATAGTGCTGGATTCGCATCTTCTAATAGACGTTCAGATGGTACTTCATTTGTTCACAGCGAATCATGTGCCTCCATCTAACCCTGTCCTCTGCATCCTCTTCACTCACACCAACTAACTTCATGTCCTCTCTCACTACATCCATAAATCTCCTCTTTGGTCTTCCTCTAGACCTCCTGCCTGGCAGCTCCAACCTCAGCATCCTTCTACTGATATATTCACAGTTTCTCCTCTGAACATGTCCAAACCACCTCAATCTGGCCTCTCTGACTTTATCTCCAAAACATCTAACATGAGCTGTCCCTCTGATGTCCTCATTCCTGATCCTGTCCATCCTCGTCAGTCCCAAAGAGAACCTCAACATCTTAAGCTCTGCTACCTCCAGCTCTGCCTCCTGTCTTTTCTTCAGTGCCACTGTCTCTAAGCCGAACAACATCTCTGGTCTCACCACCATCTTGAACATCTTTCCTTTCATTCTCGCTGATACTCTTTTATCACACAACACACCTGACACTTTTCTCCACCTGTTCCAACCTGCCTGCACTCGCCTCTTCACCTCTTTTCCACACTTTCCATTGCTCTTAACCGTTGACCCTAAGTTCTTAAAGTCCTGCACCTTCTTCACCTCTGCTCTCTGTAACCTCACTGTTCCTGTCTAACCTCCTTAGCCGAACTCTTTCCCACAACTTCATTGCTTTATTCCTCTGTAGTTGCCACAGCTCTGCACATCTCCCTTGTTCTTAAAAACGGGCACCGGTACAATTCTCTTCCAGTCCCGCAGCATCCTCTCACTCTCCAAGATCTTGTTAAACAAACTAGTCAGAAACTCTACTGCCACCTCTCCTAGACACTTCCATACCTCCACAGGTTTGTCATTAGGACCAACTGCCTTTCAACTCTTCATCCTCTTCAACGTCCTCCTCACTTCACTCTTACTAATCTTTGCTACTTCCTGCTCCACACCTGTCACCTCTTCTACTCTTCGTTCCCTTTCATTTTCCTCGTTCATCAACTCTTCAAAGTTCTCCTTCCATCTTCCCATCACACTACTGGCACCTGTCAATACATTTCCATCCTTATCTTTAATCACACTAACCTGCTGCACATCCTTCCCATCTCTATCTCTTTGTCTGGCCAACCTGTACAAATCCACCTCTCCCTCTTTAGTGTCCAAACTAGCATACAAGTCCTCATATGCTCTTTGTTTGGCCTTTGCCACCTCTATCTTCACCTTACGCTGTATCTCCCAGTACTCCTGTCTACTCTCTTCAGTCCTCTCAGTGTCCCACTTCTTCTTCCCTGTATACACTCCTGAATTTCTTTGTTCCACCATCAAGTCTCCTTGTCCACTTTCCTCTTTCTCGATGACACACCGAGTACCCTCCTACCTGTCTCCCTATTCACATTAGCTGTAGTGTTCCAGTCATCTGATCCTGTCTCAGCTTCTCCCTGAAAACTACACAAAATTCTTCCTTTTTCAACTTCCACCACTTCGTCCTCTGCTCTGCATTAGTCCTCTTCATCTTCATCAGTCATTTTTCACACCACCATCCTGTGTTGTCTTGCTACACTCTCCCCTACCAATACTTCACCTATCTCTTTCAGATTACGTCTACACAAGATGTCGTCCACCTGAGTGTTTCTCTTCTCTTATATGTCTTATATGTTCCTGCCTCTTCTGGACGAAATAGTTCACTACAGCGATTTAATTTGCAAAGTCTACCACCATCTGTCCTTCTGCGTTCATGTCCTGAAGACCAAACCTGCCCATCACAGTCTCATCACCTCTGTTCCCTTCACCTACATGTCCATTAAAATCTGCACCAATGACAACTCTCTCACCTCTGAGGATGCTCTGCATCACTTCATCTAACTCACTCCAGAATTTCTCCTTCTCTTCTAACTCACATCCTACCTGTGGTTAACCACTCACACCATTGATCATCACACATTCAAATTCCAGCTTCACACTCATCAACTTGTCTGATACTCTATTCAGCTCTAGAACATTCCTCACCAACTCCTCTTTCAGCATAACTCCTACTATTTCTCTTCCTATCTGACCCATGGTAGAACAACTTGAAACCTGCTCCTAAGCTTCTAGCCTTGCTACCTTTCCACTTGGTCTCCTGGACACACAATATGTCCACCTTCCTTCTCTGCATCATGTCAACCATCACTCTATCCTTCCCTGTCATAATCCCAACATTCAAAGTCCCTACTGTGAGTAGGGACTACATTCTTGGTTTTCCTCATCTCTCGCTACCTATATACAGGCCTTACTCCTCTTCGTCTTCGACCAACAGTAGCCCAATTTGAAGTCATGATTTGCATGTTTCATTTGGGATGTGTTTAGGCTCAATGCTCTACCAGACACAACCCTCTGCATTTATCTAGACTCGGGACTGGCACAAAAAGACACTGGCTTGTGTCCCCTTGTGGTTGCATTAGATGAAACTTCATTATGTCTTGGTAATTAATGGTTTTGATCAAAACACAACCATCATAGACCTCTTTATGTACAGTATATAGAAGTTTTACCCATGTTCTCACTAGTGGGATCAATGCAGCTATGTCCCTCTTTCAAGTTTTCAACTGTCAACTATAGTTATGTATATATTATATTATACGTGTTATTGTTGAGCGTCATTTAAGTCAGAGGTGCTCTGTGCCAGCAGATATGGCAGGCAAATGCTTGGGGCCCCATGCCAGTAGGGGGCCCCCGAGGCCTGACAAAAGTTAAATTATGTACAACGGTTACTTTGTGCAAAGTTTACATTTACATTTACATATAGTCACTTAGGAGACGCTTTTATCCAAAGTGACTTACAAGTGAGGTACAAGGCAACAAAAGTCTAAGTCAAGGAGAAAACATCAAAGCAAAGTCCCATCAGAAAAGTGTTCACAGTTCGCGAGATGCAAGTGCGAGAAAGAGCAGAAAGGATTTTATTTTTTTTTAAGAGATTTAAGTGCATAGGAAGATGCGGAAGAGTTCTGATTTCAGCAGTTTTTATAATATTGGGAGAGAGTTTTCCGAGTGTGCAGAGTTTGGTAGCTCGTTCCACCATCGTGGGATCATTACTGAAAAGCTTTGCTTGGTGTCTTCTGTGTGGTGTTGGGACCACCAGACGTCGTTCGTTGGCAGACGGCAGCGGGTGGGAAGGATTGTAGACTTGAATGAGTAAGTTGAGGTAAGCGGGAGCTGTCGCGTTAACCACCCTGTGAGCAAGAGACAGAGCTTTGAACCTGATGCGAGCAGCTACAGGAAGCCAGTGTAGAGATCTAAAAAGTGGTGTGACATGGGTCTTTCTTGGCTGATTAAAAATGAGGTGAGCTGCTGCATTTTGAATCATCTGCAAGGGTTTGATTGCGGATATCAGTAACCCCATCAACAAACCGTTGCAGTAATCAAGACGAGATGTGACCAGCGGCTGTAGAATGAGTTGTTCTAGAGACTGAGGAGATGTGGTCCTTAAAGCTCAGTTGGTCGTCGATGATGACCCCCAGATTTACTGGGTGGGGACAATCACTGTAGATCCAATGTTGATGCTGATGTTGTGTTGTGTCGAAGATCTGGCTGGGGAGACAAGGACTTCAGTCTTGGAGAGGTTGAGTTGAAGATGTCTCTCACTCATCCAGGCTGAGATGTCTGAGAGACAGGCAGAAATGTGCGATTAGACAGTGGAGTCGTCCGGTGGAAAGGACAGAAGGAGCTGTGTGTCATCAGCGTAGCAGTGATAGGAAAGACCATGAGTGAGTGAATGATGGGTCCTAGGGATGAAGTATAGATAGAAAAAAGAAGAGGACCAAGAACTGAACCCTGTAGCACACTGGTAGAGAGGCTATGAGAGTGAGAAAGATGCCCCCGCCAGGATACCTTGAAGGTTCGTCCTGATAAGTAAGAACGAAGCCAGTCTAGAGCTGATCCAGAGATGCCCAAGTCAGAGAGTGTAGACAAGAGTATCTGATGGTTCACAGTGTCAAAGGCTGACGATAGATCAAGTAGAATTAAGACAGACGATTGACCTGTGGCTTTTGCTGCTCGAAGATATTCCACAATAGTCAGGAGTGCTGTTTCAGTGAAGTGACCCCTCTTGAAGCCAGACTGGTTGACATCGAGGAAGTTGTTCTTGGAAAGGAAGTCTGAGAGTTGGTTGAAGACTGCTCGTTCCATAGTCTTGGCCAGAAAAGGAAGGAGGGAGACAAGTTGGTAGTTCTCCACTACAGAGGGATCAAGAGAAGGCTTCTTGAGCAGTGGGGTAATCTGGGCCTGTTTGAAACAGGTTGGAAAAGTCCCTGTTTTGAGAGATGTGTTGATGACTTGTGTAATAGCTGGCATTAGTGCGGGTGCAACTGCTTGAAGAAGAGTGGAAGGGATTGGATCCAGAGAGAAGGTGGTCGGAGGATTGCAAATGATGAGAGCAATGCAGTGTTGGAGGAAGTTAGACGGGTGTCATCATCTGGAGGAGAGAACTGTGAGCTGATGGCTGCCACCTTGTTGGTAAAGAAGTCGGCAAAGTCGTCAGCAGTGAGAGAGGTAAATGGCGGAGGTGAAGGTGGGTAGATGAGTGATTTAAAAGTGGAGAACAGCTTTGTTGCCAAGCTTTATGGTAGTAATCGATCTTTGCCCTGGTGACACTGTGAGAAAAAGGTCCAAGCAGATCCTGATACAAGGGCAGTTTTTAATAACACTACCAGTCGCAGACATCCCTAAGTGGATGCTGACCCTCACTCCATTTGTCACGTAACGGTGTAAACAAACAGGTCTGTGAAACAACGAAGATGAAGAGTAGTTATCATGAGATAAAAACAATTAAATAAAATCTTGTTAACTAAATGCTGCTACTGTAGCTGTAATTGTGGTGAAGAGACAGTTGAATAACAGAACTTCTACTGGTTTCACATTGTTTCTTTTGTGTATGTTGACATTTAACATGAGCTAACTTAGCTAACTAAGTTAGCAAAGCAGCCTAATGTGTCCAGCTTACTGGAGACACCAGAAGTCAACTTGTTAGCTTAGCTAGCAGGCTGCAAATAATCCGCTAACTGACAATACTTTTTCTGTGGTAAACTGCTGAAATGTCCAACAAATCTAACTTACAAGCTAGATTTTTTAACAGGTTTGTAAAACTCATTCAAAGCTTTTAATTTAAAAAGCATCCAACTCTGCTTTGGATGGAATAATCATGGACAACCAGAACTTGTTGGTAGAAGCCTCAAAGGACTTTGGAACAGCATAGTGCTCACAGCTAGCTCTTCCCAAACAGAAAGAATTAGATGGCCCTGAAGTTAATACCATAACTTAATATTCCCCACAAAATGACCAGAGAGTTATTGATTGTGCTGTCAGGCTTAATTAAATGCTTCTCTCTGCTCTCACTTTTTGACCTGACTATGTGAGGCACCTGACAACTTAATTTCACAGCTGAAGTGTCCGCATTTATCCGATCCACCCAATTACACTTCTGAATATTAGATCTGAGTCATGAATTTGTGAAATAATTTCATTACTTGTTTAATTATTTAAAGAGCTAGTAATTTTGTTTTGGGGAGAAATTAAAATGTCCATTATTTTCTGTGACCACAACAGGTAGTTTTGGGGTAAAAGCTGTGTTAAAATCTACAGCCAAATGTCACAGTCAATGCTGGATTTCAAAGCGAATTTAATGATTACATATATACACTTTCTGAGAAAAATGCAAAACGTCTTCAGCTTCTGGGTGTGTCACCTGCGGGTTTTGTTTATCAAATTATCTGTATATCTTTTATTACCTGAACCGCTTTATTGCCAAAGAGCTGACTAATGCAATTAGCAATGTAGCTCCCTGCTGTTTCACTCTGTTGCAAATAATGCCCATGACATTTGTTAAATAATGGGTTTTTAGTCAAAATTATGACCTAATTAGACCTAGTTTCACATTCATTTGATTTCTCTGAGGAGCTGCTTAAGTTTCACCTCAGATGTAATTACAGCAGAATTAATAGGAGCCACAGTAATTGAGTTTCAGGCCAAAGTTAAGTAAGTAATAGCACAAAGCAGAGGCTAGAGGGTGAATATGATATTTGAACTGGAGGAATTTTCACTCCCCCTGCAGAAAAAAATACCAATACCACCAAGTCAAGCATTTATGAGGGACGTGCAACTCTATTAAACCAATCATATTCTGTGTCTTCAACAGATGATTGAGCCCCCTTGTAGACTGCAGAAGAAGTACTTTCTGATGCCAAACATACTGGGTAGAACCAGCCTCGTGCTGGCATGTATCAATGGGACTTTGTTCACTGACTGTGTAGTTTTAGCTCCAGCAGATTGAGGTACAGTTTGTAAGTGTATGTGTTTGGGTGTGTGTCCAGCCCAGGCCCCTACACCTTGCACCATTTCTTCTCTATTCGTCTCTTTTCCAAATTGAAATTACATGCCTCTACATTTCTCTGCCCAATCCCTTCATCCCGTCATTAATATTTAAAGCGACACCCTGAGCAAACTTACTTGCCAAAATGGTAATGGTAGAGAGAGAGAGAGGGAGAGAGAGAGAGAGACAAAAGTGGGTGAGGTGATTGTGTTTGCAAGAATCCTTTAATCCGGGGGAATTAGCCATTTAATAGCGAGTCGCCATTTGTAGATTACATGGCTTAGACTCGAGGGAGCCAACGCTGTCTGACAACTCCTTAAACACTTCTAACCTAACTTTACACACATACACACTGAGGAACAGAGATTCACCTGTGCTGAATAAAACATGTATAATGTACTGAACATGTAAAGCATCATATAATTAATACCTGATATGATTGGCTTTTAAAAAGTCTACTTGTAAATACACATTTCTCGTCAGTTTTATCAGAAATCTGTTCTCTTCCTCTCTTTCCTCTGCTGGTTCTCAGGTTTAACAGTGATCGGAGTTCCGGGTTGATGGGGTTATTTCAGTGTAGCATGTCAGTAAAAAGATGCAAAGTGACGAATGTCGTTGATTCAAGCAGCAAACCCGTCTCCTATACTGTTAAACTGCAAACACGAACATGCCACTGGATTACTATTAGCACAATGAGAGTTTTTTGACATATAAAATAACACATCGATCGTGTTCATGCACAGTCATATCAATAAAATGTTCCCAGTCATTGTGACATCCAATTTCGCTGACTGCACTGAATTCCTCTAGTCTTGACCAAAAGCTTTTTTATCATTATTATTAGTATCAAACTTGGCTTCATATTTCAGAATGAAACGCATCAATTCAGGGCAGCCTAAACATACAAGCCGATCTCCCAGAAATTACTTCTAATTTGCAAGAGCTAATATGTTTGGTGGGAAAACTAATTTGTGTGGAGTATCTTTATAAACACAATGATGAAACATTGTTATTCATGGAAGTTTGGCAAGTGGCAAAATATTGAATTTATTTTCCCCCAGAATGTTCATTGTTGCACTATAGAATTTGCTCATAACGACTAAAGCAAAATGAAACGCTAGGCTGGCGCTCACAGCACTTGTGATAATATTAGAGACAGAATTAACTCTTGGTTGAAAATTAAATAGGTCCACAATCACTTAAAGCTAGTGTCACAACCAACTGACTTGATGAGTATATATTAAAATTTAACCCAAACCTTAACAAACCTTAACCAAAACATCTTACAATCATCATCATGTCAGATGGGTCTCGTGTGTGTTTGGGTTTGGGCATCTAAAGCACCATGTTCAGGTTATGGGACCTTTGTCCCCACTGTAACAATGACAAATAGCCGGTTGGTGTTAGGAAAGGGCCGTGGTTTGAGGGGCGAAGTATATGAAATGATGGATTCCCTCCTTTTCATGGAAAATGTTTGTCTTGTCTGTTTGACCTAAACCACCAGGTTTGTTAATAAATCCCAATTATCAGTATATTTACAAAGGTTATAAACAGGAACTACATTTTTCCTCAAACAGTGTCTTCTGTTCATTCTCTGTGCATTTTCCTACTAACATGTAGCAGAAAACACACACACACACACACACACACACACACACACACACACACACACACACACACACACACACACACACACTAGCTGTCATTTTGGCATCATAGAAGTTACAAGCTGGGAGATCAAACAGCTGCTATCTGCATTCATTATTATGATCATTTTGCAGCAGATGACAACTTTGTGTTGTCTTAGCCAGAGATAAGACTCATACAGGAAATGGTGCAGTGTGTTTTTAATATTCAGCAGGCAGTAAGTCATTTACTCTGCAGCACATGATGAGATACTATCACCCCTTACCACCCTGTGAACAAATATGAAGATGAATGGAAAGAAACACCGGAGAGAAAGGGCTTGGTTAACCTACAGTAAAATATATTTTAATAATTTGGATTTTAAAACTCCTACTGCTAAAACCTCTCAGCATTGTGAGTGTTCCTAGTGAGTTTGCGTGTTGCATTACATAAATATGTGGAGGATTGAGCTGTATAACATAATGACAGAACCCATAACGCCCTCCTTCAGGCTTAGAAGGTTGCAGACTTTACCAGTGTCTCCCCGACAGAGCAGGGAGTAAGACTGGAAACTACACTGTGAGAACTGTAAGCGTTTAAAAAAAAACTCGTATTTATACTTTTACAGGCCACATTGTGTTAACTTTAGTCAGACAATGGGCTGAAAAATAAAAAAAAAAAGCTTTCAAAATGCAGCAGCAGCACTCGTTGTCGTACGAGTGCTGCTGTTATCCGGTATTTACACACATGCGCTGTTGGAGGAAGCTGGTTCGAAACCTAGTTACTCACGTTCATGGCACAGAAATTGAGGTTCTCCAGGAGAAATCTAACGGGGGAAATCAGGTTCTGCGTTTACATTACTGTAAAATATCAGCTTTCCCCAAAAAGCCAACTGTAACCTGGTTACTTAAGTATGTGTAAACACACTAAAGGTGATCAGTGTGTTCCAGAAGAAGAGAAGCAACCTGTTATTTAAAAACTACCTGGAATGAATAAAGGATCACCAATGTGGGGGAGGGGGAGGGTGGGGGGGTATCTTCTGAAACAGATATTTGAGCTATTCTTCTTTGAAAGTCGGTTTGCTTCAAAATGAACCCTTTTCACTAGTGACAGCTACAATAAGCAATTAAAAAAATGACATGATGAATTTCTGCTTGAATAGTTTTGGTGTTTTGCTTTGAAATCATTTACTTGTTAGAAAAGCTGTGTAAAGTGATGCAGTGTTATATCATGGAGACCTGCAGTTCTCCCTCCTTAAACAGGATTCTCTGCTCTTACACAGAAAAGTGTGTCTGTATGTTTCGCATAAACTCCAGATCTGTTTTAGCATGATGACTTCTAGCTTCCTTCTCTCACACAGAAACACCACCACTTCTCTCTCTTGCTCACTTACACATGTTCTCTCGCCGCCACCTCGCTTCCTCCCCCCGGCAGTGCCAGCTGTTCCCTTTCTCTTCAACAACTGCAACGTAATGCTCCACGGACGCCAGTGGGGATCGGTGCCCACAGTGCCAGGCTGGCACACGCACATATATATTCACGCAAACATGCATACACACACCTGTCCCTGGCACAGGAAGACTGGGCCGCATATTGTGCCTGTGAGCCAGTGCCAGAAAGCGCCGACCTGCCTGTGCTATAGTGAACAACAGGGAATGCACAGCCCGTGATTTGTGTCGGTTCAGAGCACTGCACACTTGACCACATAAGCAGCCACATAAATAAAGTTGAGGAGGGAGGGCTCAAAACACACACACACACACACAGTGTCAAATATGATTTTACCAATATGTTCTTCAGCCGTACTAAATACTGGGTGTAGTACAGAAAAGTAGAGCAGACATTGTTTTTTTTTCCAAATGCATACAACTCAAATTCAACAAAAGTTGGGAGGATGTGTAAAACCTAAACAAAAACAGAATCTCATCAACTCATATTTTATTCACAGTAGAACATAAACAATATTAGATGTCGATTTTACCCATTTAGACACAAACTGCATCAAAAAATTCAGGAACAATTTCAGAAAAATCTTCCTCAACGTAAAATTGTGAAGACTTTAAAGCTCTTATGATCTACAGTACATAATATCATCAAAAGGTTCAGAGGAGGACTCTGACAGTTCGTCACAGATTGTTGAACCTCTGCCCATCTTTACATTTGAGAAGCTCTTCCTCTCTGAAACGCTCCTTTTATACCCAGTCATGTTACTGACCTGTTGCCAATTAACCTAATTAGTTGTCAAATGCTCCTCCATTTTTTATTTATTTATTTTTTGATTTGTTGCAATTACTTTTCCAGCCCTATGTTGCCCCTGTTCCACCAGCTACCATTGTATCACATAGTCACGTGGATAATATTAAAAGAAAGCAAGGACAACATTAGACAGGGCCACTGAAACAAAGATAAGGTTACTGGAAAATCCTGGACCAGTACTGATCATTACAACATAAAATCAGGCACATGGCATCCGATCAACAGAAACAGGCGTCTACTGCAGAAGACAGGAGCCGATCTGCCGACTGTACAGAGAGGCCTCAGAGACAGCTCAACGCAGGATATTACGCAGTGAGGAAAAGCTGAAACCCACAGCTCTGGTAGATGACCCGGGGTTGAGGAAGAGACACATCACCAATAAGTGTTAGAAAGGAATTGTTGTCCACCAACCTCGCAGTTGCTGTTTCCATCCCCGGAAAATGGGTGAATAAGAAGCAGTGTAAAATGCTTTGAGTGCCAATAGGTAGAAAAGCGCTGTATAAGTGCAGAACATTTACCATTGACTTTAACATTCTTCCAGTTTGATCATTAAATGATCGTAAGAGGAATCAAATGAAAATGTGTAAGGTTTTGTGCATGTGTGTGTGTGTTTGCGTGTGTGTGTGTGTGTGTGTGTGTGTGTGTGGATCCCATGCTCTGTTGTCATGTAAAATATATGATCATTATTGTGGACCCAGAGTTCAAGCACAGTGAGAAAGCACAACCACAGACTATGGGGAAACAGAGTTTATAGACAGGAGTCATAGTCCGATCACTTATGTAGGTTGAAGGTCTTCAGCCAAACACAGATGCTGTGGGGCCTGACCAACCACTATCATACTTTGTTGAGATGTAGCTGCAGAGTTTGACTTTGCTGTGTGGTCCCGCAGACAAGACTCCCCAATCTGACATCCACTTGATTAAATATTAAAATGGCCCACTCCGAGACACAGGGACACCTGCCCAAATATGTACTGAAGATGGATAAAGGACCAAGTGAAGTGAATACAGCTGTTTGAGATGATCCTTCTCTAAGCCCTCTAGATGTGACACATCAGGTTGCATTCATTGCAATGCAATGACTCTTTGTTTCCACTTTACTTGAACTTTGATTTAAAAGAATCCTCACGTACACACAATAGTTTTGGAGTTCTGTCCAGTTAACCTCCTCTCAACCACTATATATTCTACCTTTAACTATCTTTCTCTCTGCAAAAGCATGTGCTATCAAAGTGATGCCCAAGCTTTCAGGCTCCAGACTAAAGATTTTACTTTAAGCAAACAATCAGCTCAAAATTATTCCCCTTTAAACTGATTTGTAAGTTTTAGGTCGTCATTTACTGTTGTTGACTAGTAAACATTGCTGGTTGTTATTCTGTACAAAGCCCCTTCAGTGCGGCTTCACGGCAGTGTAATACTTTAGTCACTTTATTTCCAAAGCAAAATCATTTTACTTCATTAATGAATTTAACTAGATCTTTGAAATCACGATTTGATTCACTATTGACATGCCACATCATTTAAATGTATATTAGAAGGAGGTGTATGCTTTAAACCAAACATGTGCATCAAAGGCACAAAACACCTGATACCACACTATTGTACGTGTCCATGTACATGTGTGCACAGTTATGCAGCTTTTAGTCAAAGTTCCAAAGTAAGTTAAATTTGAAATTATACTAATTCAAAAAGAACTGAAATCCTTTATACATTTTCAGAGAAAACATCGTTAACACTAAGTGCCTTTGGCATCCGGCTCGTTGTAGTCATTTGTTTTAGGCTCACGTTTGAAAAATAAAAGAACTGTTTTTTGTTGTTGCAGTTTTTTTATTTACTCAAAATAATACATTTTTAAAATTCTTTTAACTTAATTTGTGATTTTGTGGAGATTTATCTAATATGAAACAAGCTTGCAGGACATTGCTTTGTTTTGTGGCACGTCAGTGAAGAAGGTGAGACACTGCAAATGGAAGGAAATGACTCACAAAAGAAGGATGTGCGATTTGGAATCCCCACATAAGGCAGCTTAGGCTTCTGCAACCATTAGGTGATGGGCGGGATGGGGCTGGGTCTGGAGACCCCAGGGAGGCACAGTTACCCATCTGACCGTGGATAAATCAGCTCACAGTGCACCCAGGACATTTACTAGTCACACTTGATAGATAATATAGTGAGCAACTCAACAAGGAACGTCACCCTCTCCTGTCTCCTTCTCTCCTTATTCCTCTATTTGCTTAAATCCTCTAATTTTCCTTTAATACTTTTCCTTTTCTATCTCATCTTTTATTCCCATTCATTCCTACTAGTCTGTAATTTCCTCTGTGCAGAGTCAGTTTGCTTCTTGACTCGTCCCCATCTCTTATTTACATAGCACAGAGCAGGAATGGAGCCACAGTAACCGTAGCAGACAAAAGAGGTTTGTTGTTGGCTCACAACTCTGTTTTATGTCGCTCTGGTTTCCTCCTGGGCCTCTGTTTTCTCATTACCTCAAATTCTCTCTTGCTAGTTTTATTCCATTCCAATGTTTCTTTAGCTGCTTGTTTCTTTCCATTTCTTGTTTTTTTCCCCGTCTCCTTTTCTATTGTGTTAAGATTCTTCAAAAAAACATTTGTTTGTGATGGTGCTTTGATGCTCCACAGAACAAATCATTCTGCTTCAGGAAACCAGCTCCAACTTCCCTCTGTTCAAACCTTACTTTAACAAAAAAAAAAAAAAACTGGCTCCTCTTGAAAATTCATACTCACAGAGAAACTTATTTTGCTGCTTATTCATTTCTTCTTCTTCTTCTTCTTCTTTCCTGTTTCTCTCTCGCTCTTATATGGGAAAATCACCAGCACTGCAAAACAACATCTTTGAAATGCCTGCTGCTGACATGGCCAAAACATCCAGCCTGTGGGAAACGTAGTTTCTATCCACCCGCCTCATTTCCCAAGATGCTTCAGGCTTCTGCTTCTATAAATCAGATGCACTCATTCCAGAAATGCAAATGTTGGTGGTGGTGCACTTAAATTCTCCCACTGATATATTACTGCCTCTTGCCTTGCTGAGTGTGTGTGTGTGTGTGTGTGCCTGCGTGCCTGCGTGCATATGGGTAAGAGATATATTGCGGCTGAGCATTGGGAGTGCTAAAGCAGAACGGGTCGGATTGAGAATTGCATTCCTGTGACGTCAAAATATAAAAAGCCACTGGACTGCATCCTGAAGACCAGGGACTTATTTTGTTTCTGAATGCATAAAGATTGAAGCAAATTTCTTCTGTTTCACCCTTTCCCATTGTCCTCTGCAGCAATTCATCCTGTTTGACTGAAAAAGACAAAGGGAGTTGTGTGTGTGTTCTTGCAATTCCTACTTAGTGAGGAACAAAGACGTATTTTTAACAGATTGAGGACTTCACAGGTTAACACTAGGTTTTAGAATTAGGATTAGAATGAGGTGTAATTTAGTGTGAGGGTTAGGAGTTTGGTTAGTGTAAGAACCTAGTGAGGGTGCAGATCACAAAGGTTTTTAATCACAGGTAAATGGCCACTTATATAGTGCTTTTATCCAAAGTGCTTTACAATGTTGATTCCCATTCACCCATTCACACACACACACACTCCGATGGTGGAGGCTGCCATGCAAGGTGCTCACCTGACCAATCAGGAGCAACTTGGGGTTCAGGGTCTTGCCCAAGGACGACTGCCTTACCAGCTGAGCTACAGGCAGCTACTTTCATGCTTTCCATTTCAGACTTACAAACTTAAAGAACACTTAAAGAATCAGGATGTATGTATGTGTTGTATGTTTTCCTTTGAAAAAGTCGATGAAAAGTTAGTTGTAAAAAAATAAAAAACTGAGCCTAAAACTTAAAACAATTCTTCCCCAAGTTGATGATGTCTGTCTGGGAAGAGAGTAGACTTCTATGCAGTCACTGTCCCCTGCTGTGGAGGAGCCTCTCTCCCTCTCTCTGAACTGTGAGGCACAGCGATGGAGTGACTCGCTATCATGGCAATGTGAGGGTGAATACACTTTCTAGTATTTGTATTTACTTTAATTTGGGAACGACGCAGCTGTGAGGAACGGTTTGGCTCAGGGTGGAGAGTGAAGCAGGGCTGCAGTAAAGCAGGGAGAGGGAGGCCTGCTCGGGAAGTGGATTCAGTTTCAGTCTCACACTACGGCTAGAATTAAGTCGCACCTTGTCTTTTTGTTGGTTGCAGTCTATGTGTGTGCTGAAAAGCACTAGGGCACAGGGATTAGTGGAAGGGGTAGCGAGTGTCCTCACAAAGGTAAAAGTGTGTGTGTGACAGAAAGAGACAGTTTACTGCACTTTCTGTGTGAATGGATGATTTTTGACAGAAAAAGATGGTAGGTAGACAAAGGTGAAGTAAAACGAGTGAGAAGGAAAAAAAGGGTTGGAATGATGAGTGTCTGACTTGTGCCATGACCTCTTGGCTGCCCGGCCAGGGCATCGATGATGGATGTTCCTTTAACTCATTTGCTGAACATTAAAGGCTCCGTCGCTCCGCTGTCCTCAGAGGAGCTCGCTCTGCCGCAGAGCCCACCGATGGGGCCTCTGTCCTGGGCTGCTCCCCTGCGTGGAGCCCTGGTGTCAATGTGCTTTGGATGAAATAGTGCTAAGTCAGGCTCTCCATTGTGCCTGAAAGTAGAGGGGGGAAGAGGAGAAAGGAGGAAGTGGGGCTATGCGATGTTTTCAATAGTTTTTGGTGCCAAGAAACTCCGTTGGTATCAAAAATTGCAAGTACTAAAACTTGATCATGGCCTCTTGTGCCTAATTGGTTCTTCGTACTGTTGGCACACAGGTGATTCCTCGAGTAATCATCTTCAGTTTTTTTGTCTACGTAGACATTTAGTGAGAGATCCGGGTGGTCCCACATTAAAACCAATGTTCTGCCATTTTTATTAATACAAAGTTCTCACACACACCTGCTCTTGGTTCATTAATATTTAACATTTGAGAACTTTTGACAAATGAATGAAAAGGATTTTGTGGAAGAGAAATATTTCTCAAAGTTGGGCAGCAGTAGGACTGCTGTTGAGGTGCAGTATGTGCACGGAAAGCTGAAAGGCACCGCGGCTGCAGTCAGCCGGAGTTGAGGGAGAAGAGTGGATCCAAGACAACACATCAACCTGTCTCTTTGAGCCCATATGTGATGGATTTTCTATCATACCTGCCTTCTTCCCTCTGCCCTGCAAGAATTGTCATTCTTATTCTTTTGGTCATAATGAATCATTTTATGGGGACACCCCTTCCACTTTCTCCTAATCAGCACTGGACACACTTAGCACCTGACACACACACACACACACTGTGTGGCACAGTGAGCAATCCCATGCTAATTACCATCCAATTAGATTTACTATTATTCCCTAATAACCCAACTGGAGTGGGGTAATCATGTTGGACTTGTGCTCTAATGCAATCAGGCTCGGTGTGGGGTCAAACTCAATTTGCTTTAGCAACACGGATAGAATAGGCTCTCTCCTTTGGTAGCCAGGCCACGCTGAGCAAGGCCAGACCAGGTTAGAGAAATTAATTTTATACAGGGCTGTCACTCAGTTGTGTCTCCCACCATGCCTCATCGTTTCAAATGTCGGAGTTTTCAAAATGTCACAGCACATAAAAAGGAATCAAATGGCCTCATTCTGAATGTGATAAAAATGTAGATGTTGTAGATGTTAATGGCTGCTCTCCATAAATTATACATTGGCTTTATGAATTAATGATGTATGAATGTACACTGGGGTGTCCTCAAATAGTGTAAGCAAAAACCTGAGCAGGTGGACGGTCTGCTTTGTGTTGGGGATTTCCTTTAATCACTTAGCTACATCCTGTATGCACATGTCTTATAACCAAAGTCATTTATGGAAAGTTTTTCTCTACTTAGTGGTTAAAATCACCGCTGCACTGACGGACAAGTGCAGTTTGACTCAGCCTCCCGTTCACGTCGGTGCTGCCTGAGTTATTTCCTAATGCAGCAAATGTGGTGAAATGTGTGTGTTGATACACTGCTCCCCAACGAACGCACTACTTCTGCCAGTTTTTAGTAGTGTTTGCTAAAGACCACAGTGAGCCCGTGTTTTCGAAATGATCATTTTTAATGAAACTATAAATTTGTCATCTGTTTATATATAACACAGTCTACAATCTCTCTCTCTCTCACACACACACACACACAAATGAATTCATAAATTCACAACTTGAGCATCCTTTTCTCTGTGCAGTTATCATTTTCCTGCCTGAACTCACAAACCCTCTTTCACTCTTATTAGTTATTTATTATCGTTATAGATGCTATACCTGTAAAGTATGGAAGTAGTAAAAAAAAGTTAAATTTTTAATAAGTTTTTAACTAATTTATCATTAAAAACTACATACAATAATAAAAATACCTGAATAAACTCACTCTGACAGCACTGCAATGTTTCGACATGGACACAAAACATCTTATGCTCGTGGAATAAAAGCGGTGCTGCAATGCCGTCAGACTGTTACTGTGTCTTTCGAAGTATGTTTGCCTGTTCCTGTCTGCAATTAAGACGTCTCGTGGAGTTGAGCTCCCTGTAATGTGATTGTGTTAGCTGCACATTAACACACACATAGAAAGAGATTTATCAACTGTGCATATTTATGAGTGCTCGCAGAAGTAGGTTAAAATAAAATGTTACCAACAAGAAAATAGTAATTCCATTTGAGACGCCCTTGTGAAGTCATTACACGACTGACTAAAGTGAAGAAAGCAAGAGGAGACAGGAAATACAAGGACAGCAGACAGAGGTGTGTGTGTGTGTGTGTGTGTGTACAATAGAAAGAGAGGGGTGTGTCAAGCAAATGAAGAGACAAGAAGGAGCTTTTTTGTTTCTTCCTTGACTTTGTTAGCGTGATTCCACCTTGCAGAGGACAAGCACCTTAGGGGATGAAGGGAGGAGAATGCCTAATGTCATCACCCTGTCAAGTCTCTGGCCGCTTTGATTTCTCTCAACAACCCCTCTCTTTCTACACACTGCCTCCCTTACCAGCAGGGACTGGCCGCCAGTTTCAAAGTCACTTTTCCTGCTGAGTCAACCTACTTATGCTTTGCATAAGAGCTCCTGTGTCCCAGTGCTGCAGGCAGCATCTCCCTCTCTCATTTTGTTTTAACTCATGTTCATTGTGTCTCACTTGCTGCCTTTTTCTCACTTCTTGCTGTGAGTCTGTTTCACATTCTCATGGATTCAGTTTGCCCTATTTTCATGCGGCTCTAACAGCGAAATACATTCCAAAGCACACGCTCACTTGAAGCCATACGCTGACCTCTCGTGTCTCGGCTTCCAGCTTCAACATATGCTTCCCACGCTATCACATCCAGCAGTGAGAGTAAAAATGATAAATATTTCAATATGTTCAAACTGGCTTTGATGCTGAAACGTGGCTTTGAAGCCTCAATGTCACCGGCCTTTTAAGTTTTCATCAGGCCCAAGTAGCACTCAAAGGGAAATTGAATAAATAAATAAATAAATCTCTAAGATTGTAAAAAACTTTTAGCAAGCAGAGGCATGAGTGGTGGTGATAGAGATCGATAACAGATAATAACAGACAACAACAGCAGTTGGTGTCATTTGCATTGGTTAACATGAAGATGGAGTGAGTGATGTTGTCTGTGATCTACTTTACATTTCAGAAGAGCCTCTCATCAACATGCTCCTGCTTCGCCTCTGATATGACATTATGCATTACTAGCAATAAAATGCACTGGAGGTTACAAGTAATTGGTGACAGTTTATTGAGCGACTGAGAGGACAGAAAGTCAAGATTGCATTAAAGCTGCACCAGACAAGATTTTTACGTAAAAACACACTTCAGCAGAAATCACAAAGTGACTTATCTGCTTAAATTTAAATTTAAATCCCACTGGCAAGTACACACACATAGTGAAAAATCATCAGGCTGCAGATAAGGACTGTCCTCCTGGACTATATGACTGGGTAGGTTGGTGGCCATATTACCACAGGACAACATGTGGAGGGTGAATGACAACTGTCTAAAACTTAGGTTTAGACACAGAACAGTTTGGAAGTAGGTGGTTGGGATGGATGGATCACTTTGGTAAAGAATACTAAAGATAAAGCTCCGTGTAAAACTACTTTCAGCTTAGTTATATCATGTGATGTGTAACAATACTTAGGCACATGTATTTAGTACCTAACCCTAAGCTACGATGGCTTTGGGCCAAACTCTACCCAAGCCAAAATGTTTCCACACTTGTAATCGAGTGTTTTTGGCAGAAATATACTTTTCCATAATGTAAACATTGATGCAGACATACAGAGAGAAGGGAATTATCGGTAACCACAGGTCGCAGAGGCTCACTGAGGCCCTGACGTGCACACTCTCAGCCACGCACTGTGTGAAGATGTGCATCGAACAAGCTGATTGGATAATATCTGAAAGCAAGATCAAAAGGAGAATGGAACCGGAAGGAAGCAGAAGAAGAAACTGAACCATTTTAGATTTTCTATATAAATATATGTGTGTGTGTGTGTGTGTGTGTGTTATTATATATATTCTATTGTTGTACTGCTGCCATCTAAAAGAAATGTTGGAGATTTGTATTATTCTTGTTGTCATTTTGTGCTCTCTACTGCTGTCGAATGCAATTCACTACACCACACCTCAGCAGGGAATCCTGCCAGAGATCCTGCAGAGGTCTACAAAAAGTCCATCAGCTCCATTTTATTGTTGAAATCCACATTTACCTTCATACCAGTGTCGGAAAAAAGCACAGTTAATTTCCATTTTCGGATTGTTTCTTCATTTTCAGCAAATTGTGGTTTGTTAAATGCTATATTGCCTCCTTGTGGACACATATTGTCTGCTGTGCAGGCATAAAAGAAACGCGCATAGATAGATATTCAAGATATTCAAACCTAAACCATGTATGTATGCGTGTACGCAGAACGCAGTATAATTCCCTTTAGGGGGAGAAATAGCATGACACTGGTTGCCAGTTTGGCACAGAGACAGAACCGTCCGTTCAACAATCGGTTCTTTGGGTCAGATGAAAACCAGCTTATAGGAGAATAAAGGATGAAGTAGTTGTTCAGGAGCAGGGCCAGAGAAGAAGCAGGAGTGAAAGTAGAGATTTCAGCAGGGAACAAACCAAATCTGAGGTTGAAATATTTAATTGTTATCATAAATAAATCAGTATAAATAATATGTATTCCTTATGTATATTTAAAGTGTATATATGTTTTGTGTCGTATTAGGATTTTGTATTGGTTTCAACCAGGCACATTATCTCTGCAAGGATTGAATATTTATCAGCCTGTTTATCTGTTTTTTGTCATTTGGTTACATTTTTGCTTTTCTCACACTGAAAACCTTATTATGAATATCCATTTTATTATACATAATAGAAATGTTTATTAATTTGAGTTGAACACCTTTTAAATACTATGCTAAATCTGAATTTTGAGCATGTGCATCAGACTTCCCTGATCCCAGATCAACCCCTGCACTTGGACCTGGGATTCATTTAATAACAACAGAATAAAAAAATGTAAGTCACAGCTTCTCCACACTGAAAGCATTGCAGCTGCATTTGTTTCTCAGTTTTTCATGTAACGGAGCAGATATGCTTTTATTTCGATCAGTCCTGGACTAACAGCTTTATTACTTGGGTTTCTCTTGTGCATTGACACACACATTTTATAGTATATAACACATATTATTAACACACCTGGAGTGTAATATTTTTACACTTTATACACTAAGTGTTTTTAGGCTTCTGGTCACTGGATTCTGTGATAGGTCACTTCTTTGATACATTTGATCAATAACTACCAAAAAATTGTCTTGAGGTGTTTGTAACGGAACTGTTAGTGTCGTTGGTTGTTGTATCATGTGCTTTAGTATTAAAAAAAAGTTAAGTCATATTAATGGATAGGATTGAAACTATTGTCACGAGTAGCTTTACACAACTTTCGGGTTGTACTTACATAGTCTTTGGATGCATTAAAAATTCATGTGACAATTTGTAGATGATCTACTTTCTATTACTTGGTGTTTGAGTTGCTTTATTAGTCCTATCTAAATGGCATCATTTGTCATTTCACTGTGACCTTAAAGTGAGCAAACATTTTAATAAACTTGTGGAGGTACATTAAAATATACATTTATTTCCTCTTAAAACCTCATTATAAGTCCGTTGTAGATGTAATGTAGCACTCAATAGTGCATAATATACACATGAGCACCCACTCAGAGGAAGTTCAAAACACTGACTGACTGAAATCCCAGCTAATATCTTTAGATAATGAAACATTACAGCTGGACTGGAGATTAGATTGCCATTCAATCAGACTGATGCCCATACTGGTAGATAATTGTAATCATGGAATAATGAATAAAGGGGGAGAGATGCAGCCATATGTAATGGCCCTGTCACACATTGTCCTTCACATGATTTTACCTCAGGCCTGTTTATGCCGTGTGTACCTGCTCCATTTTCAAATTTAAATTCAAACTTGACTTTTAAATTCTAATGTTTCACTGCAGCTTATTAATTGTGTTTTTCATTTGATTGCTGCCTAACCACTCTTGGTTCTTTGAAGGATGACACTTTTTGCTGTGACACTAATGCATTATTTCACCCACTCAGGTACAAACCCCACTGTGTCCTTTAAACCCTGCTGCAATGAATTTAAAAAAGAGAGAAAATCACTTTTAAAATCTGAGACACAATGACTAATAGGCTTGGAAGAAGTGGATGAAATGAACTAGATGGGTGAATTCTTATGTAGAAACATGTATGAGTTTATTTTATTTGTGTGTGTGTGTGTGTGTGTGTGTGTGTGTGTGTGTGTTTTAGGCTAAACTTTTAATTCTAATGAAGGAACATTTGCCTGCAAGAAAACACAAACACACATTTTTCATTTCATTTCATTTTCATTTTCTTCACACCCATATGCAACATAAGATTGTAAACTTGACACAATTAATGATAATAAATTCATTAAGTGTGATACTAAATAAAAATGCTGCCATGCTGTGTTGCTGGTTTGATTCAGACATGTGTAGGTCTAATCAAACTCGTATTTCCACAGAAGACTACAAAAAGTAAATATTTGTTTGTGTGTGCGTGTGTGTGTGTGTGCGTGTGTGTGCGTGTGTGTGTGTGTGTGTGTGTGTGCGTGCGATAGAGAGAACAGCGTAAGTGGAAGATGGAATGATGGAATTAACAAGCACTGCTGTCTGCAGTAGAGCCCCCCCCCCCCCCCCCCCCCCTCCCTTCCTTTTAGTGGAGGTGTAGAACACTGACTTCCCTCCAACAGCCTCAGATTAAGCTAAATCATTTAACCAGTCTTGTAGTACATCAAACAAAAGATATAAAACCAAAATATAAATAAACTGCTGCTTGCTTTCCTCCTCCGAGGCCCTGCAGAGAAAGAAAAGAGAGGAAGGAGTTGAGGGATAGGGAGTGAGGGGATGTATATTTTACTGTATCTCATTATTCAGACATTAGCTGTGTTCTTTCTTGGGAAATGCTACGCTTAAAGAAAATATCCTCCCTACAGCTGAGCTATAAATTAAATTAAGCCATTGCATCAGCTCTGTGATTTTTGCAAAGGCATTAAACACACGCTGTAATTGTTTCCGTCCTTAATTGTTTCTTAAATAAAATGAAAATTTTATTTTTTTTTTTTTGGGGGGGGGGAGGGGGTTATTCCACCTTGCAATTAAGCTTTCTTTTCATCCAAATCACCAGAGAGTAAGATGTATGCAGGGCAAAATGATGTGGTTTGAACAAAGCTGCGTTCTTCTAACAAAGGAATCATGCAAATCCTGGAGTAACACACAGCTAAACTGATTTACAGGACGAATAATGTATTGAGGAGAAAACCAGTGGAGAGTTTTTAGACATTTTCTTCTTCTTTGCATGAAATGTCTGTGATTTATTTTAGTTTTCTGCTTGGCAAAATTGCAGCAGCACAACGGCTGTTAGTAATATGAGTTGGCTATTAGCGACGGGTCTGTCCTGTCTGGAAAGGGTTAACAGCAGCTGATCAGCTGCTCTGATATGCTCTGATATTGTGGAAGTGTGTGTGCGCACACACACACACACACACACACACTCTCACTGATTCTTGCCCATTTGATGTTGGAATACCCCAGAGATGTCCCTCCTCCCCCTCCCTCATCTCTCTCTCTCTCCTCCTCCATCTCCCAGCCACTCCTCTCCCCTCCAGTCCCTCCCTCTCAGCCCTTCTAGCCCCTCTTCTCTTCTCCAATCGTTCTCTCTCTCTCTTTGCTTAAGGACCTCCCAAGCCTCCTCCATACTGCCTCTGCTTTCTCTTATCCACTCCTTCCTCCCTCCTCCATCCCTCTTTCTCGCCCTCCCTCCAACCCATTTGTGAGCCTTAGCTTCTCCACCTCTTTTCTCAAAGTAAACAGAGGAACAGAAGCAGAAGCATCAGTTTGCCTGTCTACACACATTAGATTCCCACAGACTGTGTGTGTGCAGCTGCAGTGGTGTGTGTAGTGTGTGGCTGCGCGGGCATCCCTCGTCTGCTTCCGCTGAAATAGTAACTCTCTGACTGCTCATTGCTGCCACTGACAGAAGTGAAAAGGCGAGAAGGGAGGGCACGAGAAGTAAGTACTCAGAGAGAGAGAGAGAGAGAGAGAGAGGCTGAGAGGACAGACAGAGCGGAGCATCCGTAAATAGAAGTGTAAGTGAGTCTCTATGAGTAAGGTGTCCCGTCTCCACATGCTGTGCTCTATGGCGAACTCCGGCTGTATGCTGCTGTCCGGGTCCGGGATGTTACCCCATTCTCTGCAATGCTCCCCTGCCTTCCTCTATCTGCCCCAGGTAAGAAAGCAGCCATCACACTGTCTGAGCTCACAGCTAATTCTAATTTCTCCTTCTTTCCTGTATTTTATTTTTCCTGTGTCCCCGAAGTACTTGTTCTCTCACTGGACTTTCTCCACTCTGCCTCATTTTCCATTCTTTAATGAGAGAGTTCTGCCACCCAGCAAAACCTCCCCCCCGTTGTTTATGTTTCAATTTATCTCCAACTTTTTTTCTCTGTCTTTAAACAGAGATTATTCATTCTTTTGGAAAAGTTCCTCTTGAATCAGCAGTTTTTTGTTTTTTTTTTCACACTTCTTTACGTAACGTGCTGCTTGGAAACACTAAACTTCAGTTTCTATTATGTCTCTCCTCATCCCACCTGCATCATACTCTCAGTGGCGTTGAATTGGGGACCAAACCCACCCACCCCTCCCCCCCATGTTTGCCTCCGTGAGTATGTGTGCATACAGTATGTGTGTGTGTTGAGTGGGCAGCAGGACAGGGACAGATGTCGGCTCAAAACTGAATTAGACAATAGAACCAAATGACTGCTGGCTCACTTCTTGGAGTGGCTTCATGCCTATCACTCATTTGGCCGTGTTTCTGTTAATTATGCTGTGTATCTTCAGTTATCACTCTGTGCAACTCACTCACTCTTTGTTTATAGTAAAAGTACTCAACTGACACGGCGATGGTCAGTTGCCATGTTATGCACCAGCACACTTAACCATGCCTCTGTGAGTGTGTGTGTGTGTGTGGTTTTACTACTGGCAGCATGTGCAGTGGCAGGCGGTCCCTTTTTCTCTAGACAGTTTGTTATTGCGGCCGTATAAAATATGATAAGACTGGAGAGAGCTGCCATATAAAATATGAGCAGGCTGCAGTGAGCTAACCTGCCATGTCCAGACTCCAAATAGCCACCACACATCACCTTTACAGGGCGACCCAGACCTGCCGCCTGATGGCAACAGACACACACAAATACACAAGAATATATCTATGCATACACACTGATACACACAGACCATAGACCAGCTGGGATCCACTCACACCCACACACACACGCAGTTCAATGCAGTGACACAAACACCACGAGTCCTCAGGGAAACAGTCTGTTAGCGGCTCGTACTGTATATGTGTGTGCGCGCGCGCGTGTGTTTGTGTGTGTGTTAATTTATTTGCCTTCATTGTGTTACGGGGCACATGGGAAGATGCTCTCACATAACACAAAGATGTACTATTCTGCTTTTTTCTCCCTCTTGTTTTTGTTAAGAGAGAAAAATAAAAATGTGCTTGTGTTAACTTAATTTAAAATAAAAGTATTGCAGTAGTAAAGCGACAGACTTTAAGTTTCTGCGCTGCTGAAAGGTCTTTTTTTTTTTTTTAATGCAGTTTCATGTGAAGCGCAGCAGTAATGGTGCACTTACTGCATAGGCACATTTACTGTGAATGTTTCTGTCTTTTTACATCAATTAGTCCAAAAGTCGCCACCTGGCTGTGTTGGTATGTTTTAAATAATGAGGATTCATGTTTCAGCCTGAGTTTTCAATGTGTTTCTTTCTTCCTCCATTTCCTCAGCACAATCAGGCTTTCAAGCACCTGAAAAAGCCTTGTAGCTCACTTGTAAGTGGCTTTGGATAAAGGCGTCTGCTAAATGGCTAAATGTAAATGTAAACACTGGAGTTTCACATGTTTCTGTGGGTTTTTTTAGTCTTTGTGTTGTCTCATGTTTGAGGTGGTGATGTGCAGGCTATTGAATCCAGAATTCACTGCAGTCCTCTAACGTACTAGATATTTCTGAATATTTCATTTTAATAATTTACATTGAATATAAATGATTTGAATTGAACAAAACTCATTTAAACGGTACATATATGTAAATCACAACTTCAGACCTAATCCTCTGATGTGTTTTGATTTCATGTATTTCACATTTTTAGAAAGAAAGATTTTGGGGGGTGTTAATTCTGTATATCAGACATGGAAAGGAAAATACCGAAAAACAAATGTGGCACACACACATACAGCCAGTGTCATTAGGAACGTTGCATGGATCGGAATTTATTTTAGGATTTCACTTTGTAGCCATGTGTTGATGAAATTTTTGAAAAGTCAAATGATAGATGAAAAAATTAATTCACAAGGATGAAAAATACTGAAAAAAAATCTCAGTTCAGGCATCTTGGTTTCCCAAAAGAGTTTCACTGAGTGTATCAGCTTTATACAGCTCGTATCAGTTGAGTGTGAAGTCTGACTCTTCTAAACCTTCAGTATTCATCTGCATGCTCCTCCACTATCCATCCATTTGCACAGACAACGGGGATCACAGCTAAACACCCCCCCGATACATTGATCTCTCCTATGTCTGTGTATTGGATTTCAATTATCTCTCTCTTCTATCATCCTCTCTTTTGTCTCTCTTTCTTTTTCATTCCAAGACATTTCCTTGGAATAAAAAGTCCTCTTAAGTCAATATCATCTGCTTATGCAAGCATTTTTGCTCTCGCCGAAGAGAGAGGGAGAAGGTGGAGGGAGAAATCCTTAGGGTTAAATAGTGAGACATACAGGTCTGTGGGGTTTTTTTTTTTCTTTTTTTTTTTTTAACGTGTATCATTTGTACCTCATTTTGTACCTCGAAGTGGATACTCACCACTCACAAATGGCACAGACGCAGTATTTCTACAGGATTACTGTGTTTTTGATACATGGGACACTGAGGGGGTGGGGGTGGGGGTAGGGGGTTATTAGGGTTATTACTTGTACAAATTTGTTTGTAGTCCTTAATTATTGCATCATCTTTTATTTTTTTACCTCAGGACTAATAGGCCTGAGTTCTGCAATTAAAGAAATACAATAGAGACAGAGTAGAGACAACTGTCTGGTCTGTGTTTAGACCAGACAATTGTCTCACAGGTGAGACGAGTCGTAGTGTTTGTATTAAGGAACAAAGTGAGTTTTCTTTCTGTGCTGTTATTTTTTTTTTTTTTGATCACATTTATTTTTAAGTATAATCACACATGGGACTTGAGCCTTTTCCACGCATGCACGGGAATCCTGATTTATGTTACGTGTCAGAGCAAATGTGTGAGTGAGACGCTGCTGACATTATTCGGACTTAATTCTAGGCCCCTAGTACTAAGTCAGGATTATGCCTGCAGCATGTTGCTCTGGCCTGAACAGGGAGGAGGATTTAGAGGAAGTGAACGGGCGTGTTGACAAAGTTTCGATCAGGTGTCTGCTGCAGCGTGCTTTTTGTGTGTGTGTGTTCCCGCTCATGTTGTGCCTCCGATATGGACACAGCCCTTCGCTGAAATCAAGCTGACTCTGACAATCTCTGAATGTCTGAGCTGATTTGTCTGGACATTGTCTGGAGTTCATAGGTACAAAACGGCTTTACAAACAGTTTCACTCTAGACACTAAGGGTGGTCCGATGTAAAGAAGCCCTTTGAGATGCTCCGGTGGCCAGAAGGGGCCTACTTAGCGGTGTTTTGGGGCCCTGGCTATGTGCGGTATTGTTCCTTTATGAAAGATTATGTGCCAATATGAGTGGCCATCAGTGGCCCCTTTGCTCAGATGTTTTAGGGCCCACGAACATTTGCTGGTTTGCCATGTTTACGAACACGTATGGGAAATATTGGCATAGAAAGACTGACTCAATCATTAAGTCTATATCAGGAACTGACTGACTGCAGTGTGTTTATTTGTGTGCACACTCACATTTACGATAAAGCAGCTGCTGACACCACTCGCTCACACTAATACGTGTGGTTGTACTCAGCTTTACTCATTTGTGTACTGCACCTTTAGATGATGGACCATTGCTCTCTCTCCAATATAACATGCATATCATGAGACATTAGATGTGAGAGATGATATGATAAAGCAATAGAAAATGATCCCAAATAGTAAAGAAATTGCTTTATGTTTCACACAAAGCCAAATGAGAATCTATGTGAACAAACAGAGGAAGAGGGTCTGATTCTGAGCAGACACTCAGTGCCATTGTGCTGTAACTGTCCGGTTTGATTATTCTGTGCTACCCAGCACCCAGATATGTGAAGGGCCGGCATATAACATCAATGGTGTAAATGACTTATAAAAAGAAAAGAGCAAGAGCAGGAAGTTCAGATCTGAGCTGGCAGCTTCAAAAGAGATCAGCATCCTGTAGTGCAGCATTTTTACTGCTTTTATCAGCTTTTCAATGAGGGCACACACCTGTAGACTGGCTCTGCGTGCGCTCCCACACATACACACTCGACTACTGTATGTTGGGTTCGCACTTTGTAATCTGTTTGAACCAGAGGCTTCCGTGCAGATATCCTTCAAGACACAAATGACGCTAATGACTTCAGCAGCAGTCAGAAGATACAACAGGGGAAGAGTGATGCCCCAGATGAGGATTTCAAAATAAAAGGAAGAAAAAGACATGGGTTTAGTTTTTTAGAGAAGAGGCACTTTTGTGGAAAATAATTCAAATGTACCAAAACTGCACAAAATAATCACAACAAATTGCACAGTGTAAATATTCAAATGAGACTTGTACTTCACGCACAGGATTTTCCTGAGCGCAGCACTGAGGCTGGATGACTTGTTGGTCAGACACAGTGTGGTAAATTACCTTAGTGAGCAGATATGCCGTGTTTTTTCTATGTGTTACTGTCTTTCTGTTTCCATCTCCTCCATCCTCTCCCTCATCCTGACACATCCTTCCTAAGCCTTGATAAGTCCGACTGCTCTGAGGCCAAGTTCACGCCGAACATGTTTTGCATCTCTCAAAGTTAGAGCTGAATTGCTAATGTCATTTTTACACCTACTTCATACACACACACACACACACACACACACACACACACACACACACACTTCATCAGACAGTATGTTCTGCCTCTCATTAACTTTTCTCACCCATGTCCCAATTTATAAAACAAGAACAAAGTAATTGGACAGAGCAGAGGCTTTGGTTGTACCTCAGTCTGTGTCTTTCATTCTGGCTCCTGTCTTCCATTATTTCTTTACTTTCACACGTTCTCTTGATGATCCTTAACCACTTATTGTGTGAAGCAAACTAATAATATTTAGTTAGGATTACAGGGTTCACTACACCGAATCCAAATGGTTAAATAAAATTAAAATACCACTTCAGATAATTACATAGAAACTGGAAAAAGAAAAAAGTTTTTCTCATTCTGTATCAGTACAGTATTACTTTGTAATGTGTGTGTGTGTGTGTGTCTGTGTTGATGTACAGTGACAGCATCTATGAAATGATAGCCTGCTACAGACATATTTGTGTCTCATAAATCCTCTAACGTTCAGTTGTTATTCATGAGGCCTCGGCCTGAAGGGGGGAGGGTGTAGCCAAAGGTTGAGAAAAATATTGTCATAACAATGCTCAGCCCCCCCAGCTCCTGTTTTTTAACGCTCACATACACTGATCCAAACTTCTTATTACAATTTAATGTCATTTAAATATGATAAACCAGTCAGTGGCAGAATTTTCCACACATCTACTGGGTTTGTTCTTGTATAGTCTCATCCATCACTTTCTGTATGATGCACTTCAGCGCTGGGATTACTGCCAGGGCCTAGTTTAACTAAAACATTTGACTCAAATGCTTCAAAAGAAAATACAGGCAGGAGAGAAAATGAAGGCTAATGTATTATTTGGACATGCACAGATAATGTGCTGTGGACATAATCTGACTTTCGTAGAAAAATGTGTTTTTGGCCTTCAGACTCCTCATACTGGTGAGCAGCTGGAAAAAGAGCAACAGCCTCTGTTGACTGAAGTAAAGGTTAGAAAACTTGTCTGTGAGCAATAATAAGAGGCTGCAGTGACAGAGGAATAAAATGAGAGGTAAAAAATTGAACAATATGGCGGCAATGAGGGAAAATGGAAGAAGAGGAGGGACTGTGAGGAAAGACTGAAGGACTAGGGTCAGTTTGTTGAGCCCCAGGTTTGTGGTATCATGTTAGCTAAAGGTCTCTGAGCAGCCGCACAGCTGTACATTTAAAGGTTATCCAGACAGGCCTGCTTGTTAGTGCACTAGTGATATGATAGTGGACAGTAGAGAGAGGGGCCACAGGGTCAGAGGTCGTAACACTGAGGCCAGTGAGGGGCCCCCTGGTGTCATTTGTTTAAGGTTACACACATTGTTCCAACAGTGCTGATAGCAGACAGTGGCTAATTCTCCCCGGTGTGTGTTGCTGGATTCACACAGCTGACTGACAGCACAGACTGACTCAGGCAGAACCACAACTGTACACTTATTTTTTAAATAGACAATAATAATTTAACAATTAATAATAACAAAGAATGTTTAAATGCAAATAAATCCCTTCTCAAAGTGCACAGATTTTTTTTTTGTCTTTTGTAATGTATGGTACAGATTTTATGTTTATTCATTGTGGGTCCAATATGAAATTAAAGAATTAACACTTGTTAGCAGTAACTGATATGACTTTTTCATTTCATTCTCAATGGTAAAACTGCAATACTGTGCTTTGCTAACAACATTGTCATAACCACGAATTAGTGTTTAGTGAAAGTATTGGGTTTTTCTATCCTAGTACTTTCACCAATACTCTTTATCAATCCACTGCTTTACTGATATTCTTACTGCTTCTTTTTAGCTACTAAAATGATTTGCAAGTATTATTTTTATTTCACGAGCAGCAACAGAAATATCTGCTGAATCATTTTCATTATATATTGACTTCATCAAATACACTGAGGCACATTAGGAAACTCTGCAGTAGGTAAAATCGATTAATTATCAATAACAAATTAATAAATGCTGCTTTATGAAGGTTATAATTTATATAAAGTGATTATATAAATTATATAGTTATAAAATGTTATTTTAAATGTATTTTGCAGGATGTAATCTCTGATGCTCTTGAGGTGTGTTGTATTATTTCTTTTATGTCTCTTTATACCTGCATAAAGCCGTACAGTCGAACAACAGCAACAAACTACATTGTACAAAATGCTCAGAAGGTTGAAGCAGGTAAAACAGTTATCACCTATCAGCAGAATTTATTTAAAACAGTTACATTACATTTTAGCCAATACACTGATAACTTACTGTAAATTCATTCATACAACAGCAAAGTCACAACACAGACTTGATGGCACCTTGTAATTAAATGTGGGACCTGATGCTAAGCACAGGGTGAAGTTTATTAGGACATAGACATTACTCACTATTGCATCTTCTGTCCTCTGTGTTGGTGTGAATTCACTGCTAAGCCGGGGGGGGGGGGGGGGGGGGGTTTGTTCGGCAGTGTGGGGCTGATGTCTTGTACAGAAAGTCATATATATAAGAACAGCTGAGTTTTTAAGATATTTATCAAACAGGCTAAAACAGTCATATTTCATTTTAGCATGTTCATAGCAACGAGCCGACCAACAAGCTCATGTTTCTGCTTGTGTTTTGATAAATTCTTTTTATTGGCTTTTTACCCACAGAGCTTTTATTACATGTGCAGTAACAAGGATGGATGCTGACAACTCCAGTAATATGTTTCACCTGGGCTCCATCCCTTCTCTTTCCCAGTCTGCACAAACTGAACGCATGCTCAAAATTTCAGGGAAATTCTCACAGTGTATCGAGTCCTGTTAAACAGGCCCGATTTTCTCTCTTTGTTTCACACATGTGTAGGTTACACATTTAACTGTATCCTGACGGAACAAAGTGAACCTGGCAACAGAAGATGAAATCAAATAGATTATGAACAGTTTATTTATAGAATGAGTCGAACTTAATGAATGAATGAATTTGGTTATGAGTTGAAAGAGCACTGACATTAACAGTGACCACGAGCCAAAGTCATAAATGTCCTTCGCATAACGTTTCTATGAATTTTCTCAGGAATAAAAGTTGCTAACAGTGCAGTTATAATATGCTAACTACTAACTACCAACCATCAATTATAAGTAAGCAATTATCCTGTTTATGGTTGCGGCGAGTTGGAGCCTGTCCCAGCTGTCACTGGGCGAGAGGCAGGTTCCACAGAGGGGGACACAGAGAGACATACACAGACAGATTAACCATTCACACCTACAGGCACTTTAGAGTCACAGTTAGGCTAACATGCAGGATGTGGACTGTGAGAGGAAACCCACGGAATCATGGGACAACATGCAAACTCAACACAGAGAGACCATGGTCGGCCGGTTTGCCGGTCACCCGAACCCACAAGCTTCTAGCTGGTGTAAACATTTGCCTACTGCTTTCCTAACATAATCATTTGTCTCAAACAGAATGTAGTCATGGAAATTTAGTGTTAATGCATATTTGCTACATTTTAATTCTGCTCTTTGTCTCCACTTGGTGGTTAAAAAACACCACTGTCCCAGCTTTTAGTTTGAAAATAGAAGGATTTCAGGATCTCACTCTGAGTTCATGGTTTAGGAACATCAGAGCAGACAAAAGTGAGTGTAAAAGCTTTGAACGTTGACTCCTGCTCGCTCAGATCATCTATATACTTCCATGAGCCTGTCCTCTAATGCTCAAGTCAGACTCTGCTCTGTAGGCCTGTCCACTTTTAAATGCTGACTTACAAATCGAAATTCTGTTTGTGCACTGTCAAGACCCTTAGGCGATGATATACTCCCATAAGGAGACGATTTACTGCGAGGGGATAAGTAAGGGTTAGGGTCAGGGTGGGCTGTGTTAGATTAAGTCACCAGGAAATTAATGTCAACATTCTCTATTAGTATGAAAAACATGAGTGTGTGGAGAGACTAATAGCTGAAAATATTTCTGAGTTTTTCTTCATTTGAGTCATCTGGAATTGTTAGTTTGTAATTATTTCAGTGTCAGAGGTCTTACATACACACTTACATACACACTTACATACACACTTACATACACACTTACATACACACTTTCACACATGATAGATATGCACATGAACAATGCTAATCAAGTGTGGCTCCGTTCCTCTCCGTCCTCTCCTCCTAATTAGCATTAATTGTGGCCATTAACATGAGAACAAGGTGTAAATTGAATCATGAGAGGGAGACAAATATTGATGCTAACTGACAAAGCTGATTTTAGGAGGCGTTGTTCCCCCAAATGCCCCCAATTGGTTCTAATTAACCTTTATTTGCATAGATTATTCAGTGACAATTAGGAAATAAGATAATTGCTAACCCACCCTCATCTCTGCTGCTGCCGTGTGTGCGTGTGTGTGTGTGTGTGTGTGTGTGTGTGTGTGTGTGTGTGTCAAATAGACAATGAACAGTTTATTTATAGAATTAGTCTGAGTTAGAGTTAGAGTTAGGTGTGTGTGTGTGTGTAACCTGGCAGAATGCTGGTTGAACAATTAAACAAAACACAAACATCCACATAAGAAGTTACAACATTAAGTTGGTAGTGTGTGAAGGAGCGGGAAAAGTGAAAGTGTCTGCGTGTGTTCGTGTGCGTAAAATCTGATAAGTCCATCGATTGTTGCCAAGCAGGGATTAGAGGAGGCAAATGCATAACTCGGCATTTCAGCCTCATGAAAAGGACATAAAATCCCTGAGTCTGGCAACCCTGCACACGCACCTCTCTGATCTGGCAACTTCATGACGCTCACCTATCAATCTGAGTGCTCTGGCATATTCTCAGATCATGCAGTGCAGGAGTTGGCTGTTTGAAAACACATACTTCGCTAATCACTGGAGAAAATACATTAATTTTCACTGTGTGCATAAAGTCTGCCATTCTACATATTGACAATACTGTCAAACTTATGTTTGGACCTTATAATGGGGTTATATAAAGTGTCAGGGAATCAAATTTGTAACAGCCCATCCACCCGGAACCAAATCACGGGCTAAACGTTGCAGTAATTCATATTAGATGAAAAGGACCTCAAATCCCTGACCTCATGAAGCATACAATTAATATATAATCCAATTAACACAGTAATCATATCACAGATAGTCATTTAGATATAGTGAAATGAAATTAAAGCTTCTACCTTTATGCTAACAGATAAATCAAGAACAACTCTTTCTCCAAAAAAATTACATTCCTATTCAACTAAACTGCAAAAGCAGTCAGAACATATGAGTTACTGGTTATGTTTCGATAACGAAATGCTACATATACTAATGGAAAGAGTTGAAGAGAGCGGGATTATAATCTGAGATCGATTGTAGAATCCTGTGTCTGG
Source organism: Channa argus (assembly GCF_033026475.1). NCBI lineage: Eukaryota > Metazoa > Chordata > Actinopteri > Anabantiformes > Channidae > Channa > Channa argus. The sequence goes on along the minus strand of NC_090203.1, from coordinate 27,235,819 downwards.
TTAGATTCAATCAAAAAACCCATTTAGATTGAGATTAAAGCAATTCTGGATTTGTTAAAAAGCAATTAATGGTGATGGATTTTAAACACAACATACTAATAAAATTGTATTCAGACAAGTACATGTTGTAGCCTATTGCAAGACAACATGTTTAAGTGGAAAACAAAAAATAATATTTTACTATATGTTTGCATGACATGTCACATTATGTTCAGAACGGAAACTGATTGTTGATCCTGTGAAAAATGTCATTGCGTTATTAATTAATTTTTAGGACACATAAATCTAGTGCCAGTCATTGTAGTAGCGACTGAGGTACAGTGCAACCAATCAGCCACAACAATAAACCCACCTGGTAGTGTTAATGTTGCAGCATGGGAAAAATCTATCTTTCCAAATCTGAGCTTTAATCAACGAGAAAAAAATTAGTTCTTATAGAAGATATTGGAATAATGGTTAAAGTTGCCTAAGAAATACAATAAAGAATAAGGTCCTAACATCAGATTAACAGAGCCATGTAACGTAATACACCATTACCTTTCTTTGCAGTTTGTTCATTTAATTCCTGAAATAGCTTAAAGTTCTAATGCTGCTTTATTCATGTAAAAATGTTCGATATGAGGTAAATATGTGATTGATTGCAGTGATGATAAAAACAGTTGTTTCATTAGGACAGTTATTTTTTATGTAAATATTATATACGATGTTATATTTATTATATAACATATATTCTATATAACAAATACTATATATTATATTATTTTATATATTTTTCATATTAGCTAGGACATTATAACAAGGGGGGGCTGCCTGGCCATGATGGGGCCTGTCTGTCCTAATGGACGACCCATCTGTTTTCACACAAAACACATCCATGCTGACTCCTTAAATGCAATGTGAAATTGTACACACAACATGTGTGTGTGAGAATGAAATACCTCATCATCGCTGTTTTAGTGTGTATGTTATATATTAAAGTGTGGTGAGTCTGAAAAACCAGTATGATTGAGACCCCTCAGGTGAAAAGTTCATAAAAAACCTTTCGCCCGTGCAGTCTAGGCAGCACAAATGCAGTCCTCCAGCAGTGAACGAGGCCACTCAGAGCCATTTTCATTAATTCCACGCCATTAATGAGCACAAAAACGAAATGGAGAAGGAAAATATGGCTATCAATCGCTGGTGTTGTTGGCAGGTGTATAATGAAGTATCAGAGTCCAATAGAATTGGCTCTAATTACACCAGCCTCCAGATATTGCTTCATCTGTACCAGTCGTATTAATCTGTATGAGTGTGTGCAAGTGTAGCAAACACACACATGGATGTTCTCAGTCCAGTGTGAATTCACAGTGCACATTCACGCAGATGCACTCTGTCATACTTTGCTAACCAGTAGGTGGCCTGTGTCCTGCGTCTTCCCATACTTAATTAGTGGAGCAGCACTTAAGTGGAAATGAGATTATATTAATTGAATTCATCCAATAATGTTAGGCCACCGCTTTACTGGTGGTCCACTGCTGAAACGGCAATCAGATCAGACCACAGCACACTGTAGAGAGAGTCTGTGTGTGCCACTGTGGACTGTGTGCACACAGCATGTGCACTGCAAAAAAATCGTATTACATCCACTCATTTTACTTAACACATGAAGAAATCCTCCATCACAGTCAAATATAGTTTCTGCCAGGATCTCAGCATTCCCAGTCCTGATGACATGTTATGGGTCTACCCCTGGGCCCCCCACCAATTCAAAGTGGCTGGAAAAGCTCCAGTTGAAGGCACCCAAACCAAGTCAACGGGCAGCAGCTCTACTCCACGCCCCTATGCAGATGTCCAGACTGTAAACCCTTAACCCAGCCGCCCTACAGAGAAAACCAGGTTCTGCCACTTGAACTCAAGACCGTAAGTTCATAACTACAGATGAGACTCGGAACATGGACTGACTGGTAATTTGAAATCTTTGTCTTGCAGCTAAGCCTCTTCTTCTTCTTTTTTTTTTTTTTTTGCTACAACATTCCGTTACAACAGAACCAGATTGTTCCTCAGAATTTCTTGAACCACTACCAGACAGACAGATTTAGACTTTTTCATTCTCCTTTTTTTCCTCCCTCCCTGTAGAGTCAATCCTATACTGTGCTAGTATAAAAAGCAGAGCATCTGTGATGATCTAAAGGTTTAATTTCCTCACTACAGGGACTGCATAGATAAACCGACTCATAAAGGGACAGGGGCAGAGCAAGCGTTTACTGGAAACTTTAAAGGCATCTTTTTTTTCTATTGGGGCTTTAATACACAAGATGCTGATGATTTGCTGAAAATGCTTTTTGGTTTGAGGTTGTTTTAATAAAACGGGGAGATTTAAATTTTCCCTCAAAGCAGCAGCATATAAAAACATTTTTTTTTTTACCTGGTTCATAAAGACAAAGACACATACATATGTGGTTGGCACACTGACCTGCTGTTTCCTAATAACAGCAGTTTGCACCACCAGGATCACATTGCGTTAAAGTTTTTATACTTTAATACTTCATTGAAAACCCTGAGTGTCATAAATGAATAAATAGTTTGCAGTTTGCTCTGGCTTCCAAAGCAGCCATCCTGTCCTGTGTTCACAGAATGGGTTGAGTCATGTCTACAAAGATCTGACTCAGCTTCTTTGGCTTCCTTTTTCTTTTTCTTTTTTTGGGGGGGGCTTTTTCTTCTACTGCTACTACTACTGCTGCTACTAAGTCTTCTTTATCTTAAAATTATGTTTTTCTATGGACCTGTCCTACAAGTATTATGTGCCTGGCTTATTCTTAATTTCTTGTAGTTTTCTGGGCTGCCTAGAAATAACACCTATTATCTTGTTTTCCTCGGAAATTTATAGCGGCACATCAGTGGATTAAGCTATGTGAAAGCTAAACTAAGCTAAATTAAGTTTGTTGATATTAAAGCCAAGAACTACATTAGGTCTACGAATGGTCTGCACTTAGCTGCCCGACCCACCAGGAGTAACTAACCTCAATGACACTTAAGTGTGTGACAGGAGGAACCAGGATTGAAACCAACAACCCCGAGAGTGGTGGACAATTGCACTAAGTCCTGAGCTACAATTCAAATAAACAAAGACACGACACAGTTTGACAAAGTCAGTCAGTAACTGACAAATACCAATTAAGAAATTCTTACTAATCTCTTTTTATTACAAAAGGCAGAACAGAGAGATTACAGAAAGAGGAGGAATGTCAGTCCCCACACTAACTGCAGCTCTTATTTTATGGATCTGCTAGCTTTCAATTGGATTTCGGTTCTTTTACCTTCCTAATGCAAGGTGGAGTATGATCAATGTCCACGGCTTGGAGAAGTGAGCGATTACTATTATGCATCATGTCAGACCAATAAAATTGGGAAAAGCAGGTTTGATTGGTGCTGAAGTCTGTTCCCTGTGAGCTGAGCATGATGAACTTGTCAACGTGCTTTGTCGTCTCTAAATCCTAAATCCCAGAACCAGCAGCAGAGTAGATCTGTTGGAGGTTTTGCAGTGTTGTGCTGCTTTAAACTAACTGCTGACTGTCACCCACTCAGTCCTGCTATCTTCGCTCCCGCACATCTGGCCACACCCCTGGCTACTTTTTAATCCCCTCCTCTGCTCCCTGTCATACTCCACACTCGCTCATTTTTTCTTAGTGCTCCAACCTCCTCCTTCTGTTTTCACCGTGTGGCTGCTCCCAGTCACATGAGGAACATGTTATCTCTGGCTTCCTCTCCTCTTCATGTTGTGCCAATTAATCTATGTAGAGTATGTAAATTACAGCATACAGAGATACACTCTTTCAACAACAGGAGCTTGAGACGTTAATTTTATTCTCTTTCTTTCTCTGTCTCCCCCTCTCTCTCCCTCTCTCCCTTTCTCTCATGCCATATGCTGCATTTATCTCTATGAAACCTATCTTGCTTTGTTAGATGTATAATGGCATGAATCAAATCTGGCACAATACTGTCACACAACAACCGCCAGTGGCAAAGCTCCATGGACTTTCCATGCAACTTTCACTTGACACAGTTGTCTCAATACATTCTTGTCCTACACTCTGGGGGAGGAGGGGTTGTGATTGTGGGAGGGATACATTGTTTGAAGGACTCAAAATAGTACAAAAATGTTTTTTGTTACCAATGTTCTTCCTAGTTTTCACCAGTCTCTTTTCTGAGACATCATTTCGACGTCTAACGTCTTCGCTTTTTGAAAGAAGTCTCTCAATTTTTTCTCTTACTTCTTCTCAACATAAGCAATAATGAAACCAACAGAACATGGCACTGTGACAATATATGACTGTGCTTCTGATAGAGTGTGCATCCCCGGATTGTGTCTAGCTAAAAAGATTCCATCCTTTCACAACCGCCAACCCCACCACCACCAGCCCCACTCCTCTTTTCCATCCTCGTACATTTTTCCTCAGCAAGAAACAAATCGGACAGGCCCTGCTGAATGGGCAGGAGCTGTCAGCTATACTACAGCCACAAACATGACTTAGTGTGTCGATCCCTAATGTGTGTGTGTGTGAGTGTATGTGTGTGTGTGTAGTCCTGGGTCCAGTCCATCCATTACCAGTGCTGCACTGCGTGTGTCTCATTCATAATAGATGCCCTGACCAGTACCTGTGATGTGTATCAATCTCATTATGAAGGGGTCAGGAGTTATACTATGATGGACTCAGAGGTGTTGGGTGGGGGACTGGGAATAGAAGAGTCATCAAAGGCAACATCTGGAAACATGTGTCTTGGATCTAACATGCAACGTGGTTTGTATCAAAGCAGAATTACTGTTAAGTCAAGATCACAAAATGCTCTGTAACAGAATTTGACTCTGTAAGGAACCAAATCATGGTTTGCCTGTCATGCAAACAGCTATCTGATTGGCTGGCAGGTGTTAAATCATCATCATCACCATCATCTTTTAAACAAATATGATCCAGGGGTGTGGAAGTTAGTTAACTGGAGCAGCTCCAGCAGATGCTGTGTTTCCTGCTTTGCCCAAAGCCTGGAATAAACAAATAAATCATCTTTATTGTGCTATTTCTGCTATGCAAATTTGTTGCTTATATTAGTTGTGGGTTGTGAAAAAGCTGTAGGATTATAGATTCTGTTTTAGTCAAGGTGCATACAATCCCTGGTGAAATGTAGATTTTTTGTTTATCGGAATTTTCTGGCCCCTCTGAACGGAATGGTCCTGATTGTGGGTTCTAGAATTTATGTGCTGATGACCATAAAGAAGACTGTCGGGGAAGTAAATAAAAGATTTCTTGTAGAAGATTGATTTAAATTGGCCATTATTGACTGTTAATGACTAACAATAGCTTTTAGGATTAGTCCCGTCCCAGTATACTACAGAAATGACTATAGAAGTATCAAAGCAAATTATTCCTGCTGAAATTTGATGTTTATTTTTTTAATTACTCTTAGAAGTCTTTTATGTTTGTACTACTAATGGAGATCAACTTACACTTGAGCACAAATGTTAAAGGTTAAGGAGCCATTCACACAGTACAACAGTAGAGATATGAGCAGATAAGTCAGAAGACATCAAAGTCACAACGTAGGGAAGTTGACTTTGCTCTTGTGCCTGCAGGAGACAACCAATCATACCCATTTTTTAGAGGGAAATTGAAATACCTAAATTAAAATATGTAAAGTACGTACATTTTCCATGCCACTATAAATCAGCTTCTCATTCTGAATGTGACCTTCCTTCAACTATAAAGAAATGTGCCAAAAAATACCAAAACGGTGTGAAAGCAGTTTGGCACAATCAACTACTTCCTTCCAACTTGTGACAGATTAGAGTCTGATACTTTGTATCTGTAAAGATATTTTGATGGATCAGAGCCTAGAGGTGGGTTTCATTGGAAGAACTGGCAGCGAGTATAATCAGAGGGTTTGTTGTCCTGAGTCTTGGCTCCATTTCTGAGATCATTTATGTTTGCAGATGAGGGAGACCTGGAACTCCTGTCTGTGCAGAGGTTTGGATGTGTTGAGCCAGTCTCTAATTGTGTCCCATTATTTTATGTAAGAATCTCTTTTCACATGCTCAGTTGTCCAGATCGATTGCGTGCACTGGCCTCGTACAATAATGCACATGGTGTTATAAACACACACAGTGTTAGAAGTATATTTCTATCTAAATATGACTAACTCATACGGTTGTAAAAGGGGAACAAGTACAGTAGATTAGGTCTGATTGTAGCAGCCTCTCAATTTCTGTGTTTCTTTCAGCACTTTTCATGTAAATTTATTTTAAGTAGTTCTGCATCTTGGTTAAATTGCTACAGCACTTTCACCTGAAAGCAATCGGCAATACATATTAAATCCCTTAAATTTCCCTTAAATTTTTAAGTACTTTTGTTCTGTTTAGTATTTGATTATTGAACTAATCATTTTCACTGACCATAAAGTGTGATGTTGCTATATATTTCCATGTGCTATTTAAATTATTCTAAAACTACTTATTCTAAACTTACCTGACCTGGCTGAGGTCAAGGCGGCTTCAGAAATGAATCCCATTGGGTTGTATTGGGTTAGAGAAGTCCGGTTCACAGGGTTAATGTTGGTAGTAAAACGACAGGCTTCTAAAGCCTTGTTTAAAGGGTCTTGCTTTGAAGATGACCACCCCCTGCAGGGTTTGTTGTTTTACGGCTCAGGACAATGTTGAAGATAAAAAAACAACTGTTGGGTTTAGTGCTGCAGGGTTTACAGGAAGAGCAGGATGATGCAGGTTTTATTGCTTATCAAGCTCTCTGAGATAATAGCCATGGACAGGCGATTGATGAATGACCTGAATGCATGTCCTTATGAGGAGAGGCCGTCTCTGAAAGTATAAAAGCACAGCATTTAGAAATCTTAGTCAGAGAACACTGAAGATGTCTTCTCTCCCTGCTGCATGAATTAGAACTGAGATGGGTTTTTATGACTTGTCCACCATGATGTGCAAATTTTCAAACCAGGCAAATTCGTCCAGTTCTGGTTACGTCCTACCTTTGCCTTGCAGGAAGATTTTTGCATATTCTACACAAGCACCAAACCATTTCAGGACCTCCCCTCCCTCTGGTTAGCTACCGGACTTTGTCATGGAGCAGGACTGTCTATCTCATAACGATCCACAGGCCTTTCATACCAGTTATTAAGGGTTTTAAGCCAGTTTTTTCTTTTATTTGGTATATTGGTTACGCCCCTCTCTAGGGGCTGGTGGTGCTAACAAAACAAAAAAAAAGAGATTTACTAAACCATCTCCTTAATGTAAAAAATAAGAGAAAACAGTGGAATAAAAATGGCAGTTTAATTCTACGGCTACAAGACAGAAAGGTGTTAACCAGCACTATTTACATATTTACATATTTACATATTTACATATAAATGTACAAAAAATACAAAAACAATGGCACTAGGCCCAACAATCCAATAATCCAAATTTTAGTGGTGTGACTTGCCGAGGATTCGGAGCACGTGTCGGGTAATCCAGGAAATATTTGGCAAACCGCATATGGAGGCTTGTTTTGATGACGTATGTGATGACGTCTGCAGCCTCGCCAGTGGGACATACCACCTGACAGGTTCGGTAAGTGCTTCACAATTTGGCTCGCCACTCATTTGAAATATGGGAAATCCCATAAGTCCTACAACTGTTGAATTGATATTTCTTCACAAAAATACAAAAAGAAGTTTCCCGAACCACATTCACTGTCCTCACCCCCTATTTTATTATATCCACTTTCTATATCCACTACTATTTCCACAAGAATACACACTTATATTAATATATGTGCATATTTACTGACATCGTGAAAAGTGGATTTATTCAATTCAGTTTAAAAATGATACACAAACCATATTTCAGTGGTCACGAATTTCCTTGTAACAGCTTGTCCTGTTCAGTTCTTCTTTTCCAGCAGATGACTTATTAGAGCAAATGAAGCTTAATGAAGCTTTGCCCTCGAGTGAACCCGTTTGATAAAAAGCTTCAATGCCTCATGAAGCTTCATCTCGCTATAACTACCAAATATCAGCAATCCAAAAATGTTCCAAAGGGTTTGGAAGCTGAGGACAGAGAACAGGTGCTACTGCCAGAGACGCCAGTCTAGCTGGTGGGAACCAGACTTTCCAAACTTAAGGCCTTGTATGATGGAACAGTCCGCTGCCAGCGTTGCCCCCCAGTAGAGCCGATCAGACACCTACTGTATAACTGAGGCACAGGGATCAAAGCTCAACTAAAACATTCAATTCAATGACAGACATAGACCACATATTACAACTAGCTCATTTGGATCAGTAATTCCAAAATTGGTATTCTTTTCTATATTTTTTGACAAAGCCAGGAAGCCACTAGAGAGGAGCTAAAGAGTCATATGCAGCTCCAGAGCTGCAAGTCTCTCAACCCTGTTCTAGACAAACAACATTTTCATCCTATTTTCTTATTTTCTTTTTCTATATTTCATTAACCATCTTTCTCTCTCTGCATCCGTCTTTTCATCTTGACTTCTCTCTCTTTTCTGGTTTCTGTCTCATTCAGCTCTCTCTGAGTTCTTCTTATACGCACTCTCCCCAATCTCCATTACTAACCCCCTCATCCCACCTCCTCCTCCCCACGTAACCTCCATTTTCTCAGGCGTCACCTTTGGCATGTCTTGCAGAAAATTAATTTGATTGGGCAGAGTGCTTGCCAGTCAATATTTCCAGCTAGAGAAGGAGAGAGAGCGTAGGATTGTGGGTAAGTCTCCAGACAGGTGCTGGGCACCCGTCCAGATTTCCTTCCTTCCCTCCAACTTACCCAGCAAGTGAACATAAACCATGTTGTATTAGGTCTACAGGACAAAGTACCTCTTCACTGAGAATCCGAGCTGTACTGATTTGGTGTTTACATGAGCTATAGGGAGATTTAACCAAGTGCTGATAAAGACTCATATCTTATCAGTCAATGACATGATAACACTTAACACGTTGGATGTCTACTGTGTTTGAGGTGTCCACAAATATTACAATGGCAACATCACAATAAGTTACGTGTCACAAATGGTTTCATTATAATCACACACCTTTATTGTTATAATGAGACAACTTATCCTGTAAGTATCCAGTTAAAATCAAATATTTCTCATTTTGATTCGATTCGATTTTTTCAAAAAACCTTCCTCGCTATAACATTTCATTTTATTATTTCATTATATAAAAAAAAAAAATAGCAATATCAGGATGATGCTGACGAACGTCTGAAAGAAAGTCGGCCTGAGGTCTGACAGGAAATTTAACCAACGCAAAGAGCCTCGTGTCTGTTTTTTTTACAATTTTAAACCAATTTCAAAATTGGTCAGTTTTATTTGCCTTTTTTGGCAAAAAACTCTTTCATGTGAAAACAGATCTCTACAAAGTACTAAGTACTAAGTATTCACTGCCTTTGAAGTAACTTACCTAATCATCATTGGTGGGGCTAACTGGTTTAACTAGTATAAATGGATCTATATCCGAAAGGTCCAGTTAAATCCGAATCCTGGCCAAAAGTGATACCGTGAAGGCAAAGCAGTGGAAGAAGTTTCCGGTCTGATGAGACCAAAACTGAGCTTTTTGACCAACGGCCTGCTCTAGGCAGATTTGTACCTGTGCCACATTCCTTCCATTTTCCGTGGTGGATTCTGCTGTACTCTGTATTATATTACAGTATTGTAACTGTATTAATTTTCTCCTTCTCATTCTCTGCCCATATCAGTAATAGAGCACAATCTTCTTTGTAATATTAACCATCTCTGACCATCACTTACTCCCCACAGTACAGCCACTCTCATCCATGCTTTAGTTACATCGTTTAGTTTATTTTAATCCTCTCTTCTTTGATTTGCCACAAAAATCCCTCCATGAACTTCAACTGGTTCCGAACTCAGCTGCCCGTACTCTCTCTAGAACCCCTTCACAGATCATGTTACCCCCATCCTCAGACAACTCCATTGGCTCCCAGTCCATCTCTGCATTAACTATAGGATTTTACTTCTCATATTCAAAGCCCTCCGTTCTTCCTCAGCGCACTTCCTGTCCACTCCACAAGTTTGCCTGTCTTCTATGAGGGCTAGAGCATTCATCTCTGGAATCCCCTTCCATCAGACCTCTGATCCATAGGTCTTAAAGCTCATCTTTTCTGTCTTGCTATTCCACCTAAAATCAACAATCAAAACATTGTTCTTTTTTCAAACTGTTTATTTTATGATGTTTTTTATTACTATACTACTATCACTAATTTGTTCTACTATAATAATTATTATTATTATTATTACTCCATAAGAGATGATTCTGTCAAAAAAGGAAGTGAAGACATACTTCAAGTGGAGGAAATTAGTCTAAAAGTGGAGGAAAACAAGAATGAGAGAAATTATAGAGACATGGAGGAAAACAGTGGAAAAAATGGTGGAGATTACGTGATTTTCCCAGTATTGCAGCTCCGTACATACAAACTCTGACACCTGTTGGTCATAACCAGCATTACACTTTCCCATGCTGTCCCCTGTTTGCCATAGTATTAATACCATCAGGTGGTAATAATGTTGTGGCTGATAAGTGTGTGTTGGACAACAATGGATTGAGTAAAAAGGCTACAAAAAGAAAAGGCTAAAGACAAAGAGATGGAGCAGGAGATGAATGAGGTGAGATGTGAGTGCTGATTTTAGAGAAATGGCTTGTACTGGCATCGGACTTGACTACAACCCCCTCCTCCCTCCCTCCTAGTGTTAGTGTGTTACTCCTTATGGCCCAGCGGTGACATGGCATTTAATAGACTCCCCGCTGTGAAACAAACTACCTCAATTAATTCCTCCGACTCGGCCATGGCCTTTCTCTCACTCTCACACCCTCGGGTATGTGTGAGTGTGGAATTTAAGCCATCTTTTGTCCAGTCTTTTTTATCTCCCCACTGCTTGTAGAAGCCACTTTAAAGGACAGAGCTGGTGCTGCTTACCTCCAACATGATTCACTTTTATTCATTATCTCATTGTTTTACATTATAGTACATAAAAACCCCATGTTCTTCCTTATGTAACTATTTTTACAGCGTTTTCTCTGCCATCTGAACAATCTGTGTGTGTGTGTCATGTGTGTAGTCAGTCTGCTAAGTGGCTGTAGCACACTACTGTTGGTTCCCTTCAGTCCTTTTGTCGTGTATTTTCTCATCTTAAATTTTTTGTCATGTTTTTAGGAATTGGTTTAATTGTCTATCATCTATCATCTATACCTCTAATCCTGTGAAGGGTTGAGAGGAGCACTGACGCCTATGACACCACTTTTTTTTGTTTGTTTTCAAAAAGCAGGATGTCAGGGAGCATTTGTTTAAAAAGGAAGACTAAATACTAGTTTGATTAAAGTGTGTTTCAGCTGTGGGTAAGAGAAGTGGATCATTACAATTTGCAAAAAGCCACTTAAAACTTAAAACAAACTTAAAACATATGGTGTAATTAGGACAGATTTTAGCAAATTATTTGTTATATACATACATAAATAATCTGCCCAAAAGAAAAATATCTCTGTGTGGCCGAATGAGATTTTAAGCATTTTGAAATAGAAAATAAAATTCACCCTGTTTTTTTATTGTCCTTTGTATTAGAAATGCAAAGGACTTACAAAGGATACTTTGGATCAATTTTTATGTTTGTATGTTTGTTTACTTCATTTTGGTGCAGCCATTGGAAACTGATTGTATTTTGTGTGTCATGTAATCCCATTTGGGATGGACCACTTTGACTGCATGGCATCATCCCATCACAGCTGTCATGGGGTGAGGGGCAGGGTACATGCTGGATAGGTTACAAGTTTATCACAAGACCACACACTCACATTCACACCTACAAGTACTTTAGAGTAACCAGATAATCTAACTGCATGTCGTTAGGTGTGGGAGGTCATATGGGAGGAATCCAAAGCCAACACACAAAGAACATACGAACACACTCTGGTGTATGTGAGTTCATATCTCTGCATATAGAGATGGTGATTGCGAGATGGGGATTGTACATCCCCCCAATTCAGTTATTATTGCTGCTATTTGTTAGTGCTCAAACTGTGGAAGAAGCAGGACTAGGATGCTGCTCGTACACACTAGCAATGGAACCAATGAGCACCGTACAGAGACAAGAGAAACAACAGGGAAACATGTTTAATGTTTCCAGTGAACACACCTGGACTGACTTGTGACCGTCTGTGGACTTGGTGTTCTGATGTGAACTGAAGGCTCCTAGCAGTGGAGGAGAACATTATAAAAAGTGTTCAGTAATAGCTACAGCAACTGTCAGATGATCCAGATTCATCCAGTCATGTTTATACTGTTACAACATGCTACAAAAGCCAACAGCACCTTATCTTCTGCCTGCTAGGAATCCTGCTTCTTGCCCATGTGTGCTTCACACTTACTGTATGTCACAGGGATGTCTGTCTGTTGTGTGTCTGTTCTGCAACCTCTAGGATCGTACACATGCCCTGTGACTGGACAGTGCCCCAGACAGCAGAACCTGTAGTGTATTGTTTGATAGAACTGTGTAAAAAATTGTTCATACATATCAATTAAATACCAGGATCCCATATGAACAGATCCACACACTCATGGCTGGATCAGAGATTTACTGTGTTTGTGAATTGTCAGGTCCCAGTTAGGTGTTCAATCGTGATTTATACAAGTTTCATCTGGACATTTACGCCACCATTAACACAACTTATTTAACTTAAAAACTGTCTAAGAACTGCGTTTGTTCCTATTTCCCAGTATGTAGACACACAGAGTACTACCTTCCCATAGCCCAGCATTCATTGCGGTGGTGACACCATTTTTTGTTCTGACACTTAGAAATCTACAAAAACTGGCATCAGCCCTAAGAAAATACAATATCTGTTACTGAATGAAACAAACACAGACTTTTAAAAACATGACCTCTGATACTGCTGGAAGTTGGCTCTGTAGTGTTTAAACTGCATATTAAATGCTGATTTTTAAAATAATCCTTTTATACACTGCACTCGAACCTTTAAAATGTGAAACAGTGTGAGAGGTTTGCACCATTGTTACTGTTCTCATTCACATTCAGTGTAAAAATCACACAGTATGAGCATTAAGTGACATGTCAAACAATGTCTCACTGCCAAATGCCAATGAACTAGAAGCTGGTGTTTATCATTGGCCTGTCAGTCACTGACACTTTAACTGTTCCTGTAGCCATGTGTCCATATATTCCTTTAGCATGGATGATGTGTAGACCGTTACCGCTGTAAATCAGACAGGTCCAGCTGGGCTGGTAGGATTTCTCTCACTGTCTTTATGCTGTGATGGCTTCATTAAGGAGAAACTGCCTGCGAGTGGACACCAGCACCAAGTGCTAATCACATGGCCGACCTTGATCCTGGCCTCCCTACTGGGAAATACTGTGTGTACGAGCGTGTGTGTGTGTGTGTGTGTGTGTGTGTGTGTGTGTGGGGGGGGGGGGGGGGGGGGGGGTTTGTGTGTGTGTGTGTGTGTGTGTGTGTGTGTGTGTGTGTGTGTGTGTTGTGTGCAACCCTTTCTCACACAACACATCCTTTGGTGACCACCCATTTGAATAATAATCATCCAGTGGAGCAGTGAGTTTTTTAAAGTTTTTGGACCATGTCACAGGCAGCCAAGCTAATCCAGGCTGCAGGCTGACAACCCAGTGTGAGCGGAGAAGATTCATTGTTGGTTATAGAAAATAATACATATTTCTGGGACCTGCTTAAGCATAGCTATGGTCTGACAAACAGAACTATAACTGATAACCCACCATTCATTTGAATGACAACAGCATAAAATTGCTCCATCTTTCATAATGGCTTTGTATCCACTCTTAAAAAGAAAGAGAGATTTAAAGTGACTCCTGCCAGAAACAACAGGCAGCAAATTGTGAGCACAAATTAAGTAATTCATGCCCACGGTTTAGTAATTTGAGAGCATAGTTTTATTGCTTTATTCTCCCCCACTGCACTTCCCAGGCTCTCTCCTGTGTGCTGAAGGAGCTTTTTCGGCTGTGAGAAACCGTTACGCATTGTAGGCATAAGTCAAGGTTATTTTCTCACTGCACTCCAGGAAGTTAGTATAACGGACACTGTACAACAATGAGATGTACCAAGGTGAAGAAATTGATGCTTTAGTAGATGGCAAAGAAAATTACTGTTACCATCTGGACATGACAGACATTGTGAAAGATATGTTTACGAGACTAGTTATTGAGACTTTATTGGCCTCCCATGCCATCTATAGAGTTTGGCAAACGCAGCAGAAGCAAGCCTGCCCATTGGGCACGAGCCAGCACTGTGTTTGTTGGATTTTGGAATACACCCAAGTTCACTCCCACTGATTGACTTATCGGTGAGGTAAATGCTCAGAGTGAATGGCAAAGATAATGGTTATTATGAAAAACGAGTGGTTTCCATTTTCTTGGGGCCCGTTCGCCTGCCATCAGGAGAAATTGATGAAGATGAGAGCCACCTCCTGCAGCGAAGAGGTATCTCCATTTATCAATGATTTGCACAAAAAATTCAAACAGAAGTTGTAGAAACGGGAGCTTTGAGCTCATCCTAACTAGGTTTCAGTCCTTGTTGCTCCTTCTTCTCCTCATCAGCTGCCGGGGAGCTCTGTCTCTTTTAAACAGCCTCTCCACCTCCCCATTTTGTCCGTCACCTCACTTCCTCCTTTTGGAAACATTATCATTCCTCTAAGATCCACTACCCACTGCCACTGACACACACTCGATCCAGTGGGATTTCTTAGGTGTCAGAAATGCACTCACCCACGTATTGATTGCTCATTCTTACAATGTTTATCTATGCACACATAAGGTAAGAGACTGTCTACATTTCTCGTACAATTTTTATGGATGATTATGGATGATGAGAACACAGCAACACACTAAAAGCTCATTTGTTCTGGAAATGTGTAAGGAACACAAACAATGCACAGCTCTCATCACAGGTTCGAGTCGTAATCACTGACACTGGTGGAGGTTTGTTGGCATTCTAACATTCTAACACATACATCCTCCTTTCGCTGCTCCTTCAGTCACTACAGGCTCCAAAATTCATGCATGTCCTTTGCCACTACAGTGGTAACTACTGTGTAGCACAGCTGCCTCACAGCTTTGAATACCCGGCCAGCTGTGGCCTTTCTGTGTGGAGCATGTTCTCCCGGTGCTTGTGTGGGTTTCCACTGGGGGCTCTGGTTTCCTCCCAGGGTCCACACACATGCATGTTCGGTTAATTGGTGACTCTATATTTCCTATAGGTGTGAAGAGTTGTCTCTCTGACATTATCCCGACTTTGTCCAGATGTGAGATGTATGTGAGAACACACGTCCAAGTGAGACGCTCCCAACATTATCTACACTTTATCATCGAGCCCCCAGTACAAGGTCCCTGTTATGTGCGTAAACGTGTCCGTGCAGCTGCTCTGTCCTGAACTGCAAAGAAGATATAGGTCAAGCGCTTCTATCACTTGAATGCCGTTGAAGTCAAGTGATAGAACCTTTTTTTTTTTTTTGATGCACAAATCCAATGTGCTGTTTTCCACAGCCTTAGTTTTCCATCATGTTGTTTCGCCTGTGCTGATTGTGCACAGAGTTCAAGTGGAGTTTCAGACAATAACCTTTCTCACTCGGACAATGTCCCTCTGTATGTTACATATGTGAAATTTTAGACATAGTCCGAGGCTGATTTCTCTTTCATTTCTCTTGCAGTTCATACTTATGGGTGACAAAACACAGAACTTTAAAACGATACAAAACGTAGTGTCCTATTTTATATCTTTACTCAATGTTGTTGCATTTGTCATTGTTGCTTCTGTTTTTAAACCTACACAGAAGGCTGCGGGATCGGATGCTACCCCATAACGTGCATCCCTGCCCAGCTACTAAGGACCGACTTGGTGCCAATCTTGATCTTGATCTTGAAAATGGGAGGGTTGCGGCACAATCAGCATGTAAACACATGCCAAATCAATGCGCGGAACATGTTCCACTGTTGCGACCCCTGAGGGGACAAGCTGTAAGCTGCTGATCTTTGACTGCAATTTGTCTCTTTTGTGCCTAAAAGTAACTTTAAGTGGGTATTGGTGTCTGAACCAAATAACTTTATGGCAAATAATGTGGCATGATAATAAACTGTTAGAACGTGGAAAAGGTATCTAACAGTCCTTATCTTAACGCACTGTGACTGAAAGTCAGAACAGGTACAAGCAGGACAAAAATCAAAGTGACTGAATCTACAATGTAAACAGTAAATATCATTACTTCCTGGCACTATTCCTTTAACTTAGGACCAGCGTCAGGACTAAAGTAAAGGATTGGGAATAGGCCAGAATATTCTTTGTTCCAAAGGTACACAGGCAGAACGGGTTCAAAATTTCCTGTTAAGTGTAAAACCATCCACATTTACACAAACATGGCTGCTGGTGCCTCACAGGGCTTTGTTCAAATACAAGCATGTGTAACACGCTATGCTGAAAGAGATACCTGAACACACAGCAGCCTCAAATGAAAATGTTGGGTCCTCCCTCCTCCTCCGTCTCCTCCTCCCTCTTTCTATTCCACTTCAAGTCAAGTGGCATTTCCATTTTAAAATTGCTTCCTGGCCCTTTGTGAATGGAATCGAATTACACTGAAAAGCACTGATTGATTCTTTCTGAACACAATGGTTTTTATCGTGTGGACCTGCTGGCCTCCTCTTTCCACCGTCTGCTGAATCCACACCGTTTGCCTATTAGAGTGGTTTCACACAAGCTGAATAGGAGGACAGTGTAAATAAGTGAGTGAACATAATGCGTGTAATGGCTAGTAAACACTGAGGTATGTTCTGAAGTATTTTAATCTTCCTCAGGTGTGTCTCACTGCAGATACACTTTAAATCCTATAACTATGTCAGTTCCCCAAAGATGTTGAGGGGATTTTTAATATATTTTCACTGTGTTTACTCTTGTTTGCTAACTAAAGCATCACTTCAAATCCAAGCATTTCAATTGCTCTATCACTCAAATCGCTAGCTTCTCTCTTTCAACATCAGACATTTATTCTTTTGAACAAATCTAGATTTTGGTTTTTAGTTGAATTTTATTTACATATATACATACATATACATAAAAATCATCATAATCATCCGTCTAGTATTTGAGCAAACATGTTTGTCACATTAGATCATTCAGATTTGCCCTCCCTGAGGCTAAGTCTGCAAGGTGACCAATTTAGTCATTCTAGCTATGATTGGCTGAAAATGGGACTATTTAGCCTTTTTCACATATGTACTCTGCACAAAGTCAGAAGAAATCAGCCACTGACATTGTCCAGAGTTGCATTTTTACACATGTAAAACACAGTGGGAGATTATTGGAGGGAGAAGCGATCTCAGGGGAGAAACTCAGCTCATTTTCAGTGAGCAATCAGCTCACACAGGAGGTACAGCTCAGGCTGTGGGAAACAGTGTTTTGTTTACAGCACATCGGAACTGTGCATCCAAAAAAAAGGGTCTATCACTCAACTACAACAGCATATAAGCAATAGAAACGTCATCAACACGCCCACATGCCAATGTGGTGCACACACAAGCTCACACACATAATACAGACATTGTACTAAGGGGTTTAAAGGATAAAGTCCAGATAATGTCTGCAGCGTTTCAGTTGTCATTTGAGTCCACACATACACCCCCTCCTGACAAAGTCAGGAGAATTACCAGTGTATGTGTGAAAGGGGCCTCTGAAAGCTCACATTATGAACAAACAGCATATTTACTTCCAGACACAGGGGAGGTGATTGCTGGCAGCCAACGTGCTGACAAAGGGCTGTCAATCAATGCCTCAATCAATAACTCACGCATGGGCAAAAACATTCTTTCTGGGGCTGCACGATGGTGGAATGGTTAGAACCCACATCTAGGATGTTTCATGTCCAACTGCAGCCTTTCTGTTTGGAGTTTGCACGTGTGATTGTGTCAGTTTCCTCTCACAGTCCAAACACTTGCATGTTAGCTTAGTTGGTGAGTCTAAATTGCCTATAGATGTGAATGTGAGTGTGAATAGTTGTCTGTCTGTGTCTGTCTCTCTGTGTTGGCCCTGAGACAGACTGCTGACCTGTCCAGCACACGTAACAGGATTTTGTCCGTGCCACACATGGGCCTATCTTGTTTCCTTACCGATGATGAGACCAAACCTTCACCCTGTTTTTCAGTGCAACAACTCATAAAGTGAATCAACTTCTAAAGAGGAAATAACTTTATACAACTAAAGTACTAAAATGTTCATTATTTATATTATTCAGTAAGTATTAGTAATTATTTGTTGTTCAAATTAAACATTTTATTATCAAGAGATTATCTTGATGAGATTAATAGTACTTAAAAGTTTTATGTTGGCTTTTTTTTTTTAGTCAGTCTGCTCAGCCAGATTATGACCTCAGCAAAAAGTGGCTTTGACCTTTTTTGTTACTTGTGATGATGAAATGATGATGATAAACATTTGTACTGGCTCAATGTGCATAGTTATTGTACTAGGCTTAATAAAATTGTACGTTCAGCTAAGTACAAATGGTGTTTCATCAGCAGAAGTAACACAATGGTCTAGGAGTGTATAGAAAAGTTATAGTGACAAAATGAATAATTTAGGTCTAATATGATTAACACGCTGTGATCCACCCATTTACTGCCTTCTTTAATGAATATACACTCAAACACAGAGACCTATTTATTGACTCATTTAATCACTCTCACTCCCTGCAAAATCACAACTGGCAATCTTTACCGACGCACACACACACACACACACACACACACACACACACACACAAACACAGAAACAAAGTGCACATAGGAAGACAGATTCTCTGTGATACACATTGTCAGCCCTTAAGCCCCCTGATAAGAAAAATCAACTTTATTTTTATGGGACGGCAGAAAAAATGTCCAGCCTCACACCATTCACCATTGTAGTAGCAGGTAGGGTTGTGAGGGGTAGAGGAACATACATCAATAGTCTCTACCCACACCAGATAATACAGAAGCCACGGCCAAAGAAAAGGGCTGAACTGGAGCCCTGAACCAAGCTTGGGAACTGAGGATCTTTGTTCTCAGCTGGAGGTTTAAAGTGGAAAGAAGGAAAAACAAAGAAAGGAAGAATTCCAACAGCTTTCCACAGCAGGAGAACAAGTAATATACATGATGAACAGTCAAACAAGCAAAGCACAGTGAGCCACATGTAGCTGTGTGTGAAAGCACTTTATTTCATGAGTGGACAGAGGTGTGGTTAATATTGGACGCATTCAATACAAGAGAAAAATTGGACCCTTGGTGTGTTTGGGGAATTAATTTAAAATTGATCAGTCTTTTTGAAGAATGGTTGTGTGATGGTGGGATTGTGTGAGTGAAATCTGTTTAAAGTTGTTTACCAGTGAGACTGTTCTGTCATTACAATAATCTGAGCTGGGGTCGTTTTTTATGACTGGGTGACTGTAGCCCTTTCAGACATGCACTGGAACCCTGTTATTCAGAGGGACTGAATGAGAGAATGCAAATGTCTGAGCCAGTTGGTCGACTCAGTCAGACATTATTCCACATGATGTCTGTATCCAGAGAATTCACCGTGACTGAGTGTGAATGTTGATGATGCTGGTCTCCTGTGATTGTCATGAAAGCAAACATATTTGAACTCCTGTCCGTAAGGGTACAAATGGTGCAACAACCTGTGATGATGATTACGATCTTCCTGTGATATACGATCTTCATATATCACCAAGTCTTGGAAAGACACATTGTGATGTCTACAGGTACTTTATGCATCATGTCCTGTCCCCTGCATGTCTTACCCAGGCACCATCCCTGTTGCACAGAGCAAATGGACTATTCCTTCACAAGTCAGAACATATCTTACACATTTCCCGAATATCCAAACCCAATTGTTTTAGATATTCTCCGAAGTTCATATGTGAAAAAGGCTCATGAAAGTCAGTCAGTGAGTGTCTGTGTGTTTTATCACAGTCCGACATGAGGACATGCCTGTTCTTGAGGGGACAATCCAGTTAGGGTTGGGTACAGTTAAGGTTCGTTAAGTTAGATAGGTTCGGTGGTTCTTCTGGCTTCTTTTCTATGCGGGCTGTTGGAATCTGTCCACGTCCATCTTTCTCTCACCCTCCCTCTGCTGTACAGGGCACTTTGTGTCAATTAGCTCTAATTAGTCAAATACACTGAAAAAGTAACTGGAGCAGTGTAAGAATGTTGTTTGCTGACTGTGGACTGAATTAAAATCTTGGATTTCACATTTGGATTTATTCTGGTATAGTTTCTTTCAGAGTGACTGATGAACTCAACCAGTAAAACAAATTCTGTGGTTTGAAATTAATCAGCGTTATGGTTGAGAAGGAATAAGAATGATTCAGAGCATCCCTGCAACCCCTAACAGGATGAGCAGTTTAGATAATGGATGGCTGGTTTGGTGCATAGTATTTACAGTACATCAAAGTTGATGCACCATTTGTATGTGTACTTAGTGGTAGTGCTGACTGGAAGTGTTCTCAGAACAAAAGTGATGTGTTTTTGTCGGGTTGATATTTAAGGTCCACAAATGAGTAGAACTGCAAGAAAGTGCATAATTTTCCCAAAATATTACTCTCTCTATTTTGTTTTTCAATGAATCAATTAAGCCCTGAGACACTAATAATTACTGTCGGTCTTGTCCTTTTAGCCCAACTGTCCAAAGCCCATAGGTTTTTTGCTGACGTAGACAAAACATAAGAGACACAGACGAAACCATTGTGTTTGAGAAACTGAAACATTTTGGTTTTTAAAATAATATATCAACAGATCAGAGTTGATGGAGACCACCTTGCTGTTGATAGACAGATCATGCCAGCAATCTGAAATCAGTTGTGGTCATAAATCCCATTGTATATCCAATGAAATGTGAAACACACTGAGGGGATACTGAGATACACTCATGATGAACATGGCTGTCATAAAAATAGCACTATGTGTGGCTGTATAGACCCTCTCCCCCTCCTCACCTGAACTAACTCTCATATTTATACATGCGCATGTGAGTAAAGGGATGGTTAGGAGAATAGACGCTGGCCTTTAACTTCACTTTGTCTAAGTTTCACCTGCTTCACTTCCTATACGGACTTTTATTTTGTAGTCACTTGTCCCCACTTCCTGCTCTCATAGTTTCTCCCAAAAACTTACCCACTCCGTGAGTTCTGATTACTTTCACTTGTGCCCCTGTTAACTTAAACCAAGCTCTCCCCACAATTCCCTGCAGTGAGCTTGTTTGTTCTGTTACTTGGGAACTTGTGCTCCATTTATCCTTGTGTGATGTATTTATTCCGTTCCGTTGGTTTCTGTACATTGTTGCTGTTCTGACTAGTCCCTGTATGTGTGCACCCCTTCTGTTATAACGTCCTTGTGTAGATCATTGGTTTTGCACCCGCTTCAGTAACTTCCTTGCCATCTCCTCATCTGGGTCCTTGATGTGCACATAACCCTCACACATTCCACTACACCACAGACACATTCTCTACATTTCAAGTTTTGAATGACTGTGTGTGCGTGTGTGTTTCGGTTTCAGCAGGGAATAATAATATATTCCCACGAATATATTCACAGCAGATGATTTGTGTCTGCAGTGATTTCCTCTTTGACGTTTCTGTCTTCTTCAGCACTTGCCTTTGTGCTTAAGTGGACACACTGTCACACACTGAAATATAAACATCTTTATCACATACTCTCACTCTACTCTGCATCTTAGAAGTGTAATTTGCAAAAGTATTTTCCCACGTTTGGCTTGTGCTGTGATGGAGGTCTTTACGTGGATGGTGGATGGAGGACTTGACTGCCTTTCATTTGATGCTGAGCCCACTGTGGTTTCACAGGTTTCACTCATTTTTTTATCTTATTCCAGATGGTCATGTTCAGTACTTGAGTACTCAGAATGTCCTCACAGTCCCTGTCAGTTTGCAGTGCTGAACATAGTACAGATATGATGAAATGGAATGTGGAATAAAAATGTGAAAGGACACAGCTCACTCCGACCTGCTGTCTTCACATTTACAGTAGCTGTTGTACTTCATTGTATGTATAATGAATTTACCTTTGTGTAGATTCACATGTGTCAGTCAACAACCACTTAGTGCCTTACATGTACTGATGTTTGCATTTGTGAGGACTAACAGTAATGCTGAGCAAAAATCTACAAATTGTTGAAAAAAACCACAAAGCTCCTTTAATGTTGACTTAATTATGGTCTGAATCTGAGACCTGCAAAACAAAGATGTTTTGTTTTTCTAAAATCTGTAGCAGGTTTTTTTAAACTTCCCAATGTTCAGCATCTGTCCTCACTTTTACCTACTGTATATTTCCAGAACAGGATGTGACTAGTTTTATAACATTGTTTCCTGAAGTGGAGCTGAAGAAGTGTATTATAGGTGCTCCACTGTTTGACCTGTAGGTTATGGAGAGAATGTGAGATGCTTGTGATGTCCAGCTGTTTGTTCAGCATCCTCCTCTCCACAGCCAACTACAAAGGCTCCAGAGAGGTCCCCAGCACAGATCTAGCCTTACTGGCATCACTGGCTCAAATATTCCACTGGCCAAAACACAAAGTGCAACATCTTGCTGGGAACATTAAATAGCCTCAAAGTTATCTGCTCTGTCCCTCCTCTAAAAAGCCTGTGTGCTGAACTTTCAGTCCAGTCTGTTGGACTGCCACCACAAATAGTTTTCTGGTTTACACTGATGTGTTATTAAAACTTATCCACTAGCCAAACATTTCCCAAATGTAGATGTCTTGTTCTCAAAGAACTGCTTATCAATAAAGGCACTGCATTTCCTCTAAGTGCTTGGCTGCAAAAACCTTGCAGTGACCACGTTAGCCAGTGAGAAGTTATGATGTGAAAATAAGAATGGGATAGGGACATCAAAAGTAGCTTAATGACGCTCTGAATAAGCCAGAGGAATCATGGTTTCCATCGGTGAACAATAACAAAGCTGATTTACATGATAAACAGCAAAAGAAGTCGACTGCTAAACTGTGCTGTTTACAATTGGAGCTGCAAGCTCCTGCGTGTTGTATGCAGGTTGGTCGACTCAAGACCGGGTGTCACCACAGTAGCATTGTGTACTGCTGCTGCTGATTCAAAATAAAGAACATTGATGTCGCCAGCTGGCGTCCACATGGCAACCACCCTGTCTGAAATCAGCTTTGTTCCCTCTGGCTTTGACACAAAGGAAATGTGTTTGCAGCTTGAATTTACTACTTCAGAATACTGAGACAAAGTACTACAATATTTAGACCTTTAATGTTACATACTGCAGAGCTAAATTCCAGTTTCCGCTTTTATATCCTAATTTTGCATTCATATTTACTCTCTTACATTAGTATATATACTGGCTATATATATATATATATATATATATACATATAGATAGATAGATAGATAGATAGATAGATAGATAGATAGATAGATAGATAGATAGATAGATATATGTATAGATATAGATATACAGATATATAGATATACACATATGCACTTTCTTTTCAGAAATCGCTGACTGACAGCTCCACACGTATTGTTGTTATCAGTCATTCTCTAAAGATTACTTGTAACAGTGAGCCACAACCCCCACTCCGCACTCACAGATAAGGTGATAAGGTTAGTCGTGAAAGAGACAACATGAAAAAAATGGCAGGGAAAAGTTTAACAAAGCATATTTTCCTCCTTTAGGCAAATTATCATCTGACATGATAAATTTTGTGCTAGGTAGAGAAGAAAAAGAGTGGAGAGGGAGAATGAAGGCCAGGAGAGGGGAGAGTAATTTAATCTCTATCTAATTAGACATATGTAGTTTGGATTGAAAAAATAGGATACCTTTATATATATATATATATGTGTGTGTGTGCGTGTGTGTGTGTGTGTATAGACATTAATGTCTGGCTCAACATCTGGCTGCACCCCCTCCTCCTTTCCATCTTATTGCACCTTGACCACATCCACTGGCTCAGGCCCCAGCAAACACGCAGACGCAGCTCAAAGCTAAGTTCTCCAAATCTCTCTGGAGAGCATCTTCCCTGAGACAACCAGCCTTTCCTCCACCCACTTTAGGGACCAGTGGGCTCTAAAGCCTTGGGGGGAACAGGAAAGCTTTTGTGCTCCCTTGGGCCCTAAAGCACCCTTCCTGAATCCAACGCAAGGACATTTGAAACTCAAACTAGGAAGCAACACAGCACAATCCAAAGAATACTCTAACAAGTCCACATCAATATTAATCAAGAGACTGTTTGCTTTTTGCACTGTTTATTGAACTGTTTATTGTGCTAAAAATAGTGCTTGAAATGGATAAAATTGTAGTTACAACTCTTATGTGTGTAGAACTTTGCTGAAATCTGCCTCTGGCAAGATGAATTGATTGGAAATACTTTAGCAGGCCACATGTCTGTGTAAATATTGTTTCACTGCATGTCAGAATAATATCCAAGACATTTCCGCGGAGCAATTTTGTGTCAAACAGAGAAACCAAGCATAAAGGGTCTCAATCAGGAAGGTGACCCACTGGACACAGTAACATCACACTAAGATCGCTTCTGAAATCCTTCTGAAAGGGCGACTTCCCCAATTTTCAGCTTGCTCTATGGCTTTAGTTTGTCCCTCTGGCTTCCCTGTATTCAAATGTTTCTCTGCTTCTAACTAGAAAACTCTTCCTGATGACTTCACTCGGATTAATTTTTCCTCATTAGGAGTTCCGATGATGTCATATCAGGGGGAGCTCTGGAAAAGCAGCTTGACCATGATTACAAACTTCATAGTGTGTGCAACAAGATAACATAATCTGAACTGAAGGTTGCTCTGAGTGATGTCATTCTGAGACATTCACCAGCTAGAAGTAGAGAAATATATTGATTTTGGGAAGTCGCAGGGAAATTTTATGGCATTTATGTACATGTATTACCCAAACTTCAAAAGTTCCCAAAGTTCAAAATCAGTGAAGATGAGAGCTTTTCTCACAGTAAAGTAACAAACAAAAACAAAAAATTAAATCAAATTAACAAGGGTGAAATTATTGAAAGTTAAAATTAAGACTTGAAATTTACATAACATTTGCATCAATTTCTCATCTACAGCACAGTCACTGACTGGCTAATTCAGATTTGCACATAGCAGCACAATTTTTATGGACAGTCATGGCCAAAAATATTGGCATCTTTGCAATTCTGCCAAAAACTGCAACCCTTGTGTGAGAAAATTGTTGCAGGTACAAATATTGTGGTATTCACGTGCTTATTGTTTTTGTTTGCACTGAAACAACACAGAGAAGAAAAGTCAAACATGATAAATATGTACACAGAACTCAAAAATGGAATGGACATGCAATGGATTGTCAAAAGATTGTCAAAAAATTGTTTTTCAAGCATGTGATGTTCCTGTAATTTGTATATATACACCCCCTGTGGAAAGTAACAGGTGTGTGCAAGTGAATCCCACTTAAAATGGAGAAAAGTGGACTCAACCTTTGTGTTGTGTGTCACACTGAGCATGGAGAAAAGAAAGAACAGTAAAGAGGTGTCTGTGGATTTAAGAGAAAGAATGTGTAGGAAAACATGGACAATGTCAAGGCTACAAGTCCATCTCCAGAGATCGTAAGGTTCCTGTGTCCACTGTGCGCAATATCCTCAAAAGCTTTACAGCACATTGCACCGTAGCTAAGCTCCCTGGACATGGACGGAAGAGCAGAATTAACGTAAAAATAACGGCGAAGGATTGTTCAAATGTTGGATAAAGAACACAGATTAACTTCCAAACAAATTCAAGCTGATCTGCAGACACAGGGTACAACAGTGTCAACTCGCACTATCCATCACCTGAATGAAAGAAGGACGCTATGAGAGGAGACCCAGGAGGACAACACTGTGACACAAAGGCATAAAAAAGCAAGACTGGAGTTTGCCAAAACCAAAATCCGTCTGGGAGAATGTACTGTGGACAGATGAGACAAAAGTAGAGCTATTTGGTAAAGGACATTCTGGCACTGTTTACAGAAAAATAGGTGAGGCCTTCAACACTTCCTGAGTGTATTCAATAGAAGCGGACCCAGAAAGAGAGACGGAACCAAGCATTAGGGAAGATAAGAATGGTTTTATTGGGAGTTGTTGCATAGGTAGGAGCGGGGTGGGGGAGGGGAGTGCAGGCGAGGAGCTTGGAGACCCGAAGGAAGCGATGGATCAGTGAGTTGCTGGAGGAGGGCGGGTGGAAGCCGTGGAGACGAGGAGCTGGAGAAGAAGACTGAGCGAAGTGGGGCGACCGGATGTTCGGTGAAGGGAAGATACAATGAGTGAACAAAGAATTCTCAAACATTCTCAAACATTCTAATACCGTGGGGGTTACTGAGATGATCTGGCAACTTGTGGCGTGCAGGAAGCCGGCTTTGCTGCTTCTGGCACTGGATGCCTTGACTGTGTGAACGGTGTAATGAAATCTGATGATTACCAAAGAATTTTAGAGATCAACGTCGTGACCAGTGTCAGGAAGCCTCCACCAGAGGTCATGGGTCTTCTAGCAGGACAATGACCCCCAACACACTTCAAAAAGTTCTCAGAGATGGTTACAAACAACAGAGTTCTGAAATGACCAGCAATAAGTCCAGATGTGAATCCCACAGAACATCCTTAAAATCTGAAAGACCTGGAGCAGTTTGATAAATGTCTGTAATTTTTTCGAAAGTTGGTGCTACCAAATATTAAGTCAAGGGTGCCAATAATTGTCCAGTGCATTTTTTTGGATCTTGTGTAGAATCGAACCAGGTTTGACTTTTCTTCTCTGTTTTTTTGTGTTGTTCCAATGCAAACAAAAAAATACATTTTCTGAGAGGAGGGTTGCATTTTCTGACTGAGTTGCAGGGACCATGTGTTTGGCCATGACTGTATATGTATTGGGCATTCATAATGTGGCACATCATTTCTGTCATCTGTGAACCCCCCATGACCCACAGCAGGATAAGTAGCTAAGATAATGGATAGAAATGAGTGAAAACGACAGAAAACGTCTGATGTGCTAAGAAGGTGATGATCAATTGGATCCTAGTTTCAATAAATGCAGGTTATCAGTTGAGAAAAAACTGTAAATGGTGCATTTAAATGGTTTTAGTGCCCCCTCCCCTATCCACTCTGCTTTAGTCTGAGGGGAGATCAGAACCAGAATGTACAGTAGCTGAGTTTGGTTTCTGTGGTCAACAACGTTTTTTGTTTTTTTTATTGAATCTCATTTAGTGAAGAATGGGTTTGAGCAGCCATAGCTGGTTTGTAGTGCTGAGCGCTGATCTGACCTCACGCAACACTGGCCACAAGTAGGTAACTACAGCCTGGATGTGTCTGTGTGCTCCCCTAACATCCCTCCTAGGATCATTAAAACCAATACACTTTAAAATCTGCACAAAATGTAATTTCCTGGAGTAAATCTCAGTGAGAGCAGATTACATTTTCCATGGCTTCTTCACAATAAGTAACGTTTTAAATATTGAATGTTTTCAATGTGAATGAACAACAACAGGAAATGTTTAGTAGTCATAGCAACTTTACTACCAAAGGGTATATTAGCCAACCAGTCGATTTGAAACATGTTTTTGCACAAAGCGTGAAACTCACCTGGTTTTTTAAAAGACAGTTTGACTGTCTGGTGGAAATGGTAAAATCTGGCTTCACACGGGGATCACTCTGAAATGTGATTACGTTTGTGACTTTAAATTTGGCTTTGAATGTCCCCGAATGGTGACACTGACCATCCACTGATATTACCTTAATTAAATCCGGTGCAAATGACAAACGAAGCTATAAAATAACCACACACACCCTTAAACTCTTCTACACATGACTCAGAGTTTAGAAATTCATATTTTGTGGCACATTCATTTTGTGTGTTTTAACCTTTGGGTGATGATGAACATCTCTGTTTCATTATATTCATTTTAACAACAGAGGAAAAACTGTAATTTAAAAAGCTCATATAAAATAATTTAGACAAGAGGCCAACGTGTTAAATGTGCCTCAAACTCCCAAACGTATTGGTGGCAACTTTTTTATTGTTCTGCCTCCTGGCTTCCAGTGTGTCAACCACAGACAACAGCAGGGCACCACTATCCACCCGGTCGAGGCAGATGGCCGTCCACCCTGAGCCTGGTTCTGCTGGAGGTTTCTTCCGTTAAAGGGAGTTTTTCCTCTCCACTGTTGCCTATGGCTTGCTCCAGGGGGAATTGTTGGGTTCTCTTTATATATCTTTATAATCTTGACTTTATTCTGTAAAGTGCCCTGAGATGACTTTGTTGTGAATTGGCGCTATATAAATAAAGTTGAATTGAATTGAATTGACTTGATCAGAGATGACTGAGTTCGGGTCTTTTTTACCCCTCAGTTTGATACGAAATCACAAAGGCCAAAGGTTTTAAGAGTAATCTTTGAAAGCGCAGGGAACGAGCCACGTTTACTCCCTTTACTTAGCAAAACATACATTTCACTACATTAAAAAAAAATCAGATTTTGCTGTTACCGCTGCCACATGCTGTTCATGTTGAGGGACAGATTTTACGCTAATTTAACTGTCAGGGCATTAGAAGCTTTGCTAGTAAGCTGAGTGTTTTCCTCTTGTCTCATTCTAGTGTGCTCACACTTTCAACATGCTAAGTATTTCGTACTAAAGCAGCAGCAGCAGTATTTTGTGCAGAACTCAGAACTCTGCTAATTACGCCGGGCTTCACCTCCCCCTCACGTGAAAGCAGCCTGTGCCAGTGTTGAAGTTGAACCATCACTGGTGGACAGGAGGAGAGACGGGGGGGGTAAAACACTACAACAGGGGCCATTTCTGGGCAGGAGAAAAGGGAGAAAAAGCAGCACTACTGTGAATTATGGGAACAGCAATCAGGTAAATGCATGTTCTCTGCAAGTTTGATGTCAGCAAATAGCATTAAGCTTAAGTTGATGAGCTCGCTCGCAGTGCACTCTGTCTCACTAACCCAGCAGGGCAGTGCAGCTCGTGGTCTGTGTGTGTCTGGGACTTTGTGCCTCATAAAGGTGAGAGTGAAATTCCTTCGAACACCAGGAATTTTTATCGAAGTTTCTCTTAGTTGTGGTTAGTTACGTAGTTACAACTGTGACACCGTATAACTGTGCATACTAGGCAATGTGGATAATCTAAGAGTCAGTGAATACATTTAGATTCTCTTTTTGTAAAAAATATATATAATATAATTTATATTCTATAAATAATATTAAGATTTTAACAGTACAACTTCTCTTATTGGTTCTGCCTATCAATAATTTAATGGTACTTTTGATGGTATTTTTTTTTCAATCAGAAAAATAGAAAATATAACACTTAGTATCATTGATGTTTTTTTCAAGAGTTTTATCATAAATTCTAATTCTTGAGCAGCAAACTGCAACAGCAATACTAGAGGTAGGAGTACTTTGATTCCCTGTAGCTGTAACCTTAAAAAAAGTTTTCAAATCTTTAAAAAAAGTACATTTATACGTATAAAATCTCACCTTCTGAGCTTAGATCACAGATTTTACTCAAAATATAACAAATCAAATAGGATGCATGATTACCCAAACAGTCCAACATTATCTAAGAAAATCTTAAGAACAGATGTTGAGTACAGTTAAGAACATTGTGTTAATAATGTCACTTTTTCTTTTTAAGAAAAAAAAAACGATTGCAGGACTTTAACGTATTTTTACAGTGTTTTTGTGATTTTTTACTGCAGATTATTTATCTAAGAAAATCTTAAGAACAGATGTTGAGTACAGTTAAGAACATTGTGTTAATAATGTCACTTTTTCTTTTTAAGAAAAAAAAAACGATTGCAGGACTTTAACGTATTTTTACAGTGTTTTTGTGATTTTTTACTGCAGATCCCAAATCACTGATTCTGCCCTTATTCCGAGCGATCTGAAAGTGCGAATTTCTGAATGACAGCTCTGATTTCAGATTGAATGATGTCTGTATAGTTTCGTTAATTCTATGTGATGTGTTAGCTCCAGGCTGTCAGCTTGACATACCTGGGCAGTATGAACTTAACTAAGAGTGCGGCAGCTGAAAACTGAGATTGCTCATGTTTCCACCCTAACATGCTAAAGGCTTGGTGAAGTTGTGCCAACATGCACTGTCGCCATTCAACTGGGTGCAAGCGCCACAGTCAAATATACTTACTGTCACTGTGATATTGATATATCACTTGTCTCTGTGCATAATCCTGGGAAAACTAATCACTAGGCTGTAGACAGAGACCATCTGTGGTGACTATCAACGTATGGACTAAGGAAAACACTGGGGGAATTTTTGCTGATGGGATGGACCTGAAGCGACACACATACTGTGCAGCTGCCCACACAGCTGCGCCAACATCAGGTCAGATCCACTCTGCACTGAGTCAATGCGCAGAAAGCAGCTGCTCCATATGGAGTCACAGGAAGGACCCGCAAAGATTTTGCAGACCAGTTAGTTAGTTACAACTATCTTAACCTCGGGCTTCTACAGTCTTCCGTTCCCACCTGTCTTAAGTCAGCCACAATGTTCCCAGTACCCAAGAAAAGTACAGTGAACTTCCTTAATCGCCATTTCCCAGTTGCCTTAACCCCCATTAGCACTAAATGTTTAGAGAAGCTCATCTCTCACAATAAATCTGCCATTTCTGTCCACCTTAACCAGATTAAACAGATCAACAGAGGATGCAGTCATCACAGCCGTCCACACAGCCCGTACACATCCCAACCAGGAAAACACCTTGTTAGTATGCTGTTTGTGGATTTACATACAGGTATCTCTCACAAAGTGGTTCAAAAACTTTGGACGTCCAGAGTTTCAGTTAGGGTTGTGGTGAGGTTGTGACAAGGGACTAGATAATGTATGATGTCAACAAATGTCCTCACAAAGGTCTATAGAAAGAACTATATCTACAAACTGTGTGTGTGTTTGATGGAATATCTTTGAGTGGAATGTGAAAGGGCACTTTAGGGCAGTTTGGTACACTCTGTACCCATTAATCAGGGCAAGCAGACAGGGACATGACAGCAGTGCAGGACGGAAAAAAGAGGATGAAAGAGGGAGGTAGCAGACAAATGAATGATGAAAGGAGGCCGAAAATACACCTCATGGTGCTAAAGTACTGATGAAATATTTGTGAAGAAACAAAAAGCGTACACACAGAGAAACCTTTTTTCTTCCTTTCGGCTTATCCCGTAAGTTCAGGGATGCCACAGCGGATTATTGGTCAGCATGTGTATTTAGCACTTTAATTTTCTTTTTACACCGAAGGCCCTTCGTGACACAACCCTCCTCACTATGGATGGGGATGGGCAGTTTGGGGGTTAGCGTCTTGCCCAGACACACTTCGATATGTGGTTGGGGTGAGTGTGAACCTCCAACCCACTATAACAACTGAGCCACTGCCACCTCCATCCCAGAGAAACCCTGTGATATACGCAAATCATGTCTCTACTATGCAAACATTCATGTGGGGAAGTAAGCAGCGGGTTTGGCTGGGGGGCCTGGTATTTGGATTGTGGTGCTGCTGAAAAACACAGCGCTCTCACATGTTCTCCATTAATGTAATATTTTTTTGCTTCTTTATCACAGCAAATGCAATACAATACAACTAGCTTTACCCCTGTATTACAGCCAAGATCAGTCTGTCACTGGCAAGACACCAAAGCAAATGTTATAGTTTTTATGCTGCGATGTTTCACAAAGAAATGTGAAGAATCAAAAAAATGTTCCAGCTTTAGCTGTTCAGCTGAACATAGCGATTCTAAAGCTCAATACGCTTGTGAGAAACTGAGCTAAGGATAATGTGGTTTTTAAAATGATTTTTAGAGACTTGAGCTTGAGCATAAAACTCGGGATTTGCTCTGCTCTAAAACAACTCTGCTTCACTCTTACTGTAGTTCAGGTATTAGTCCTACTCACTCAAATATGCTTAGTGTTGTTCTGTGATTCAGGGTCACAGCGGGTATTGGCAACAACTTTTCAGATTAAAATACGTTTTCGTAGTTCTATTAAATGTGTTTTTTTTTTAAAGTTGCACGTTTTACACAAAGGTGTAGGTGATACACACTTGACCTAAGTTCCTAAATGTAACAGAAAGACCCCAGTTTTTAGTGAGAGTATCTAATATTGGAAAAGGCAGAAG
This sequence comes from Channa argus, assembly GCF_033026475.1. NCBI lineage: Eukaryota > Metazoa > Chordata > Actinopteri > Anabantiformes > Channidae > Channa > Channa argus. Next base: position 27,203,618 of record NC_090203.1, on the reverse strand, counting down.
AATGACTGTTTGTGACTCTCCACAAAATAATATTGCTAAAATTCAAAGCATGTAGCAGAAGCTGTTTGGTCAAAATGCTACGTAATTAAACACTCTGCTGTAATATAATAATAACTGCAATAAAAGACCATGTGGCATTCTGACACAGAGCTGCCCTTCAGACTCCAGTCATAGAAATATTTACAGTAAAAAGCCACTATTTGTGCAATATGACCTGAAACAGTCATGTTCGTTGCCTTCAAGTGGCTGCAGCATAGACCACTGGATTCCTGTGAAATTGTACTGTGATTTTTAATAATTAGATTTCTAGGCCAAGAGAATAATGTAGAAAATCTACAATTATAGTTTTCAAGAACCTTCCTAAATGACCTCTAGGATCTAGTATTTCACTAGAACCTTTCGAAGACTAAACTGTACTTGGTGACAAATTCTGGTGTTGGTTTCAGTATAATGTAAATTTCACAAAGCAATGTCAGTTTGAGGAATGACGTCTTCTTCCCCTCACTCTTCAACCTTTATTCTGCTGTGTGCAATAAAACACTGTCTGCGTGACAGGTGGTTTTTGGGTAGCGGACTAGGGAATGGCATGGAAATTGAACAGGCATGTCACTCCCCCTTTATTACAGGAACGATAGGCCCATTCTAAGGAAATGGAGCAATGGGTAAATGAAGGCATGAAATGTGAGTGGGTGGGTGCAGATGGGTGGTGGACGGAGGTGATATGTAGGATTCTATGTGCACGTGTGTAAGTGCATATGGTGCTTGGGGGTCTGGTTAAACACACACACACACACATTTCTGTTTAAAATAATTACAGGCAGTTGACTGGGCACTGAACAGAATGGAAGTGTCACTTTGGGAAATTGTATTTTTATTTACTGTGCCAGTTCTCCACCTGCATCACAGGAGCCTTTTGCAATGTGCCTGTGTGTGTATCTGTTGAAAACAGTGTTCTCCTCTGTCATTTACTTACTAATTCTGCCGTATTGCTCACAGGATGCAGGCTTTGTGTGCAGCATACATGCTGTTCTAATAATGCTCTATTTTGTAGACGGAAATATACTGTAGTTGTCTTGTGCAAATAGTATAGTAAGAACACGTCTTCTAAATATTGGCAGTACACGTAAACTGTAAACTGTAAAAAAAAAAGTTTGATTAGAGGTAAAGCAGGTATTTTAGAAATTATTCAGTGTGCTGTTAGAAATATAAATGTCTACAACATTTAGCAGACCTTTGTTTTACTACAGCCCTTTAAACACATTCACTATCCATTCAACTAATTGTTTGAAACCAATTTGTTACACAAAAATGTATTCACTTATTTTTTGTTTTATTTACTTATTTTCAGTTTTATATCTTTAAGTTTGTACAGAGATGTTTCCACGTTATGTTTGTAACTTTTTGTCCACAAGACTCACATTTATTCGACTATGATTCCATGATAAAAATAAAAAGGTGAAAGCTTCCAACATTCATTTGATACATTCAACGTTATTAATATTCATATGCATGTAACCCCCTGAACTAGAATCATTGAAACCAAGTTGAAAAGTGAAAAGTAACCATTTAAGGTAAACATAGCTCTGTCCCAAGAGTTGAATTTAGTCATGACTGAGAAATATTTTATTACTTTCTGCCTCCTCCAGTCACTACCATGATGTTTATGCACCAGACAGAATTCCTGGAAAATCTAGTCCCCAATTTATTTCAAAGTGTTTTTTGTGGTCAGTAATATTTAAATAATATCAATTCGATTTTTTTTCCATATCCCCGCTGATATATTTACACCTAGCGACAGTCCTTCAAAGACCTTTGAGCTCATGTACTGGTTCAACCATTGTGTTGATTACAGCACAGAAACTCTTGTTTTTGTTTTTTAAGCTTCTGGAAGTTGGTTGGTGCATTTTGATTTGTATATTGGTTGTTAATGGGATGTTGTCGCCTCCAACCTTTTTGTCTCTCTCTGTCTGATTCCCCACTCTCTAATATCTCATATCTCCCTCGTGTCTCTTCTTACGTCGCACTGTTGCAGTCTGCCTCAGATAGAAAGAGTGCAGTGATAGAGGGCCCCTATGAATAATGTAGTGTTGTTATCACTCTACTCCAGTTCCTTTTACAATGAAACAGTCTTAAAACATCAAACATTTAGCAAGATCTCTCTCTCCATTAAATGCACTTCTGAAGAGTTTTCAAATACTTTCTTGCACATATCGATCACTAGTGTGAAAAACACAACAGCTATTCATATGAGTCCTGCATTTTCACCAATGTTAAAAGATTACTGTTTCATTATAGTTTGGAAGTTGTATTGTTTTGGTTTTGTCCATCATTCTCATCTTTATTAATGTGCTCATCCATGTACATGTTGAGATATTATCTATTTGACATCACTAATAAAAGTCAGGCAGGTTAAAAATGGGAGCACACCGAAGATTAGGTTTCAAATCAAACTTATTTGGAAAAGAAAATAACGGTTGGAAATAAAAAGGCTGGATTCTCCCCCTTTGCTAATTGAACTGTTTTAGCACTGCTTCGATTGTCCACTATCGATAAAGCTCCCTGTACAAGACTCTCTCATTTGATTGAGCTGGGGACTGGCTATCGCTATAGCCTGATTAGAATCATTTAGCCTAATGGCTTTCAGTTGCCATGGCTAATACTCAATACTGTGTGTGTGTGTGTGTGTGTGTGTGTGTGTGTGTGTGCGTGCATGTGAGGCCTTTTACTTACAGACAGAAAAAGAGAGAAAAAATATTGCAAATAAAACAAATATGGTAACATTTAAATTTATCTGAGCATCGACGTACATCCAAACAGATCTCGGCCAGCCAAGAGTGGTAGCTCATAAGCACCGATGATATCTGGTTCAGTCCTAAGGGGAAGCTGAGATTGCTAATAGTCATCCAGCTGCCGTTATCTCTGATCATAATACACTTAAGGCCCTGCTGATTCTCACTGCCTCCTCATAATGAAATTGGAGACATTGAGTGTGGAGTATGTTTGTGTGTGTGTGTGTGTGTGTGTGTGTGTGTGTGTGTGTGTGTGTGTGCCTCATTATGTGAAAACTGTCTGTTGCTGTTTTGTCTTCTTTTCTGCCAACACAAGTGAAACATTTTGCCAGCTCTTTACATTTGTAATTATGCTACAATCATAATTAAAACATCAACCAACCAACAATCATTGATGCTAAGTAATGTGCCTAAAGCCTGATATACTCTATTTCTTCTGTGTCAAGCACATGTAAATATTTAATAAAACACATCAGTGCATCATGCTGTTGAACTGGTTGGCATGATACCATGAACAACAGCTGTGGGTCAATTTCAATGTAGGAAATGCAAACTACGCAACTTTAGATATTTTTATATAAAATAATATTAATGCCTGACTATAGTCTGAAAACTGCAAGTATTTCTAATAAATTGGCTGAAACAGAGGTTTAAAGTTTTTAATTGTGCACATTTAAATTGTAGTCATATGCTAAATTCTACATCAGAGTGTCTCTGGGCAAGACACTGAACCCCTAACAGCCCATTTCCCTCCCCAGCTGTGCAGTGCTGGTCCAAGCCCGGTAGAAATTGGGGCGGTTGCGTCAGGAAGGGCATCAGGCGTAAAAACTGTTTAATCAACATGCGGACAATGATCTGCTGTGGCGACACTGAACTCACGGGATAAAAACACAAATAAAAATGCTAAATTATACAAGTTTTCTGTTGAATGCAAGACAGACAATGTACCAAACCAGGGTTGGTGGGTCGACAGAGGCGAACTACGTAACTGCCTAGAGTGGCACTTCGGCAAGGGAGGCAAAATGTGGCTGCAGCTATTGAAAAACTGTGTGAATTGCTGAAAATTGTGTCAATCGGGTCACAGCTGCGTCCCTCCCATCAGTGTCTCCCATAAATTAATTTATTTGTGTCAGCTTTCCACAATATCAATATTGACAGCCCCATATTGATTTTTTTCTTTTACTATTTGCATAGGTGGGGCCAAGATCTTTTTGGGTGGGGCTAAATGAGTAAGGTGAGACATGGTGAGTTAAAGGACAAGGACACAGGTAGACAAGTGTCAGCATGGCCACGCTGAGCAGTGTGCAGCTGCACAACCCCACACGCAGCAACATCTGAAACGTACAGAGATGGTACAAGAGGTCAATACTCAACAGTACATGTATGATTAATAAAAAATAAGTGTCAAAGGTCACTGGTAGTAAAGGTGGAGCTAATTCTAACTACTTTATGTGGTGACAGGTGGTTAATGCTGATACTTCAGCATTTTGTAGTTCAGAGTATGTTTTTATGTTAAAACCAGCAGGTGCTGGTGATGTTAAATAAGGCTGAGTGGTGTATTTCAAGTACCACACACAATAGAACAAAAAAATGAATAAAAGTAAAACAATAATCAGAAAGAACTGAAAGATTTGTAAAAGCTAGTAAAAGTTGGGTACAACAGCCAATAGCAGCACTGTATTGAAGCTTATTTCCTGTTTAGCTCAGACTTCCAGTTTTAGATGTGATGTTAAATCTGACACAACAATTCCTGCTCTTTTTCAGGAGGAGAGAGGTATTTGTTGTGTTTTGAGCAGAGAATCTTTTATCATTTATTAATAATTGCATGAAAATATTGCTTTGGGTAGAGAAAACCTCAATGTCAAGCTGTGAAGAGATGTGCCCCAGTTGATTACTGACAATGCTGGTCCAACAAATAATAATTAGTCCGCTGTTTATTCATTTAGTTTCACAAAGGCAGACCATCAACAGTGATCATTAAAAAAATTCCTGCCTTTGTGCCGAGCAGTTGGGTTACAGGCATTACTCAAAAAGCAAAGTAGGCTATTAAAAGTCGGGAGCTCTGGCTGCGGCAAGCTGCGTGAATACATATAAAAGAGCGCATGGTAGGATAAAATTTTAATTAGACCATATGTATTTATTTCGTCATTTCGTATTGCAGAACAAGTGTTATTGGTTTTTTTGCAGAGGTAGCTGAAAAGAGCAGACATATTCATTTTGAATTATTTATGACCAAAAGGTACAGACATCGAAGGAGATAAACCAACAGGCAGTAAACTCTCCAGAACGGGACGTGTTGCTTACTCTTCCAGTGGTAACGCACCAACTCTCAGCACGGTTGCCTTGTACAGCGGCTGAGTTGCCTTGTACCCCCCGTTGCTTGCCACTGCACAGATGTTTTGTTTTTAAAAGAAGTTTTCCTTCATGATCACAGCATTGAATTTCTGTGCTTGTGCACGTTTTGGAAATGCACTAGATCAGTATACTGGACTGTGCCTAAGCACGACAAGAAACGAACAGTCAAACAAAGCAGACTTTAGCACTAATTTGTTTATTGGCAATTCCGATGGCGAATGTGCCAGTGTTTTGTAGCCTGCTGGATGCAGTGCACATTGAGAGTACTTGTCATAAGTTGTAGCATTCAGGCTACTTTCAGCTGAATTAACTGATGCTGGGCAGGCGGAGAAACATCTGATTTGCTTGTGCTGCTTGGTTGCTACAGTAATTGGGGGCAGTATTAAAAAGATAATTTTGGATACAACGCATCACATGATTCCTGCTGGGGCTAAACCCTGACATTACCTGTGTCACTGGTAAAATGTTGTTTCCTTAAAGAGGCCTGGTCTTTCCTGTTGTCTCTGCCTCTGCTCTTTCTCCACACACAGCACTTTGCTGCTCTGAATTAATGCTGTCAGTCACGGAAATCCAACAATAAATTATGGGGAAATAAAATAACGCACATTATCACACACACTAGATTGGGGTCACCAACATGGACGACATGAGTAGCCCACAGGCCTGTTCTAAGAATAGCTCACCATAGCGCCATTTATCAATGAGCCGCATCTCTTTTTTTTTGTTGCTATTCATTTTTTAAATCACATTTGATATTTAATTTGAGAAATCATTAACATGATCCGTGTCTTCACATACACAGATGACTATCATCAATTTAATTAATTATTAATAATAACATATAATTAAAGGTAAATTGAGCTTTTTTATTTCAAAAGTGCGTATTAAACTTTTAGCCCTTCGCATTAATCTGTACCCAAGAAGTAGCTCTCAAAAGGTTGGTGACCTTGATCAACACAGACAAAAGCTGGAGAAGCTTTTGGAATTTGGCTCGTTTCAATTTAAGATTCTGGCTTTTCAGTTCTGTAGAATTAAAATACATGAATACTGATTTTCCAATTGAATTTGCACATCAAAAAAACCCAAAACAAAACGATTCACTCTTAAAATTTTGGTGAACCACGTTTAGCTTTGATTATGCCACATATTTGCCTTGACATCATTTCACTGAACTTATGCAACGTCAAAATGTGTTGCATTAATAATTTGCATAGATTTTCCCCAAGAACTTGGCCAATCTATTTGTGAAAATAATGTCTTATGTCTTCCCATCTTGAAATATACCCGTGTTATCAGGAAAGAATAAATCCAGCCTGTTTTCCTTCCCAAGGTGTAACAAACCTGAACTTTGTGCAGTGGTTCACCTTTGTGTCTGTAATAGATGCGACTGCTATCAGTCAAGCACAACACAAACCCTCAGGCTTCAATATTTGATACCTAAACCAATGATGTAGTATACAAAGCCAAAAGTCCTGTTAGACTTCTCCCCGTGCATGTGTCATATGTCTGTTCAGTATCTTGACATCATAGTATTTGCATGTACTGTGTATACAAGCATCCAGCCGTGCAGCATGTACTTGTAAGGATGAATCCACAGAAATCTTCATTTTTACAGGGGACAATGTACAAGCTAAGGTGACACCTTGAGTCAGGCTGGTTCTAAATTTACTTGTAAATTAAAATTCTATTATCCACAACTACCTCGACCTTCTCATAACAATTTTTCTCTAATACTCATAAAGTGCACAGCATTGTAAGACCCTGTTCTTGCCAGACATTAGTGTGTGCATTTAGAAATCAAGTGACAAACACTCCGCCGTTGCTATGAGTGTGTGTGTCTACCCTGAACATGTCTTCTTTCACTGGGATGCCAGCGGTAGCAGCACTGGTGGCTTTGTGCCAAGGTCTGATTGAATCGGGCACACGGGCAGATTTACATATGTTTGCCATTGTTACGGGGGTTAGTGAATATCATGTAGCAGGTCTAGAGGGAACTGGCAGCCAGCGGACCTGCGACACACTCTGAATCTTAAACAGTCTCTACTCTCCAGTAGCCTCACCGCTCTCCTCTTTCATGAACATGATTTCTCTGTCACTTGCTCTCAGACACACACACACACACACACAAAGGTTGGGTCGTGGAGTGTCCCCGCTTAGCCAACTAGGGACTGGGGGTGTCGGCCAATCTCTGCTCAGCCGAGTGTTAAATTAGATTCCGTTGCCTCTCTGTCAGAGTTGGGTGTGTGTGCCAGTTTGTGTGTGAGTGTGCATAACTCACTCACAGGGACTGGGTCACTGTCACACACACAAATATTCATTGCACAGGATTGTTTTTGGGCTAAAGTCTGTAAATGACCTCATCAGGATGATGATGGTGCACAGTTACTGTAGGACTGTGGCGCAGGAGACACAGTGGTCTTCCACCACTCCCACAGTTATTGGTTCGATCCCTGGCTCCTCTGGTCCCATGTCGAAGTGTCCTTGAGCAAAACACTAAACCCCAACGTAGTTGGTCCCGGTGAGCGTTGGCAGCCGTCCATGGATGTGTGAGTGCGTGATTGTGAGTGTGAATGGGTGAATATGAAGCCGTGTAACGTCTTGAGAAGCTTTGCCTGCAGCTCATAAACTCTTGGGGTCTCACTTTTTCCAAGATCAATGTTATAAATAGTTGTCTGGGCAAAGGTGAACATCTGGGCCATGATGCCATGATGTTTACAAAACTGTCCATCTCCAGAATGTTGACACTAGATTTGAGTCCGAAATAGCCAAAAGATGAAAACAGGCAGAACCATTTTAAGATGTTCCTCATCCTCCATTAATTTGACCCTGTGTCCAGCTGCAAGTGGCAGCAGATGCAGAAGCAACAGCAGGGAGGACGTATCACTGTCCCAGTCTGACAGAAAACAAGAATTAAAAAACCAAAGCAAAAATATAACAATCATCTGTGACAAAGGCCACTTCTGTGTCTGTTATTAGAAGAATTGAGTCAGAGGAAACCAAAACAAAAAGGTCACTTATCTTGACATAACATGAATTAGGTCTAACAGAATCTAAACTGTAATAATAAAAAGAACCTTAACATGTATCATATATACACACAACATTGTGTGGACTGTCAAACTGTAAGAAAGTAAACCTTCATGAAGGTTATGATATTCCGATTTTTGTTGAAAATGTTTGAGAAACAATTATTATGCTCATCATTAATTTTAGGGACTGTAAAATGTTTCACTTTTAATTTGCATTTGTTACACTAAGAGTCTACTCCACGCGTATGAATGACAGAAGATTCAGAATGGCACCACTAAGTAAAACAGAACTACTAATGCTGATTCAGCATATGATTCTTGTATGATTATCGCACGTCCGTTTTATTAGATTGCAGACATTTTGGAACAGTAGGTCTAATCAACAAGCAAATATTTGTGGCTGACATTATAATTGAATTTAGAGAGACGTGGAAGGTAGAGAGATTCTGTGCTGATAGTTCTACCATCTCCATTAGAAAGCTGACCAAATAAAATACAACACGCCACCTCAGAGCTGCCACTTCTGCAATTCCGATGCAATGGGCCTTCAAGGTCATGTCCCCTACCAGAGGCCTGGGGGCTTGAGGGTCCTATACAGTATCTTTGCTGTGTGCTTCTGCACAGAGATCTCAGATGTTCCTGGAATGTGGTGAAGCCACTCTCCCAGTTTGGGTGTCACAGCCGCTAATGTTCCTATTACCACCGCTATCACTTGTGCCTTTACCTTCCACCTTTTTTTCAGCCTCTTGTTCCTTTTTTCCTGATGGTTCTATCGCTTGGGATTGATCTATCACTACAGCCTTTTACTTCGGTTCTTTTTCCAACACCACTTTGTCCGTCAGTAGTATGGTTGGCCATTACCAGTTTGTCAGCCCTTATCTGAAAGTCCCACAGGACATTAGCCTGCTCATTCACACACAGTGGTGCAAAAAATATACACATTTTATACTTTTTGTAAATTTATTGGGGGACAATTTCATCATTTAACAGACCTTTTTTTTATACTCTCCATGATTATTGTGCATTTTTATTTGTATCCCCGTACTTGAAACTTCGTACATACATGCAATTTTGTGTATTGTGTGTGGATTTTCTTTTCTTTTGTTTTCTTTACTTGCTGCGCTGCATTTCAGCACACTCTGTTTCAGCACTTTGCGTGAGACAAGATGTTAAACCTAATTAAATTGGACTCCAGCAAGGCCACGAACATTACTTCTTGTTTACTGACAAAATGTCTGCAGTGTTTGGTGAGAGCACTCTTTTCGCCTTCCTCCAATCATTCTCTCTGTGCATCTTTTTATTTCCTTCTGTCCTCTTTTCTGTCTTATGTCTGCAGTGCATATCAATATTAATCGCTCCCTAAAGCAGCAAGTTTCTGGCATGTTTACACAAAAACAGCATAAAGCAAAAGTCTGCAGTCTGAGCATTTACTGTATGTTTCATTCACTCTAGGTTTAGTAGGCTAAACAATGCACTCTGCATGCAAATAGTCCCAGTTTGTTTAGGGCTGAGGGTGTGGTGGTCCATGTGTGTGTGTGTGCGTGCGTGTGTGTGTGTGTGTGTGTGTCTGTGTGTGTGTTTAAATGCACTAGGCTGAATATCCTCACTGGCTCTCTGCCCCAATCTGAATTATTTGTCTCTGTCAATTAGAGTTGAGAGTGACATATAACAATAAGCAATGAAGAAATATCTGCAAAGAAATTGTCTTCTGAATTATTTCATTTATTTACTTGATCCAAGCAAATTAGGAAGAATTAAACAATTTTCTGCGAATGAAAAGCTACTGGCAACTTTAAGTTAGAATGTTAAATTATTCCTTACTCAATGATTGGGTTCACATTGTGAATCAATTTACAGACCTTAAATTTGTGATGATGTCATTGGTTTTTATTGTTTCTCTTGCATAACATATGCTTTATTGATCACTGGAAAATGTAAATACATTTCACCGAGACTATCCAAGAAACTTTCTCCTCAACTGAAGACACAAATGTGGTGACGCCTGCAGCCTGTGTCTGTATGGGGGTATTTTTTAGGTGAAAGTGTACAGCGTGAAAATGTGCGCAAAGGCTTTAAGTAAAAGGAGTAAAACAATAAAATATGAGAAAGTAGGCAACATTTTGTCAGGTAGAGAATTTAATTTGCGCAACTTGCAGTTGTTAGTTCAATCCCCGGCTCCTCTGATTACATGTCATTGTGTCCTTGAGCAAGACACTGAACCCCAACTTAGTTGCTCCGTGTGAGTGTTGGGCAGCTGCACAGCAGCTCCCCCATCAGTGTGATTGTGTGTGTGTGATTGTGAGTGTGAGTGGGTGAATAAGAAGCAGTGTTTTTAGTGCTAATAGGTAGAAAAGTGCTAAATAAGTGCAGAACTTTTACCAAATTTTTATTATTTTACTACTTTTCATAAGGGTACTTTCATCCATTTACAGAAAATGTGCTGTATCTGGATGTTGCCCTATATCGTTATTAGGAAGTGAAATTAACTGTATCAGGCTTATTATATTTCCCTACTGTCAAGTCAGGAACCATCATCCTGGTTTGTAGTGAATTGTTAGAAGTATACATGCGTCCACACCCACACATGGTTATGGTTTATGGCTTTAATTTGGTTTCTGCACATTCTGTCCATCACATCTCTACTAACTATCTCCTCACTGAAAGATCGTCATAATACAGACACCATTTTCCCAAACGTTTGGACGTTGTGTCAAATGTAAAAAATAAAATGAAGTGATTTTTTGTTTCCTTGAAAAACATGTGATAAACAGGCTAAAAAAAACTCTTGGAAAAACACCTCACAACTAAGGTTAATTGGAAATGGGTCATTTTTTTTTTTTTTTTTGAGTCTAAATGGACCATTTCAGAGAACATGACATAAAGATTTGGCAATGTTCATCACACAAAAGATGTGTTAACCACAAACTCTTGACCACTGAAATCCTACAAGCAAGAATGGAAAGAGTTCACTTTCAGAAATAATGACTTACTCTGTTTATTTATTTTAGATCTGTTGCTGCTGTCTTTCAACTATAGTCAATCAAATAATTTACAAATTAATATTTTACTCTCTTCGTATTTCCATTTTACTTTTTCTGGACTTTTTTCAAACTTTTTATTAAAAAAGAATTGTCTTATTTTTCTATTATTAATTTAAAGTAATTTGACTAAAACGGTCCCTTCAGTTTTTTTAGGAATGCTCAGTACAGTCGGACCTATGGACACTGAGTGCCTTGCTCATGGGCTGTACCATATTACACCTCACACACATATACATTGGAGTATCACATTAACCTGCTTTAGAAAGTTTTGATGGAATCATTAAAATCCTGACTTGTATTTGTGTGTGTGTGTTTGTGTATTTGTGTGGCCACACACCGTGGCAGTGAGAATTTTGGGAAAATCAGGGCCACGTTTTCCGACACACCTTTAAAGGGCTGTGTAAGGGTTAAGCTTTATGAGTGAGTGAGATAGAGAGACATAGAGAGAGAGAGAGAGAGAGAGAGCGATTGTATTATACACATGCCTGATGTGTAAATGGAGCCAGAGTCCATCAGACATCAGGCATAGCGCTCCACTGAGCCAAAAGGAAAGAAACTCAATGAAGTAAAGGTGGAGGAAAGAGAGAGAGAAAGAGATACGGTTGGCTGATCCAGAAAGATAGATGGAGGGTTGGAGGGAGAGAGGGATGGATAGTATGATTTAGCTGATAGGAGAAATCATTTACCAGCACAATTTGTTGACAAGGATCTGGGGATGTCTCAGTGTGTCAGCGCCTCAGTCACTTTGATAGATGATGGAAGTTCACTGACTAGAACACTCTCTCTCTGCCTCTGGCTCTTTCTCTCGTCCTCCCTCAGCATCTATTGCTGCTACCTCTTTTCTACCTGAAACCTGAGCTTGTGAGCCTGACTGTGTGTGTGTGCGTGTGTGTGTGCGTGTACCTGAGTGTGTGTGTGCCACTTTACAAGGCAATGTATCACACGTCGACTCAAGATTTGGGCATATTAAAAAGAAAACTTCCAGGTGAAGCATTTTCCCTGCAGCTCTCACTTCACACACTCCATTATTCAACTTGACCATCTTTGTTCATGGCTCACTGGTGTGATGTGTATTTGTCTTAGTGTGTGTGCTTGTCTCCAGTGTGTATTGATCAGGTGGGCCCATATATCAGCTCAGGGCTTTATCAATGCTGCAAGATGGGGAGGCCTACTGATGAGATTCCTTGTTTTAGTGAACCGAAACTTGCCCCAGGCCACATTTACACCCTGCAAAGAGTCTGAGATTATCAATAAGATAAACCCCCACGCCAGACTCTACACCCTTCAACCGTTTACCCGGAACTACTCTGCTCCTTGTGTCATAATCATAGATGTATTATTAGAAAACAGGGGTGTTGATCATTTTAATGAGTGAATGACAGTTTTATCATTTTAGGTAGGAAAGAGGAAAAACAACATCACAGTGAGTTGTGGGAACACAATCAGGCAAAGGTGCATTTAAGCATGTGCACAAAATGAAAATTGGGTTTTCCGGCAGCGTCTTCTGTGAGGACCAGTCCATAATGCAGAAAATGAGACATGTTAATCTCATTTTTAAGTCATGGTTTACTTACAACTCTGGACTAAAACAAGATGGACAGTATTTCAATGTAGATTAAATATTGAATTAAAAATGTTGATTTAAAACAGCTTGGCACACCGGGCAATATGGCTGCTCATCTTTCAGTAAATAATAACCATTTATTAATTCTTCAAGCTATAGTATAAATAGTGTTTTATATGTTCACGGAAAACTGTGAGAATCCATTTAAATGGGGCAGATAAAATTACCAATAAAGTTCAAATTAATCAGGCAAAGGGAGGCAACTAAAGCTGATCCCAAAGTGTCTTAATGATTTAGAAAGACAAGTAATATTGTTTAAACCACATTCTGTTCTGTAAAGTTGATCAAATTATTAGACTGGCAGATGGAACAAACTGTTTGAAAGAAGAGAGGATTATAGTGGTGTTTGCCGTGATAGGCAGCTGGAACAATTCACAGAACTTTGTTTAGGGTCCAAGGAGTTCAGGACCAGCTCGGTGCGGTCTGACCCCACCTCTTGCCCAATGACACCTAGGATAGGCCCCAGGCCTCCACGACCCGGAACAGGAAAATTTAAAGATATTAGATGAATGGATGGAGAAAGATTTTGGAAGCACACAAAATAAAACGTGATGTTGAGGCCTAATATTGAATGTGTTTCCATCTTAACCATGTGATTTTAAATTGTTTCTCGGTAGCTGGCTGCCTCCATAACACAAACTAACATTCCAGGGCAGGGATCCATCGGGATATAACTGATCATGGAATTGCCTGCTTTATTCTAGATTACTTAAACATTTGATGCCGTTGACAATTTTGAGGCATTTTTATTAAGGGAAAATAAAACTTACAACCATCTTTATGTATTGTTTCATGTCTTACAGATCATTAGCATTCAATTTTATTTCATTCATTCATTTGATATTAACCATTATAAATTTGTTTAATAAAGATGTTGAAACAATGTTATGTTACATGCAATCTCCAAGGGAAAAAATGCATTTTGCATGCATGAAATATGATGACTTTATGCCATTTACTAAACAAATTTGTATTGATTTTAATGTTTTAAGTCTTTTTGCTATTGTGAATTTCTACATTTTTGCCATAAAGATTATTTTTGTGCGTAGGGCATAAGTTTTGTCCCTATCCAAACAATCAGTGATGGCTACTTCTACCTGAAAGCAAGAGGTGATTTAAAACATTTTATGATTCTCTTATGAAGAACATTAAATGCAAAGTAACTATTGGCTAAAATTGCCACTGTAAGCTTGAAAGAAGAGGCTACGGTGACTTTCCGCATAGAATGGCAAACTGCTTTGTTATGCACAACACCATCAATCTCCATGCATAAGAATAGCTATCTTCAATACTGCTATTGATTGGCAAAACCTTTGGAAACAGCTGAGGTCAGAGCCTTGCCCCACCTTAAAAAGTTGTCGTGATTGATTTTAAAATTTTTAAGCCCTTTTTCATCAAGGTTTGGATCAGTGTGGAATAAAAGTGAACTACTAATATGTCAGATGGATTCATCATCATCGGTTGGAGAAAATGATTATCTGACAAGCATGTAAATTAGAAGGAGCTTGGATCGGGGTGAAAGAGCATGATACTTACCAGGGGACAGAAAAGAAATCACACAAGTAAAGAATAAATAAAAAAGTAGAATACAGAAGAAAAATGACAACTTTTATTAGAAACCTGGTTTTCAAAACAGAAGCTAATGTTCAAAAAGTATCAGCTAATTATTCTTTCTTTTCTCTTATTAAGAAGGGAACAGAAATGTCAGCATGGGTGAAGTGGCCCATGTCATGATGAGGTAGACTTGAAGATGTTGTTTAAATAAGGCTAATGTTCAGATTTTCTTACCGACTCTCTGTGTTTGTCTCACACACGTCCACACTAGACAAATGGCTAGTTTGATTTCGTGTCCCATATCTCACTTATCACTTTTAGGATTTCAAACCATGGCTGTCATGGTCAGTCAGTTAAGGTGGACACACTTGAGCAGGGTTGAAGGACAGTGACTTGTCTTATTAACATTAATTAGAAGGACTGTTTCTTCACATAGAGAATTCTGGATGTGAATGTGGTCAAACAATATGAAACATAAATAGGTATTTAATTTGTTAGTTAAATGTGTTGAAACACATACCAAATCAACATCAGGCTATTTTTTTTGTCAGTCATCTTTATATTTGTAAGACTTTAGATACATTTCATCAATTTCTCTGTGGCTCAGACAGTCGAACTAAACAGCAGGAAGCAAACCCTAGTTAACCTGTTGGTTTTCCTCTTTTCGCTCATTCTGTGCTTGTCCTTGCAGGGTAACCAAGAGGCCCCAGCTCCCCCTGAAGCCATGGCCCAACCTTTCCCACCAGCCCAATACCCCCCACCACCACAGAATGGGATCCCCACTGAGTATGCCACGCCCCACACCCACCCACCTGCCGACTACACGGGACCTAGCACAGTGGCTGAGCACGCTCTAACGCTGTACACGGCAACACACACACAGAGTGAACAGCCGGGCAATGACAGCAACACTCCAACCCTAACAGCCAACACAGTAACCGTGAGTCTGCAGTTTATACACACGCAGCATTATCTGTTCCTCTGTACAGTCTGTTCATACAACATGCTACACAGCTCATCTTTGTTACCCATATGAAATCAAAATACTTTTACTGTATAAAGAGTTAGTAAGTATTTGACATATATGTCTGATTAAAAACGTCAAAGTTCGACTGGATTGCTGTAGGCGTCTGATGTGTATCACACTACTAATCAAGTCAGTCTTTTTTGTCATTGTCTTTGGCTTTTTTTAATTTTTTTTTTTATTTTTCAGTTCACTATAAGGTTTAGACAATGTTCGGTGCAAACATGGTCTACACCTCATCCGACCACAGCAAACATCTTCAGGTGTTTATCTTGGACAGGAGTAGTGAATACTTACTAGTAGTGAATAATACTAGTTGGATTTATAACAAACTGCAACAAATTGCAGGCCATGACATGAAGTGTGTGGGCTCTGCTGTAGCCACCTCCCAAATATAAAATATCGAGTGTAACATGCTCTTGTCTTCCAAGAGTGAAGCAGATCTACATTTAGCCCAAACCTCCTGCTACTTGCATGTCTGTTCAGTGTGTAGCCCATCCACAGTGTAGTATGGATCTTGCCGCATTTTTCTGTGGTGGATGAACCCGAACTAAGCGCAGCGCAGCTGAGTTTGCACTTGTTTTCTGTAGTACAAACACTTAACCAGAAGCAGTTTATTTGCTGGAGGCTCATTACTTTAGTGCTAAATAGCACTTGAAATTAGAATAAAGAAGAAACATAAATTCATGTACTCTATACCATAGTTATTCATATTTATAATTATGCAGATCCTAACTCTTGGGTAGCAACTACTTCTGTAGGTCTGGGTTTGGCTATCCGCCCTCCAACCCACTTGCAAAACAAATGTAGTGAATGTGTAATTACACCATTAAAATGTAGTAACTGTCTGACTTATTTGTGATGCTCCGCCATTACAGCATTTATGTGCCAGCAAAGCCAACTGCACTGTATGCTGCCTAAACCAAAGCCTTCACTTTTTGGGGAGAATTCCTCAACAGTCACTAACCTGTAAAGGTAAACAGCTGAGAAGTTAAACGTACGGTAAAAGACTTCATCTTGAATTGAGTCTATAAGTAGCTTTAGTAGTTATTGATATGTGTAAAACTGACATTACTGTACACACATGAGTGGTTTTAGGTTCAGTTTAGCTTGTGATGGTTTTGTTCTTCAACCCCTTAGACATTTTTGAATACTGGCTGTTGGTAGTGTATAACCTGTCCCTGCATCTGCACTTAGCACATCTTATTACTATTATTATTATTTTAAAATGACTGTCATCTTCTCTTTAATGTCAGAATACACTTAAAGTGTTATTACACCGCCCTCATCAATGCTAGAAAAATGCCTTTCTTCAGTGCAGTGACAGCTGCTCCAGTGCCTGTGGAACCATCTGTGCCAAAGAAAACAGGGGCCAGTGAATTTTCTGAATTTTAGTATCAACTTGATTTTCATGCTATCTCTGAATGTTACAGGACTGATAGCTGGTCCATAAATAGTTATTAAATTTAATTTGATTTCTGCAATCACGAGATCATAATATCCCGCAGCTTAATTTGTGTGTAGTGTTCAGATGGTGGTGGTGGTGGTTTAAACCATCGGCCAAAGCTGAACCGGTGACAAGCCCGTAATTTAAATCACTATAAGTTTAGGTAAAAAATGCCTATTAAACTCTGTTATGTGTTCAATAATCCCAGTCCTTAAAGATTGCTGTTAAAGTGGGATATAACAAAACTGTCTTCAAAAATGTGAAATTTAAACCAACATTTTCTAATTTATCTTCTGTATATTTCACACACACACACACACACACACACGCACACGGACAGATAGGTAGTGGAGTGTCACTGACAAATGTTTCAGTTGCAGTTCAGCACAGAACTGCAATCACACACATGCACACACTCAGGGAGGACCACCACTAGAGTTAACTGCACCACCACTTGTCTCTAGTTGGGGAGCCTTCAAACTGTCAGGCCCAATAAGACCGGAGCATGCTGGGTAGGTATGCAAGTGTATAGACAGTGCTGGCAGTTTGGAGGAGTCCAGCGAGAGAAGACACAGTACAGTCAGCATTACTGGGAGTGTTTTACAGTCACTGTGGAGAGTTTGTCACAGGCTGTAATTGTTACTGTCAAGAGACATAGTTACAGCAGAAAAAAGGAGCAAGACACCCTAAACACGGTCACTGTGACCTGAAAAACTTACCGTAATTATTAAACAGATATACTAAGAACAATATATCAGGTTTATTAGTTCTTGCCTTATGATTAATTTGAATTATGAAAAACTTGCATTGAAAGTGAAGGCTTGACCTGAAGTTCTCAAAATATTTTGTGTTGTCGTCAGGAAACAAATTTCAATTTCCTTAGGTTTTGGGAACTAGCTGCTGAGCTGACACCACCACTTTTATCCTGATGTTGCAAACATGAATCTTGATTAATGTGCATTGTCTGATATTCTATTAATAAATTAAGAAAGTTCTAAAAATGTAAATAGATATTCATTGCTTAGATGTACATTTTTAAACATTATGCAGTTGTTGATTGTACATTAGAGAAAAAGACTTTTTCTCATAGTATAAAACCAAACAAAAAGCACAGAAGAATTAGGATAAAACTAAACACAAGCAGTACATTTGGTACATGTAACCAGCAGGACACACATGTCTTGCCAGAAACATTTACTTTTTACTAAATTGCATTTGCTTTTGCTCTGTAGAATGTAGTTAAATACATTGGCTGGGTGCTGAAATTCTATATTTTAAGTTTCTAAATATCCTTTTTATCCAGTACACAGTGAAAACATTTTTATGACCTGAGGCTCAATATTGGACTTGGGAACACAGAGCTGTGTCCCCTCTGCTGGTTACTTGGCCACAGTGCAGCTATATGTCGGCTATAGGAAAACATGGTTTAACAGTAAATAGCTAAAATGGACAGGGTGCCAAGTACTGATGTGAAGAAAATGGGTTTAAAATTGATGCACTTCACCATATTTGATGATGCAATAATATTAGAGCTGCAGAATTTGTAGAACATATTCCATAACATCTTTGTCCACTGATTTTCTTTATTGTGTCTTTAATTTTGAGTTTTTATTAAAATTAAAATGTAACTTTTTCCTGGAGTTGTAAAATCTCAGTCTGGCCTGGTGACAGGGGAAGACGCAGTGCAAAAAAACAATAACATGTAAAGTTACTAAAGTATTTGGCCAGATTTGGGATACGCTTGAAAGGATCCACTGTATATGACAGCTTCTGTGTGTGGGTGTGGGTGTCCCTGGTCCCACTGAGGAGGAGACAGCCGCAACTCTGTATTTCAGATTAGTGGTGTTAAGCTGGTTGCAAATGTTGCATTTGTAAAGTAGAGGGCAACTGCAACATGTTTAGTTTCTCAGCTTGTTTCTAATGCAATGAAACACGGATCAGTGTTTCCCTCAGTTAACATTTTTGGCGGGTGGCAAGAGGATGATAGAAACTTTTTGCTGAAATGTTTTTTTTTATTTAAGTCTCGCACAACACATGACTTTTGGTTTGTAGTTTGCATGGACAGGTCAAATAAAACTGTGTCACAATAGAAGAAGGTAGAACAATCTTTAAGAAAAATAAATACAAAACACATTGATTTAAAAAGAAAAAATCCACAAAAACAAGTTGCAATTTGAAACAAACTGCTCATTTTCTCATCATGAACACAGTGTGAATGACTCATTGCTGCACTTAATTTTTCTATTGTATGAAAATTCTCCTACATCAGACCTATTTTTATATTATTCTCATACAGGCTCCCAACTTGTTCCCTTTCAATTCTGTTTCAGAGGTCTGTTGTTTTCACCTACTGAAAGTGAAGATTTGTCTTTGTTTGGTAAATTTGACATTTTAGCCTTGGTGAAAGTCAGTGAAGATAATATCTTGTTTCCATAAACCTTGGTGTCCATATGAAATCCATTAATAGCAGTATTCTCAGATATTTGTCAAATTGTCTCACCAGAGCTGTGAGAAGCAAATCAAATTCAAGCAAGTATAAGACACAGAGACACCTGACAGACCTGTTCTGCACTTATATAGCGCTTTTCTACCTATTGGTGCTCAAAATGATTTACACTGCTTCTTATTCACCCATTCACACACACACTCACACACACACTCACACACACACACACACACACACACACACACACACACACACACACACACACACACACACACACAAACACACACTCATACACCGATGGGGGAGCTGCTATGCAGCTGGCCAGTGCTCACCGGGACCAACTAAGTTGGGGTTCAGTGTCAAGGACACTTCGACATGTGACCGGAGGAGCCGGGGATTGAATAACAACTGTGGTACTGGTGGATGACCACTCTTCCTCCTGTGCCACCGTCACGCTTGTGGAACTCCATTTAGATTTTTTAAAATGCCTTTCATGTATGCAGGTTGTTTTATTAATGCCTGCACTATGATTTCAGCTGCTACATTTAAATAAATTTTAGCTGGAGCCTCAATCTCTGTGAAAATATTTAGAAAGAAGAGACATTTTGTCTGGCGAGTTTGTATTTTCAAGA
The DNA here is from genome assembly GCF_033026475.1 of Channa argus. Taxonomy (NCBI): domain Eukaryota; kingdom Metazoa; phylum Chordata; class Actinopteri; order Anabantiformes; family Channidae; genus Channa; species Channa argus. The sequence goes on along the minus strand of NC_090203.1, from coordinate 27,183,677 downwards.
ATAAAATTATGTTAAATGTTTTGCTACAGGCGTAAAAATACAAGTCTAGTACATTATTGTTAAACAAAATTTGTTAGGTAATAAGAAAGGCAGTTTTGTAATTAATAAAAACTAAACCTGGCAAATTAGTGTAAAATAAAAAACATAGGCGCTGGTAAAAATGGTTCTACAACAGATATATCTGTTGTAGGACCATTAATTATAAAAACTAATCATGATTAATACAGATACATACAGACTTGCTGTAGTTAATCGCAATTTATTGTAAATTAATTGTGTTTTATCTACTCAGAATTTGGATTTTCTGTAAAGTGATAACTTTCCACTTTTATATTCTTATGGGCATAGGAATGGACACATGATACAGATGGTAATGACTCTGACAACTGAGAACATGTGTGCCGATAATCTATTTAATGCTTTTTTTACTTTTACTTTTTACTTTTTGCTGATGCGCATTCAGTAACAATTAAATTTCTGTGACATTTGTAGATTAGTGATGTCTCAGACTGTGTCCGAATCCCCCCCCTACTCAATCCTTCCCTCCTCTAATATAATGTACACTAAGTAGTTTACTCAGTAGTGAGCAGGTTATTGACATTTCGGACACTTAACTATCATTGTTACGTTATCTGGAGATCAGGAGCAGCTGAGCTCCGTCATCTGTCACAGAGAGCAGGTAGAGAGGGGGGACACTGTAACATGAACAGCACAACTGTATTTCCGATCTGCCAATGTCACTGAAGTGGCAATGAAACACATGTGGTTAAGACAGTAACAATGTGCCCAAACAGAGTTTATTAAAAACAAAAACACTATAATTTTCAGTCACAAATGAATGAAATGCTGGCAGTGTAGGCTGCAGATGTGTCTGGGCATGAGCACAGACATCCACCAATTGAAATTAATTACAGGTAGATGGTCAAAGATCAGAACAGTCCACTGGTTGCTCAGAGTTGTTGCAGAGTGATGCTTCTTATCTAATATGCCAATCGTTGGCACAGCTTGCGATTGTTGTCTTGTTGATGTCCTGTCATCATTTTAAATCATGGGATTGTGATCTGAGCTGCTGTTTGACTTTTTAAGCTGCAAACAAGAAGTCTACAGGTGCATTATTGTTTTTCTGGACAGACAAATAACAGTGACCAAATATACTTGAGCAGCAGTAAATATACTTGGGCAGCATTAAATATACTTGGGCAGCCCACTCAGGTGTATTGTATTTGTGGGAAACACTATGGTTCTGGATTATTGGTTGGATTCATTGCACAATATTTTATATGCCTCATTCCCAATATTCCAAAAAAAGTTGAAGACAGACAAACTTTTCCGCAATTTCCTATGCACATTTCAACAACCACATTTCTTCTCATAGCACTTTTAGCTCTCATAGTGCTTTTATTTTTTCTCCTTGACTTGGATTTTTTACTTGTTTTTGTTCTTGTTTTGGCTCAGAAGTCGCTTTGGATAAAAGCATCGGACTAAATGCAAATGTACTTTTGTCAGGTGTCTTGCAGTTTGAGCTGTTCCTAAATCTGATTTCCTTCGTGGCTGCTGTCAAAATAAACATAACACTTGTATATGTTATGACCAGACCTCTAGGTGGTTTAATGTTTTTGACTGCTATAATATAAAGAACATTGCTGGAGAACAGACTCACCACAATTGATACACATCTTCCAGCCACCCGTGGCTCCATCACTGTCATTGTTGTACATCTTGTTCTCCTTTCATTTTAAAACCATAAAATATAAAGACATTATTTCTCCTTTTACACTCAGAATGCAGCCGTATAATTGGATGAAACTTTAATGAAATTGTCACTGCACAAAAACCAGGGGCCATCTATCAGGGGCTCTCGTACCGCTAATTTGTCTCCTCTGTAAACCATCCTCACTGTGAGGATATTCTAATGAGGATATTCATTAGACTTAGACTTAGTGCTCATGTCAAAATAAACGTTACAAAGTGTGTGTTGGAGAAAAATATGCATGGGTTTTATGAATCTGGCCTCTTAAATGATCCGTTGCCGGTGTCTCACCTTAAACGTTCTGTTTGATTTGATTCCTCCTCTGCCGTCTGAGCATAGTTTCACACAGGCCTCGGTTTGGCTCACATACGAACACTCGGTCATTCAGCTCTGCCAGGCCCCTTTGTTCTCACACCCACGTCTGTGATTATCATGCGCCTGTTTTGATAACTGATCCCAACTGTATGTAAGGTCAAGTTGGGAAGTTAAGTCATTGTACAACATTTACTTGTCTGTTTTCACCTTGCTGAGTTCTGTTTTCACCAACTATGAGTGATTTCTAGTCTCTGACAGTATAGGATCCGCACACACCTGACGACTGAGTGGTCCGGAGCAACTGGATGTTCTGGAGATAGACACACATGTGCCAAACGGGAACTGGGAAATTTGACTTTTTTACTTAAGAATTTTGGTTTGAATGAACAAAATATAGAAAAAGCAGCAAACTCGTGGATGAAAAGGTGGGACAACACTGATTATTGCAAGTGGGTCACTTAACGATTGTCTCTGCTGACTGGTCAGAGCCAGACAGGCACTGAACACAACCAACTACGTCCAACCAGTCATCTTGACAAAATCACAATTACAATCAGCTGTACGGTTTGTTCTGACCTTAAGTAAATGTAAGTGGAGGTTCCATATTTAAATAGAAAGTAAAATTCTGTCTTTTTGTAATTATCTTTCTGCAGCAGCTACAGACGAGCTGTATTTTGTGGATTTTGTGCTCTAAAGACTTTGACTATGTAATTTACCTACTGGACATAATTTGATTATCTCACAATACTGAAGCCTCATTAGTTTCACATAAATGTTTGTCACAGAATGTCACAGACCAGAAATTCTGGATTTTGTCCCCATTGAAAATGTATATTTTAAACACTGTCAGTGTTTATATGGGCATCTGACACACATTGTATGTGTATCTTGCTCTAATCCCTGGTGAGAGGAGGCTCTGTAGCATCTACCCGGGTGTAATCTACCTATCTGTCAGCACTCTGATCTGATCGCTTCCATTACAGCCTGCAGGGGCAGACCACAGGCACACTGCTGAGCTCAGCAAGTCTCTTTCTCGCACACACACACACACAAAACGGTTACTCTGGCAACAAAAAAAAAGTGCAGGCTGTTTGTGTATGATAATGTTCATGTAATTACCTCCTCTTCCTGCTTGGCTGCTCACACACCATGGGTGGTGGAGGCACGGTGACCGAAAAGAAAGAAAGAAAGAGCAAGGACAGTTTCTGGCTCTTTGACTACGTTAGAAGAGAGTTTACAACCTTAATAGCTATTCCAAATCATATTGTGGTATTTATGGAAATACTCCACCCTGCCTCATGTGCTAACACACACCTGCACCATCCAAGGTGTGTGCAGCAGATATGACAAGTGAAACTTGTGAAGGAATTTGTAGTGCATTAAAAATCTGAACCAGATTATTTCACTCACTTTACTGTATCTTGGGATCAGGTCATGAAGCCTTATGTCTCCTAATCCTACAACAGCTGCTTTATGTCCATGTTTATATAAAATGTTACAGATGGTTGATGTGTTGATTTGGGAAGAGGACACAGGTGAGCAGATGAATGCGTGAGTCAGGTGACCAAGGATGGATGGAGAAATGTTTTGTGTGGCCACAGTGGAGAACACACACAAAGAGGGGGACACATGTGTTAATACACACTGTATATTAACAGGCTGCCGTTGTGCTCATGAAGATTTTTCCCTTTTCATGAAACAATTGTGGAACTGAATCGGATGCCTCCTGGCAGCACGGTGATGGAGTGGTTAGTACTGCTGCCTAGAAGGTTCCTTATTTGAATCTACTTGCTGGCTGCAGCCTTTCTGTGTAAAGTTTGTGTGCTCTTCCTCTGCGTTCTCCAGTTTCCTCCCACAGTCTAAAGACATGCATTTTAGGTTAATTGGTGACTGTTAAGTGCCCGTAGGTGTGAATGTGAATTCAGAGCCACAGAGGTGCATGTGACAGCTGGAATAGATTCCAGCCCCCTGTGACCCTGAACAGGAGTGGTTAAGATAAACGATGGACTAATGGTTTATATTAGGGTGGGAATGATTCAACTCAATTCAAATTATAAAATATTTAAATATTCAGGTATTTTGAAACATTTATTTGCTCCATAAAATTTGTGGTACAGTATATGATGCTAAGCTGCTCGTTTGTTAGCACAAAAAACATTTTGTCTACAATTACTGAAAACTAATTGTGTGTCAACGTATGACTGCATTAACATTGATAATCGGAATCATACTATAAATAATAATAAGGAATCACACTTTGTGAAGCACGGATTTGACCAACTTTTTGTTAATACTTATGGAGATGTAACTGCTAAACATATTAGAATCTAATCTAAACAAAATATTCAGAATGTTTTTTGCATAATAGTGAAAATACTTTGTTGTACTTTTAAATATTTTTTAAACCGGAATTTGACTTTCACTTCACTTCACACAAGTATTTTGCTTTATTATGATTTAAATACTCTCCATTAGAGAGTTTTAAGCATTTTAAAACAACTAAACAACTTAACTTGACTTTACATTATTTCATGACATTTGCTTGTAATATTTTTTTTGTTTAATGTTGTTTTCTTCTATTTCTGTTCTAAAGATGACATCACACAAAGTCCATCAGACTGTCTCACGCTGCCTCTGTCTTTTCAAATCTGGACTCTCTGAAGGCCAGTACATGACTGCTAGAGTTTTATGAACTGTTTCCTTTTAAATGATAATTTTACTGCATTACAATAATACCTATCTCCAGCTCTTTCTCTCACATTTTATTGCTGATTGCATTCACAAATGTATTTGATTCATCACTCCAAAATACTTTTTTCTCCTGATCTTTACTTCAATTTTTGTAAGCCTTTGCATAGCTCAGCCTTTTCGTCATGTTCACTTCTGAAAAAATTGTTTCTTGGCTGCTATTTTTCTACAAATCATTCCTGATCCAGCCTCCGTGGACTGTGGAGGGATCAACTTGGCATCCAGATAAGGCAGCCAGATGCTTAGCCAGGTCTTTGCTGGACTTTCTCCTAAACAAGAGAAACTCAGAGACTTCCTATAAGATTTTGACTTTTATTTATCAGTGGTTATTAGATTTGTTAATTTCAAGTGTCTTTAAAAGGCTTTTTTTGCAGTAAAGTGAATAGGATGGAAACGTTGAAGGTAGGAATATGCTAATATTAGAGCACTAATATTCTTTGCAGTTATGTGTGAAACAAACATGAAAGATTAATAAAACATTTTTTTTTAAATTATTTTTCCAAATGTTTTGAATTTAGCACTTCGGGCCTATAATCACTATTCACTGTTACTACTTTACCCTGGATTTAATCCCATTTGCTACTTGGAAATGATGGCTCAGTTGCATAGGGTGGGATGTATGTAGGTTGTTTATATTCTCATACCTCAGGACTAGACCCCAGCGGTCAAAGTGGCTAATTGAAGCCGTGAGCTTGCCTCCATATTTAGCTCTATCTTTCACTATGTGTTGTCTCCCAGAACTATGCTGGATCTTTCCTGCCTGAATCTTGTTCAGTTGCCGTGCTGCTGCTGGGGACCTCACTGTGCTCCATCACTGCTTGCTCCACCCTCACACTGCTGGACGTTCCAGCTTTCACGTTGACTGACAGAAACATACAACTCAAACAGGGCTTGACATTAACACCCGCCAACCCACCAAATGAGGGTGGATTCAGCGGTGGCATGTAACACACTCACTCCCACAGGCCACTTTGGCAGGTGGAATTTTTTATCTTTTCTTTAACTTGTTGTCTTCTTAAAAAGCATCTGAAATGTTAATGAAATGCAGTATGACGCTACAACACTGTACAGAATTTGCTCATTGGTCCATCATGAAGCCTTGTGCTTTTGGGCTACTAACCAACCGTAAACATGGATTTTTTTTAAATTCGGTGTCTCTCCCGTCTCTTTGTGTCTCCCTCTGCACTGTCAGTCGGAGGAAATTGAATCTACCCCTCTCCCTAAATCTCACATTTACATTTCACACATACACGCAATAAAACATAAAGTCAAATTGTTTTTTTTTTAAATATGAATTGATTGATTAGACAAAAAAGGTGTTGTTTTTTTTTGTTTCTACTGCAGAGGGTCCATGTTTTCATTAAAAGGAGCTTTATGCACAACCTATTCCGAGCTAAATGTTTGATAATGACCTGTATTGTTTTGATTTTAATATGTACAGGGGTCAATTACACTACATCATAAATTTACTACTGTCTTTTTTACTCTTTCATTTATTTAATAAAATACTTTGAGCTCCATAAACATTTTTCACAAATGTTACTTACTAAGGGAGTTTCTATGAAGCAAGGACTTTTCTAAAATGATCTTGCACAAACTTGTAAAACTAAAATTATCACTTTTAACTTTCGTCTCAACCCCTTGATGAAGCATCTGTCACATCACTGCTCTTTTCTGCAGTATTCTAAACTTCAAGTTGGAGAAGAGAAGCCTTAAGCTCACTCTAGCACTCAAACTTTGAAACTCTTGTTTTTCCCAACTCTCTCCTGTCTCCTCCTCTCCCAATCACTTCCTTCATTCTAACACAATCAGCTGTTTGAGGGTGGTCACCTCTCTGCTCTGCACCTTTCTCCACCTGTCTGTTTTTTCTAAAAGTAAGCAATGTGTATCAATGCCGTCTCCTTCAGCGTTGCAGTGTTGCAAATCTTATAGTTTTGTCTTAACCGTCAAAATTTTTCGGCCCCGTCTCAAAGACCATAACAAAAGCAAAATGCAGCTCCTTTTGTTTGACTTTATTAAATATCTGTAGCCAACACAAAGCCGTGCGTTCATTATGTGGTGTGTCTCCAAATTTAGGGAGGATCAGTTGGTAGAGTAAGCTACAACGCAACAGTAAATTAATTATTCAACCCTCCCCGGTGGTCTTAACCTGTCTTTTCTGCACAGCAAAGTGTGAGCTGTCACACGAGCTCCAAGTTGTGAAATCAGACTGAGCTCAGCAGTTTAGCTCCTGCATTTACAGCAAATTTCCACATAATGTTTCCTCTAAAGAATCCAGTTTCTATCTACTCTGTCTAGTTGGTTTGTTTAATTTCATGCATTCAACACTATTTGTAGTGAGGACAGCTGAAAAACTAAAGAATCTTTTAAAATGCTCCTAATTTACCAATATTCCACAGGAGGCAGGGGGCTCTGGAGATTTGTTTTATATGTTAGGTAAAGGACATTACCTGGCCAAAGTGACTCCAGAATAATTGCCACCCAGAATAATTATGATTAGACGACATTGTCCAGAGATTTTTAGTCCCACATGCAATAACTTCAGTTTCATCAAAATGTAGAAGGAGAAATCTGATGCTGGTGCTGTTTCCAATATTTGTTCATAAATTTGCAAATAGGTTTTTTTTTATTATTTAATAATATAACAAATTAATTAAGCAGAACTTTGCGTTTGTAATTTTGCTGGACACAGGGACATAGGTAAGTCTGATGTGGTGAAAGCATATTTCATTTAAAATAAAACCCACCCGCTAATATTATAAGAGGCTTTTGGCCCCTGGATACCCCCCTGTGTTATACCTGAAATGGAGTACAAGGGTAGCTTTAACATTTTCCTGGTAATATCTTTGCTGCATGAAGGAGACTTTAAGAGGGTGGCGGTTAGCCAGGGTGGTCTGTTTTACTTTGGACCCCTCATTCATTTTAAATAGGGTGGCCGAAACTCTACAACCACCTCTTCATGTAATGCATTCCAGTAAGACTCCACCAGAATTATCACCTTTCTGACACTTTCAACAGAACTGAGAAACTGTAACTTTGTATAAAATATAAAAGTAGAATTCTTGGCACAGCTGCAGTATTGGATTGCATTACAATTTACAGGTGTACCTAATAAAGTGGCTAGTAGTATATTGTGACACACCTACTGTTAGATATATACAATTTTTTAAATATAATATATAATTTGTTTTATACACTATTGGCTACTGGGATTTGAGTAATATGACACTAGGTCAGCAAATAAAAGCAGTGAAGTTTTAGGTTGATTATTAACTCTTGCAACAGTTGATTCATTTGAAGTTTTGTTGTGGAAAATTGATGAGTGCAGTGTAGCAGTTACATTTCTGTGAATTGGATTTGGTGCAGCAAGTTAGTCGCATGTAAACATTTTGACAGAGAGGAAACTTAAATGAGTGGTTGTACAGGGAGGCTGAAAGAATTACATTTGTGTCATATGAAAGACTTGTGTGTGTGTGTGTGTGTGTGTGTGTGTGTGTGTGTGTGTGAGATGTAATGTAATGCCATTATCGCCACCTGCCTGTCTCTCGATTTGTACCGTTCTCTCTTCAATCAGCACATAGCCTCTGTACATCTCTGAACGCTCCTTTCTTTACTGTTCTTTCTCTCCTTCTCTTTGTCTTGATGAATATCGCTGCCTTCAGCACTTGCTTGTCATTGATTGAGCAGGTTTAGCTGACAACATCATTCCATCTCCATCTTTCTCCCACAATCCCCAAACCTGTCTCCTGCCATCATGTGGAATATGTAGTACCTCCTCTTTTAATTCTGCAGGGGTTTTTTTCTGTGTGAGTGAGTGAAAACATAAAAATAATCGGATCATAGCAGGGGCAGCATGATGGTGGAGTGGTTAGCGCTTCCTCCTCCAAGCTAGAAGGTCCTTGGATTGAATCTCCATGCCGGCTCCTGTGTGGAGTTTTCCTTGGGTTTACTCCACTTTTCTCCTACAGTCCAAAGACATGCATGTTAGGTTATTGGCAACTCTAAATTGCCAAGAGGGAAAGACATAAACAGTGGTATTAGAAAAGCAATTGTTGCTGCACATCAATCTCGAAAGAGTTCTCTAACCATTTACAAATTGTAGAGTTCAATGTTCTACAATGAGAAACATTATTCACAAGTGGAAATCATTCGAGACAGCTGCCAAGCTGCCCAGCAGTGGACATCCCAGCGTATTCACCCCAAGGTCAGAATGTGCAATGCCTGAGAAATAAAGAAAGCCCAAGAGCTTCATCTCAGACCCTGCAGGCCTCATTGAGCATGGTGAATGTTAAAGTCCATGACAGCACAATTAGAAGAAGATTGAACGACTATGGTTTGTTTAGAAGGGATGTCAGGAGAAAGACTTTACTGTCTAAAAACAGCATGGAACATGATTTAGGTTCACAAAACTGCATCTGAACAAAACACACAGACTTCTGGAGAAATGTCTTACGGACAGAGGAGACCAGAGTGGAGTCATTTGGCCTTAATGCCCAAAGGGATGTTTGGTGAAAACCAAACATGGCATTTCAGCAGAAACACCTCATACCCAGTGTCAGGCACCGTGATAGAGCCACAGGACCTGGGACCCTCGCAGTTGTTGAGTGGACCATGAACTCCTCATGCAACAGGACAACGATTCAAAGCAGATCAGTCTGACGAGCAGCATTAGGTGTTTTCTTTATCCAAAACACATGAACACAGATATGTGGAAACATGTTAGTTGGTTTACTCCACCAGAGGTGAACCACCTTTTGCCAGTAGAAATGTTTCATGTGCAGAATTTGTAAAATCAAGTGTCAGTGTGTCTGTACACTGAATTCATATTTGTCCTGATCAGAATCAACATCTATTTTTTTTGACCAAGTATATTTGTGCAAACAGTACAAGGAATTTGATTCCTGTTTCTAGTGGGTCTCTTGTAAATACGAAAAAGTAAATTTATCACAAAACTTCTAAGCAAGGAGTTTTATTCACTGTCTTTCATGCCTCCACCCATTATTTTTCATAAATCTTTGATAAAATATCTTAAACTTTCTTTCTAAAATTTTTGCCATGTTGTTCTATCAGTTTTTTGTACAGAATTCATGTCACACAGCTTAGTTGTCATTGTAAGACGCCTTCACCCAGAACTGTTAGTGTGATAGGATCTAACCTGTGTTCTGCTGTGTGTTTCTCTGCAGCAGGCAGAAGACGTTCCACAGACAGAGAGCTCCCAGCAGCTCCATCTGCAGCCCAACGATTCATCTGAGAAGCAGCAGCCCAAGAGGTTACACGTCTCCAACATACCATTCCGTTTCCGAGACCCTGACCTCCGGCAAATGTTTGGGGTGAGATGACAACTGCACCACACAGCTTTACCTCACTGAGCTACCATACAATGCAGGCAAACGTGCATCGGTAATTCTTAGACATGCGAGGTCCTCTAGAGTAAAGGCCTCGTCGGGATTTTCTAATAAAGCTACAGTCTAACTCAGCCCACTTGTGGCTGTACATAGTAGAACTTCTTCCCTCACAAACAGTCTTTGAGTACCGACACCAGCTGCATAGACCCCGTAACCAAGTACTTCACCGAATTAATGTTTAATAGTGAAGCTATGTGCAATGGCTCAGTTTGTAGAGTAATCCTACATCTACTACAGGGTTTGCGGTCCACAGCCCAACACAACCCAAGTGTCCCTTGGCAACACATTGAACCCCTCGAACCGTACAACCCCAGCTGATGAGGTTGCACAAGCCAGTGAACTCTGAGCATTGGTCCTAAGCCCCACAACACTGGGGAGTGTTGCATCAGGAAAGGCATCCAGCCTAAAAACCTGTGCTGGTCAATATGAACAACCCCGCGTAGACCAGATAAGCCGAAAGCTTTTTTTGTGTGTTGGCAACCTTGTCTAAAGTTGTGTCAATTTCCTCATGAACACACACAACTGAGCTGCAGTGTATGTTTGCAGTGCCTCCCATGCAGCCCACACCCCCGAGTCGTTGATAGCTTTTTTTTGTATGTACTTGGTCTTATTGTGTCCTGAATATCAGCATTTCTCAGCAAAGGATCATGCTAGTTACATACACCCCACCTCATTGTATTGTATGTACTTAGAGATTTGCAGTGAAAACTGTAAGTTCTGATTGTGATTTTGGATCTAAAGGTATCGTGTTCCGTAAATGTGAATCTTTTACTGAAAAAGATGACTGAGCCAAAGTAGTTCTGGACCTTCAAACTATACAGTTCCCGCTTCCTGGCCCTCTGGTGGCCATTCCTGTGGCATAAGTAAAGAACTGGGGATTTAGTTATCTGACAATAAAGCCGTGGGGAACATAGATACAAATATTTGTTGGTCAAATCTAGAGAATAATGCCAAACATACATGACTGAATAATTCAGATAGAATATGTACCATCAAGAGAAAGATTAAAAATACAACTTGATGAGTCAGAATCGCAAGATTTAAGCTCAAGATCCTCGACTTTAGAGCACTGACTCAGTGCTTGTAATTAGTTAGCTACAATTTATGGCCAAGGCGAACGGGGACGCCACAGGCTGAACACAGCTGTAAACTCCCTGGAGTTAATGAACTTTTTAGGTGTTCAAAGGGCATTTTTTCAGGCAGTGGTTAAGGCACAATAACTCTAAATTTGATATTTGGCTGCTTGGCTAACATTAAAAACCAGTCTGGGGTCAATAAAACATGAGCAAGATTGTTAAAAATAAGTTCTTGTTCCCTGTGCAGTAAAGTATACTTTCAATTTAAATTAGATTCCCAAATAAGGGAGGTTGTTAAGTCAAATTTCTTTCAACGTAGCCAGCTGGCAAAAGTAAAACCCTTACAGCACTTTGAAACACTGAATAACGCCTTTATCACATCTCGGCTGGGCCACTGTAACGCAGGTGACTTTGGTGTTTGCCAGTCTTTCCTTGCACGTCTGCAATTGATTCAGAATGCTGCTGCTTGTCTTCTGGTTGGAGCATGCAAGAGGGAGCACTGAACTATTCTGGCATCTCTCCACTCACTGCCTGTGCATCTTAGAGTTGATTTTAAGATCCTACAATATGTTTTTAAATCTGTAAATGGTTTCACCCGACCTTTACTTGCTGAGCTCATTTTTCCCTATGCTCCATCCTGGTGCCGCAGGTCAACTGATCAGCTCAGCCTGGAGGTACCAAAGTCCAAGCGAAAGCTCAGAGGGTATAGAGCCTTTTGCTGCACCTAAACTATGCAGTGCCTTAGTTCTGCACATTAGGCAGCCTCTTCATTGTCCATTTTTAAGACTGATTTGAAAACCAGTTTTTATTCAAATGGCAAAAATGTGTTTTTGCCATTTTGTGCTCCAACCTCACTGCTTTTAAACAGCAGGCCATCAGCATTTGGTGAGGTGTCCAGTACCATACGCATGTTAACCATGCGTTCAAAGCAAGAGTGACACACTGCCACTGAAAACAGAATTACAATTGGACCAGCCGGAACCCCTTTTTGGCATAAAACAATCCTCTAATATATGTCAAGGTCAGAGCTAATATTGTTACTTGGATTGGTTGGGTTAGTATTGGATCAGAAAAGCTTTTGATAGAAAATTAAAAGTAAAAAAAAAAACTGTGGCACATGAGACAGAGCAGCAATCCACCAATCCCACACGTGTTGGTTTGATCCCCGGTGCCTCGGGTCAGAGGTCGAAGTGTCTTTGAGCAAGACACTGAACCCCGACTTAGTTGTTCCCGGTGATTGTTGGCCAGCTGCATAGCAGCTCCCCCATCGGTGAATGAATGTGTGTGTGTGTGTGAGTGTGAGTGTGAATGGGTGAATAAGAAGCAGTGGAAAGCGCCAATAGGTAGAAAAGATTACATACTGTATGTGCAGACCATTTCCCATTTATGTAAAGTCAGTAACACCATGGAGTATTACTTTGTGTCAAGTGCTACTCAATAAACCATAGTATCAACAGTATATTAATACAGTATATTAAGCATCTGACAAGTAAACTTTAACACTTTGAGACAAAATCTGATCCTCATAAGGTAGAGTGGTTTACTGATCGCAGACTTTTATACTATTACTACTATAATTAGCTACACGCAGGATCCTCAGCTTACAATGGTGAACATTACCACACTAACTGCATTGACAGCTTCAAAAGCTACAGTGGAGCTGAAATGCAATGCAGCAAAAATTAGACCTGGGGAATAATGTGACATATGAGGCACTTCCATTTAAAAAAAGCCTTTCTGCTTGGGTCTCTTTTTTAAAAAATAAACTCACAATGTTAATTTTTACACACTATTACACAGTTTGTTTAGTGTCACGGCTCTGAACACATCACATCCCACAACGTAGCTCATCACATAGGAGTGATTGTGATCAGTTTATTTCCTCGGGCAATCAGGAAATATCAGAGGTGGGATGAGCAGCAGCAGCAGCTTTAACAGCTTTAGAAGCAATGAGTAGTGTTGGTCACAAAGCTGAGGTGCATCAATAGCAGAACAACACTGAGCCGTAGAGTATGATGCTTTTGTAGAGCACGTCAAGCCGACTCCCTGATCACCTTACAAGCTCTGAAAAGCTGTAAATAATTTACACCTTCACCTCTGTATACCCCTTAACCCAAATCAGGCAGGACTTTTTCGTTTGAAAGGTGTAGTTATAATAAATACAGTAGTTATGCTCCATTTCTCTATACTTGTGCAAATGTAGATAAGTCCAAAAATATAAAGTAAGAAATATATAACACTGTTATTAAATGTAGGTAGAGATAATACACATAAGATACAGGTATGTAATGTACATATTTATTAACAGTACTTCTTTCAGTGTCATGAAATCCATGTCAAACAACCACAAATTTGAAAAGGCTTTTCCGTCAGAAAGGGAAACAGCTAAAATGTCCTGTATTTATGTGAGAGGCCAATCTTTACTAGTACATTTCACTTGTTTTCTCTGACGTTGTGCATGTAGCCAAGTGTCAGCTTTAAATTCATCACAGTGCATTTGCGTGACTGTGGAGAACTGTGTGGGAGCCTTCTTAAATCACTGTGCCCATATTGGAAGATTTCCCCCGATGACTGACATAAACTTGCTTCAGTGCTCTTATACGTTGCTCCACTTTGGAGAATTTAAGCTTGCATTTCATCGACAAATGAACTGTGATTGTCACGTGAAGGTAGCACTCTGACGTCCACCTGTTACAAGTGAAGAAAGCTCTTACCGCTGACTCAAGCGAATTTTGCTGTTTCCTGTCTCCCCTGTGTATAAACGCAGTTTCTGTGAAATATTTCTGACTCTGTGTTTTGTACAATAGTTCTGGTGCTTGAATAGTACAAAAAATCTGTAAAGGGACGAGGTTGCAGTGCAGATATGTTCTTTGTCTTCTTAATCAAATTAGGATGATGGTGAGCAAGTTAATGCATATTAGCTGTGTTGCTGTTATGTTTCGTGTTTCTTTGACACATCTCATTTTTAGTGATTTTCTTAGTCTGACCTGTGTAAAATCCCAGGTGGGTCCCACCTTCAGCAAACCTCTTAAAAGAACTTATCTTAAAAGAAACTTCTGCATCTGCAAAATACTAAAGAGCTAAGTTTCATTTAAAATGTTGTCTGCTTAATAAAGGTTTGATACTGGCAGCATGTTTGTAACACTTACCAAACAGAAATATTGTGAGATATGGCCATGTTAACATATTTTTAGTAGAAATATGCTGTTATTATTATTGCTGCCTCCCATGAAGTCAGATTCACAGGATGTTGTCTACGGCTGGTAACATCATAGACTCTCTTCATATTTTGTGTGTGTAATATTAGCTGCTGCCTTCATATAAATTGGTTTAGACTGACCTATACACTGTGGCGATCCTCGAGTCTGTTGGGGCTCTAGGCAAAAATGTATGCGTCATAAAACCGCCATGCTTAAGATATGGAAAATACAATAAAATACACATCCCACCACTCTGAACATAGCACAATAAGTTACAGTAATATACCATAGTGATTTATAGCACACTGTCCAAATTTCTTTGCATCGGAAATTCATAACTTAGCATTCACAGCTTGACAGTTGCCTTCAATAAAACGACAGCACTAATAGTTCAGTAGCAAAGCACTTTTATTTATATGATCAAACACCTTCAATAAAGTGTTAACAGAGAGTGTAAAAAAAAAAAAAAGTGTCTTAAAATACTATATGAAACAGATGCCAGACTTTAAACTAAGGGTTAATCATTCTGGTTTTGTAGAATTAAAATACAAGCCTTAATAAAAACACTACATTGTATTTTTAACGAATTAACAGTAGAAAAGTTTCTTCAAATTCTCAAAACATAACCCGCAGGTTCGAACCCTCCAGGTCCTGCGGGGTAGCACCTGGTGGGGGTGGGAGGGTTGCCAAATCAACTTGCGGAACACATTTCGCTGTGGCAGCCCCTGAAGTGACAAGCTGAAAGCTGTTGATCTATAGATCCCCGTGTTTTTGAACAGCTGCACGTAGATGATGGTGCTGAACAGTACTGGTGTAACCAGCCCGGCCTGACACTCCCTTGTTGAAATTCAGCACTGCGTTGTGATTGTTGTGGAGCAGGAAAGAACGGAATAAACAGAACAGTGTTTTAAATATATTACTGTCAGTACAGGTGTCAGGGTTCCACATGAACACCTCCCCTCATCAAGGTCTCTAGCTGAAAGCTCCATTACTGTACTGTACTGTCATCCTACTGTCAAGTTCATTAAATGTAAAAAATAAAATAAAACTGTATTTGGATCATGTACTGCAAGTATAGTTCCATGTTGTATTCTGACCTTATCAATGCATCCAAAAGATTAAAAAAGGGAAGTGGGGATTTGGGCGGCTTCAATGTTGTAGTTTTAATGCGGTGGGCAGAGGTCAGCTTGGTCACGCTGACCAGTTGGTAGCTAACTGTGATGCACTCTGTCCTGATGCTTGTTGATCATGGGCAGCATAACAATTCAGACCCTTGTCCACTAGAACATTACAGTAGTGTGGAATGCTTTAACAGAACAGTCACTTACTGCCCCATCAGCAGCTGGATGTTCTGCATCAGAACCACAGTATTCCCTGCATAGACCCTGCAAGAATTTGTAAAGATAATGACAAAGAGACACAGATGTTGCCTTTTTCTTTTTGTCTTTCCTTCCAGATTTCCCACAGCCTTTTTAACAGGGCAGTCTCACAGGTATCTCGATCACTCCTGCATCACACTTTTTCCTTTCCCACCGGCCTGACTGGGAGGTGGGCGGTGACCATAATGGTGAGGGAGGTGGGGGAGATGTAACATTTGAAGAAAAAGCAGATGGCTGGGTGGAAGACTGGGATAGGTGTGTGGTGCAGGAGCATGTGCCTCACTGTCAGCAAATATCCGTCTTCATTCTTATCCTGACATTTCAGCAAGTCACTGAAACCTGTCAGAATGTTTTAGTGCTTACACAATTAAAGGTTCAACATCTTATACTGCTCTTTGCTGTATATGGAGAAAAATGCTGCAAAAAGCCACAGCACAATGAAAATGGCTCCGGGAGCAACTAAAAATACATTTACAAATCTAAATGTCTGTCACTTTTTAGTGTCCCCGGGAAACACGGCTATGACAGTTGTCTACAACGGTTCAGACATTTAGATTTAGAAATACATTTTAAGTTCAATTCAATTCAATTAAATACAACTTTATTTATATAGCACCAATTTACAACAAAGTCATCTCAGGGCACTTTACAGAATAAAGTCAAGATTATAAAGATGTATAGAGAGAACCCAACAATTCCCCCTGGAACAAGCCATAGGCAACAGTGGAGAGGAAAAACTCCTTTTAACGGAAGAAACCTCCAGCAGAACCAGGCTCAGGGTGGACGGCCATCTGCCTCGAACGGTTGGGGTGAGTGGAAAGTGAAGAGAGTTGCTCCTGGAGGTTTGGTTGTGTTGTGCCTTTTTGTGCCTTTAATTCTTCAGTGTTGCCCTTTATTTCCTATGCAGTGTCTCTATGCTGAATCAATCGGCACTGATTTAGAATAAACAGCACTCGGGGTAGCAAAGGGTGCAGAAAGGTCTGAGTTCACAAAGCCAGTCCTTACTGCCTGCCATGGCTTTTCTGCAGTTTGTTTGATGCCATAGACCGTTTTCCTTCTGTAGACAAAACTTTACCACTACAGTAATGTCATATTATTTCTAACACCCCTATTAGAAGTTACACTTCACTTTTTACTAATCACTTTGCTAAACAAGGGCACATCAAACCTTCCTTGCATAGCTGGAAGCATCTATGTGTGTGTAGTTTGCTTAGAGTATGAAAGGGCCCTCAACACAAGAAGTTTGCACTCAAGATGCTGTGTTTTAAAGATCATACCAAGAAACAAAAATACTGGATATCTTTAAAAATTCTGTCTAAAATAGTTATTTTTGAAAACCTTTAAGTCATGACTAGTTGTTCAAATGTTGGCCGGTGCTGTGTATAGCATTTATTGACACTAATCCAGCCTTTTTAATATATCATGCGAATGGAGAATTATTCCACTCTGACAACACCACCCATGTTAATAAAAGTTAATAAAGCAGGGACCCTGTTCCAGGAGGAGGGGAGCTAGCTTGCTTGCCTCGTCCAGCCTCAGAGCCCTTGAGGTGTGGTCCATCATGGAAGACACACTTACTGGGATTCCTCATTGAGGTCAAATGAGAGTTTATACTCATTACAGGAGTGGGTGTGTATACTGTAGGGGGAAAGTAATGGTGTGTGTGGGTGGGTGGGAGTGTGTGTCTTGAAAAAGGGAGGAACTCTTAACTTCTCCCAGCAATTTCCATCTCATATTGAGGTCTCCAGGGCATCGAGCACAGCACCAATGAACCAATGACGTCATTGGGTACCAAACGTAGAGAAAGAAAAAGGAAAAAAACAAGCAGAAGGATGAGGAAGCAAAAGATTGAAATGAGAAGAGACTGGCCATCAGGTAGCTCTGCACTACAATCAGCACTGCTCAGAGGTCACCCACCCCTTTTAAGAGAACAGTCACAAAAACTGAACATCTAGATAATTGGGCCTCAGAAGAACTTGGGCCAAAAAACTTTATCCATCAAAACAAGTACAAATTTTTCTGTCAAGGTTTTTATTATAAAAAACAACAACAACAAAACTCATACTAAATAATACACACATAAATTCACACTTATGATAATTCAGGTTTATTTCAATTTGGACCATAGTTTAATAATTTTACCCATCAGTAAAATGATTATAGTAATTATAGTAATGTAGTACTAACTGCTACTCTACTCACTAAAGACCCTTTCACATATGACTTTGTGGTGACACTGACCGATAAGAACACAGAGCACTGTAACCAAACATGTAGAGCTATGGCACCAACACTCCTGCCCATTTGATGTGTCCTCAAAATACTAAATAAAAGCACACCAGCAGTTAGTACTGCTATTACTATTAAGACATTCTAGTCTTCTCTCTATAACTGTCCAATTTGATTATTGTGAACAATATTCCAATTGTAAAATAAAAAACAAATGGTAACAAACTTTGCCTGTCACTTGCTTGCCCAGCAAACATCTAACATAAATTGCAAATTTTACCTCTCTCTCTCTCTATATATATATATATATGTGTGTGTGTGTGTGTGTGTCTTTCAAGTTTTAATACTCAACATAGAAGTGGTATCATGGTACTTACTGATTGTACTGACTTGGTAAAGCAAATGAACTGACAACTGACTTAAAACATTAATTCCATAAATATCTTTTTTTTTCTCCTCCATCTGGTCACTCTAAACTGTGCACAGGTGAGAGAAGAGGTCATCATAAAAAAACGCTCAACATTTGTGCGTCTAAAAGGAATTTATGTTAACCTGTTATTATTACCAGATTAACATTGACATCTTTGATTTAGACTGTTACACCCTTGGGCAATGCACTCTCTTCAAAACCTGACTGCGGTATAGTGTGTGTGTGTGTGTGTGTGTGTGTGTGTGTGTGTGTGCGTGTGCGTGTGTGTGTGATCATTATAAGTGTGTTTTATAATATAAGAATATTAGACACTATAGTTTTAAATCAATAATATTATAAAATTAAAATGCCAACTATTACTCCATTTATTCCTGTAATTACTACTTTTACTTTTACTATTTATCTAAATTTATTTCTAATATCACAAGCTTTTCACGTAGACCCTTATACAGCCTGAATTATTATTAATGGAGTAATTCCTCTGCACAGAGGATCAGCATGTGGTGTCGCTTGTGGTGACTCTCCAGCAATTTATGGGGTTGAGGCCTGTATTCTGACCGTACGACTCTAAAGAATGGATTTTGTGTCTCTGAAGCATTGTGTAGTAGATTTACTTTGATGTTTAGGGTCATTGTCCTGCTGCATCTCCCAGTTTCATCTGAGCTTCAAGCTTGCAGACAGTCAACCTGACATTATGCTGTAGGATGCCTTGATTAACCTGGGAATTCAGTTTCACTGTACTTCACTGCTGGGATGATGCTTTCTACACAGTTCTTTTTACCAAAAGTTTTTGTTTAATCTACCCACAACACATTTTTCCCAGTGTGGTTGTGGAGTTTAAGGGTGGTCTTTGGCAAACTCTGTGTGCTGCAATACGGTTTTTGGACAGTATTGGCTTCCTCTGTCGTGTCCTGCCACGTATGTTCTGTGTATGGTTGACTCATTTACAGAGACATTAACCAACTTCAATGAGTCTTTCAAATCTTTAGCTGTTACTTCAGAATGTTTTTAAATCTCATTAAGCATTTTGCATTGTGTCTTTTGAGTGATCTTGAATGGGCACCTACTTCTATGGAGAGTAGCCACAGAACCAAAACAGAATTTAATGACAAATTTATGTCAAACTGTGGACTGATCAATATCCAGACACTGAGATCACTTTGTAACCCTTTTGAAATAAATACAACTGAAGAACTTTTAATTGTAGGTCTTCTGAGATCCCTTGTTTTAGAGGCAGGGCTCATATCAGCTGATGTTGCTGATCAGTTGTGTTTTTTAAGTAAAGGTATTTCTAAACCACACTGGTTTTCATTCATTGGACTCCATGTTTGCTAACAGTTAACTCCAGTCGGCACTGTAGACTGGTGTTTGCATTACCTTTTCCACCGTCACTTTGTATGTTT
This sequence comes from Channa argus, assembly GCF_033026475.1. Classification (NCBI taxonomy): domain Eukaryota; kingdom Metazoa; phylum Chordata; class Actinopteri; order Anabantiformes; family Channidae; genus Channa; species Channa argus. The sequence goes on along the minus strand of NC_090203.1, from coordinate 27,163,742 downwards.
CATGTGTGACACATCATGACAGCTTAGAGATATTCTTTATAGTTTGTGACTTTGATGAAGTTCAGGTCACATTTCATGACCAATGTATCCAGAACACCAGGAAATAGCTTTTTTAATTTTTCATTGTATTGATTTAGGGATAAAAAAAGGTTAGAATTTTGCTGCTTCATTTTAAAAACTTGACTTCCAAACTGAAGTCACTCCAACAGAACAGTCAGGCAGTTTTGATACATTTTGTTTGCTGGCTTTCTGCTAGCAGAAGATGTAGATGACTGTCAAGGCTCTCACACACACGTGCACACACACACACATACAGAGCACACATTCTTCTCTTCTCTTGCTGTTAATGGTCAGTTTTAAGGATTAATGACTGTCTGCATAGCAGTAGTACTGCATTCCAGATTCTATCTGGCTCAACCTTCACCACATAAGACTCCAGTAGCACTCTCCTCCATTGACTTAAAATGGAACTTGTGAGCAACTGGCCCAAGTTTCCATTACGGTTCTGCTAGACTACCGCCACAATGCAAACAAAGGCAATACTGGGGCATTACAGTAAATGGAATTCTGCGTCATTTCAGCATAAGCTGTAATAGAAAAGCGATACGGGAGCATTAAACAAAGCTATAGAAAAAAGTTCAATCAGAGGTGATGCAGCCACAACCTGGAGGTCTATCTCTGCGAACACAATAACACATAGTAGTACTCTCTCAAATACCTCTGGAAATCTAGTTCAGGACACAGGAATAAAGCCAGATTGTTGGCTACAATTCTAGCAACACAGACACACAAGGCAGACAAAGCTCAGCCTCGGAAAGAAATAATTCTGGGTTCATTACCCAAGCTTATTTGAGTTTAATTCATAATTAGAAAAACACATTTAGAAGGAAATTACTAGGCCGAGGAAGAGGGTTTTAATGGTAGAATGATAATTGGCATTCAAACCAACAGCCCACTGATTCTATTCTCTCATTCTCAAGATGTGGCTGAAATACAATAATCTACTTCTGCACCTCAAATAATTCCCGAGGACCTAAAACTCACACTGCTCATTTATCTACACACCCTTGATTATTTAGATGTCTTCATCCCTCAAACAGTAGGGAAGCGGTCGCGGTTGGACGGCATTTGCGGGGTTTGTTTTCTTTTGTTTCCATGGATTTTTCGTAATTATTTCTGATGCATGGAACCCAGACGTCTGCCAGTGGATCCAGGCTGCGCTCATAGAGGGACCCCATTTAGCCCCACACGGGCTGAAACTTGACAAGATGATATGCAGGACTGGTGTCGTCCCCTGGGCCTCAGCTGTGTTTAATTAATAAGCAGGCACTTAGTGAGCCAGCCACAAGAGGGTCCTTACTGTCACATTCCCAGAGGTAGGGGTCCTAAATGAGTCATTAGATACTCAGTACATATAAAACCGCACTCAGTGTGACTCACACACACACATTTCTCTGTGTGTTTATATGTGTGTGTGTGTGTGTGTGTGTGTGTGTGTGCGTGTGTGTGTGTGTGTGTGTGTGTGGCTGTGTGCACGCTCATACTCACATGCACTGAGTTTGGGTTTTGCACTAATGGGCTTTTAATGACACCTACTCCTGCCTAATCACCTATTCTGGAGGCTTCCAGCATTCCAGGTAGCCCAGCGTTCCCAGCATGGGAATTCTTTTTAATGTGTCCTGTTCCTCGCTCCTCTCTCATTTGCCTCGCAGGTTATTCCATAAGGCTCCACTTTAACCAGCTCTGCTTATGAGAACGTTAGGTGTAATTATAAAGCAAAAATCTGCTAATTTACATCAACATGTCAGTGCACCATTGGAGCCATTGTGCACTGAGTGGATAGTTAGAAAACCTGAGCTTTGCCATTGTTGTGTCCCCCTGTGATGCCAGTATGTTTGTTTTAATTAAGACAATTAATTGAGAGAATAGATAGGCAGTGATAGAAGTTACGGCTCAGTTTAACACCGAGTCACAGCACTGCTAGTTTTATCCACTAAATAAGCAGTTATCAAAAGTTTCTGATCATTTCCTGCTTTTCTTTTTTTGGGTACTTGTGACAACACAGCATTGCATTTTGATTCTTGTTTCACCTTTTCTGTTTTATGTAGATCCACAGGCCCAGCCAGGGACACGGGCTCCCACTTAGTACACGCTATCAGTTTCTTAGTTGTAATAATATTTAGTTGTATTGCCCCTGAAAAAATGAATAAGTAAAAATACAAATAAATGAGGAAATATGTAATAATATCCACATGCTTTACTTTATGTCATGCAGTGACCACCCGTTGGCCGACTTTGGCACTGTGTCATACACCTTCAGGACTTGTCGGATCAGCGTCAGAGCTAAGTTTGTGGCTTTTCAGACGCTTTAGCACATTAAAATATCGCCGGCTATATCTGTAAGAATGACCAATGATTGATTAGTTGCTCATCTTAGCAAATCAGTATGTGAGAAGAGACCCCATTCTTAACAAAGTATAGTTTGTCACTTCTTATCAGATATATTCTCAATTAGAATAAAACCATCTGTGGTGAGACAAAGTGGTATGAAAATGGTAAGTTAACACTGTTTTTTTTACACGCTTGATGGCTGGTGTTTTTACCACTTGTCATTTCAGACAAGGTTGATGTGAGGCAACGCACCACTTTGTCTTTGTGGCCTTTAGATATTGACCTTACCTTGTCATGGCCTCATGGAAATTTCAACACATGGATGGAAGCTGGGGACCAAACCACAGACCTCCTGAGCTACATTCACCCCAGTTGTTAGGTTCTAAATGTTTTAGCGTAACATGTACGAATGTTGCGGCTTTTGCTGTACAGTACCTTGGTGTGACTGGGGAAACGTTTTGAACAGGCTCTGAGATTCATTCAAAGCAGATGGGGTCTTGGAGTTGTGACACTTCCTCTCAGCAGTTCTGAATGTGGTACATTAAAACATGCACATACGTACACAAATGCATGAGTATTAAGTGCTAGTCAGAAATTCTCAACTAGTATCAAAAACTTAAGCATTGTAGAACCATAAGTAGATAATGAGTCAACTGTACTGAAGTAAGAGACAGAATGGTGATGCTTACAGAAACAATAACTAACATCAGTAATGCTTCCAACCTTAACCTGTTACCTCGGGTCGCTAAGTGATACAGAATGTGGTCTTGGCATTAGATATTTAACATGACTATGTGACCACTAAACTAAAGTAAAAACACATAAAAGCCTAAGTTGAACCAAAGTAAATTCCTGACATGGGAAGAAAATGTGATACAACTACAGTGGTGTAACTGTTAATGTGTCGGTAAATTATCACAATTGTATTTTGGGCATTTTTCGATATTCACCTGTACGTCGTGAATTTCCTTTGCAGTCTTTTTCTGCAGTGCTTTTTCTGTGTAAAAGCAGCTTTGAGTGCACCACACTGCTTCTTTGAGCTCACTGGAACTGATTTACATTTCTCCCTGGAAAACAGCTTTAATTTGGACTAATGGAGACAACTGCCATCGGAGACCAAACACTGGAACAGAGAAAAATGAAGCAAAACAGAGAATGTAGAAAAGCAATAACGGCTGGTGAAAAGATGAAACACTACAACTAAACAGAAGGCAGAGTATGAGCAGCACATTAGCAGCAGCTGCTCTGCATAGGAGATGTGTAGGCTCCAGAAAATCCCCCAATCCAGGTGTGGAAAGCTTGTTGCATCATACCCAAAAAGACTCATTGTGGGGTGGTGAGTGTAGATTAATGGGCAAAAAAATCCCTAAAAAAAATATATGTTATATAAATATATTATAGAATGTATTTATATAACATACTGCTATGTTATTATATTATACTATATTATATTATATTATATTATATTATATTATATTATATTATATTATATTATATTATATTATATTATATTATATTATATTATATTATATTATATTATATATTGTAGCTTTTTTTCATTCTTGCCTTATTCTTTACTTGGATGCCCATTAGCCAGTACAATAGGTAGTTACAACTCTTGCTTTGATTCCCCAGATATAGGATCTTGGAAGGAAATAGGATTTCAGCAGCTTAACACTTCGCGCCTCCTTTGTTGTGTTCTTCGCCTCATAATGCTCTAAATGTTTTTAGTAAGTGACAGGTCTTGACTGCAGGCAGGAAGGTTTGCCCAGACTCATTTATACTATGGAACTATGCTGTTGTAAACTGACTCGTCACACCACAGGACAGTTTTCCACTTTGCCTCAGTCCACTTTAAATAAACGTATGCTCAGAGAACGCAGCATTGTTTCTGGGCTTTGTTCATTGTGGCTTCTTTGCATGGTGGAGATTTACCTCGGATTTGTGGATGCAGCGACAAACTGTGTTCGCTGATGATGTTGCCAGTGCACTGATTTCTACTAGAGTCCTGTCTGTGTTAATGCTGTGTTGCCTGAGGGCCCAAAGATCACAACCATTCAGTATTTGTTTTTAGTCCTGTCCCTTGTGTGCAGAGATTTTCTGGATTGTGTAAATGCTTAGATAATAAATTTGGACAGTAGATGACGAAGTCCCCAAATGTTTTGTAATGTTATGTTGAGGAATATTATTCTCCCTTTTTTCACAAATTACTGTGAAACCTCAAGTTAAACTCCTTACTTCTGAAAAATAGCTTCTCTGATATGCTTATTTACTGTAATGCCCACTCAAGATACCGATGATACCAATCATTGCCTCTTAGGTGCAGGGTGGGCTGAGTGCAGTGTTGTAGTCAGCAATAATGCCTGAATGCACCAAAGAGAATTTTCTTTTTTCCCCAAAATGATTTAATTACCTGAAGCTTATCCTCTGAGTGCAAAATTAGCAAAATCCATGAACTTGCATGTGTGTGATGCCACACGACCTACGATGATGTACAGTAAAACAATGCAATGACTAAAGCCAGCCAGACAAGAGCTCATGCAGCTGAGACAAAAAAAGACCAGACCAAGTCCAACATTATGCACATTCCCCACCAACGACACAGGGGTTTGAATTACTTAAAGTTATAGCAGACCACCTTCAGTTTTCTGGTTTTAATGTTTTGGCCAATCTATTTAAATGAATGAGGTAGCCGAAACCTTATAACTACTATTTTCTATTAATGCACTTCAGTATTCCGCTGTCCACTTTGACCTCAATAATGAACACATAGTAGAATTATCACCTTTCTGACAGTCTCAACCAAAAAACTGAGATATAATAACCTTCTAAAAGCAGCATTGATGACAGAGCAACTCATGATAATAACAACAACAACAACAACAATAATAATAATAATAATAATAATAATAATAATTCATTTTATTTATAAAGCACTTTACATTTACTAACAAATCTCAAAGTGCTACACAAGCGGATTAAGACCAAGAATAGAACATAATAAACATGTAAAGCATAGAAACATATAAAACATAGAATAACACAGCATTAAAGTAAAAAGTAATGATCACTTTAAAATGTTTTTCTGAACAAAAAAGTCTGTAACTGTTTTTTGAAACAGTCCACAGTCTGTGCTGCCCTCAGGTTCTCAGGCAGAGCATTCCAGAGCCGTGGAGCAGCTGCTGAGAAGGCTCGGTCCCCCATTGTGTGGAGTTTGGATCTGGGGGGGTAGAGGCGATAGGTGTTGCTGGAACGGAGGTGTCTTGTTGTAGATTGCAATGTGAGGAGTTCCTTAAGATACTGTGGGGCATTTCCATGGATGCACTGGTGGGTAAGTAGACAGACTTTGTAATCAATGCGAAGTTGGATGGGAAGCCAGTGAAGTGTCTGGAGGACAGGAGTGATGTGTTGGTGTTTCCGCACTCTCATAAGGATCCTGGCGGCGCTGTTTTGAACATATTGGAGCTTTTGAAGACTCCTGCCGGAGATTCCAATGAGAAGTGCATTGCAGTAGTCCAGCCTGGAGGAGACATAGGTGTGGACCAGCCTTTCAGCGTCACAGGGGGACAGGGAGGGGCAGAGTTTGGCTTTGTTTCTCAGATGAAAAAATGCAATTTTGCAGAGGTGTTGGACATGTGTTTCGGATGACAGGTGGGGGTCGAACTTGACCCCCAGGTTGCTAACAGAGTTGGAGAGGGTAATGGTGTGACCAGAAAAAGAGATACAATATATGGGTGAGGAATGAAGCTCATGGGTGGTGCCAACTAGAAGGGCTTCTGTTTTGATGCTGTTTAGCTGAAGGAAGTTCTCTGTTATCCATGCCTTAATGTCCTCCAGGCAACAGGGAGAGTTGACGGAAACGGCGATAGGGTCGGGCTCAGTCTCACGTAGAGCTGAGTATCATCAGCATAGCAGTGGAAGGAGACTGACGTGGCCCAGTGGGAGCATGTAGATGTTGAAAAGGGTCGACCCAAGAACCGACCCCTGTGGCACCCCACATGTGACTGAGTGTAACTGAGATTTGCATCCCCCAGGGCCAAACACTCAGCTCTTTTTGTGAGATAGGAACCAAACCATCCCAAAGCAGTGCCAGAAAAACCAACGGTACGCTGCAGACGATAGAGGACAATTTTGTGGTCTACTGTATCAAAAGCGGCAGTGAGGTCCAGAAGAATGAGAAGAGATGGGAAGCCCTGGTCAGCAGCCATTAGGAGGTCGTTAGTTACAGTATTATGCCTGATCTGTGTGTATACTACATCTCTTTTGTCATCTGCTCAAATATGTTTTCCTATCATTGTTATGCTGATGACACACAGCTCTTTCTGTCCATTCATGGGATGACTCCACTGTCTCAACACATTTTCCTGCCTGACTCTATGACATCTCTGCTTGGATGAGAGAGGGACATCTCAATCTGTCCAGGACAGAATTCCAGGTCTTTCCAGCCAAACCTTTACATACAACAAAGCATCAGAATGAACTTAGAATTAGCCAGAAATCTGAGGGTCAACATTGAGAACAAAATAAGCTTCCGTCTTTCAGGCATGAAGATATGCCCTCTTCAACATCAGAAAGGAAACATTCTATCTTTCTAAATCCTGTATGCTCTCCAACCAGCAGCATTATATCTTATCAGTGCCCTAGAGGGAAACCAGCAGGTCCAACAAACCTCTCATTCAGTGTATTTTAACACTGGGTTGTCAGATTTTTTTTTGACATGCAAACAGGCAGAGACGCCTTTATTACTTTGTGATTTATTAAACACTAATATTACCACTAATGCTGATTTAATCAAACTCTCCTTGTTTTTTTCAGCACTTGAGATAGATGTGCATCCAACGACCTCATTGTTGTGCTTGTCTTGTTTGTTATCCCTGCACTTTATCCAGGGGTGGGCAATACTACAAATTATGGTTTTATTCAATACTTAGTAATACCAGCTAACAATCACTGATATCCATACTGGTACTAATATTTTTTTGTTTTGCAAAATGCAACTAATGTGCTGTCATGCAAGGAGGGATGCTTCATGAATCGTGAAATTTATTTATTATTAGGTCAATTAAGTTAAATCACAACCCTTATTAGTCACCGTTCAATAGTTGCTAAACATGAAGAATTTTGCCATTGTTATTCCTCGTAAATTATTATTTAGATCAATCTGGAACTGAAAACTAAAACCCCACTTATCTCATCTGCCCTATAGGAGAATAACAAAAACTGATATGTTTTTTTAATATTGTAAATTATGTAATTAACAGTTATTGATTATTTCATTAATAAATGTTTATCAGCTATTTAATTTGTTTTAACTTAATTATTTTACATGTGACAGACTTGACAAACATTTTGTCTCTAGTCTACATGCTTTTGTCTCCCCTGACTCTTGGGCTGGTCTTGGTTTGTCTTTCACTCTACTTATCACAGCATAGTGCATCCTCAGCCCCTCCTCACTCCATTTTACCATTTCTCCCTACATGTCCATTTAGCTCTACCCACTCTTTTACCTGCTCTGCAGAAACTCAACAAGGACTTTATTTAGACCATCAGTTACCCCACACTTACTCAGAACCTAATAAAACTCTAATAAATAACTAAAACTCTACTCAGACTCCAGCTCCTATCAGCTAAGCACCGTTCTCACTATGGGTCAAGAAATTAAAGCTCTCCAAAGGTTTCAAAGTGCAGCTGTTCACATCCTTTGACATCTCATGTTGACATAGCAGGTATACTTTGGTATGTCTATTGGACACTCTAGGAGCACGACCATGTCATATAGTGGATGGACCATTTGCACATCTGCCCAAGAAGACAAGTCCTGAATAGGTTGCATTATAGAATAAAATGAGAGTGCACAGACACTGTGCAATGGAGACCAAGAAGAAAAGGTCACAGTGGGCCAAGATGTTCAAACAGTGGACTTTAGATGACTGAAATAAAGTCTTGTGGACTGATGAGTCAAAGTTTTAGGTTGCTTAGGTTCCAAGCAAAGAACATGTGTCAGAGACAAAGCTCCTGAGAAGATGATAGATGCCTGCCATCAGGGAAACATGGAGGGGGAAGATGTGATGATCTGGGGAGCTCCTGTTGAGGAAGCTCTGCAGAAAGCCTGGGAGGAAATCCCACCTGAACATCTGCAAAAACAGATCGCTAAAATGCCACGGCTTTCTCAAAGAGTTATGGCTGCAAAGGGTGTTCTTTCTGTTTTATGAAGGTAAAGTTAAACATGCAAATTTGAGTTGATCATTATTATGTGCTACAAATACAATACAATATTTTTGTTGCCAGAAGAAAACATTTGGTCGACAGATTAATGAAGTATCTATCTATCAATCTGTCTGTATTGTAGACATACACCAACCAGCCACAATATTAGTTACATATGTTCAAGCCAACGCAATTCAAAACAGTACTTCTGCCCAGAATTCTACTTTTAAATGATTAATTTCTCAGTTATTAAGAAGACACTGCCCAGAAAGGATAATTCTACTGTGTGTTTCTTATTGAGGTCATTGAAGTCATAATGGGTGGTGGAGTCGTATTAGGGTACATCATATTAGGAGGTGGCCACTCTATTTAAAAGTAATGAGTGGGTCTTGGTCCTGGGTGTATCGTGTTCCTTTATCCTGATCTTGCTATCACAGGATTTTTTTCAGTCAGTGATCAGTGACTTCTTCTATTTGCTGTTGGTACATACTTTGCAAGGGTTTGTTCATCAATGAGGGTTTTGGCTCTTGCCCCTCTGGCTTTTGCTCGCTGAGGTTTTCACTAAGCACATCATCACTTTGGGACATTTTCTGATGTATCCGTGAAACTATGTTGTTTCATCCTGGTTCCCACTTGACTGCATGATCCTCAACAGCTGCTTTGTTGCCTTCTGGTACTGTCCCCTCAGTTCTGACTACCTTTGCTATCCTTGTTACCATCCACACCGGACAAAAATATTTGTGAGAGGCCACTAAATCACCTACATAACTATTGAGGTCTAATTCTGTTTTATAGTATTCTCCTACTGCATTGTTCATTAAAGCCCACTATGAGGCTAAAAATAAATGTACTTGTCCCTGCAAGCAGTTGCTGTAGTGGTTACCATGTTAATAACCAAGGGTCAGGCCTTAGCCTATTTAAACCCAGAAGTATGACAGTTACACACAGTTTCCAACACCATCGATGTGCTGAAAGGCATTGCCACCAGCACAAGTCTCAGTCTACATAATTAGCCAATTAAAGTGAAGCATGGACCCAATCAAGACCATTAAGACTTAGATCAGCTAACTTATAGATACCAACTGCATGGTTAGACCGGTGAGAGAGGGCTTTGGCAGGTAATTACTATGATGGTGGCTCTGTGAACAGATAAACAAATGTATGGTTTCTCATTGACGGTCACACCCTACCCCAGTCCCCCAAATCCTTTTCTAAGGTTTTTGCTTCTGCTAAATATGCTCCTACTCTGCTCTTGACTATTTTTTAAGGGGGAAGGAAAAGCAAGATGATGGACATCATTAAGATCAGCGGTGTGTGCTGAGGCGTTGCACTGCTATAGCGACTGCATCCACCATCGTAATGTTCATTAACACTGCATAGCCCTAATCCCCAATACACACATACCTCTTTATTACCACAACAGAGCAAACACAGCATTAAACAGCATTAAGAGTAAATGGATATTTTATTAATCTGAGGAGTGGAGGAGGGGGATGAAGACGAGTTTTTAATTCGGAGCACTGACTGCTTGACCTTTTTAGTAGCATGGGAGAGGGTGAGTGACTGTGACTGGAGTTGGGTTTTTTCTTTTTTTTAATTTGAGTTTACCGAGTAAGATTTCCTTTTTTGTATTAGAGTAGGAGAGCAGTGCAGGCTGCCACATTTTAATTATTTTCTCCCTCTTTCTGCTTTTCTCTTCACCTCCCCTCCCTCATCTTCCATAGCAATTTGGCAAGATTTTAGACGTGGAGATTATTTTTAACGAGCGAGGCTCCAAGGTAAGTGTACTATTACCATACATTCACCAGTGTTCTCTCACACACACATAATTTTCAGCTGACTGTATTTGTCCGATGCCTTGTTTTCTCTTGCAGTCTTGCAATCTCATGGTTCTTCCCAGCTCACTTTCCCTGTGTCCCTAAGTAATTAGGGATCTCTCAGTGACACATTCCTCTAGGCAGCTGTCGCACTTTGCCAAAATACTGTATATTTGACATACAATGAATAACCCCCACTCATCTTAACATTGAAGCTAGTAATAACACAGTTTGCCCAACCTGTGGTGTCATGGAGTGAAAATAAACTGGATAATAATATACTACACTAAGCTAGAATCTGGCACAGCATGAAATATAAGAACACACTGACGAGACGAAACTTGCAACAAATAAAAACACAGCTGCCATTTTCATGCAGGTCAAAAGGTCCACTGCCGGTCAACCCAATGTATACAGCCACCATCCCCTGTCTGTGAGCAGCATGTCTCATGACGACTGTTTGACCTGCTCCAATATTTCTATGTACCTGAAGGATCATGGTTTGCAATGCTGTGGTTTTAATTACCTCTTAACTACCTCGTGTTAGATATTTAACTTATATGATCACAAATGGGCAACTCATTAACAAAGCGGTGTGTCGTATTCACGGATGGCCACAGATCAACTAAGCCACCTGCAAAAATGTATTTAAAAGAGATGCTCCAAACCTAAACCCAGAATACCACCTGCCAAATCCTGTAAACATACAGTAGGCCCAATGCCAATTCCTATTTTAAACCCCTTAACCTCAGTATTAAGTGCGCCCTTGTTTTCCAGTTTCCCCTCAAAACTAAATGTCTCCCAAATAAATGGGACAACCCTTTAAGACCGTATACGTCATCGGAGCCAAATGGGAGCTCTTGTTTCTAAGGAGTTCTCAGTCTAATACCTTTTGTAACACTGTTCACATTGCCAATACACACAGACCAATGTTACTGCCTACAATCACAATACTCATAAAGTTAGGAGGAGCAGATAACAACCTGTTCTCCTACTTATCCCCCTGCACCACTTGTAAAAGAGCAATGCTATACTGAGATTATATGCAAATATGAATTTGAAAATACGGGACTTAGTTAAGTAACTGGCTTATAGACTTCAGGTGAACTGATACTACCAATTTTAGTTTTCTATTTTTAGTCAAAAAATGTACATTCTGTAACACATGAAACGTCATCAAATAAAGATAATTGTGTGGTTAATTTATTTTTATGGGCCAGTTAACAGAAATAGAGAAAACATTTTCTCCCTAACCCTTAAGGCTGATGTCAATCTGGACAACCCCTACACGACACATGAAGACGCAAAACCAAGGGTTAGGACCACAGATCGGGCCAAAAGGTTTAAGTTTTGCATTAAAATTGTTGTTAGTAGTTAACATAGTCAGTTCAGTGTGAAGTATTATTTGAACTAAACTGGACTGCAGGAAGTAGTACAATACATTGCTAAAATAGTAAAGTCAAAAAGGAAATTAAACTAGAAAAAGATTTTAAACACATTTCTGAATGTGAATGTGTTTCTGCAACTGTGTTGGGAAGAGCTATACTTAGCCACACCAGTTGAAAACAGTTTCTTGTCAACTTGTACTGTGGTTGTTGTGCTAGACCACAGCAACTAAACAGTGGTACAAACTAACAGAAATATAATTCTCAAGTGTAATTCTGTCAAAAAACAAATCCCTCAAATTGATTATATTTTCTCATTTTACGAATTGCAACTGTCAAGCGTCTGAAAAACTACGTTTATAGTAAGTTCTATTTCATATAATGCCTTCCCTAACCCCGTACCTAAACCCTTAATCATCACATATAATTAATCCTAATCCGTATACTCATCCTAACTTTATGAAAAAAGTCAGGCCCAAACTCCACTGTGTGTGTGGACAGTTTCATGTCATCTGTTACTTCTGGTAGGTCCAGTTGGTTCTCCAACTGCAAGTGCGTCAAGGTCTGTGGTGTTAGAAGAACCAAAAATACAGGAATACACAAACACATAAACACACTGTGATGAGTGTTAACCGAAGTCTGTGTCTGTCTGTGGTTTTTCCTGTGTTCCTGGCTTCTCGTACTATAATTCCCGTTCTGTTTCTCATGTTTGTCTAACCAGCCTGACGTCTCTTCAGCTTCTGCTTCTAGATCTAGACCTCCTCCTAACTTGCAGCTATGTCATTTGTGCTTTGTGTCTTTTTCTTCTCTCTTTGTTTTCCCCGTTGTTTCATCAATTCATTTCTGGACTTCCTTCTTTTGTTACTTGATTTTCAACCCCACCTCCTGCCCACTGCAGGGCTTTGGGTTTGTAACATTTGAAACGAGTGCAGATGCTGACCGTGCACGGGAGAAACTAAATGGTACAATCGTAGAGGGACGCAAAATAGAGGTGCCTTCCTTTTCCAGTCTCTCCTTACTTCCTGTCCCCATTTTTCTTTTACTCCCCTCCTTCCTCTGACTTTCTCTTTCCTTTCTTTTCCTGCCTGATGTTTACTCCCTCAATTCCCTGTCTTCCTACATCCATTTTCTCTCTCCCACCTGCCTGCTGCACCTTGAACTCTGCATGCTGAACCCTGATCCGTAAGTGTGTGTGACAAAGAGAGAGACAGATGTATTCAGCATTTTGTGGGTGTATTATAGTGTTTCTTTGACACAAACATTAAATTCTTCTTTGGTAATGATGGTATCAGTATCCATCATCAGTATCATTTGTGCTTATGTTGTTGGAATGTGCATGAAATCACAGTGGTTTTTGATTTGAAACTCCTTTGATCAGTGATCTGGCATTAACGCCATTTTAAAACTGCCTTTTAACCATAGCTACTGATTCTGCAATTACATAAATGCAGCTTGTCCACCAACCTTGAGCAACCTGTTCAAAATTGGAAACTTTGTGGACATAGTAATTCTGTGCAGCTCTTTGGAGATGATTGGCTCAGTGATCTCAAGGAAAGTTAGAAAGCCCAATCCAGCCACGTTCCTCTTTGACTTCCTTTGTACAAAACACACTGACAGTAACAACAGAACAACATAAAAGCAAGTACAACCCATCTTACATAGTGGATAATGCTAATGCACAGAGACTTTTTAACAGAGCACTATCATGTTTGTCTTCTTCTACGGCCTCCTTCCTGTGTGCTGCTGTATTCTGGTCCACAGCAAGCAACAAAAAAGTTTTGTTGTAGGCAATGCACATACTATAGGGGAGCTTTTGCATTGGTCACCACATGAAGCTTGTTGGAGCAGTTTGTAATGTCTCCATTCTTTTGCATGCAAAGTAAAATTATTTCTAATAGTAAGTCTTTTTTCCAGTTTCCATTTTAAAGCTGGGTTGAGTTTTCAGCCGAATGAATTGATATGAAAAAACACTCATCAATACCACTGTGAAACCGTGGAACATTGTCAAACCTTGTTTTGTTTTTTTGTACATCTAAGATCAAAATTATTATGTGAAACATTGCATCCCAAACTACAATGTCTGTGTTCATTCTTTTTTAAAGGCTTGTTGGAATTTATTCTCACTTGTTTTTGTGAACAAACTGTCCTGCCAACAAAAACAACAACTCCACAGGCTGCTTGCTCAAGCAGTTCGTTACAACCCATAGTTATGTTTTTTGCAGTCATGTTAGACGGCACCGAGAGTTTCACGAAATCGGTAACTATAAAGCAAACCTTTACTAAAACCCACAATCCTAATAATAAGGCTTCCAATTATATGTCAGTCTAAGAATGGCTTTACCACACTGTCGAATCTATTTAGTGGAACATTCAGGACTGAAAAGAAAAACCTTTTTCTACAGCAGTAACATCTCATCTGTGGTATTTTCCTGCCACAGCTTGAGTGCTGATTCAGGAAACTCTTCCATGGGTCACATCAGGAGGCAGGGTCTGACAACCTGTATGGTTGTTTGGGTTGGAGGACTTGTACTTAAACGTTGATTGTATTTCAGCATCAGATATTTTACTCACTGCATGTAGCCTTATTTGCTAAAAATGATAAAATACCAGCATGATACAGAAAGTGCTTATCATGTGGATGGGTGTGGTTTGTGTATCTGTTCTGACACTAACCTTTGTCTGCTGACAGGTCAACAATGCTACAGCCAGAGTAATGACCAACAAAAAGGTGGCAAACCCTTACACGAACGGTAAGACACACGGTCCACACAGCTTTTCCTCCAAATGTTCCCAGCTCTTCTGCAGATATTCTACTTGGTGCTTCCTTTCCATGTGTTCTGGTCTCATGTCTTCTCTTAGTCACTAGTTTCTCCTGTTGACTTCATTCTCGATTTCCTGTCCATCATTTCACTGCAGACTGTCTGTATTAAAAAGCAACACATCTTATGGTTGTATTTATGAGAACAGTTATATCATTTTGATCCAGTGCTACTCATGGAAACCCAAAGCTACAAACAGAAGCTAGGCAGCAGATTCAGCCTTCACACGAGAAGAGTTGTTCACGTTTGATTAATGAAACCAATATTTGTCAATGTGCCATCCAATTTGTTTTAAAATATCACAAATAGCAAAGTAAAATATTTTCTGCCTCATCAGTAAGAGGTAGGAAGAGGGGGCAAAAGAAAAGGGCACAAGAAAAAAGAGAATAAATGGGTAAATTAATAGATTCAATAAAAAGAGCCAAGGATCATTTGTAAAGAGGGAGAAAAAGGCCTTGATGATGCTTTTCTCTCTTACAGATACTCGTGTAAGTGTATGGGATGAGAGTGGCAAAGGGCCACTGACAGAACAATGTAGGCTTTAAAAAGTAAAAGAAGGAAAGAACATAAAAGGATGAATAAAGCAAGCAGGAAATTAAATGGTCAGACATGACATGATACAAACACATGTGCACAGTTGTTTCTAAAATGCTACATAATTATATGAAACGATATTTATAGTTTCAATACAGCTTTTCATCATTATTAACAATAAAATTATTTGTGTATGTCTGTGATCTTTTTTAAATATATATAATCGATTGGACCTTGTTGCTGCTGTCAAGTACAACACTATAATAGCAATTGGAACCTTTTTTATTGAAATATATATTGAAGTATCAAAGCAAAGGAGTCATGCATATTTAGGAAGTAGTAGTGCAGTACTCCCTGCACCTGCACTGACCCCTGCTGGCTCTTCAGCCCCTAAAACCCACTGTTCAAAAAAGAAGTCTACAAATTTACTGAAGATGTATTTGTAAATTAAAATAAATCTCCTAATTATATTTTTAAAAAGCGTGTATTTCCTTACTTACCTAACTTCAGTAGTTTGTGACCTTGCACTGTGGTTACTAAGTGAACAGGTGATATTTTTAAAACACATTTTGCATTTGCTTTAAAGACATCGCCCTAAGAGCTGTAGCATTCCACCAGTAACCGATCATTAATCCATGGCTGTATTTAGAAAAGTACTTGTGTAGTTAGTTGTAGTTGTATTAAACTGATAAAAAAAAAACATAATAAAGAAAAGAGGATGGTTTCTGCAGGAACCTACTGTACACAGTAGGTGGACCCTCAAAACAATCTTCAGATCAGGAAAGAGAGCAGACGCAATATTGTTCTTTACTCAGCTCTGTCTGTCTCCCTAAACAACAGGATCATTCGTGTAAACCACTGTGGTCGTCATACAGCATGTATGTAGCAGCTACTCATGTAGGAGCTCGAACCTTCTAGATCTACCATAGACTTAAGTAACACCCTAAATCAGGGCTGGCGCTGACCTCGTTGATGTCCCACATGAGCTTGTAATTCCATTACTGCTGATGTAGGTATGTATTTATGTGGCAAAACTGATTATCAAATAAAAACACCATAACACCAGTGATTTTACAGAAGGAAAACAATTTTAATTTACCATAGTTTAAGGAAGATGTTCAGGCTGCTGTGCCAGGTGCATAATTGGGTTCTTTCCCACTCGTACACACATTGGAAGTTCATCTCTCTTGCTGTTTTATGATCCCCACTTATATAAGTTAGGGAGGTTACATTCTTGTTTGTCACACAAGGAGACCTTGCCAAAGCTTACGTCATCAGTTCAGTCATATTATTATTAAAAAGCAGAAGAACCAAATGTTTGGTTATTGTTCAGTGGATGTTGGGCAGCTTGGTGATGGAACGCTGCCTTACAGCTAAGAGGAGAAAAGTTTGGATGTCCCTCCCACAGTCCAGAGACATGCACGTTAGGTGGACTGGTGACTGTCTGGGGTGAACCCTGCCTCTCGCCCCTATGACAGCTGGGATAAGTTATAGCCCCCTGCTAGTAGTAAGAAATAATGGATGATGGATTTTTGCCAAAGTAATTGACAGTAAGATTGTAACTAACATTAGTTTATTAAACAGTAATAATTGTACCGTATGTAACATTATTTTGGACTTAACTTATGATAACAACTAATGATGTTACAAATGTCCCAACCAGTCTGCTTGAATTACTAAATACTTGCATGACACCCACCATCCCCACCACCTGCCACGCCAGCCATGAGCTAAATGCTTTTTGCACAGCAAACAGTCTGCATTGAAATCAAGCTTTGTTCGAAATTATATTAATATATCCTTTTTTTGCCGTGTCGATTTGATTATTACGAGGACGTTTAAGTCTGACTTCATAAATGAGTCAGAGAGAGAGGACACACCTATTCAACATGCCTACCTTTATTTTATTATTTTTTTATCTTACCATTTATTTGCTTATTTGAGTCCAATTATGTATTAATTACACCTAGATGCACAAAATAACAAATGGACGCTGCCCATTAGCCATAAATATAAGTACACTGCAAAAGTGTCAATGATATTATGACAGCAGATAAAAAGATAAAAGAAGATAAATGCTACAGATGAAAATGAGACACACAAGGACAGAGCTGAGTGATTTCCATTTGACCTTTAATCATACATTACAGCTATTGATGTTGGTTTGAACCATATATCGCACATCTTGCATTTTTGCATTTCGATGCAACACTGAAGACAGATTAAAATAAGAAGTATAACTCTGATTAAAAAATACAGCACTAAAATGCGCTAAAATTCACCTTGCTGCATGTGTGACTGTCTATTTGTTTTCTGCTGCAGGCTGGAAGTTGAATCCAGTGGTTGGAGCTGTATATGGTCCGGAATTTTATGCAGGTAAGTGACTGAACATAATTTTTAAAAGGAAAAATAATTATTTATAATTATAATTCTTTCCAGTCGATCTTTATACTCATGTTTCTTTTTATCTTGATATTTGTCCTTTTGTTTTCCTTTAAATGTGCTGTGTTGAATACAGAGTGTAGGCATCCAGTTTGTGTACTGGGTCGACCCTGAAACATCATAGATTCAGGTGTTTCTGTAAGAGTATGTCCGGGTGCACCGGTGTCTTTGCTTTGTGTTTAAACTGTGTGTGTGTGTGTGTGTGTGTGTGTCTGTGTGCATGCGTGTGTGCAGTTTGCAGTGGCAGCTTGGTTTCATTTGGTAGAAGTGCTGAGACTGTCTGCTTCCGTTAACTGCTCTCCTTTTTGCTCATTAGTCGGAAATCTGTTCATTTCCAGACAGTTTTACAGCAGCTCTTCTAAATATCCGCCCTGACAGAGAGGCCATCCATCTCTTTTATTTTTCCCCTACTTTTTTCCTGCTTTTCTGCCTCTCTACCTCCATCTCACCATCTATTCCTCCATTTACCAACCAAAAAAACCCCAGTCTTGGATACCTTCCACTAAGCCTGTATCAGCAATCCAGTGGAATGGAAAGTACTTTTATAAAGGTGCAGCTCATTTGCAACCAACTTGCAAATCTCTTTGGAAAGAAACATAATTGCAACTGGATTATGTCTTTATGTTTGTCAACCTTCCTTAACTAATCTTAAAGAATGACTTCGCTGGACTGACTTTGCTTGCTAGCCGAGTATTAGAGGAAGCTCCTCCTCTGTTAAATCTGCTGCGTGGCAGAAAGTGGAGGCCCAGCTGTAGACAGAACAAAGAGTTAGTAAGCTCTGTCGATGCACTAATGGTATATAGTTAGATGACAGCTGACATCATGTTAACTGCTAAATGTTACATCATCTCCAACAGAATCATAAGCAAATGTTACAGTCACCATCACCACTGCCCAAAGCTCCATTACAGCACACACATTATCACCTGCCAGTTTTGTCCTTTGGCCCATTGCTTCCCAGCTGCTATGCTGCCTGTAACTATAGATAAGCTCCCTGGAATGTTATAGTCACTGTCCCCGCTATTAGTCAAGTGATTGTCACTGTAGGAACAACTGTCACAACCCGACAACAATTAGAACTGACTAAACATCATTTGAATGTTTTTATCTCCGGTCCTACACCCACACTGTCCTGCAGAGCTTGGCATCTTACCAGGATGTTGAGCCTCCACACTTGGCTCCAATCAGCACAGTGGACTTATCAGTAACTCAACCTATTCTGGAACCACGTCTCTCTTTGTTTAAACCAGAGGGTTCACATGCAAATCCTGTGTGTAGCCCCATGCGAGCAGCCAACCTGCAACACTCCGGATGAATTGCTGCACATGCATGTGTGTCTACATCTCACATGCGTGTAAACTAGTTCAACAACGCTACAGTTAAGATACCAAATCAACCCATGACTTAACGAGTTACCGCCAAACCTGTAGTAAGGTCAAATGTAGTCACTGGTTCATAAGTTTTTCCTCTGCCAAGATTTTGTCACATCAAAAAACATTGATTTCCTTTTTTATATATGTATATCTGTTGCCCATCTTCACCTTCATTTATTATTTTTGAGTCACTTCATTTGAGTGACTTCATTGTCAATCCTGACCTTGTTTTTTCACATGGATTACAGGTGAACAATGTCAGGAGCATATGATTTCAGTGTATTTAACCACTAAGCCAGAATTTCCACTGTTATTCCTTCTGTCTGTTTCTACACACATTCTATAAACAGAGTCTCCTATTTTAGATTCCACTCAATGATTATAACTTCTGTGTTGCTGATCATATTATTCCCAATATCATTTTTCATTTGTACCCAAATGACACTCTGATTTACGTACCAATAAAAACACAGATATCTTGTATGTTACACATTCAGGGCTGGATGCTCTAGAACTTTCTTCAGCTACATGATAGCAAAACTGAGGTCATTCTATTTGTTCTCTTAATCTGATCTCACTTTGGGAACCTAAGCAACATAAAGCCTGCTGCTCAAAACCTTAGTATCATCTTTGACTTCATGCTTTGCTTTGAGTAGTAGATACAGACAGTTCAGTCCTGCTTTTTAAACCTTAGAAAATTAGTAAACCTTTCTTTCTGTGGCAGACCCCAAAAAACTAGTACATACTCTTAGAACCTCTCATCTTGATTATTGCAACTCTCTCCTCTCTGTGTTTAACCTTAAGTCCACTGATCGTCTCCATCCTGTTAAAAATGCAGCAGCTTGGCTACTGAGGAATTCCACCAGAACAGAATTCATTAGAACCTGTCCTTGCTTTATTGCATTTATTGGATCCCTGTTGGCTTTAGAATTGATTTTGAAATGAATTCTATTACTTATTAACATAAGTTTTACTTAAGTTTTTACTTTGTTTGAGACCCTTACTAGTCCCAAACAAACCGAAAAGCCCTTATTAACTATCCTAAGGTGCTATGTCACAAAAACAAACCAAGAGTTTGCCTCGAGCAGCCTCCCTGAGAATCTTAGATCAGCAGAAACCATGTCCACATTTAAAACTTTGAAAGCATATTTATATATGAAATAGTTTTTCTGATTATATTTGTATGTCTGTGTATTTGGTGGTTCTTTTTACAACAAAGTTCGATATTTTTTTTTTATCATTTTGTCATTTTCAGGGATTGTAGTGGTGCTGTAAATGCTGGAATTTTAATGTTGTGTTCCAAGGTCTGAAATGTGCTTGGACTTTAGATAAAGTGCTTGAAAATGCATGAAACAGCAGCTGTATATTTTTAACAATAACTGGTAGCAGTGTGACTGAGTAGTTAGTTCACTTAGTAGGTGGAGAAGTAAACAAATCTATAATTAAAAGTGTTTGACCTGGGTGTCGCTGGTGCCTCTGTGTGTGACTGTGATCGGCTGGTCTTTTTTCGTGTGTGACCCTGCCCCCACCCCCCAAGAGACAGACACGACTGCGCCAACATGCCTTGAGGTTGCTGCTTTAATGAGCGTTGGCTCCAAAACGAAAAAAACAAAGCTTGGATAAAAAGAGCCTTCTGCAGAAAAGAGCTACAGGTTTTCACTATAGGAGAATCTGTGCTTTTAAGTCAAATGAAAAGTTGTGTTGTAGTGTAGAATTTTCGAGTAACGTTTGACCGACAAGATCGACCAAGAATGGCTTTCGGCTTGTGCCTTCAGGGGTCGCACGTGTTCTGCATGTTGATTTGGCATGAGTTTCTTTTGCGACAGCCCTCCCATTTTATCCGGGCTCAAGCCCTTGGTGGCCGCACCTGGTGGAGCTGGGACTCAAACCCGCAGCCTTCTGCCTCCCCACCCAATGCTTTACCACTGAGTCACCTTTATGTTAGACCAACGTTACATGTAAATGGTAATGTGTTAATGCAACTGCCAGGGGATTAATTCACAGGCTAAATGATTGAGAGGTGTTGTGTGTTAGTGTGGGAATGCTAGTATTCCATGTCAATTATGATACGTTCATTTATGCAATATGCAGTAAAGGTAACAACGGTAACTATTATTAAGTTCAGCAAACATTATTCTACTGCATAATCAGCCAACTTATGGTTAACTGAGTAAGGTTAAAAAGGAAGGAGGAAAAAAAAAAGGTTTTCACATGCTTTGCAATCAGCATTGTTTTCTTTGTTTTCATGGTTTTCCTTAAGTTGAATTCTCATTCATTTCAAATAGTATGACCAAAACATTAGAACCATGTCTTATTATAATGCATTCAAGTAGATTCCACCAGCAGGTATGAGCTCAATAATATAGTAGAATTATAACCTTTATGAGATTTTCAAGATAAAAAATAAGAAATAAGAACTTGTAAATGTAGAATTCATGGCAGAGCTGCAGTATTAGATTGTACAGGGGGTCATAAAGTTATGGCTAATAGTGCAACTTTTTGCTTTACTTGGCACTGGTTTGTATTGTTAATGCTTTTCTTTATCAAATCAGGTTTTGCTTTGATTTCTACAATACAAAGGAAAATGTTCTTACTTTTTTCTGCTATTAAAAAGTGAATTCTCATTGTTCATAGCATAATGCCTTCTTTTTTGATGTGATTTTAAAAGTGATAATCATTTTTAGTATTCATCTTTTTTGTGCAAATATCTAATTTACCAGAGCTGTAAAGTGCTGAAAAGTTTAAATTTAAAAAACTTTAATACTGCATGAAAGTTAAAGTTACTTACTATAATGACTTTATCTGTACTAAGCACTAAATCAGATAGAAAATCAGAAAATTCAATCAAAAACTCTGAATAAGGGACTGGAGGACGGTACACGATAACAAATAATAGTGGTTTTTGAGTTTTCCAGTTTGGGGTTGAGAGTGTAAGAGTGAAGCTCTCAAACGAGTGCCATATATAGTTAATATTAAACCACTAGTTGACATTTTTATGTATATTTCAGGACGTACAAAATCCATGAACCCTTGTCTTTCAAATGTTGCTGTAATGAAACTGAACCTTTAGGTACTGGATGCTTAAAAGCCACAACAGAATTGAAGGAAAGGTTGACAATACATAAAATGTAACTTTTTAATTATCATCAATTAGAAATGACCAATTGGAATGAACCAGAAAACAAGAAGAAGCTTACTACATTAACATACAAATGCCAAAAGAAATTCTGTACAGTAAAATAACAGGAGCTTGTTTATAATGGTGAGGTCAGGAAAGCACACATTCATCAGTAACAGACATCTACGTACTGTACATACATATAAGATATAACAAAGCTTGGTGGGGTAAAAACTTCCTTTTTTGTTTTCGATCATGGTTCATACATTAGCTTCAGTCCATATGCAGGGTGTGTGCATCACAGACACCAAAGAAAGTTGTGTTTATGTGTGTGAGCTCATGTGGGCATGTGTGTGTTTGAGCAACTGGGTATAATATACTGCAAGTGCATGAAGGACAATAGGGGAAATGTAATACTGATTGATTGACTGTGTCCTAGACTGGGTATATGCAAAGAAGGACAAATGTGTGTGTGCATCTGCTGTGAGAAGTGTATGCAGAGCTTGGCAGAGCAGCTCTCCCATGCACGGCAAATAAGATTAAAATGCAAAATGCAGGCGGGGAAGTAACAAGGCAAGCAGCTCAAGCCTTTTAAACATATGCTGAAAAATTTGCAAGTGGGAAGGGTGACATTAGATCATCTCTGGGCTTTGTCATATCGGTATCCCATCACTGGTCCAGGGCCACTGTCAGCTATTGACCCTGTCTTTACTATATGAGTGATATGTGGTGCGTTAAGAGCAAGCAGGATTGGTCTAGAGATTTACTCATTCAAAGTTACTACAAAAAAACCATAGGATATTATAAACGATTATTATAAATACTTTTTAAAAATACTAAGAAATGAAAGATTGATGGAATATATTGATATATGAAATACTTTAGAATAAATTAGATAATGTAAGACAGGTAAGGTAAATCCAGTATGGCACTATGTTATTGAAAAACTAATAATAGTTACAAAGTTCAATCACAAATATTTTAATGATGTTCTTTGCACTGGAGGCTGCTACGGTGTTTGAAGCGTAGAAATTGGGTTTCTGTCTATTACTGTTTGTACAATCCTGCTCGTTCAGTCTGTTGGTCTGAACAGTTGTGATGCCATCTCTGCAGCACACAACCAATTACCTAATTAATGGTAATGAACATTTGGGGCGACTGTGGTGCAGGAAGGTAGAGCGGTTGTCCACCAATCTCACAGTTGTTGGTTCAATCCCCGGCTCCTCCGGTCACATGTCGAAGTGTCCTTGAGCAAGACACTGAACCCCAACTTAGTTGCTCCCGGTGAGTGTTGGCCAGCTGCATAGCAGCTCCTCCATCGGTGTGATTGTGAGTGTGAATGGGTGAATGAGAAGCAGTGTAAAGTGTTTAAGTGCCAATAGGTAGAAAAGTGCTTTATAAGTGCAGAACATTTACAGTAATGAATTACAGCTTTTGTAGTTATGCTCTGATTCTTTTTTCAGTTTTATTTCTAAACTACTGATGTTGTAACATGGCATAGAGACAAAAACAGTCTAACAGCTCTGTCATATCAAGAATAAAACACTGATAAAACCATTTATAAAATGCCAAGAGAGCTGGAAATAAGCTCAGGATACACAGAACAAAGAGCCACAGAAATTTTTTAACAAGGACAAAATACCAAAGTAAAAGTACTTGGTTCTCTTGTAACAATATTTTAGTACAAACACCTGATTTAATCAGAGTAAACACAGTGGATGGTCGTCACTGCTCATTAACCCATGAAGCTGCTTCCTTCTGAAGGAGAGGAGAACAAAACAATTGCTTCCTTCAATCAATCATACGAATGTGTGAATCAGCAGAGACCAGCTCTGTCCCAGTTCTCAGGGCACTGACACCGAGAACAGGCACAGCACTACTTTACATCTGCCCCTTTCTGCACGCAGGGCAACAAGATGAAGAGTTAGTTCAGTTAAAAAAACATTCGGAGAACTGGCCGTTTTATTAATTGATCAACTTTGACAACATGTTCAATGATGCAATGTGAAGTCACCTTTTACAATGAATTTACAGCTTTATGTCTAAAACTAGACCATCACTCCGGGGGTTTTGGCTGCTGAGCAGTGAATGCAGATCTGTGGACAGGCCAAACTCAGCTCAACACTCCAAAGAGTAGAATTACTGTATACAGGCTCAATTTGAGTTCTGCTAATATGTCAAAAAAAGTCTTTTAATAAAGGCTATGGATGGACGGACTAACAACCTACCTGCACGTGTTTTATTGAAGCAATTCTTGTGTTGCTTGTGACTTGTTTTGATTTTTTATTTTCAATTGGCAAAGTGGTTATTTATGAAGTGTGTAAAGTAATGTGATTGTAGTATTCAGTATTCAAATATAGTCCTTTGGTTGTATTTATGATGAGGTTTAAACTTAGTGTTTTAAATTTATGAACCATTTGGTGTTTTGCAAAGTTGTCTGTGCCTCATTATTTATTTCGCTGCATCGCTAATGACTGAGGAGTCGTCATTTAGGAGGTTGCAGGTTCCTGATTTGTGACCGAAGTCAGAGATTTAAACAGGAATTAGCAAGTACAGTTACACTGAGGTCTGTCCATTCTGCTTATCACTACTTGAGATACACAGCCATCTAAAGCTGCAATGGCTGCATGTTTCTGTGTTCTGCGCATATGCAGAACACAGAAATATAAAGTAGAATAAATCGAATTAAATAGGAAGAGTAAAGTAAAAGTAACCCACCGTAAACAAAACACAACTGAGAATGGGAACCTCATCAGCTGTTACTCTTTCTGTTTCTTAATTTTCTTCATCGGTTAATCTTTTCTTATCTTGTCCTTGTGCTTTCTTTGTGTTGAGTGTGGATAGGTCCTTTCCCACCCGTTCAGCAGTGATTGCTGTGCATTTGTAGTGTGTTGGTGAGGGGTCAGATGGTATGTGTGGTGGGGAAGGTGTTTCCGGTGAGGTTTACTTCATTGTTGTCGCCTACTGAGAGAGAGAGTGGTGATCACTTCATTATCATGACTGGACAGAGCTAACAAAGGTGGTCAAAGGGGAGGTAGCCGAGGAAGTGAAAGAGGAGTTGTGGAGGAGGACGGATTATGACAGAAACTGAGTCTTCCTGAATGCAGAAAAATGTCTTGTGGCCACCAACGCTGCTGAGAACTTCTGAAGCATCCTTACAAGGAAGGTCGATCAGTGTGTGTATCCCTAAAGTTTGACCAGCGTCTCCGGAGGCAACACTTCCTCAAAAGAAATAATTTTTACGTAACTTATTCATTCAACAAATTCAGCAGATTTCAGTTGATTCTTTAATGACATATTGAATGTTTTTAGCGAACAAGCTGCATAATGAATTTTCGTAATTTACAAAAATAAAAAACTTTCTTAATTATAATTTAGAACACATTGTACAATCATATTAGTTTATTGTACATATGTACATATAAGTGGCTAAATTAAATGGGTCACTTAAAGGTGTTGTGTGTAGGATGTAGAGGGCACTATTAGCAGAATTGGAATCTAGTATTCATAAATATTTTTTCATTAGTGTATCCTTATAATAAGCCTTTTATAGCTGTGGAGTGCTAATTCATGACCACCATGTTTTAATAGTAACTCACATGATCAACTAAAATCTGGCTCTAAAGGGAAATTTGCTTTTTCATGTTGAATTAACAGCTTGATTGGTGACAAAGTAAATATACCAGACAAATTTGAAATGTTCACGAAATAGGGACAGGAAGCTAAAAACAGTCTGATAATTAAGTGAGCAGCAACAGTTAACAAATATTTTTTTTGTCTAGTTTTTTTGTGAGTGAATAATAAAATCTAAACTGTAATGTAAAACATGCATGAATGGCTTTGAAGAAATAAGCAAACAATTGTTAAGCAATATCGTGATGTAGTGTAGTGATGTTACATTCAGAAAAGTCCTGATTGTTTTAGCAGGTCTTTGATGAAATCAAACTTCACTTATTTTATACACATACAGTGAGAAGCAGCCCTTCATATGAGGTGGATGTTGTTGAGACAGCTTCCTTAAAGGCTAAATCAAAGGATTTATAAACACACCTCTCTCTGGCTCAGCATGCGACACAGGAGGCCGCCTGTAAAATATGATCGTAGGCTGTTTGTCAAAGGTGGTCTTTGGAAAACCTCGGCCATGCTGTAGTGGCTTCTGTTGTGGTTTTCTGCCATGAATACCAAGCCAAATCAATGTTTTATGGTTGAGTCACGGTTGGCAGAGATGTTAACCAGCTCCAATTAAGTCTTTAGCCTTTACACTAAAGGTTGTTGTTATTGCATCACTGAGAATTCTGCATCGTGTCGATGGAGCGATCTGGGGTAGACGCCCACTTCTTTGTAGAGTTTGTTGACTTTGGAAAAAATTCCCCTAAATTAACTGTTTCAACAAACAGTAGCAACAAACATTGACACAACAAAGTTGTATCTTGAGATGAATATCCATAGTCATTGTCTCCCTGTGCATCAAGCTTTACACTAAGAACAGCAGAACAGCTCTCCAGATAAAGGAACCTTGCAAAACCTGGATTATTTTGGAAAAATGTAAAACATGATTGGCAACCTAAACCTTATCTCTTTAAGCTCTGGCCAACACGTTCACCTCAATAAAATTCCTCTCCTCTCCGCTTTCTATTTCTCATGCTTGATTCCTCAAACTTGCCACATATGTGATTTTCAGCCAGGCTCAATTACTGCAAGAAGACTAAACTACATAGTGCCGTAAAGTTTGAGCAGTTTACACGAGACGTCTCTGGGACACAGTGAAGTAAATGCAGATTTGCTCCCACTTTGGCCGGAGATAAGAAACCATTTGCTTTATTACCAACCAAAATGATTTCGAAGTAGTTATTTTTACTGTAAAAATGTTACATAGCTGGTTTTACATTTTGCAAGTAGTTGAAATCCCTGTGTTTCTGTAATGGGGCAAACAAAACACCAGGTAAATGTAGAAAGGTAAATGTAGCGTTGATTATCAACTCCAACTTGAGCATCAAGTTCATGGGAATCAAACCTTGCAAAAAATAATTTCAATATATACTCTGTTTTAAAAACCTGGGGGCCAATTTTTTAAATAACGTGTACCAACACAAGATGTAGAGAATAGAAAATATTATGGAAAACATAGAAAAGTGCAGATCTCATTCATACTTCAGCTGCATTAGAATCCGTAAAGCTTCTTCCTCAATCTTCTCACTTTTTGCTGAGGAGTGGGCACAAACATCAGCATGCAAGCCAATACTTAAGGGCATTTCTATTTCCATTTATGGCAGATTTTCAAAGAGGAAATGAAAATTGCGTCTGTGCATTCATTTCAACAACAATAGAGATTTATGAAACCGAATCAGGTGCACATGCATCTTTATAAGTTAGGCCTTAAACTGACCTTGAGAGAAACCACCATCATGGTGGCTGTAAAGTTACCCTTTGTATGTGTACGTACGATGAAGGCTGTCTACAAGCTAGACTGGGCACCCCAGACTATTCAGGACGTCTGCTTTGTGTCGCTGCTGCCACCACCTTTATCTCTGATTAAGATATATTCTGTCAGGAGTCAACTTTATCTTTAGCTTTTTCGAAGTTCCTTGAGTGATAACGCTTTCTTCATTTAGACTCAGTATGTTATTAAAAATGTCATGTAAATGAGTGAATGTTGTGAGTAGTTGTTTCACAAATATTACTGAGTAACTTTCAAATGTAATTCATGCATTTTGCTGATTTTTTTCTGGTTGGACTGGGGCTCACACACGAGTTGTAACACTTTACCCCTCTCTCTTTATCCCTCTCTCTTTCTGTGTGGATGTCTCTCGCTCAGTGACGGGCTTTCCATACCCCAGCACAGGAGCAGCTGTGGCCTACAGAGGAGCCCATTTGAGAGGGAGAGGTCGGGCTGTTTACAACACATTCCGTGCTGCACCTCCTCCTCCACCTATCCCTGCGTATGGAGCGTGAGTTCCTCTTAACACACACTACATGCACTTATCCAGCTGAGAAAAAGACACAGTCAGATGAGCTCCACATATACACATGCAGTAATAGAAGAACAGTGAATGGGAAACAAAAAGGCAGCTTTCTAATAGAGTGGAAAATTGCTCTTCCCCTTTTCTTTATTTATTTATTTCCTTATTCCTTCTTTATTCAGGTGTGAATGAGAGAGAGAGAGATAAAGAGAATAGATGCCTAAGAAAACATGTTAAGGTGGAATAAAAAAAGTAGCAATGCAGATGGAAAGAGTAATAACTCTGAATAATAACTATAATAGGTGTATGTTGCCCACATGTAGCTTTTATATTAATTATTCTGTGGAGATAATACAAATGAATCTTCTTTTCTTCATTTCTTATTATTAAGAATAATAATTACAAATATAATATTAACAGTAATAAAAAACATTACAATGCTTGGTTTGAATACAAACAGTCCTGTACATGACCTAACTTTCAATCTTTATTTGTGCTTTTTCTGTTTTATTTTGATGAATGATTAATATGGGTTAACCACATTTCTGCATATTGACTTGTTAAAGTTTATCAGCTACAGTTTGTTATTTTTATTTATTTTTTTGTCACGGTTTGGATCAAATGGCAGATCCAAACTGTGATCTTTGCCATAATTATCATTTAGGCATGTGAAATGTTAAAACCTGCGGGTTTATATTTTTAGCACCTTGTGTTTATGCACACTCAAATAAAATCCTCCTCCCTCTGCTGCAGGAGTTTGTACAGTGGGAGGAGGTGTAACAAGTTGTGGTCTGACCTGCCCAGTGGGAAATTGTCTTGGTGAGGGCAACATGGTTACAGAGATCATAAAGAAGGCTGATGATGTTACATGCACCAATGGCTTCAGAGTGAGCATTGCAAACATCGCGTGTAAAACTTTGGGCAGACAGAGACATAGAGTGATAAAGTAAACAGTAGCATAAAGAACAAATGGAAAATCACTATTTGATGAGGCAAAAACAGGACTGGACTATTTAATACTAATAATATTATTAATTCAATCAAACATAATGTACAATAATGCAGGCAAGGGGAGTATGAACCAGGAAGTCGGGGAATGTGTTCAGAAAAAGCGAAGTTTTTCCACATGAACCAAACAGTTTGTGTACATGTCAGTCAGTATTAAACAAAACAGCTAATTTAGAAACATTAGTAATCATCTCTAAACCATTTTATTCTTCATGGGAGTTTTAGTCAGCGTTCATACACCAGTCCGGCGTGTGCGACTGAGGCGCTACAACAGCCGGCCATCCAGCTAACTAACGTTGAACACTCCCTGCTGGTTATGTTAGAGGACATTGACAGAGCAAATCTCTGAAATAATCTGCCAAACTCAGACAGATTATTTTATACAGTGCACCCAGAAACTATTCCCAGCGCTTAACTGTTTCCACATTTTGTTATGTTACAGCCTTATTCCAAAATTGATTAATTTTCCTCAAAGTTCCACAGATAATACCCCATAATGACAATGTGAATGAACTGACTTCTGTTGATCTGAGAGTCCTTCAGGTGGAGCTGTCATGTGCATTTTAATGAGGAGAGATTTCTGTCAGCCACTCTAACATACAGGCCTGATATGGTGCTGCAGAGATGGTTGTTGTTCTGGAAGGTTCTCCACTCTCCACAGAGAAACACTGGAAATGTTTCAGAGGGACTAAGGCACTTCTCCCTCGATCGCCCAGTTTGGCCGGTCGGCCCAAAAGTCCTGGTGGTTCCCAAATCCTTCCATTTATGGATGATGGAGGCCACTGTGCTCATTGGGATAAATTTGCAAAGATTTCAAACAAACTTCTTTTATGCTGTCATTATGGGCTAGTTTTGATGAAAATTGTGAATTTGGACACTTTAAACTTTTTTAAATAAGGCTATGACATAACAAAATGTGGAAAAAGTTAAGAGCAGACCATCTCCCGGGTTTCCTGCAGCAGTGAGTCAGAGGAGGAGACATTTTGAGCTGAGGCAGAAGATGCTAGGTTAAAGACTAACCCATTTAAGCCGCTGCTTCCTACCATCTTACTCACTAATGCCTAATCAATCTGCAACAAGATGGATAACTGACAACGCAGAGGGCTTTGCACAACTGTTTCAGCATGATTTTCACCAAGATGTGGCTGGACAGCACCACTATAGACGTGGCTTTTGAGTTAGCTGGACGCACTGGGAGGAGCGGGGATTGTGTATTTATAACAACTCCTGGTGCACTAAATGTCACAATAATGAATAAATTGTGCAGTCCAGATGTGGAATGTGGAATTATGTTGCTCAAATGTAGGCCATTTTTTCCTCAGAGGGAGTTTACTGCTGTTTACATCTGTGTGGTGTGTATCCCACAAGACACAATTTCCAAGCTACTGCTATCACAGCTCTGTGATAGCATTGACTAACAGCATATTTGCACACCTGGACACTGTTTCTATCAGAATCAAATTTATTGGCCATGTATGCTAACGTATACAGGAAATTTGATTCGGGCATTGGATGCTCTCAAGGACATGTTCAAGGAGTAACAATACAGACAAATTGAAATTACAAATGAAATGCAAACATCTGGACAGAGTGTGTGTTTTTGTGTGG
The DNA here is from genome assembly GCF_033026475.1 of Channa argus. Lineage (NCBI taxonomy): Eukaryota > Metazoa > Chordata > Actinopteri > Anabantiformes > Channidae > Channa > Channa argus. The sequence goes on along the minus strand of NC_090203.1, from coordinate 27,133,080 downwards.
GCATGTTTGAGCAGGTTTCCTAGCTCTTGATGTGTACAAGTCCTGGAGAGTGGGCAGGGGAGCACCAATGATTCTTTCTGCAAACTGTGATGGAGGAGAACGGGACAGACTCAAGGACAGCAGTGGAAAAGCTGAATCAGCAGCTCCTGTGGCAGGTCGAACTTTCTCCGCTGTCGGAGAAAATAGATTTGCTGCCTGTGCCTTTCTGAGGATGGAGTCAATGTTGTTCTCCCACCTCAAGTCATGTGAGACAGTGAACCCAAATATGTAAAGTATTTCACAGTGGACACAGGCTTGGAGGATATGGTGAGGGGAGGCAGCATGGGGAGGCTTCTCCTGAAATCTACTCTCTCTTCTACAGTCTTGGGCAGAGGGGAGAGGACATATCCCCGAAGAGCACCAGTGCTGGTTTTCCTTATGCTGGATGTAATTTTTCCCATCCTTACCTGCTGTGTTCTGTTCTGTTCTGAGAAAGGTGGGGATCCACTGACAGATGGAGGGGAATGCATAGAGCTGGGAAAGCTTGGAGGAAAAAGCTGAAACAAAACAAAAGCTGTGTGTATGTATGGACATCCAGGACAGATCGAGCACGACTAACAATGACAAACTAACAAAGTGTACAACAGACTCAGGCAAGTCCATGGAAAGAGGCAGGTTGCCCAGGGCAAGAAGCCTCGGAGTGTGAAGCCTCTTGAGATCCAGTGGAGGTGTGGCTGGAGTCCGGACTGGGGGTTGAGCTGGAGTTTGGCGTCTGATACAGAAGGTGGAAGCCCTCCGGGGGCCGGGCTTTTGGTCAGGTTTGTGGAGGTAGGCACACCTCAGGATCTGGTCCCTGGAAAGCCTGCTAGTAGCCAACAGGGTGTTGTTCAAGTTAAAGTCCGGGACAGGTTTAGTTGACAAATCAGTTCTTAGGGTAATGTTGGAAAGAGATCCATGATTGACAGGTTGAGGTCTCGAGGAGTTGGTGCCACAGGATCTCTAACATCTAGCTGGCTGTGTCTTAGGTGTGGCAGTGTTAGAGAGCTGTGGCCCAGAATCCATTCTGACAGGGACTGGTTCAGGGGTAGACTGGTCAATCTACTCCTGGACGACGGGTGAGGGGAGGTTACTGTCACGGTCATGGTTTAGCTTCTGCCTCTGGACTTTTGTCTAAAAATGATGGCTTCCTGTTCTACCCTTCTGTAATGCCCCCAGATTCACCGTCATCAGTTTGATTGCTTTCACCTGTGTTTCCCTCTCTCACATTGCCCACATTACTACTTCTCTGCCCTCTCTGGTTATATGCCCTGGCTCTATTTCTTGGTTCTGCCTTTGTCTGCTCCCTTGGATACTTCAAATTTGTGATTCTCAGTCTGTGGTGCTTTGGATTTAGACTTTATTTTTGGATATCGGATTGTGAACTGGATCTCAGATTATTGGACTGTAGGGTTTGTTCTCCTTCTGTGCCCTCTTCTTGACTCGACAGCTCTCCTCCTCCCCACTCTACCAGACCACGTGGTGGACGCCAACTACTGCCTTCTTTTTCCACCGCTCTTCACCTGGAGCCTACTGCAGTATATTTTGACTCCTAGTTGAGCGTTTTCCCCACCTGATGACCTCCTACACTTCTTGCACTATTTTTTTGTAAATAAACCGCATAAAACCTACTTAGAGTTCTGGTCTGTTTGTTGGTGTGAGAGAAGAGGATGTAGAAAATAGGGTTAGATGGAGGCACATGATTCGCTGTGACGACCCCTGAAAAGGAACAGCCGAAAGGAAAGAAAGATGGAGAATAAACTAGATTTATTTGGCCTTAATCCCCAGAGCCATCTTTGGTGATCACCAAACAAAGCACTTTGGCAGAAACACGTCAAACCTACTGTCAAGCACGGAAGAGGGGTGGTGATTTGAGCTTTCTTTGCAGCTACAGGATCGGACATCTTACAGTCCGTCCGCCATGGCCTCTTCTCTATACCCCAGGATTCTAGAGGCAAATGTGAGGCCATCTAGCTGACAGCTAAAGCTTGGTCAAAACTGGATCATACAACGGGACGATTATCCAAAGCAGACCAGTAAACCTACACCCCGATCAGTATGGCTAAAAAAATAAAAGAATCAAGGTTGTGGAATGACTTAGTCAAAGTCCAGACCTCACCCATTTGAAACTGAGAGGTTTGCATAAACCAATTACCATAAACATCAGTGAACCAAAATTTGTCCACAATGAGTCTGACAAAGTCAAACAGTAAATGACTACAAATATTTGCTGCTAAAGGTGAATCTACAAGACATTAAATCATAAGGGGACTTACTATTGACTACATGGTTTTTCTATTTAGTTGCATTTTTGATAAATAAATAATAGGACAGGGAAAAAAGTTCTATTTTGCTTCTTGTGCGAGAGTGTTTTTTCTTAATATTAAGACCCACTATGATCAGATTATTATTGTTATGTTTGAGGGGGCGCAAACATTTGCACATGACTGTGTATCACTATAGTGATAAACTCAATGTTCAATACCATATAACTATCAATAATTAAACAAATTTAAGCTGTGTGTATACGTACAGTGTATTCAGAAAGCTATCAGACCCCCTTTACTTTTTCAGATTTGTTGTGTTGCAGCCTGATAATACAATTCTTTTTTACTCATTAATCTACATTCAGTACCTGATAATGACAAAGTGAAAACAGTACACATGTACTTAAGTACAGAGCCTTTCCCACAACACTTGCCTTCCATTTCTCTTAATCGTTGCTGAGATATGTGTCTTCTTCTTTTCCTTTCGGCTGCTCCCTTTCAGGGGTCGCCACAGCGAATCATGTGCCTCCATCTAACTCTGTCCTCTGCATCCTCTTCACTCACACCAACTAACTTCATGTCCTCCCTCACTACATCCATAAATCTCCTCTTTGGTCTTCCTCTAGACCTCCTGCCTGGCAGCTCCAACCTCAGCATCCTTCTACCGATATATTCACAGTTTCTCCTCTGAACATGTCCAAACCACCTCAATCTGGCCTCTCTGACTTTATCTCCAAAACATCTAACATGAGCTGTCCCTCTGATGTCCTCATTCCTGATCCTGTCCATCCTCGTCACTCCCAAAGAGAACCTCAACATCTTAAGCTCTGCAACCTCCAGCTCTGCCTCCTGTCTTTTCTTCAGTGCAACAGTCTCTAAGCCGAACAACATTGCTGGTCTCACCACCGTCTTGAACACCTTTCCTTTCATTCTCGCTGATACTCTTTTATCACACAACACACCTGACACTTTTCTCCACCTGTTCCAACCTGCCTGCACTCGTCTCTTCACCTCTTTTCCACACTCACCGTTGCTCTGAACCGTTGACCCTAAATACTTAAAGTCCTGCACCTTCTTCACCTCTGCTCCCTGTAACCTCACCGTTCCACCTGGGTCCCTCTCATTCACACACATGTATTCTGTCTTGCTGCGGCTAAGCTTCATTCCTCTGTTTTCCAGAGCAGACCTCCACCTCTCTAGATTTTCCTCCACCTGCTCCCTGCTCTCACTACAAATAACAATGTCATCTGCAAACATCATAGTCCAGGGAGATTCTTGTCTAACCTCATCTGTCAGTCTGTCCATCACCAGAGCAAACAAGAAGGGGCTCAAAGCCGATCCTTGATGCAGACCCACCTCCACCTTGAACTCCTCTGTCACACCTACAGCACACCTCACCACTGTCTTACAGCTCTCATACATGTCCTGCACCACTCTAACATACTTCTCTGCCACTCCAGACGTCCTCATACAATACCACAGCTCCTCTCTCGGCACCCTGTCATACGCTTTTTCTAAATCTACGAAGACACAATGCAACTCCCTATGACCCTCTCTGTACTTCTCCATCAGCGTCCTCAAAGCAAATACTGCATCTGTTGTACTCTTTCTAGGCATGAAACCATATTGCTGCTCACAAATGTTCACCTCTGCCCTTAGCCGAGCTTCCACTACTCTTTCCCACAACTTCATTGTGTGGCTCATCAGGTTTATTCCTCTGTAGTTGCCACAGCTCTGCACATCTCCCTTGTTCTTAAAAATTGGTACCAGTACACTTTTCCTCCAGTCCTCTGGCATCCTCTCACTCTCCAAGATCTTGTTAAACAAACTAGTCGAAAACTCTACTGCCACCTCTCCTAGACACTTCCATACCTCCACAGGTATGTCATCAGGACCAACTGCCTTTCCACTCTTCATCCTCTTCAATGTCCTCCTCACTTCACTCTTACTAATCTTTGCTACTTCCTGCTTCACAACAGTCACCTCTTCTACTCTTCGTTCCCTTTCATTTTCCTCGTTCATCAACTCTTCAAAGTTCTCCTTCCATCTTTCCATCACACTACTGGCACCTGTCAATACATTTCCATCCTTATCTTTAATCACCCTAACCTGCTGCACATCCTTTCCATCTCTATCTCTTTGTCTGGCCAACCTGTACAAATCCACCTCTCCCTCTTTAGTGTCCAACCTAACATACAAGTCCTCATATGCTCTTTGTTTGGCCTTTGCCACCTCTATCTTCACCTTACGCTGTATCTCCCTGTACTCCTGTCTACTCTCTTCAGTCCTCTCAGTGTCCCACTTCTTCTTAGCTAACCTCTTTCTCTGTATACACTCCTGAACTGCCTCGTTCCACCACCAAGTCTCCTTGTCCGCTTTCCTCTTTCCAGATGACACACCGAGTACCCTCCTACCTGTCTCCCTGATCAAATTAGCTGTAGTAGTCCAGTCATCAGGAAGCACCTCCAAACCACCCAGAGTCTGTCTCAGCTCCTCCCTGAAAACTAAACGACATTCTTCCTTTTTCAACTTCCACCACTTCGTCCTCTGCTCTGCCTTAGTCCTCCTTATCTTCCTCACCACCAGCATCATTTTGCACACCACCATCCTGTGTTGTCTGGCTACACTCTCCCCTACCAATGCTTTACAGTCACTGATCTCTTTCAGATTACAACGTCTACATAAGATGTAGTCTACCTGAGTGCTTCTCCCTCCGCTCTTGTACGTCACCCTATGTTCCTGCCTCTTCTGAAAGAAAGTGTTTACTACAGCCATTTCCATTCTCTTTGCAAAGTCAACCACCATCTGACCTTCTGCGTTCCTGTCCTGAACACCAAACCTGCCCATAACAGTCTCATCACCTCTGTTCCCTTCACCTACATGCCCATTGAAATCTGCACCAATGACAACTCTCTCACCTCTGGGGATGCTCTGCATCACTTCATCTAACTCACTCCAGAATTTCTCCTTCTCTTCTAACTCACATCCTACCTGTGGGGCATAACCACTCACAACATTGAACATCACCCCTTCAACTTCCAGCTTCAGGCTCATCAACCTGTCTGATACTCTTTTCACCTCTAGAACATTCCTCACAAAATCCTCTTTCAATATAACTCCTACTCCATTTCTCTTCCTATCTGACCCATGGTAAAACAACTTAAACCCTGCTCCTAAGCTTCTAGCCTTGCTGCCTTTCCACCTGGTCTCCTGGACACACAGTATGTCCACCTTCCTTCTCTGCATCATGTCGATCAACTCCCTAGCCTTCCCTGTCATAGTACCAACATTCAAAGTCCCTACTGTCAGTCCTACATTCTTAGCTTTCCTCTTCTCTCTCTGCCTACGAACACACCTTCCTCCTCTTCTTCTTCGTCTTCGACCAACAGTAGTCCAATTTCCACCGGTACCCTGTAGGTCAACAGCACCGGTGGCGGTCGTTGTTAACCCGGGCCCCGACCGATCCGGTATGGAAGCCTTTGTCACGATTCGCATGTTTGATTTGGCATGTGTTTTACGTCGGATGCCCTTCCTGCCACAACCCTCTGCATTTATCCAGACTTGGGACTGGCACAAGAAGACACTGGCTTGTGCCCCCTTGCGGTTGCATTAGATGTGTGTACTCTGCGATTTTTTTTTTATTTTTTATTTTTTGTCCGACTGTGGCGCAGGAAGGTAGAGCGGTTGTCCACCAATCTCACAGTTGTTGGTTCAATCCCCGGCTCCTCCGGTCACATGTCAAAGTGTCCTTGAGCAAGACCCTGAACCCCAACTTAGTTGCTCCTGGTGAGTGTTGGCCAGCTGCATAGCAGCTCCCCCACCGGTGTATGAGTGTGTGTGTGATTGTGAGTGTGAATAAGTGAATAAGAAGCAGTGTAAAGCGCTTTGAGTGCCAATAGGTAGAAAAGAGCTATATAAGTGCAGACCATTTACCAGTCCTTTCGGCTTATCCCGTGAGTTCAGTGTCGCCACAGCGGATCATTGTCCGCATGTTGATTTGTCACGGTTTTTACGCCGGATGCCCTTCCTGACGCAACCCTCCCCGATTTCTACCAGGCTTTGACCCGCACTGCACAGCTGGAGATGGGAATGGGCTGTTAGGAGTTCGGTGTCTTGCCCAGGGACACTTGGACATATAGCCAGGGCCGGGGATTGAACCACTCACCCTGTGGTCCGTGGACGACTGCCTTTACCAACTGAGCTTCTGCGATTACAGTCCAAATTAAATTAATTAGACATGATTTGGAAGTCATGCACCTCTCTATAGAAGGCCTGTATAAGAAAAAAAGGTACTGCCTGCAGAGCTCAGACACAGGATTATTGCAAAGTGAGGATCTCAGGAGGGCCACAAAATATTTCTGCTGCACGGCAGGTTCCCACAAACACAGTGGCCTCAATAATTCTCAAATGGAAGAAGTTTAGCACAACCAGGACTCTCGGTGGGCCAGCCAAACAGAGCAACTGGAGGGAAAAGGCCTTAGTAAGAGGGGACCCCAAGGACTCAATCCTGTGTGGAGATGGGACAGAGCTCACTGCAGTCCTCTACCAATCTGGGCCATAAAGCCCAGATTGGTAGAGGACTGAATACAAAACACATTAAAGCAGACTTGGAGTTTGCAAAACACCACCTGAAGGACTCTCCGACTATGAGGAACAAGATTCTCTGGTCTGATGAAACAAAGATTGACCTTTTTGGCCTCAATTCCAAACGTTATGTGTGAAAAAAAACAGGCACCGCTCATCACCTGCACAATTCCATTCCTAGAGTGAATCATGGTGGTGACAGCATCATTCTGTGCGGGTGTTTTCAGCAGCAGGGACTGGGAAACTAGTGTAAAGTACACAAGTATCCTGAGAACCACTCTACCAGTTCGTGGTAGCTTTTGGACTGTGGGTAGGTGTTAAGTCCTGTGTGGTTTTGTATTTGCTAAAACACAGTAGTCTAAGTCATCTCTGTTGTCAATTCTGCCACATGTGCAGCACAAAGAGAATTAAAATTACGTTGCTCTCAGGTCCCTGTTGCATACAGTTAAAAGTAGAATAAAAAGGCAAATAAGATGAAATAACATAACTTAAGGCACATAACAGATTACATATTGAAGTTGTAGTCCAAGCCAGTGGAACATAATATATGAGCAGTGCAGATGGATAGTAGTGCAAAAATAATGGATGAGCTTCACCTGGGTAAAGTAACTGTGGTGCCATCTAAATGCTGCATAAAGTGACTGGTGCAGCCACAGTGTTCAGTGTGTGTATGTGTATTTGTGAGTGCGAGTGGACAGTTCTTATATGTGACAGAGTTCAGAGATTATGGGGAAGTGAAGGATTCCCAGCAATACTTTTATTAACAGTTCAACTGCAGAGTCCTGTTTTCGGTTAAGTTTAGGCAGGAAGAGCATTTTGGCCAGAGCAGGTTAAAGAAAGGTAAAGAAAGATCATGGTTTTCTTCCAAGCTTCACAAAGGCAATGTATTTGAAGTAATACGCCGATGATCTCATGATTACATTTTAATTTATTAGATTACAATCTCTCCCTAAACTTAACCAAGAGCTGTGAGTGCCTAAAGATTAGATAACATTTTTAATCATGTTTAATAAAGTATCAAAGATTTTTGCTATTTAGATCCCAATTATGTTATCATAAAACATAATTTGGTTGCAGTTGCTTTACTTACAAAACATTTGCACTTGCAGTTTAGTAGTTTGGCGGTGTAATTTTAAGTACACAGAGTTTTATACTTGTATGTACACAGACACCCACTGTTCACCATCAACTGTCTGCTGATGTCTATGTTCAAGTAATACATCCAACCTAACACAAATTGAATTTAAATTTGTGAAAATAAAATTTGATTTCGCTTCAATGGCAAATAAATAGCTGAATGTTTGATATCCTCTGTCAACAGTGTGGTCTACCAGGATGGCTTTTATGGGACAGAAATATATGTAAGTTCAAGTCTGTTTATATGACTTCTTCTTATTCTTTATCAAGTTATTCCTTATGAACAATGACAGTATTATTGTACTGAACAATATTTTATTCCAAATGCCTGTCTCCACTCAGGGAGGGTATGCAGCTTACAGATATGGCCAACCAGCTGGTACTGCTGCAACTGCATACAGTGACAGGTACGTTGGCTTCTCTTTTTCTTCTAAGAATACTTGTGAACATTTCAATGTGAATAATCCTGATTTTTAATCGTCAGAATGCATGCGACAATTTCTACAACATTTCAATAGATGGTGGCTCGGCTTATGTAAAAAGAAATCCTTCTCAACCGCTTGAAAGCATGTCATGTTGAGTGCTCATGGATCAGGAGGAGGTGAACTCTTTCACTGGTGTTGAAATTAATAACAGCCACGTCATCTTGAATGAATAACGAGCTGGACTTGGAGATGGTTGTGCTGAACTGAGAGTGTACAAAGCACACGACTGTCACACCAAATGGCAGGTTCAACATCTATATCTACCACCGCCTTGTTTGTTTCAAATAATAATACATATAATCGCTGGTTCCCAGTCAATCTAGTAAAATATTGTGTAGTATTAAATACCAACAGCAGCCCATTGGGGAAAAAAAAGCAGATCACTTTGATAGTGTTGAATTACTCATCAACAGATCTTCTTTAGTAATTTAACTTAAATTTAACAACTTTGAAATTTGAACAAAAATCTGTACAATTTTTACCAATTGAAAATATTATTTGAAAACTTTACTTATATTCTAAAACTGTCAATGTAATGTAATGTAGATTACCACAGCCATGTAAATTCATTAAAAGTTGAAATATTATCTGCTTGATGGACTACATGCTTCAAACTCTTTTTTTTTTTTGTGATAGCTGATCTTCATTAAACAATAAATCATAGATGAGAACATGGCCCCATAACCAAAATAAACAGTGATGACATCCAAAATGTTTGTGTTTTATCATGTTGGTTTACTACATTTGCAGTCACTTTCCTTTCTATTTAATAAACAGTTACTTATTGTTTTTTGCTTCATTGTTTTTAACCATTTCTATTTTGTAATATATTGAAGACAAGGGGGGAAAACTGTGTCATGGAATCAGATTTTTATTCAGGTTTGCATGTCAGGTGTGTTATGACAGTCTGGAATCTTTTGTGGCTGGACAACATGAGTGTGTTGGCACATTGCTTATGTGTTTAGCTCCACAGACCTGTTTAACTTTATTATTTATATTTAACAATATAAAGAGGAGTTTTTATACACAATATTTTATTATTAAAGAAAAAGTTAATGTAAAAGGCACTAAAAAAAAACTTTTTATAGAGATACTATATAAAAGAGAACAATCATAAGAAAGAAGAACAGTGGTAGAGAAAGAGCACAAGATGAAAATAATTCTGAATCATAACCTCAGATGCCTTTGTACTCTTTACTTGACTGAATCTCCAACATCTTTGCCTACACTTCTTGCCACTGACAAATCTTCTGAGAACCTGTCATTATCTAGCTCTTGCCCCTGATGTATCAGGGGAAACTCCATCTATCTCAGTGTCCCATGTCCCTGCAGTATCCTGCACTCCATGGGCTTCCTCAGTAGTGTCAACTTCACAGGAATGAAGAAAGGCAAAAAGGGACAGAATGATGTGTTTAAAAGGCAAGTGATAAAAGTGATCAACCATTCTGCAGGTAAGCTAGAGCACTTTCTATCAAGACTAGCCCCATTGTCCAGAAACGGGACAAAAGAAAGGGGAGCAAAGTTTTAAAAAAGTGGGAAAAAATTCCAACAACTTGCAAGAACAACTGCAGCACCACTGAGATAAAAAATTGAATGAATAGCTCACTCTGCTCTGATTTATATTTTAAATCATATATCATATTAAATCTGTTCAGTGTAAAAACTAAGCAATTTGAGGACCTAATAAAATAAAACACGTTTTTAAATTGTGAAATCAGAGGCACTGCCATTTAGTTTAGCAGTTGGCTGCATTTGTATTTATTTTTTACAAGACACCCACCAAATCATTATCTTTAGCCTAACTCTTAAGTTGGTTGCTGGTCGGCTAAATCCTTCTTATAATTTCTATAAGCATTCATCATTGTTGTAAAACCTGCATCAGAAAATTGAGAGGTAATTGAGAGTACCTGCTACGACTGGTTAAGAGTAAGAGGATGCTTTCAATGACCCTGGACACAGAAACTGAGATCTATGTGGGTACGTTAGACAGAGTATCAGCAGAGTATCGCCTCGATGATGGTCATTTCCTGGCTTATTTTAGGATGAGTCCGCTCAGAGTTACACTGTTTCAACTGGTAGAGTTCAGGGTGCTCCTGCAAAAATAGAGCTTGTATAGCGGAGAAATATAGCTTTGCAAAGCAAAAGTAGCATGCAAAAGGACTCATTAATATCAATGAGACACCTCCAGACAGCTAAAATGCATTCTGTCTGATTTGGACTAACAGTGTTTTCCTGACTGAACAGAAAGGCACAAATATTGCTGTGTTTTGCATGTGAGTTCCAAGACATAACACAGAAACATTATTTAAGCGCATAAATTCAATTCAATTCAATTCAATTCAACTTTATTTATATAGCGCCAATTCACAACAAAGTCATCTCAGGGCACATTTTTATAAATGAGTTAATACTGTATTTCAATTAGGACAGATAAGGTATATAAAAAAAATACTACATGATTATTATGTTATGATTATTTTCATGTGATGTAAAAGAAAATGGAGGCAATTATAACAACTTGTCTGTTAAAGGTAAATGTCAGCGAAAGTTTATTTCTTACAATCACATTTCATTTTCTACCAAAACTCATTGTTTAAATAAATCAGTCATTTTGCATAACTTTTAACAGTCCTTACATAGCTACACACAGATTTTAGATTTGAATAAAATGTAAACACTTTAGTGATTGAGGTTGAACCCCATGATGAGAAGAACTGTGGGGTCCACATGGGGAGGATAGTGGCTCCCAGGAACCGACGGTGGATCAACTTTATATAAAGGCTCTGCTTAATGAAAAAATATAACACAGAGTTCAAAAGGAAAATCAGGAAAGAGAAAGCCAGTTACAAGAGGAAGAATTAAGACCAGCTGCAGCAAAACAATGTTGACAGTCTGGAAAGGACTCAAATCTATGTATCTCTCGCCACAAAGATCCAAACATACAGGCTTTGGGTGACCAGAAGCAGTGGAATGATCTTAACATATTCTTTGACAGAACATCTGTCACCTACTTCTACCCCTGCCCACTTACCCCTGCTGCAACTCCCCGCATGTGTGAGTACAGCCAACTGCCCCACTCCACCTTCACCACTTTCTCTACAGCTGTCAGCTCACAGCCCAACCCCTCAGCCAACTCCCTCTAGCTCCCACTCCCCCTTCCCCATACTGTCCCTTACAGAAATCCAGGTGTGGAATAAGCTGTGAACGAACAAATTATTAAGGAAGGCTGCAGAGCTACATGACCTCAGCTCTAGGTTCCTCAAGTCCTATGTGGACCAGCTGTGTGGTATAATAGTGCACACATTTGGACTAAGAGGGGGGGGTTGGGTGGAAAATACCTTGTGTGGTGCCAATGCCAAATATGCCTCACCCAAAAGACTTCAGCAGCTACAGACCTGTAGTACTAACCTCACATCTGAAGATGATGCTTGAGATGCTAGTCCTTTCTCACCTCAGCCATTTTGTGAGCCCATCAATGGATCTGCTTCAGTTTACTTACCACTGCAGACTTCATGTACAACTCATCCTCCTGTCCACTGTAAAAGCTCTCTGATTATCATCAGCCTGATCACATAAACACTGAATAACTGATCCAGGGAACTGATCCAGGACTTTGTGGACTGGTGCCAGCAGAACCGCCTGCAGATCAAAGCAGGGAAAACCAAGAAGCTGGTGGTGGATTTCCCGAGAAGATACACACTTCCTCCCATCACCAGCAATCATCAAGAGAGAGTAAATACCTGGATGTTCATCTGAACAAAAAACTTGATTGGACTATTAACAAAAATGCAATTCACAGAAAAGGCCACTTGAGACTCTTCATGCAGAGGAATATATCAAATATATTGAAATCCATCTTCATATGACACCTTTCAGCAGCAAGTTTCTATACTAGGCACAATGTGTGAATAGGCTCCTTCTCTGTAATTTTCTCTGATCTGGTGTTCACATAGGTGCTTTTGTATCTCTCTCTCTCTCGCGCTCTCTCTCCTCTTGCTCTTCTGAAATCTCTTAATGTCCTTTCTATCTTTCCTTAAAATGCAAAATCCTCACTAACTGAAGAGCAATAGGTGATTTAGATAATTTCTCATCCGGCAAAGCTTGTGATATCACCTTGACTGTGTCGTGTCAAAAGTTTAACTATGCTAAACAAACCACTGTCCCCTGTATGTCCAATTATCTTTCAGACACCCACTACTTGATTGATTCTTTAATTCAAGCCTTATTTTGTAAATCTGTGTACATAAGCCTACAATTATAGCATAAATTGGATGCTAATGAAAATGCACATGAATAACAATCCCACTTATAAGAAATTAAAAGTAAGGGCAATCAAAAATAAACCCATCAATTTTCTGAAGTGTTGATCTTGTTAAGGGTTAAGCGGCAGATGCGTGAGCTCCAAGTGTCATCGGGTTAACGGCAGGGTACAACTGGACAGGTCATCAATCTATTTTAGGGATGACACAGAAAGACAAACGTCAATTTAGAGTCAGCAGTTGACCTAACCTGCCCCCCACACATGTCTGAACTGTAAAAAAATGCCAGAGAAAACCGATACAAGCAGAAGGAGAAAATACAAACTTCACATAGAAATGCCACAGGATGCAGCTAGACTCAATGGAAGTGGACCTGAGGTGGCAGCATTACAGCGCTGCCTGGATTATTAATACTGTCTGGTTTTACCGCGAACTGATGCTGAAACCTGAGGTGCAGTGATTTGTAAACAAACTTAGCTCTAACAATGTATCAGTGGGGAACCTCAGAGGTTACGCTTTTAGTTCTAAAGCGCTTGGCCAATCTAAGAGTTATTGTCACAGCAGGGGTGGCTGTAGCTCTGCTGGTAAGGCAGTCGTCCACGGACAACAGGGTCAGTGGTTCTATGCCCACCCGGCTACATGTCCAAGTGTCCTTTGCAAGACACTGAACCCCAGGTTGCTCCCGGTGGGTCAGGTGAGCACCTTGCACCTTTCCACTGCCATCTGAGTGTGAGTGTGTGTGTGTGTGCGTGTGTGTGTGTGTGTGTTTGTGTGAATGGGTGAATGAGAAACATTGTAAGCGCTTTAAAAAAAAAGGGCCATTTACCGATTTTGCTTTGTCGTCTACCACTTGCTACAATTACAACCATGAAGACATGCAAACTGCAAGTGTGCAAGGATGACTCAGTACAGAATGGGACCAAAGGTGAGAGGTCACAGGGAGATTTCAAAGCAGTATATATAACATTATGCAACCTGCAGTTCAGTTGTAGTGGAGCATGTTCAATGCAACATTGGTTTTTGTCATTTGTTTTTAGATTGTTTTTCCATCCTTTTGTCCTTTCGTCCTTTATAGATATCTTGGGAATTCTTTAATGGAACTTTGACACAAATGTCCACTTGGATTCAATTTTCACATCTACCCATCTGCCCACGTCCACTCTTGTGAATGCATTATGACTGTGATGCCTCCAAAGACCAAGATCATTTGTCTATAAATGAGCTGCAAAGGTCCAATTAAGGATGAACTGATTACATTGTATTGATTCAATGGACACTGTGGCCCCACATCCTTTTGATTCTTGTGAATCCAATATCACACAAATTTCTTCCTATTTGAAACAAACATTCACTTGGATGCTGATTGTTTTTGTGGGGTTAAAGATCAAGGTCACTGTTTAATAATTTCCATCCCATTAATCCCATCTTAAGACGCAATACCTCACGAATAGGTTCAAGAATTGCTGAAAATTTTCACGACTTGGACTCAATGTTGAGCTGATTGTAATTTTGGAGGTTAAGGGCCAAGTTCAACAATTTTCATCTTGCTTTCTAAGGCTTTAGTTTAGGATGTAAATGAACATTAAATGTAAATTAATGCATTTAAAGTATAATGTTTATAAAGTTTTTATTTCTTTTTTAAAAAGTAATAAATAATTTTTCTGAGCAGTAAACTTAATTTAAGTGCAGGGAAGGGAAAGAATATCAAGTTGGTTATTCTTGGTTATTCAAACCTTTGCCTGTAAAACAGCAACAGATAGTGTGGCTTTGTAGAGCCACACTATCTCCTTGTCATTCTGGTTTTCTAAGATTGTTCTTCATGTGTCTGTCTAGATGTTTGAGCCCATTGTGATGCAGCAGAATTACTGCTCCCTGATGGTCCCATGTGATGATAATCTAAACCTAGACTAAAGCTAGACTTGCTGATGACGTTCCAGAGAAGCATGTTATATTAGGGTGTGATCCCCATCTGACATAATAAGCGCATGGGAACCTGAAACCATCTGTTCATATTTATGTAGGTTTTCATACTACAAAACCATTAAAGGATCCAGAATTAAAACAATGAGATTAAGCCAATTAATCAATTGACGGAAATTTATTTGACAAGTATTTTGATATTGTAATTGTAATATTGTGGCAATCTGTCTTAGGTTGTTAGAAACTGGCTTACAGCCTAGGGTTGTTGGTCAGGCCAAATTTTATTCAATTCAACTTTTTTATATAGAGCCAACAACAAAGTAATCTCAAGGCACAAGCCCTAGATATCAGCGCTCCCTCTGTAACAATCTGAAATTTACATACACTCATCATGGACATGATTGTCAAAGCAATATGGTATTTTATTTCTTTACCAGTTTTTTTGCTGAGGCAGACTGATTGAAAACATACGTCTGTAAGAAATTAAATTTGGTGGCCAAATGTCAAGAATTTGGTGGCCAAGGTTTAATTTATTTGAGGTTCTCCGATGTGAACAGGGGCTTAGAGAAATATACACACAAAGTCAAAACTACACGTGTACTCACATGGATTATTAATTCAGTGGTGCTCAGGTTACACGATGTATATTATTTGCCTGTCCAAAGGCCTCTTAACCGTCTGTTTCTGATTAGGATTGAATACAGCTGGCGGCTTCTATGTGCCAACATAAAAAATGTTTAACTCATTTGATTAACCAATGACCAGAGACAGTACAGTGGGAAAGTCCAAGGGGCTCAGTGCAGATGTGCGAAACTGGATGGTACATCTACACAGGTGGGAAACCTCCCTTGGAGCCATTTATGTACAGTTTTTTTAACTGGTGAGTTTGTTTGGGTTTTTTTGCAGATATTAATAAAAACAAATTGGGAGGTGAGGCCAATTTCCAGTCTCATTCAGCTGAAACAACATTGGTTCAGATGATTAGGAGCAGCCTAGGAGCCATCATTGCATAGGTTGCTGTTAGCTGTGGTAATGGTAGCACAAAGTTCTGAGGTTGTTTTGTTTCCAGTCGACCATGTGCATTGCACAGAGTGGATGGAATATTGAAAGTGAAAGTTTTGCCCCCAAAACAAAGACATTTAATTGAGCGCCAGCGATTCTGAAAACTGGTCAAGATCTACCACAGGCATCTGCAAAAGCTGAAACGTATTTAGTTTATTTAAGGTGTATGTTTAAATGTTTTCTGCCTAATTAAAAAAGAAGAAAAAAACTGTAATTATTAAAAACCCAATATTGTCATGGTCATGTCCATGATGAGAGAATGTAAATGTTTGATTGCAACAGTAGTACTCATGCTCTTGCTTATCCTACTCCAGACATATGTTGGTTTCCCTTTGCTCTTAGAGGAGAATAAAGAAGCAAAGCACAAATGGAGGAATATAAATAAAGCTGTCTGGTAGTAAAAGACAAAGAGGGATGGACAGGTTAAATGAAAAAAGCAGAGGGGCATTGAGGGAGGGGATTATTTCCAAGCCAGTGCTTGGTAAAAGACTGAAAATAAGAGTCAGGGGACAGAGAGACAGTTACAGGGGGAGATAAAGGATCGAAGGAGAAAAAGAAATGAAGAAGCTGGGTTAAAATGGGGAAAGGTGTGAGATATTAGTGCCATGTGTTAGCTGTTTAAACTTTACTCTTTGCCTTCTGTCATTGTTTTACCTGTTTTCAGGATCTTATTTTCCTCTCACTTCAGCCACTTCCTACTCTAATCACTCGCTTTATTTCTTTCCAATTTTATTCATTCATGTTTCTCTTCTATTCCCTATTTTTCACAGTCCTTCTCCATCGTCAGGAGAATAAATCCCTTTACAAAACAGTACATCATACATCTATAGGGAGAAATGTGTCCTTTTTCATGCCCCGTCCGTCCTTAGCATGACTGAGAAGGGGAAATGATTGTACATTTGTCCTCCAGAAGCTAGTTAAAAGGGACAAACTAGTCTCATGCAAAGGGCTCGGTTGTTGGTGTTCTCTGATCATTATTAACCAGTTTCTTCAACTGGTTCAACTGACATTTGATTTGTATTAGTTCAAAGAACCTATAAAGTTCTATGTTTGAGAAATGAGTCAAAATGTCACTGAATGTGAATCTACTACCACAAACCTTTTACTGAAATTTACAAGCCGAGTTATCCTAACTTCCAAGCAGCTGGTAAATGCAGTTTATAAATTCTAATTCAACTTAATTTTGTTGTTGAGTTGTGAATTCAACCTGGAAATGTCGTGTTTCCCTAAAACCTGTAATTTGATGCGGAGGCTTTATCCTTGAGACAAGGCTGCTCACTTAAGTAGATAATATTCCTAGATTGTACCTTTTTTTAAAAACATATGTTCCATTATAATCGCCACACAGCCAACCTGGTTTCTGGGGCTGTGGGCAACAGTAATACTGCCATGGGTAGAGTTCTGTTTGCTGCTAAGAGTCCCTGAAGTCTTAACGGTAACAGGATACAGTAAATACCCAATTCAAAGTCAGTCAAAACTGTCAAGACAGACAGAGACAGTCTGTCAATATTGCAGACACTATGGTCAATCTTAATGCAGTGTACTTTCATGTTCACCAATTTCTTCCTGTCTTCTCCTCTGTAGTTATGGCAGAGTCTATGCAACAGCAGATCCATATCACCATACGATTGGTCCTACGGCCACATACAGCGTGGGCACTATGGTGAGTGTGTCCACTGTTTCTTACCGTCTGAATATCCAACCTGACTGCATGAGATACCATGATGAACAGCCTCCTCACCAGGCTCTATTGCACAGCACCTGCACACACGCTGTATATGTTTAATTGGAATGAAGTCATGTTTTACACAGGTAGGTCTGTTAAACTATTAATGTGACTGACTAAACCAAAGAGGAGTCTCGACCGTGTGGTGTAATTTATATGAAATAACTGGCTGATACGCTTTGATGGTAGACTAGGAGGAGCTTCAAGAAACATTTGTACTCGTAGTTTGAATGTATGAATCGTGTTTCCCTCTCAGGGATCCATTTTAATGTTTAATGTGAATCTTTGCCACTTCAGTAAATGAAAACGGGACACTACTGTATTCTCAAACTCCCCATTCAATTTCTATTGGCCTGAAGCTACTCGCTTGAAATCCAATGGAGACCCAGAATTCCTCCCCACAGGAAGCAGTCTCTTCAAATTTTGCAAGGGGAGCTAGTCGAATGGTTAATGTTTGTTTTTAGCTAGCTTTGCAGCTAACATCAAAGATGAAAAAAATCTAACTAAATCTTACTAAAGAAAGACACAGAACACCCCAGAATATGGGGTGTGAGCTACTTTTTTTTTTTTATGGGTGGGTGGGGACTAACCACCGTCCCGTACATGCTTCAGTGTGTCATTGGAGACTTGAGTAGAAAGACAGAACGACAGACTAGCAAAGAAGGAAAAGTAGGGGAAGTGTCTGGTACCAAACCAGCTGCAGCCAGAGCTCCAGCTTGGTGCAGCATTTTGGACTCCAAATAGATGAGGGTTGATGCTGAGTACTGATGTGCTTGCGGTGATAAAAATCAAAAGCCCCACTGCCTCCCCCATGTGTCCCCTAAACACCAGCCTTCTCCCCCTAGTGCAGCTGCTAGCTAAAAGCCTTCATTAATTACGACCATTTTTTCCTCTTCATTTACTTAATTACAACAGTGGCCTGTGTTTTCCTACTTATTGCTCTGCACTTTCTTCTCTTTTCTCTTCAAATTAATCCTCCCTTTGCCCCATCCTCCCATATTTTATTCAAATCCTGGACAGCAACTTTTATTCCAGATCTCAATAAACACAATCACGCCTCACATTGTAAACTGTGGCCCCAAATTAAACTTAAAAGTAGTAGGTAATAGTGGTGTGACTATGAAATAATGAGGAATGTCCGAATGCACTTTTTTTGATTGACCAACACAGTACATTTCAAATGATGTAGAAGTACAGGTAAATATTCACTGCATTTACAGGAATTAAAGTATCCTTTATGTAGCTAGGGACAAAGTAAAGATTGGGTGATCACAAAAGTGGCGAGGACCATGATCTCAGGAAGGAAATCAGTGTCTCATGTTTCATCGTAGAACTGCAAAGATGTTGACCATTTTAGTAGCTGTACTAGAATTTTTTAGTGACTAATTTATTTGCTATAACTATTTTCAATTTGCAATCGCTTAGAACATCCTGCTGTGCTAGGCAGAGTCAAAAAGTTGAGGCTTAACGTTATGCAAAAAGGCCGAGTGACAGCCAGTCAGCACCGTCTTAATTCCAGCGGACGCCATAGCAGTTTACCACCTGACACTAATGAATATTTTTAAAAAGCAGATCACTGGGTTCTTGGTTTACTGATTATTCTGTAACCTGCTGTGAAGTCTGGAGCAGAATCCACCATTAGTCCAGTTTGCTGATATGTACCCACACAGACGAGCAAAGCCGAACATGAAGTGATCTATAGCCTACAGTTATTTCTAAAATCAAGCTCAGCCCTCAAACTCTTAGTACGATGCCTGACCTAAATAAAGGCCCAAATCTGCCGCAGGGAAGGGGGAGGGGAACTCCATAAGTTCAGCGGTTCAGCAGGATGGTCATGTAAATTACTTAATTATGGTTAAACGTGACCATAATGCTCTTACACGAGGAGTTTGAGCTTGCGTTTGGACTAGTAATGGGACCCGACTGGCAGTTGCAGATTTGTCAGAAAATCATAGTAGGAAATCATGTAACTACGCCTGCTCAATAAATTCACCCCCAAAACTATGGCTTCCCCAGAGACCAGGGTCAATAGTGGGAATATAAAATTGGCCAATACCAGCATAGCATGTTCAAACTCTGCCTCAGCTGTCAGTGGTTGAGTTACGTTGTGAATAATACAAAAAGAAGAATGCATGAAATAAAAATATCTGCATTAAACTGATACCATTATACAGTCATGTGAAAAAGTCTTATTCCACCATCAATTTTGCTGTTTTAGCAAGTTGAAATGACAATGCATATTTATTTCTGAGCCTTTTATCAAGAGAAAGCCAAGAAAAAAAGGGGAATATGCATGAAATATTTGAATAGAAATTATTGAACCAAAGTGGTTTCTATTGGCAAAAGTTAATATTTAGTGTGTCCTTCCTTTGTTAGACTTTTCTTTCAATATGATTCAATATACAATATGTGGGTCACAGTATGATATGTTCAGAATAACATAATAATAATAATTATTGAGACCAAAATAATTGTTCTGTACACTCCTTTTTTCTAGAACTGGCTTTATTTATTATTAAACTAAAAACAGTTATGTGCCTCTCACTGGCTGTATGATATATCGCTTTAGTGTCCAGGATGTGCCACATCAAGTGAGACAAATTAACTTAAACATATCATGCTATAGCTATTTTTTACTGCTGACACAAAAGGGAAACTCAAACTATTCTTACTTTCAAGGATCAACCTACCAGACAAGCCTGGGCTCCTACTTTCCGGCTTATCTACAGTTTCTAGAAAACAGTTTTTTGAACATTTCCTACCCACTTCAGGACCTTTTTATCCTGCTGAGACTTAGTAACTAATAATTTTCCACCCACTCATGCTATGCGAGAAAAAAACATGCCCTGTCTTACAGCCTGCTAATACTTGCATCTTTGGCTGGCAGACTTTTGGCACTTAAGTGAGGACTTGGACACATCATTGGTGATGAATTCAAGGTAATCTGTGCTTTGGGTCTTAGATCATCAGAAATCCTTACCGACGTGCACTTTCCAGTGTATTTGCTCCAGCTACAATGATGTTGCTTTCTTTCCTGCAGTCTACTATTCCGAGGAGACTGACAATGCAGTGCAAAAGCATGTGCAGCCTACATTATTGGGCTTTCAGCTTCAACACCTATCAATACCTTGTACATCCCGCTACTGGTCTTTTCATACTCATGTGTTTCTTTATCTAGTCTTGTTTAACAGTCAACTGTTAGGAACAAATCTGTCAAGACGTCCTTGCAGAGTTTTCTTGAAAATTCAGTTCAGACTTGCTAGATTGCTGTGCAGATGGAGTCAACTACTGCCTTCAGCAACTGGTATGGTCCCACCTATACCTCCCCTCTCCCGAGGCTGTTGGGCAGCAACTCAAGTCTTTCTCAAAAGAGTCTCTTGCCAGGCACAATGCTAGGATTGGAGCATTGACAGACTTCAGGAATTCAGGCTGGATGAGCTCAGGAGAACATCATATACTGCCTGAATCAGAAACTTGAGTCTAAGTCTTTCAGACTTCCAAAATTCTGCTCCTGCTCCGGGTCAACATCATATTTGTTTTGGCAGAAGAACATGCAAGAATTTACATTATCAAGGGATTTGTAGGTTTGTGTGTCTTAGAACATCCAGTCGTCACGTGCATGACTGTCAGATTTTGGAAAAATTTGACTTTTGGTGGAAACGGTGTTTAAGTATTAACCATTCAGTCTTTGAAGGTCTTCAGGTGTGTCCCTACTACTATTTGAACCAAGGACATTCTGCCAGTGTCTCTCATCAACTTAACTGTGTAGTTGATTGATCAGGATATTACTGTGCAGCAACAGATTAGTACTTGTTTAAGTACTCAGATGCAAGTACCTTTACTTAGTCTGGAAAAAAAGTGGTAAAGGGACATCTCAATAAAGCAACACGTCTCTAGCATTGGTGGCCTTGACTTCCTCTGTCAGCACAGTAAGCTTGGTTGGGTGATCTATTTAATATAAGTGAGGGGCCCAGAACATGATGAACATGACAAGCACCTTTTAATGTAATGCAACAACATAACCTCAGTGACTAACAAAGTCCAGCACGAACCAACCGCTGCTTTCAAAATATACAGTATTTGCTTGTGCTGTTTGGTTGTATCAGGTAGTTTTTAGGAGATGGAAGTAGCAGTTCAACTGCATATGGCAGATTTTTCCATTGGTAGGGATAAATCTATGAGAGGATTAGTAATGCGTTTAATTAGTATTAATACGACAAATGATCTATCTTGTTCATACGCTGATTTACATCCAGCCGTCTCTCTCTCACAAACACATACGCACACGGCATCATATTGATTTATGAAACATTATCCTAAATTACCAAACAAGATTCAAGTGGATAAAGGGAGGAATTTTTATTTGAAGGAAAGAGAGAAGTTCATTTTTATATTAATATCACAAACCAAGGATCTATATTGAATACTGATTAGAGCTTTTTCATCTTTGATGTTGCAGGCTAGCCTATACAGAGGAGGGTGCAGTCGCTTCACTCCCTACTAGAAAAGAGGGAGACGCCCTTTTTCCTTCCTCACAAAACAGACAAAAAACAGCAACAAATGAAATCACTAACTAACCATCTTCACCCTCTTCATGGAAAACTAAAAACAAAATGCTTCCAGGTGGCAAATGTGACCCTGAAATGCAAGACTCATTTTCAAGTTGCCTACCCTTTTACAGAGTGTATACAATGTCACTTTTTATGTAATGTACTTATTTTGGAAGAGAAAACTTTGTTACATGTGTATGTTAACTTAAATGTTATTGCATTGAAATGACTGTAGTGTGAAAAAAACAAAAGGAGAAGAAGTGGACAGAAAACACAGTCTTCCCTTTCACACTCTTCTCCTCTTTGATAGTTATTAGGCTATTGGTCAGCAGCTCAGCTGCTTTGGGGGGGCCTCTTGTGTTAGTTTTAATTCCATGTAATTTCCCTTGCTTTTATTGTTTCAATTAGTCATTTCCCCTATTTACATTAAGAGCACTAATCAGCAATTCCAGTTTGAGCAGCATATTTCAGATTGAACTCATTAGGTAAATGATACAGCCAATTCCATCCCCTGAGAGAACTGGCTCTAAAATTTTCAAGTGAGTAAATAACTGGAGTTTCACACTGACTTAATGGGACTCAGAGCTGTTGAGCCTAAAGGAGGAGAAACCTAAAAAAAAATGGCTACCAGGAAGTGATGCATTATAAAACCCAGAAGGTAAGAGAAAGACCATGATGTATTACTGAATCTGAATGCAGGAGGAAGTGATGTATAGCAGGATGGGGAGCAAGAGCTATAGCAGCTATTGCAAAATGAGCAGCAGAGTGTTCGAGCCCATTGATCGTTGGCATAGTGCCAGAGGCACAAGGTATCCCATTACTGCTGAATTACTTAAAAGGGAAAACACATTATTTCCACACAATGCTTCTCACTGTTTCATGTTCAGTCTACCAGACTTGCTGTGTAGGCATCTGCAGGAATACTGGAATATTTTTGACTTTAGTGAGCGGATTAGAGAATGGAGTCTCCTCAAGACTTGTTTTGATATTTGCAAAAACAACTTAATGACAAATTAAGTTCTTGTTAGAGGTACATTAGTCACATCTTGGCCACCAACAAAACTATTTTAAAACACCATATCACAAACTTAAATAGTTAAGGCCAATGTTTTAGTCATAGCAGTACATTGGTTTTTATTTGGAGAGGTGTTTGAGTCCACCAGTCTAATATTCATAATCCATTTTTATTTCAAATTGGATCTACTCAACCCTACTGACCACGAAAGCCCTAATTAGACAGTGGTCAATGACATATCTGTCCCACAAAAATCATTTTCATTGCCCATGGCTGTGATGGCACTTACTACTATGGCTACCAGCAATTTCTGTCCAGCCTTTTGTGTAGATTACACGTTTATTCTATAAGACTGGAATTAAATGAGTGCAGGTGTAGTATTGAATCAATTCTTTCCCATCTCCAGGCATATAGCTTTGCTGCGAAGAACCATGATGAAGACAGACTGTTCCATTTCACCACAGAACAATGCCTCAGACCATCTTATTGAATGTCAAATAAAAAAGAAAATATAGTATCTCAAAGCAAACACTCGATCTCTCACTCACGTCAGTTTGATTAGTTTTTAGTGGGGAGTTGTCTCCCAGACCTCTAATTCAAGACAAATAAAAGCAAAGAGAAAAAAAACAATAGACCAGTGAAGCCAGTGCACAGATAGAAGCTAAGATTAGTTGTTGCAGTTCAAAATTCTAATGAATTGTTAATTTAAAATATATTGTCAGAACATTATATGAACATCCATATCACAATGTGCACATATTTACACATTGTGTAGCTTAGGAATCATTCTAAATGCAACACAGAGGACAGTTATAATATATCCAAGCATTCTTTTACTCGCCAATCTCACTTTCTCTCTACCAGTCTCTCCCTCTCTCTCTTTCACACACACACACACACACACACACACACACACACACAGGGAGAGAGAAACTCTCCCACCAGTAAATAGCATCCGAGCCTGCAGTGTCTGATGGGATCATAAAGAGGGAAGTCGGTAACACAGGAAGAAAGGGAATTGTGAGGAGAAGCAGCATCCAAGGCAATTTACCCCACAGATTAGAGATATGAGAGTTCAGTCAATAAGTACTGATCTCATTTGAAGATATATCAGAGTGAATTCTCACAATAGCAGGTCTACTGCCGTCGCTGTTGTGTCTGTCAGCTCACTCTTTCCTCTCGCTTTCTAGTTATTTCCAGTAAAATAAGGCCACTGTTACCGTACAGTAAATATTAAAAAAGTCTGCCACTCCCTGCTTAAGCACACAACATTTTTATCATTACACAGAAAAAAAATAGAGCCTTAATCTAACACGTCTACAGCGCCTTTCCCACTGCTTAGTATTTACTCAGATTAATTGCACTGAAAGAATATTTTCTTATTTTCAACAAGCCCCATTAGAAGATCAAAACCAGCAAGGAATGGATCCTGATAACAGCCCTGGCGAATCCTAGTCCCCTGTGACATAGAGCTCCTCTTCTCTTTCATGTTGTCCAAAGCCTGTTAGAACCTCAATAATCCTCAGTGTTTCAGTGAAATTAACTAAAAGTTACAGTGGGCAACTTCAGTTTTGATACAAAGCTAAATTGTAGAGTTTGAGTCACTTCGAACAATTTTCATTTCCGGAGAATCCATAAATGTTCCACAGAAAGGAGACATGAGAAAGCATTTTTGTGTGGATTATTCTTACTAAACCTGTTCAGAAACATGTATAACAAAAGTAATTAAAGGGCCTAAATGTCCTGACTGTGTTCAAGACACAGAATATGCTAACACAAAGTAGAATATGCTTTGAGTGGTGATGGGATATCAACTGCTTTTTATAATTACTCGTGTAAATAAAACTGACTTTTTGTGTTTTTTTTTATCCAACATTCTTCCTTGCACTTTACATTTTGGAAATGTACAGTATGATTGTCTTAAGGTCATAAAAGTCTTTTGCCTGTAGTTGTGTATCATAGAGAAACGTGTAATAGCAGAGTATTCATTAATCTATTGTTTCACGTTTAGGTTCCTACACCACAGAAGAAGAAAATACTCTATATCTAAACAGAAAAAACTATGTTCTTCCTTTTGTAGGGTTATATATCAGTGGTTAGGGTTTGGATACATTATATATGACAAAAATGCTTTAACCCTCTTTTTGTTTAGATCAGATTTGATATCTTTCTATGTGTCTGTGGTCTCAGTGTTTGAGGTGTTGTTAAACTACAAGACAACCATAAGCTTCTTTAATAACTTCTATGGCTCACAGCTCTTATGCAGGACACTTTTTATTTTTGCCATTGTGTTTTATTTGTTTGTGTGAGCCTGTTCAGTTGGAAAGATGGAGAGCACAGGTTTAAACAACTGTCTGTTTCATGCCATCACTCAGTGTGAAACAAAGGTCAAGGAGTGTTTGCATGTTTTGTGTGCAACTTGTTGTTTCTATTTTTCCACTGTTCTGCCAAAAGTGAGTAAAATAAGTAGTAGTAAAAAATAAGTAGTAGTCCAAGATGACATACAGTATTTGTACAGTTGGTCACAAGACACTGTTGTTCATGTCCCATTCCAAGTCACAGACAGTGTTCTTGACTCAAACCCAAACCCTGTAATTGCTTTCCCTTAAGATATAGAAACCTGGGAAGCTTCCTCTGTTTCACTGTTATTTAGCTAGTTGTGCTTCTGGGAACCCTTAAAGCTGTGGAACCTTTGCCGTTATGTGTAAGTTTACCACGGTCCACACAGAATTCCATGGCCCAGACGTGCAGAATGAGCTGTAGAACCTCATATGCAGAGCTTGGCCTTCCTAAACTACAGTGCTTGAAACCCCGGTGCTTCAATTTCTGACACCTGAAGCATAATGTGAAAAACTCTTGTAGGGTGGTTGATGGTACAAAAAGACACAGGACTTTCCCGAAGTAGACCAGGGTTCCACTCTAGTGTGAGATGTTGTGCACTTTTGTTGGGTGACTATGGTGCAGGAGTTAGAGAGGTTGTCCACCAATCCCACAGTTGTTGGTTCACATGTTGAAGTGTCCTTGAGCAAGACACTGAACCCCAACTTAGTTGCTCCCATAGCAGCTCCCCCATCAGTGTGTTAGTGTGTGTGTATGAGTGTGTGTGTGATTGTGAGTGTGAATGGGTGAATAAGAAGCAGCGTAAAGTGCTTTCAGTGCCAATAGGTAGAAAAGTGCTATATAAGTGCAGAACATTTACTATTAGTAGGTCTCCCACATAACTTAGCTGCTCCTGGTGAGCATCTCCCCCATTTGGTGTGTGAGCGTTTGTGCAAATGGGTGAATGAGAAGCAGTGTAAAATGCTTTGGGTACCAATAGTAGAAAAGTGCAGAACTTAATGTAATGTAATTTGTCCAAATGCAAATTTCCTTTAATGCTACAAATGTATTGGGAATTTGATGCCATTAACACAGGTTCTGTTAAGACGACCTCTTGCCTCAGTGGTACAGAGGTCAACAGTGCAACCATTTCATCATGCAGGCTTTGACCGCACACCTGCTCACTGAGATAAGATACTGTAACTTTAATGAGTGAGCAACTTCAGTGACTCTCTTTAGCGGCCCCCACACTAAAGCAGCCCCCTTTTTTTACCAACTATACCTGTCTAGCATATAAGCACATCAGCAATAGAGATATTCGTGATTGAGTAAATATATCAGCACTGTTATTTATATTATATAGATTTTAAATTTAAATCAAGGGAGATATTGAATCGAAGTGTTTTTGCTGTTGAAGAGATAAAAAAGTAATTTTCTCTCAGGTTATAAAGCTTACAAAGTCAGTACCATCTGTCCACTCACTTCTCTGTTGAATAGA
Source organism: Channa argus (assembly GCF_033026475.1). Lineage (NCBI taxonomy): Eukaryota > Metazoa > Chordata > Actinopteri > Anabantiformes > Channidae > Channa > Channa argus. The sequence continues at coordinate 27,106,243 of NC_090203.1, read as the reverse complement.
GTATTAACGTGGTAAAAGTCAGACAATCAGAAGTCTGAGGTGTTGGGGAAATCAGATTCCTGTTCAGATTTCCAGCAACCAGGTTTACTAAGTGTGTGTAAACCCTGTCCCTTAATTTCCCAAGAAAGAGGGTTATTTAGGTGCGTTTCTTACGTAATCTGAGAATAACTTTCTCCTTTTCAGCTGTTCCCTTTCATGGGTCGCCACAGCGAATCATGTGCCTCCATCTAACTCTGTCCTCTGCATCCTCTTCACTCACACCAACTAACTTCATGTCCTCTCTCACAACACCCATAAATCTCCTCTTTGGTCTTCCTCTAGACCTCCTGCCTGGCAGCTCCAACCTCAGCATCCTTCTACTGATATATTCACAGTTTCTCCTCTGAACATGTCCAAACCACCTCAATCTGTCCTCTCTGACTTTATCTCCAAAACATCTTACATGAGCTGTCCCTCTGATGTCCTCATTCCTGATCCTGTCCATCCTCGTCACTCCCAAAGAGAACCTCAACATCTTAAGCTCTGGGCTTTTCAGTAACCTGGTTACTGTAAGTCCATGTACAGTATACAAACAGCAGAGTTATCTGATTCCTCCTCTACCTCAGACATTTTGGAACCATTGCTCACACATTTTAACTATAGTCACACAAAAAACTTTTCCAGCCTTTTATTGACTTTCGTTTATTTATTTATTTGTTTACTTACTTACATACTTACTTACTTACTTATTTGCTGTGGGTGTTTGTTTGTGGAAAGCCACGTATTAGACTTACAGGGCGCTGTGTTAGTTTCAGTCTTCAGTAGAAGTAGATATATTTAATATACTACCCAAACTAGAACCAAAAGAAGCAATATGTTGTTTATACAAAAACAACCATCATAAACATCATAAACAAACTTACTGTGGGTGAACAGAACACAGTCTCATACAGAAAACTTGCAGATAGATGTGGTAGATGGATGAGACAACATAACAGAGGACTTTCCCATAGGAACAGTAGTCTCATGTCTCTAAATCAGACCCACCCATGCACTTATCTCCTCCTTCATAAGCTGGACTAAATGGACAGAAATGTATTTCTCAGTATCTTTTCTGATTGGCAAACAGTATGTCTGTACTGTCTATGACGTGTCACAAGCACTTTCATTGAAGCTGAATATGAGTCACTATATTATTTAGTTTTTGTCCTTGACCAACTTTAGTCACGTTTGAGTTACTTGATAGACGCTAGTTTTCATCAATTACTTTTTAGTCTCATTTTGGCCTGTAGTTTTAATACTAATGTTTACATACATATTATATTAATAGTGCATGTTGAGGCAGCCAGTTAGTCACCAGATTAGTGGAAAACTCTGTTTAATGTTAAGCTTATAAACCTCAGTGATTTAGTTGTATAGTGACAGATTTTGTCAGTAAGGTGACAGTACATGGAGGGAGACAGGCAGAGCTGCACAATGCAAAACTCTGCATTCGACTTTGTGTTTGTTTCAGCTGTAGTTTCAGTTTCTGTCAGCCTTTCATCCTGCTGCTTGGCCTGTCTGCAGCCTTTTATCATGTTGTAAAAGTTGATTAGAAACCCTGTTACAAACACATAGGATTTGTCTGATCCTATACGTCTGTTGAAAATAAATCGATATACCTTAAAAATCCATCTTTGCCCATGATGGATGACTCCTGAATTCATTTGGCCCTTAGATGTTGCTTTTTACACATTATTCATGCATCTGTAAATTTGGGGGTTGTACAGTCTCTTCCATGCACAGATACACTTTATCAGTACCTTTAACCTTAGAGCAACATACAAAAAGAGAATCTTATAGAAAATGCAGTAATGATGTTTTGTGTCTGAAACTGGCTGCTTACAACTGCATCATGTTTTCTTTGTCAGTATCTGTTGAGCTTCCAAGTGAATTTTAATATTGGAATCCTCACTTGTGTTTTATAGAAATTGAAAAGAGGCAAAGTGTTGTTATGCTTAGTGCAGTACTTCCTCACCATCAAGTCACACCCACGTTTAAAACAGCAAAATCAATTTATGTAAATTGTGTCACAAATTCCATTTTAAAGGGATTGTTCCATCAGGCTGTACTCAGTAACCAATAATGACAAAAAGAAAACTTTTTAGAGAATTTTGCAAATAATATGAAGAATTCAGAAGTGAAAGGTCTACACACTGCAAATGATAACAGAGGACTTTCCCACAGAGACATTCCTCTGGGAATAGAGATGACAAATCCAGAGTCAAGAGACTTATGAACACAACAGGCTCCTGCTATCAAAAGAGCCACGGAGGAGGCAATTTAAAGGCCACAGACTTTTCATGAAGCCATAGTATCATAGCAATGTTCCCAGAAGAAGCAAAGTTCAGGTGCAGATGTCAAAAGAACCACAGCAGTAATCTCCTGAGCATTGTTTTGCCTCTGCACTTAAGACACTGTATTCTATTTCCATTTTGACAGTTTTTAAAATGTGTGCTCTCCATTAGTTTCAAAGATGTGGCTTTTTATGTCAGGAAATTGTGAGAGAAAAATGTTTTACATGAAAAAAAAAGTGTATGGTTCTAGTTTAAAATAAGCCCAGTGGTTTTCTGTATTGTGTTATTAACACATCCCACAAAGACTCAACATGGAATTGTCTTTACTTGATCTGTGTGGACAACCCTATTTAGCTCTTCATCTGTGCCATAGACCTCCAATGATACTCACATACTATTAAAAGACATCGGTGAGCACGGTACATTGGCTCATGTTTCTTCATTTAAAAAAAATATGGGCACCATAGTTTGGCTGTAATCTCTGGGTCATCGCTGAAGACCAAATGAGCTTAACGGACCATATATCCATGCAGATTTGCCCTCTACAACATCAGGAAGATCAGACCCTACCTCACGGAATATACAACCCAACTCACTGTACAGGCGCTGCTCATATCTCCTCTTGATTACTGCAACGCTTTGCTAATGGGGTCATGCACAATCAAACCCTTGAAGATCATCCAAAGTGGAGCAGCACACGTCTTCTTTTAATCAGCCAAAAAGGACCCGTGTCACACCACTCTTCAGATCTCTGAACTGGCTTCCTGTAGCTGCTCACATCAGGTTCAAAGCTCTGTCTCTATCTCACAGGGTGGTTAACGCGACAGCTCCTGCTGACCTCAACTCACTCATTCAGGTTTACAATTCTTCCCGTTTGGTTGTGCTCTGCCAATGAACAATGTCTGGTGGTCCCAGCACCACGCAGAACACACCAAGCAAAGCTCTTCAGCACAATGATCTCACGATGGTAGAACAAGCTACCAAACTGCACGCTCAGCAAACCCACTCCCAATATTGAAAAAACTGCTGAAAGCAGAACTCTTCCGCATCTTCATATGAACTTAAAGCTTTTTTTTTTTTTTACTTCCTTTCTGCTCTTTCTTGCACTTGCATCTCATACATCGGAAACACTTCTTCTGATAGGACTTTGCTTCAATGTTTTCTCCTTGACTTAGATTGTTGCTGCCAAATTACTAAATGTAATGTAATGTCTATAAGACTAATAACAGCTGTGTGTGTATGTTTGCGTCTACCAGCTATTATTCACAGTATTTGACTGCGCAATTACTTGTCCCCATTCTTTAACTTCCCTACTTGAAAAAATTAAATTAATACATTTTTAATTAAATTAAAAATGTTTAATCTCATTCATAACTTTTAAACCATTCAACTTTGAGGGAAATTAATTAAAAAATAATGACAGTGAGATATTGATTCACTTCACTTTATTCGGTGCACCTGTACCATCTAATGTGATCCATTAAAACATTCTGCTAATTTCTCAGTTTTTAAGTTCTAACCATCAGAAATGGATTTGACTTCAATTCAAAATGAAACCAGGTTTGTGGGGAAACTGAGAAGCTGACATTCATACCTCTAGATAAAAAACCTTTTCCCACCTTAACAATTCCTGCTTCATGCTAAAATATCGTAACAGTGCAGTCTGGCATCAGTTTCTACACTTGATGCAGCAAAAGAGCTCAGTTTTACCTTGCTAGCAGCCAGCATGCTGTCTGGTGCAAGCTTTTGCATCAAACAGCAATCCCACTGCAATTTCTGCAGAAATTGCATTCTCTAGTTCTAATGTTATTGTAAAATGTCATTGATGCGAGAACTGTAGAACAGTTTTTGGCCAGAGTATAAAGAAGCAGAGGAAATGCAAGAGAGATGTGCTGAAAGAAAGTGGAATCCTCACTTGGGTTTTATAGAAATTGAAAAGAGGCAAAGTGTTGTTATGCTTAATGCAGTACTTCCTCACCATCAAGTCACACCCACATTTAAAACAGCAAAATCAATTTATGTAAATTGTGTCACAAATTCCATTTTAAATGGATTGTTCCATCAGGCTATACTCAGTAACCGATAATGACAAAAAGAAAACTTTTTAGAGAATTTTATATAATAATACGAAGAATTGAGAAGGAGACATTCCTCTGGGAATACAGATGACAAAGCCAGAGTCAAGAGACTTATGAACACAACAGGTTACAGTAACCAATAATGACAAAAAGAAATCTGATTTTGCATCTTCTAACCTTGTCACTGGAATTGCCAATAAATCAAGAGTCTATAATTCTCCACATCAAATTGTTGCGACCAGTTGCTTTGATGTCAGGTTGGTGGGGATGTATTAAGGTTACGTAGCTCTGATGAAGTTTTAATGATGTTCATACTGTGTTTGTGATATTATATTATTATTAAACAGTGTGGAAAATGTTTGAGCTGAATGCAACCTTGTCTCCTAGGCAAGACATTACCAACTAGTCATTTGTGAAGATTCTCACTTCTGCGGCGTATAATGGTTTTCCTAAAGATGCTGCTCAGTGGCAAACTAACTGGCTTGGAGTAGCAGGCATATATTACTGTACTCTGTGGAGTTGATGGTCATCAGTGCTCCTGTGGAAGCTCTTCAAGCAAGTCCGGTTGCCAGTGATTAGCTTCTTTGTAATTACTATCTTGGTGGTTTGGACATGTTCAGAGGAGAGATGGTGAATATATCAGTAGAAGGATGCTGAGGTTGGAGCTGCCAGGCAGGAGGTCTAGAGGAAGAGCAAAGAGGAGATTTATGGATGTAGTGAGAGAGGACATGAAGTTAGTTGGTGTGAGTGAAGAGGATGCAGAGGACAGGGTTAGATGGAGGCACATGATTCGCTGTGGCGACTCCTGAAAGGCAACAGCACAAAGGAAAAGAAGATCTAGTTGTTGCAAATATGTTTTGTCTCTGAGAACCATAATACAGTATTTTTGACCAAACCTTCAATCAAAGCTGACCATCTGCACTTTGGCACATGTTCATTGTTTCATTTTAAATTAGCTGTGGTAGCTTATAGAATCAGAGTAATGGAAATTATTCCCATCAACAAGACTGTAAAGACACAATGATGCGGACTTTTAATAAGTTTCCAGTTTTCAGTTTTAGCAGTTAATACACCTGTGCTATTGGCAATTAAGAGAAAACAGCATTCTATCTCTATAGAAATCTGTTTATTCAGTTCTTTCTCTGCATCTCTCCGTGCATTTTCTCCAAGAAGGAGCTAAGATTCAACAAAGTGCAAGTGAGGGCAATATGTATGCAAATAAGGACATGCATTAGAAAAAAAATCACAATCCTGTCACCAGTTCACCAGTTCTTCCTTGGAGCACGTATTGTAATTAAGGTATTAACCACTGCATACTGCTATTATTGAGGTGTTCTGACCCAGTCTAGTCACTATTTGGCATCCCTGTTAAAGTCAGTCATATCCTCACTCTTGCCTTGTTGCTGCCTGATATATCCCACCTCCTGTTATTTACTTCACCAGTCACAGACTTCAGTGTTGTGACTGATCAGTGTATTTGCCTTCTGTGCACAACTTATTAAGACAAATGTAATGTCGAGGTGACAGGGTTGCAGGGGGGACAACAGAGTTTATAAAGGAAACATCCCTGCACACTGCAGATCAGTATTTAAATAGATATATAATGAGTTTGTGCAACATGAATGGGCTTGGTGATGTGTGTTGAATGAATACTGAGCTGTTTAGATGTCATTATTTTAGATGCATATCGTATTCCTTCCTCTTCCTTTATTGTAGTTGTGTTTCTTTTTATAAATAATATAAATTGTGTCTTTTTTGTTTCATATTCACATATTCACATGTCCTACTGTAAATGAATGACTTGTTTAGACTGACTTGCTTATTCTCTCTTTTTTAGTAAATAAAAGAAAAACTAGAGGGATGAGTTCAGATGGACATCAACTAAAAAAGGGAACAACGTGGACACAGAAGGAGACTAAAAAAAGATCAACTAAAACAAAAAGAGCAGTTTGGGAAAGGAGCCATTCTACAAAGAATGAAAGGGATCTGAAAGGATGGATGGAGGATGTTTTGTGGCCTTGTCTGAGGCCAGAGCCCGAACCGCTGAGCTTGTAGTCCAGAGGGAAAAGAGAGCCTGCTGGCTCTAACCGCTAAAAACAAGCCTTGCTGAGTGAAAGAGAACAATTAGAGAGGTCACCATAAAACATTTTATTTTTGTAAACTTTTTTAAGTTCACGATTTGAAAAAAGAGCAAAATGTATGTATATACATATTATATGTGTGTAAAATAGTAAGTATCCTTAAAAAAAGAAAAATCTTTGACAAAATCTTATTGCAATTCAGAAGGGGGGAGGGGTAAGGAGAGCTGACCCACCCTGACACCCCCCCTCATCAGTATCTGCTGGGTGGGGTTGGGGTGATGGGGAGTGGGCAGACTCGGGAAAACTAGTCCAACAGACATGTCACTATGTGATTGTTATGGAAATATGGAGCATTCTTCATTAGAAGCTTTTTGAGCCTGTCTTCCACTAATGGACTGCAGTAGTGTAGTTTTTACATTTCTGGCTAGTTTTGTGAAGTAGTCTGCAGTTTGTAGATTCCAAAAAAAATAGGCATATAAAGAAAAAGTATCCCTAAATCAATCTGTGCAAATAGGACTGAAGAGAATGAATGGAAATGATGTGGTAATTTGAAAAGTGCACATGCTTAGCTAAATTGGACTTTCAGAGTTGGAGGAGCATTAGTGGGCAATGTCTACCAGAGCCCTGTTGGCCTCTGAAATCACCACCCAGATCCTTGTAGTGCTGTACTTTGACCTGTCATCACTACCGGGTATGGCATGGTGGGGGTGAGTGGACTAAGCAGTCTGACGGAGGGTACAAATTAGAAACAGGCCAGCCGACAGCTTCAATGCATTACATGATGCTCCCCCATCCATCTTTAAACACAACCTTCGATTTCCACTGCAGACGGATGGTGGGATGAGAGGGGGAAGTTGGGAGGGGGAAGCCCTAATAAAGTAGAAAAGTTTTATTAAGAGTCTCTTTAAAGCTTTCTATTTATATGGATCTCTACTTTAGTGACATCTTTCTATATTTAAACGTTCTACTAATAACATGCTGTCAGGCATGGTTGGAGAGTTAATTGTAGCCATTTACTAATGTTGTATTTATTGTATTACCAGTAAGAAGAAAAACATTTATATATGAATATAGATATATCTATTTGTGATTTGCAACTCTTGGACATAAGTTTGCCTTTGATTTTTAATTGTCATGCAGGATCCAATGCACTGTCAATGTATGATGAGGTTTCTACTTGTGTGGAGTTTCTTCTTTTGATGTTCGGTTTTGTTTCCCTTCAGTTCAGCTACTGAATGTAACTTCAAAGACTCTTTAACTTTTTAGGTAGATGTTGTTGTTTTCTATATACATCCAGTACTCTGTAAATTATAACTACATGTAAATGATATAGCAAAATGTTTCTGATGATATGCTGGACTTCTTCTGCTGACCCAAACAGACAAAGGCCAAAAAAGAAAACAAAAGTGTGAGGAAGTTTAAAAAAGGAGTAAAGAGGAGCGAAACATTTAAAAAGGAACACCAGTGCCCAGAAGCCTTGGGAAGTCAGTGGGAGAGACATTAATGTGTCTTTTATTTTAGTCAGAACCTTTCTCAGCCAGGTTTTTCAAAACTAATAAGAACAAGAAGCTCAGGAGCAGCCTGTCCTACGTGAAAGTAAAGTCAAAACACCTTTTTTTGAAATAATGTTTTTTCTCCTTGCGTTCTTCTGAGGGTGAGTGCTACATGGGGGATAAGATAGTAAAGGAGAAGGGGAAAAAAAGGGTGTGGGTGGGATGGAGCACAGTCTCAGAGGTACATGAAGTGGACAAAATAAAGCAGACCTACGTTAGGCATGTCACAATATCAACATTATGTACTGAAAAATAAAAACAGCAGAATATGTCCATGTTTCTGTTGTAACACTTCCTCCTATCAAACTATGTAAAGTCTGATGCAAGAGTGCGATGTTGAAGTGACTCAGAACATTATTACATTGTTATATGTATTTGTATTTTTATTACATATGAGTGGGAATTACAGTAAAAGTAGAAAGAATGACCACGTAAAAGTAAAGTGGGCGGAACAGGTGACATTAAAATTATTATTCCTTACTCAAATTGTATATCATATAAACACTAATTCAGTGGTATTAATGTTGTGGTTGATCGGTGTACTTAAAGAACTTTATCAGCTCTTCAACATCAGAGGTCACATGTCCTGTAGTGACCCCACTCAACATAATTTATGAAACTATTGCTTACTTATATGTCAACCAAAAACAATTATTCCACCTTAAATGTTTCACAGTTTTTAACTCTTGATTCCTGCTGTTGTTCTACTGTTTTTCTGTTTAGTGGTTTTATTTTTTACAGGCTCTTCCAGTCTTGACTTGCCAGCCAGCTGAATGTAGCTTATTTTGTGTTCCCAGTATTTTGTCCACCCCCTGTACAGCACTGGCTCTAATGGCGAAAGTAGATCAACCTCAGGTCCTGAAGGATTGGTGACTAAGATTCTGTTGACTTGTAGATGTGAGGAAGATGGAAAATGGGACTGTAGAAACCTGAATTCACAGTGAAAATGTTCAGTCTTTTCTTCCTCCTCTTTGTTCTTTTTAGTTTTTTTGTCCTGACCCTGTTTAGCTATTTAAAGGAACCAGGACTGTTTTCTGGTGTTTCCGTCAAGGATCTGAAAGGATCGAGTAATACTTCCCGTGTTGCATGAGTTTTTTGGAGTGCAAGTGGCACATTGGAGACTACAGTGTTCTGGATGGATCTTTGGAGGAAGTATCAAAGACTGAGACTAAATGAGAGTGAGTGTGTGTGTGTGTGTGTGTGTGTGTGTGTGTGTGTGTGTGTGTGTGTGTGTGTGTGTGTGTGTGTGTGTGTGTGTGTGTGTGAGTGTGTGGGTGCATCCAGAGGACATACTTTTTTAAAAAAAGCCCACCACCATCCCTCAGTAATCCACTGCAGAGTTGTTCAACGGGGATAAGACACCTGCAGTGGGATGAGTCAACTGATATGGAGATGGACTGCAGACCACAAGAAGAGAGAAGAAAAACTAACTGGAACTTTAAGGAAAAAAAAAAAAAAAAAAAAAAAAACAGCAAAGTAACTAACGATGTCAATCTCAGCAGAGATCCAGGTATCTTCTGATCTCTGCCATGTTCTTCTGATTCTAAAGTTTTCTGTTTTTTTTTTCAGTTGGTGGTTAAAGACTTTTGTCTTGTTTACATGTACTGTAAATGCTGTCCATCCATTATCGGTTGGAGAGATTAAAAAAAAAAATGATGTGAAGCAGCTTTCATTGTAGCTCTGGTATTCTCTATGGCTGATTACTGTAACCCTAGGAAAAACCCTTCTGTTCAAGCGTGCATGGCCTCTTTTACTTTGATCCCTTAGACCTTCCACTGGGACAAAACTCGACATCTACTCCTCCACAGGCATCGTGTAGAATCCTTGAGCTTCCTACCAAAACCTATGTGGGTCGTCTGCAAAGGTTTCCCCAGTTCTTTATATAGTGTATACCTCAGATGCAAGCCCTGAAGCAGCTATTATTCTCTAAAACTTCCTGGCAACCGGACCCCCCACCTCTCCACCCTCAGTATAGCCCAGTTAGAGCCTATCTACAACAGTTAAGCCAAAACCACGCCTACCTCCCTCGGTAACCTGGTGACCTCCACCATAAAGGCCACAGTATACTTGCTGCAGAGACTTTTTTGGCATTTGCTTGAAGTAAAGGGCACATATGAATACTTCCCGAGCAACTTCCCAAGCAATTTTTCTTGACTTTTTCGTTTTTTAGCAAAGCCATGCTGCTACAATGCTGTGAGACTCTGAATAGATGCAACGTTAAACCACCAGGTGTCTTTAGCGTTGGGGCTGAGCAACGGATCACAGCATGATGGCAGCATGGCTTATGTGAATGACTCTTATTTTTGAAAAAATCCATCAGTTTTAGAATGTGTAACCACAACATTTCTTTTTTCAAATACGCTGATTAGTGTGTGTGTGTGTGTGTGTGTGTGTAAAGGTTTAAACAGTTTGGTTGAGATTGTCTTTTTTTTCACCCGATTTTGCTCGATGAGCACAAATGTAACTACTATGCACCAAGCATAAATGCTAAAAAATTGACCACTTAAAGGTATTTAAATTAACCCGCACTATCAACTCCTGTGGAAAGATGAAACAAGTGACCCACAGGGTTTTTCCATGACCATAGCATCTTGTTAGAAGTCACTTATGACAACAGTTTCATTTAAAATGAATTGAACTGGGTGTAGAATATTGTAAATACTTTTCTGTGACCTGCCCCTAGTTAACAAACCCACACAGTATTATGTTGTTACAATTACAATTTAATGTTAGTTATCAGACACTTCACACATCCAAAGCAACTTCCACGTAACTTGAGGGTCAGTGTCTTGCCCAAGGAGCCTTTGACATATAGCCAGGAGTAACTGGACTGGAACTGCTCCAACAACTGAGCTACAGCTGCCAATGTTAGAATTAGTATCAAACCTTCAGCCTATATTCAGCCAAACTTTCAGTAATTTAACCAGTCCTCCATCTGTGTGTTGAAAAGCAACAACATTTTTTTTTCAACAGATTTAGCCAACTAAAACTATATGCTTAAAAACTGGCCTAAACAACCCAGTGTACAGTTGAGAGCAAAATTGTGCATCCCCTTACTTTGAAATGGCAAAACAGAGTAAAAGTTGTTGTTTTTTATCAACATAATGTTCCTTCATCATCATAAGTAACAGGAGTCCACCTTTATGAAATGTTCTCTAACATTTTGTATGTCCTCCCTTTACGTCCCCCAACCTCTTTCGTTTCATGGCCTAATTGTCGCAAGTCTATCAGATTACTTGGATGTCTGCTACGTACGGCCTTCTTTAAATCTAACCACAGGTTTTTAATTATATTTAAGTCGGGAGACTGAGAAGGCCATGGTAAAACATTAATCTTATCCTTTTTAAATCATTCAGGAGTTGACTTTGTTCTTTGGATCATTGTCTTGTCGAATAATCCACTGCCTCTTCATTTTTAGCTTTTTACTGACGGTGAGAGGCTTTGTTTTAAAATCATCTGATATTAGGCAACATTCATTCTTGTTTCCACTTTATGCAGAGCTCCAGCACCTGATGCAGACATAAACCCCCAAAACATCAGCGAGCCTCCACCATGTTGTTAAGCTCCAGCTTTATGAAGGTTTCTGTTTTGAGGTCCTCTGAAAACCGTTTTGTTGCTCTCTGTAAAAAGCTTGAGACTGCCCCTGGAGATCTCTGCCCCCCTTTTGCACACTTGCACATTTAGAGTGCAAGTCCAATTGAACACAGCTGATGTCACTCATCAATTTGAATAATTTTACCATAACTTTCTTTTTATTCACTCTTTGCCCATGTTTGTGCCTTCTGACGGTAAACGTGTACTAGATAAATGTGCATTAAATATTACGTTGATGAAAAACAGATTCTCTGTTTTACTCTTTTTGCCATTTCAAACTTTTACTGATACTGAGAGAAGAAACAAAAACCTAACAGTCTCCGTTTTCCCTTGGTTCAGTCTTAAAGCTTCATGAGGCCCCTACTAGTGTTCAATGTTAATAATCACAAATACAAAGCGACCATGAAATAACTACAGTTTATATGTGCCAACATGTTCCATTCTGTTTCTATGTTGACTTTTTCTATAAGTATACTGTTACCTTTACAAACCCATGTCAGTCCCCAAACACTAACAGCCTCCCTGTCCTATGCAGATCCCCAAAGCACAAAGGTTTGAATAGTGACTATTGAGTAAAATAGAAAGAAGACGATACATTTCCTTCCACACTGTTCGTATTTGTCTGTCGCATTTTGATCTCTTTATCTGTTTGAGGATTCAGTGTGCTTTTGTGTTCCTTATGTAGCCATCCTTCCTCTCAGTCAGCAGCAGAAACTTGTATTACTGTATATTAGACGAACAAAGAGAACTTCATGTGTGGCTGTGTATTCACTTAACCTGTGCATTCAAAAGGTTTCTTATTTTGGTTTGGGTTGTTTTTATATTTTGCCCTGTTTATAATTTCTGTATGTTCCCAATGTACTTCAAAGAAACAATACTATTTATTACAATACTGCTACATTATTATCACAATTATTGTTGCAGTTAATACTACCATGATTATTATCAATAAACGTTTCTTTCCTCAGTAACTCTTTCCCTCTGATTGCATCTAAACTTGTTTTATGCATGTTCTTCAGAAATGTGTGCACCTATAATGCACAGATTTTTAATTATATGCTTTTATTCATCTACAAACCGTGTTCCTAAAACTAGCATATGAGATATACAACAGCAGCTTCTTACTAAATTTGATGCACTGCAGTTTTCGGTATCTACTTGATCCAAATACTGGAGGTCCTGGTTCAAAATGGAGTTTAGCAGCTGAAATTATTAATAGGATATGAAAAAAGAATAACTGGGAGAATGTGACCGTGAACCTGACGTGATAAGATGCTCTAGAGAGAAGACATCACTCAGACATATAATTTAAAACAGGTGAATATGTGGGAGACCTACTAATGGTAAATGTTCTGCACTTATATAGCGTTTTTCTACCTATTAGCACTCAAAGCGCTTTAAACTGCTTCTTATTCACCCATTCACACTCACAATCACACACTCACTCACAGACCGATGGCGGAGCTGCTATGCAGCTGGCCAATGGGAGAAACTAAGTCGGGCTTCAGTGTCTTGTCTAAGGACACTTCGATGTGACTGGAGGAGCCGGGGATTGAACCAACAACTGCACAGCATCATCACAGCCCAGTGAAAACGTACATAGACCTATATTACCACAGGTCTGGGCTGCTCTGCTCTGGATCTGCATGTTAAACAGGAGCAAGGTCATTGGGAATTGAATCCAAAAAGCAAACATATGGGGAGTGCTATAAGGACCAAGTATGGCACAGGGGTGGAAAACAGCATGGCTGCACACATGGTCACGATGCTGCCCAGGGACACAGTTTGTTTTTATGAATGCTTACACACTAAAATTAAAAATACCATAGTTAGTGAAACTTGACAATCAAGGAACAAAACATGACCCCAGATCTGCATAACTATACAGTTCTTGTGTTAGACCTGTCACTACCTGGGGGAGGAGGTGGAGGTTGTATTTGATGACAAATACCTTGGAGGCCAAATGGACAACAAACTGGGCTTTATATTAATTGCTGTAGAGTTTATTGTCCAGTCCGGTATCAGTTGTGTTTCCTGCAGAGGCTCAGGCACCATGCCTGGGAAGTTTAATGCAGGTGGCAGCCAGTGTCACTTTTTATGTTGTGGTCTGCAACATGAAGATGGTGGACACTAACACACTTTACATATAGAGTGGGAGAGCTGGCTCTGTTTTGGGTGTGAAGCTTGACTCTTTACATGTCACAGCTTAGAGGGGGGGTGCAATCCCTCCCACCCACTGCACAGTGTGCAGGCTGGAGAGAGGAGAATGTTCAGCCATTGACTGCCAGGATCTGCAAGGGCCAATATCACTTTTTCAAAATGTGTTGCTGCCATCAAATTCAAAATGAGCTAATATTTTCCATTAAATCTGATATGTTGTTTATGTTTATGTGAATAAAATATGAGTTGATGAGACTTTCAATGCAACATTTATGGATGTTTGACTTTGACTCTGTCACAAATCTGTTCTTCCACCTCACATGACCAAGTTTTCTCACAATAACTAGAATCATAACCTTAGTTCTCTGCTACAAGTCTCTCTGCTCCTGCCTGTTGCATCCTGGGTAGACCCATCTTGTCAATCACAATCTTACCTGCTCACCTCTACATCCAGACCAGAATCCAAGGTTCGCCTTCCCCTGAGCCATTCTACCTCCTCAATAATTTAACACACACCAGTGCTGCTTCTTCCAGTTTGTTTTTCCTGATGGCTGTGATTAGGTCTGTTGTTCTGTGCCTTCTGAGTGTTGTGGTAGTTGTGTCTTAAGTTGAAGCGCAAGTGGTCCCTGTAGTCTGCAACCTATTCGGCTGTTCTTTCATACTCCTGCACTAGTCAAAGTGTGTATCTTCCTCTCTGTAAAGATCATGGTTACCCCAGAAATGCTTATTAGTGAAAAATGGACTTTCTTGTAGTTTTTGAAGATGTTTCACCTTTTATCCAAAATTAACCAGCAATGAATCAATTTGTCACTCTAGTCTAACGTAAATTGATTCCTTAACACCTCATTCAAATGGATTTATGTCAGACTGCAATGACCCTTTCTCACCAGCTGCCATTATTCAGTACAGTAATAAAATATGCAAATGCTGCATCTGGCAAACACACATACTCACACTACAATATAAAATGGATAAAGCAACGAACCCAGGTGAAAGTGTTCCTTATCCATATATTATTATTATTACAGTAAATACTCATCTGATCATAAACCAAATCAGCAAGAAATAGAAGCTGTGTTAAAACAACCTAATGTTACCAGCACTTTCCAAAAAATAAGCACTTTAAATGCACCCTTCACTTCTGAATCTCACCATAAAGCACTGAATAAAATAACAAATCATCTAGATCTGAAAGACGGCCAGTCAAATCTGGAAATACTTTTTTTGCATCATCACAGAAATGAAGCCACCTCCACAATACCAACACACAGGAACACAGCAATCATGAAACTCCTAATAAAACCCAACAAAGACTCAAACCCACCCATCCAGTTACTGTCCATTCTCACTAATCAGTACAGACCTGAAATAATTACAAAAGCACTAGACCCACTAGTCACCTCAATATTAATCCACTCTGACTGAACAGGCTTGATAAAGTAGAAAAGCTTCAGACAACATCTGTAGACTATTTAACCTAATCAGTCTCTCACAACAATAACATCATCAAAACATCAAAAACATCTATATTGTCATCTAGAGTAACAATATGGTTGGACATCAGATTTCTGCCCCAGTAACTCCCTAAAGAGCCTGTAATTAATCCAAAATGCTGCAGCAAGAGTGCTGACCGGAACTAGCAAGAGAGATCATATTTCACCTTCACTAGCTTCTCTCCCATTAAATCTAGAATAGAATTTAAAACCCTGCTTCTTACATATAAAGGTCTGAATGGTCAGGCTCCATCATATATAGAAGACCTCATAGCACCATATCATCCCAGTAGACCACTTCGATCTCACTACTTGTGGTTCCCAGAATTTCCAAAGGTAGAATGGGAGGTAGAGCCTTTAGCTATCAAGCTCCTCTCCTGTGGAACCAGCTCCCAGTTCAGATTTGGGAAGCAGACACCCTCTCTACTTTTGAGTCTAGGCTTAAGACCTTCCTCTTTAATAAAGCATATAGTTAGTTATAGTTATGCTGCTATAGGCTTAGACTGCTGGGGGACCCACCCCCCAATGCACTGAGCTCCTTTCCTCCTCTTGACCATCTCGCTTCTCCTCTCACCCACAATTGTCACCACTGTATGTCATTAACTCTGTGTGTTTTCTTCCGTAGTTGTCTTTGTCTTTCTCTGTCTCCCTCTCTCTGTCCCTTTCTGCAGGTGTCCCTAACTTTGAAGCTGTGTGTCTTCCAGCGCGCAGCTACTGGTCCTACCAACCTGCCCGATGTTTTGTTGTTGCTTTTTCCTTTTCTCTCTTGAACCACTTGTAGCAGCAATATGAGAAAACCATAAAATTAAAGGGATTCAAAACACCAGTTCACAATACAAAATTGCAGATGATGCAGATGATTTATTATATTTACAGGACCGCTATATTTCATAGCAGATTTCATAACCCCTATATTTCATAACAAAATATTAATAGATTTGTCTCTGATGTCAAATCGCACAATAAACTGGTCCAAGTGCCTCACTGAGGACACCTGGGTTCTGCAGCTCAAGACTCCACCCTCTCACTGCACAATCGCAATATTCAGGTATTAACATTTCCCTTCAGTTAAAAAAGAGATGATTTTCATCATTGGAATAAATTAACACTCTCATTAGACGAATTTCAACAGTTAAAATGGAAACCCACATATAAACCCACAAATAAATGGAATAAGTAACTTCTGAATTTATGTGAAAAAAATCAAATAAATCTTCCTCACAGCATACAAAAGAAAAATCTCAAGGTGCCTTAGAAGCACTAAGTGACATTTGCTCTGTCACTCCTCTATAGTTAAGTTCTTTCACAATCTGTTCTTCCAATACTTTTGTTTCATGTGGGAACGTTCAGATAGTGGGAGTGGGAAACAGCCTGGAGTGAGTAAAACTACTGTAGTGTCCATAATGTTGAGGGAGACACTGTAAAAAGAGATATAAAAGTTTTTACATGGCTTCCTACAAGACTTTGTACTTGTAGGAGGCCACGAGACAACGCTTGCACCATTACTGCAAAAGTGCACTACAACAGGGTGCCAGGGAAAGGACACTGGAAACCCAATTACCCTGCCCAGATTACATGACCAGTGTCTCCAGAGTATGGGCAGCTTTTATGGAGGTCTGGAAAATACTCTGGAAGTGACAGGAAGTCTGGTACAGCCTGCTCTTCCCAGACAGATTCATGTTCCAAGATGTTGCTAATGCCCTAACATAATGTAAGGGACTGTACCCTAAAATACATGTCTCTCACCTGCAGGTGTTTAAGCCCATACTGTTCCTGGTCTACAGTCCAGACTGTAGTTTCTCTGTCCTTCCCCTGAGAAGTACATGTTAGGTTTTATTATAATTTGCTAATCTCTCAACTTGTGCAGCACAGTGGTGGAGTGGTTAGCACTGCTACCTCATAGCTAGAAGTTCCTGGTTTGAATCCCTGGTCAGCTGCAGCTTTTCTGTGTGGACTTTGCATGTTCTCCCCATGCTTTTGTGGGTTTCCTCTGGGTACTCTGGTTTCTTCCACAGTTCCACAGTCTGATCTGAAACATTCTAGAACATGTTTTCACGCCAGGGCGGGAGATCACAAGTGCTCAGCCCATGATGTGTCTAATAATTGAATAAGCCATTCAGCTAACAGGGATAGTTGAAACACACAATAGTCACACTGGATGTGCGGTCAATACTGTGCAAGTACTCATGTCTGAACTTGAGCTGAGCTTTGATTTGAATCAGCAATTTAAGGACAGTGTGGAGAAAAGAAGCTAATGAACAATATATAGGTTAATGTCTTAAGATAACAGCTCCACTGTAAACTCCATTCCCTGTTTGGACTACAGTCTGACTCCAAGCATGAAGTTGTTTTTAGATGTTTTAACTAGTATATCTGACATTCTGACCACTTTGTACTATCACTAAACATACAACATCCTGGTGGAACAAGTCTCCTTGAGAATGATAATAGTTAATCCAAATGATGTGACCGTCAAGCAGAGTTTCACTTCTTATCGTCACTAATTTAACCAGTTAACTCTCCACCACCTCCACCTGCTGTCACTGGCATCCAAAATCTCTTCAGCATCAGCACCTAAGCTGAATACACGTAGTTTGGTGGTGACGGTCTGGCATGAAACACACCCTTTGGTCTGACAACGCAACAGGACAGGAATCACTGTGAAATAGTCACTGGCTGCCCCCACTGCTTTACAGAGCAATGGTACAACAGTCTACAGCAATACTGTGTGTTATTTTACCTAATGATATTTAAAAAAACCTTAATTTGTATGTTTTTGTTGTTCTTTTTTTTGTGAAAAAGGTTGGACTGTGTTTTCAGTCAGTGAGGCTTCAGTGAATTGTTAGTGTGAAGAGTCAACACAGTTCATTGATCAATTAGTAGTCATATAACAGGATTTTGCAATCTTAATTATGTTATATTCAGTTGGATTATTTTGGCGAAATATGTCTGTAGAGAGCAGTGCAATTTAACAATTTCTAAACAATTCCATCAACTTGTCTCCAAAACACTACATGCTACACATGAATAATAGAGAAATAAATAGTTATGGTTTATGGTTTAGTAAGTTATGCCTAGATAAATACTAGGGCTGCAACTTTAGAGATTTCTGAATATAACGTGAGCTGGGTGGCACCTTTTCTTGTTAATAAAAGCAATGAGCTCTTACAGATGTGTCTTATGTCTGCTCTTCTCCATAGGTCTCTGTTGTCTGGAGCCATATATTTTCCTTCTTTATGTTTTGTACATAGTATAGATATTGGTATTGGTGTGGATGATACCAGCCAGAGTTTTACTTGGTTTTGGATCAGGAAGTAAGTGGTATCACTCATCATGTCAAACTACTCCTAATGCTTTCCTCCATTTCGCTACCTACTAGTTGGCCAGTCTGGCTGTCTTCAGCCCAGCTGCTTGTGTGCATGTGTGCAGGTTTGTATATAGGTGTGTGTTTATATAGATAAAAAAAAAAAAGAAAACGTGTGTTTATGTGACTGAGATAGATGAAAAGGGTAAAATAGTGCTTCCTCACAGCCAACAGCAAGCAAGGCCACTGGCCACAC
This sequence comes from Channa argus, assembly GCF_033026475.1. Classification (NCBI taxonomy): domain Eukaryota; kingdom Metazoa; phylum Chordata; class Actinopteri; order Anabantiformes; family Channidae; genus Channa; species Channa argus. The sequence goes on along the minus strand of NC_090203.1, from coordinate 27,087,409 downwards.
TGCCGGATATTGTTCACTCTCTCCCACATCAGCTGTGTGAGGGAGAAAGTGCTTTGTACCTGCTTTAGAACCTTCAGCACAAGGAAATCATTAGAATTGGATATAATTTTATCAGTTACTTTTAAGGTGGTTTTATATATGTCACAAAATATTTTTTAGCAGTTGAAACCAGGCAGATTATCCCTGCAAAGGATGGACCTAACCTGTCCCCAGATGTTATTTTGTCTTTATGACTATTTAAAGTTAGAAATAGCAAATGAGTTAGATATTTGAAATTTCTGACACTGAAATTTCTGACACAAATAAAATAAGGTGCTGTAGTGCTATGAAGGACAGGAGACTAGGAGACGGGGCTGGAAAGTGAAACAAAGGAAAAGCGAGGGAGAGCATCTTGAGGGTGGGTGTGGTCAGGTGATGCTGAGAAAGCAAGCAATCGAGGATGAGGCACCAGAGAGAAGCCAGGCTCCGTATTTTTTATTTATTTAGTTTTGGTAATAGTAGCTGCTAATTGTGCTCCAAGTGAAACATCGTAGCAGGTCATTGTGCCACTTGTACTCAGAGCTTTGCCAACTGGACTTTGTTAACCTGAACCCAGATTTACAGGAAATCGCAGAATATTAGAAGACAAAAGTAAATGTCAGTATTTTCCCCCTGCTAAGCTCACTAAAGAACACATTCAACAGTTATTGCCATTCAGTTCTATGCAATTATGAATAAATTATATAGTAGAGCAGAAAAGAGATTATGTAATTTGCAGGGGGCTTTTATATTCCTCCTTCCTCTCTGTGGTGAAGTGGCTAAACTGACATAGCAGATTTTCAATGGAACTCATTATGGACAAATTCTTTGTTGTGTTGACCTCAGAGTATAATGTGGTCAAAGCACAGCAAAGAAGAGAAGACAAAATTGTTATTTGAATCAAATATTAACTGCTGTGTGTATTTCCTTTAATCTGTAAATTGCCATAACCAGGCAGTGAACTGCTAAAGAGGAAGGAGCAGCACTGAACATGACTAACGACTAACAGTCTGAATGTTCATGTCTTGCATATCTTAATGGTAACCCCATAACTAACACATCTCCTCTGCCTCTGAAGAGCCAATTTTACTCAGGATTTATTTTGTGGAATGAATTACCCAGTATAATTAAAAACCTTAATCTCTTTTTCCCCTCAACAAAACAATTTTGTTCAAACCCAGAGAAGCAATCCAAAATTAATTTACTGCACCACTGAGTAATAGTAATGCTTTGCCAGTCCCCAGTCCCCCTCTGGCCACCCATCCATGTCCTCATCTCTTACATGGGTTATGTGATATAAGATAAGCTGTGTGTTGTTACACGGGATGTTCCCCGTGTAATCATCAGGAGCAGAACAATACACAAAGGATGGTGGGTATTAACTCTAATAGAGTGTCCTGTGGGGGGACCTCAGCTGTTGTCTGACAGTTTTTGTATTTAGTTTTTTTGGTCTGTGCCTGTATGTTTGCAGAGCTTCAGTTTGTCTTGGCCCATATAATAAACATATCATTGTTCCATCAGATAATACTACAAATTACACTATTAAAGCTGTATTGTTTTCTAATTCAGCAGTCATTGAAATACTGATTGTGCATGGAATTGAATAGGAGACCATATGCAATAAAAACACTTTTTAGGATAAATTGTAGCCTATAGCAGACCTTCTGCTGCTGGTTAGTTCGAATCAAGACAACATTTGGCTGAAGGTTGTCGATGTGTAAATACCTATTTAATTAACATTAGGGTGCACTTATGTCTACATATTGTTTTTGTATTTTTTTCTGCATATTATTATCAGTGTTAGCACTAACATCTTATTTTTAGGTAGTTGGTGAATGTTCCTGTGAGTTTTTAGAGAGTTTTTTTCATTCTCATTCATACATACGTGCCATACACCAGAGATTCCTGTCACACCGAGTCAAACATCTCATTTGTGCTATTAGTGAAATAAACAAAATCCATATTTGAACATGTGTGGACTCCCTTGTTTGTTACAATTGTCATTGCAAATATTTGAAATTATGTGAAAAATAAGGAAAAAAGGTATTGTGTGCATAATTTAAAACTAATTACCAAATGACAACCAAAGAGCTTTCACTGAGATTTCCATGATCACTGGGGCCTAAAAAACCTGATTTGACAGCAGGTTTTATAAACAATTGTGATGCATATCAAAGTGTTTTTATGATTGCAAGGTGGTGCAGAATTCATATGAGAATTTATTGTTTTGATCGTAATATTGCAAATCCCTGGAGATAAATATATAGATATGTACCAACTAATGCAATCTAATATCGCTGCTGTGTTTGATTGCATTAGGTGCTACAGTTGTATCTAATGGGGTAGGCATATACATATTTGTGTGTGTGTGTGTGTGTGTGTGTGTGTGTGTGTTTATATCTATATTATGTATGTATAACTGCTTTAATGCCTAATTCCTGTTTTCAAATGAAGTCTATGTGCTTTTTGTTCATGGGTCAGCTTCTGGATATTGAATCAATCCTAAGTAAATCATAAATAAACACTTTGAGCGTATATTAAACTGTATTTCTGGATTCCAACAGGACGTGAATGCAGCATACAGACTCGTGGTCTACACGTGCAGCATTGGTCTACACGTGTGTGCCAGTTACCCAACTAACAAAACAACAGGCCAGCCATGTGAGCTGCCTCAGCTCTATGCTGATTGGTGCACAGGCAACCAATGAGAAAATACCGGGGTGGCCTGCGCAATCAATTAGAAAAGTCTCAACTCTTATCAGCTGGTGTCGCTGTAGGACTGAAATTGATCTATGGAAGTAGGATTCCCGCTGTATGTCTTTTCATCCTTTATTACACAAATAAATATTTTGCAACTAATTTTATTTCCTAAAAGTATATTCTATTTACATGAGGAAAATATGCATGCATTTTGCATAGGATTTGTCTACCTTAGATGAAGACAAACAATAAGCAATCAGACATTTTTACACTACATAAATATGCCAATCAGCAACAACATTATCACTGGTGGTCTTAATAATGTCATAAAGGACCCAGGGGTCAGCATAGCCACTCTAAGCAGTCTGCAACTACACAGGCCCATACAAGGCAACATGTGTGCAGAGGTGCACAAACTACACAAACTTAATACTTAACTATGCATATTATCTACATTTTATTCATATAAAAGTAGTACTCCACCAAACAATACTAATTATGATAATTAGGACAAAACATGTACATTAATCAATAAAGGTCAAAGGTCATTGGTAAAAGTAGCGCTTATTGTAATCAATTTCTGTGCTGACAAGTGATTAACCCATAATGATGCATCAGCATTTGTTAGTTCAGAATATTCTGATAAAACATATATAATATTAAATTAATAAATTGTTTCTGCAAGCTATCTGTTATTCAAAAATAAGAGCATTGTTATGTTGTAGCTAATATGTCAAGTAGTTCTTAAAACAAATTGTATTCAGTTGTATATATATAAATATATATATATATATATATATATATATATATATTTGTTTTTGTTGTGTCTGTTGTGTCTGTTGTTAAAGCAAGATATTTAATTTTTTTTCCTTATAACGAGAATGAATATTTGCTGTCGTAAATTCATCTCTTTTTTTCTAGATTTGCCTGTTGTTGCTAGGGGAAGTGATGTCACCAGTAAACGACAGCTTTCACGTTGGGAAAAAAAAACACAGCACTGAAGTGTTGCTTACGAAGAGGCGCTAGGTATCCGAGCAAAATCCATCTCCATCGTTATGGTTTTGGCAGTAATGACCCCCAAAATACGGGGAACATAAACTACGCGTGTCACGTTACGAGTTGATCTAGATATTAGAGCTTTTCGTTCCTAAGAAAGCTATAAAAGGGATGGTGAAACTCGGCTTGTTGCAGAAAGACCTGGGATCTTGGGGGAAGGGGGAGTGTAAATTAAAGGGACTGGAAACCAGTTAAAGAAGGCGGGGTATTGACCGAGGTAACGAAAACAAAAGATTGAAACACAACAGTTTGGACAGGCAGCGTTAGTTACCCCGACACAAACGAGTCTGCTACCTTAGGTTAACGTTAGCTTAATAGCATAATGGAGCTTAGAGTGGGTAACCGTTACAGACTGGGCAGAAAGATCGGAAGCGGCTCTTTCGGAGACATCTATTTGGGTGAGTAAAATGTACCTGCAGCTTGCTCGTACCCCACCTTAGCGACCTTTTAACGCCTTTCCAATACCAAATGACAATAGTTTCATGTCCTGTGTGTATTTACAGTTTACCTCAGCGAGCTAGCTGTGACTTTGTCTTTTTAATTCAACTGCTGACTGCCGAAATTATTAAGCGTAACGCACTGTCTGCTGATGCGGGGAAACACAGGGGACATACAGGGAATACGGGTAACGTGTTTTACGACTGTGTTGCATAAAAGCTGGGAAAAGTTTTCACACTGGTAACGTTTTTCCTATTCAACAGCCAGGGCCTAACGTTATGTAGCAGAACAAAGGTGAGATTCCGCATTAGTTGACATTATTTGACAGTTATCGTCTTTTGCCTTAAACAGAGAAACAAAACTGTTATGAAAAGGATTAGTACTGACTAGAAAATGTTTGGTATCCGCTTGTTAGGCGTGACACAACCTGCAACTTCCGGATGAGCAAGTTCTGGGTAGATTGGTCACCTGTGATCAGAGCACAGTGTGTGCTACTTAGTCTAACGTTTGATCCCGCCTTGCTTGACGTCACCAAGCGGTTTCCTCGTGAGATCAAGGTGTGCAGTTTTTAGAGCCAGGCGCTGCAAACCCCCAGGGCATAATAGGAAACGCCTGTCTCTCACCTGATCCAAAAGCTGATTAGTTCAGGTTTAGTTCAGTTCAGCTTAACGTGTTACATAGACGTTAACGCTTTTCTTTATTGTGTAATGTTTTGATTTTACTGAGCAGGATTTTTTTAAGCCTGAGTACATAAGTTAATATGACAGAAAGTTGAAAGTAACATCTGCACACATGTTAAAGCCCTGACAGTCTCAATTAATCTGACAGATCAGTAATTTCTCTTTCTTTCTCCTTCTTTTATGTAGGCCTAATGCTTGCTGGTAGATTTTCTTCAACAAACCCAAAGTTTTTCTGTCTCCTCCCTCCTACTCAGTCTGCAGTAGCAGTGTGTGTGTATATATATATATATATATATATTTTTTTTTTTTGGAAAAGCCATCTGAAATAATTGCAATGTGAAACCACAGCGATACATCTCCTGCGAGCACTTACTCTACACAGTGTTTCTTATTAATCCATCCATGAAGCCTGTTGCCTTGTTCTTTTTTTTTTTTGCTGGTGACAGGATTGTAAACAAAGCGTTGCCGCTGGAGCAAATGCTTGTTGTGGAAAACCAGACAGATCTGGAGACAGACAAGTAGATGCCATGATGGGCTACATGGCTGTTAAGGGATGTCTTCACTGATTTTTGAATTTGCTTCTTATAAATACCATTAAACTTCTCATTGACTTCCCTATATCAAAATATTTATCTACTTTTATCTGAAAAATGGCTTCAGGTGACATCACATGGAGAAACCTCCAGTTCAGATTATGTCATCTTGTTAAGGCTCACACTATGGAGTTTGTAATCATGGTCAACCTGTTTTTCCGGAGCTCCCTCAGATGACACCTCCTATTGATGGAAAACTCCTCCAGGTAATGTCATCTAGAGGAGTTTTTCAGCGAGAATTGTAGAAATGGTTTAATAATGAAAAGTCAGAGGGAAGTTAAAATAAAGCCATAGAGAGCAAGTTGAAATTTGGGGAAGTCGCCCTCTAAGCATACTACAGAACAAACAATATAATGTGAACTTTGGGTTTTTAGCCTGTTGAATTTCCTCAATAATTTAATAATTGATTTTATTCATTGTGTGATGTTACTAGAAGATGCTGATAAGACTAGAGCAGCTGAACTGAAAGCACTGACATGGTCTAGGTATTTAGACAAATTTCAGCACCTAATTCTTGCATAAGTATTATGCAAAACGTTACACAGTTGTGGAGAAATAAAATATCCCAAAAAAGTCATAGTCAGTTAGCCTGTATACTGAGAGCAAAAAGGAAGGTGGGTCCCTGCAGAGAAATTTGATTTTAATTATTTGTTGGATTATTAACTGCTTCCCAACGTTAATTGCAGAAGTAGCTGGATTCAGTTGAGCTGAACTGTAGGGGATCCATCTGTGCGTAATTTAGCCAAAAATACACCTGATTCTACTAAACGACAGATAAATTACTGTACTTTTAAATCCTGAAATACACACACTCAGTGGGGTACACATAGCTGAAACTAATTCACTCTGATAAATCCTCACTTATCGGACGTTACAGTATGTGCTGACTCTGTATGATCATTTTGAGGGCTGTTGGGTTGTGTTCTACTAGGTCGGTTTGGTGTTTAGGAGTGTGGATTACTGTCAGACAAAGAGTCTCGTAATAAACTGAGCTAAATGGTTAGTGTGCAGTAGCCCACATATAGTCAGATTTTGATTTAGTGTGTTCATAGTAATTACCAATCAACAAGCTCGCTGTGATTTACCCGATGATTATCGGGTGGTCATGGGTAGAGCTGATATTATCATTATTTGGGAGTTTTGCTTGTTCTAATAAACAGTTTATTTGCTCCTATTATGCTCACAACATTGTAGAGTCATAAACTGAAGTTGGGCTTCCTCTGTCCTTCCTAGGGAAGTTCTGACAACCAATAGTCTAGATGGTACTTGTTTTGTAATGTTTTCCATTCCTAACAAAGCAACAAAATAAACTTACAAATGTAATCAAACATTATAATATTATTTAACATTATAATACATAATATTGGATGAGTGGTTCGATCCCCGGGCCTGGCTATATGTCGAAGTGTCCATGGGCAAGACACTGAACCCAAACACAAATAAGGTGAAAGAGTTTAAACTTTTATTATCTCTTAACTTATCGTCCAAATTAAGCGTTAGTTAGTGTTTGTGAATTGCAACAGCTGCAAAGGTTTAGAGGCTAATGTTGGCTTGTTTACTCTAATGAAGTGACAGTTGACCATGTTGAGGTGGGTGCTGCTTAAAACAGTAGTTAGTTGGGTATTAACACTATCATTCACCCTGTCAAAATATAAAATCATGTTTGAAAGTCAGTACTCCCTCTTTAAACTCTTTCAATTCTGTTTTATTCTGTTATTTGAAAAACAACGCAAAACTTGCAACCAGGTGCTGCAAATCATCAGTTCCTGATGTTTTGGTAGTTTTCTGCTCTGGCACATTCAGGATGTTAACACAATGCCAAAAGTGAAAGACATGTGCAATAATCTTAGAGAAGAAATTGTTATTACAAATCAATCATAAAAATATTTTATGACCCCAGGACCTGGGCACCTTGCAGTTATTGAGTCGACCATAAACTCCTCTCTATGCCAGAGGATTCTAGAAGCAAATATGGAGCCATCTGTTGAATGCTAAAGCTTGGTGTAAATTTGGGTCTTGCAACAGGACAATTATCCAAAGCAAACCACTAAATCTACATCAGAGTTGCTGAAAAAATAAAGAATCATGGTTTTGGTATGACTTAGTCAAAGTCCAGACCTCAACCCAGTGGAAATTCCTTCACAACAATCTGAGAGAGCTCCAGGTTGCTGTGGGATTTTTTTTTTTTTTTTTTTTTTAATTGGGTAAATGGATCTTTCAAAATTATCCTCATTTGTACGTTTACAGGCACAGATATTTCGGTTGGTGAGGAGGTTGCCATTAAGTTGGAATGTGTGAAGACCAAACACCCCCAGCTCCACATCGAGAGCAAGATCTACAAGATGATGCAAGGAGGAGGTGATTTATTTCCCAACATGCTGCAATCCTCTTCTCTCTTTATTATCTCATCAATTCCTCTCTTGCTATGTCCACTAGTCTTACTACTTTTTCTATACAGAATTGGGTGATTTTTGTTTTGTTTTTAGTTCCTTGTCCTAAACCTCATCTGCTTTTTTGGAGTCTTCATTGCTGATTCACTCCTGTCCCTTCCTTCCACCAATGTCTCCTTCTTCCACGTAGTTATTATGTATAAATGGCATAATCAGCTAGTAAACCACGTGAGCCACAGCTGAGGGAGAGTAACTGACTGCACTTAGAATCAACCTTTCACACCTTTATATCTGTAGGTTGAACAGAAATGTTGCTGTCCTTAAAACAAAGAGTCATGAGCGATTCAACCCCAAGTCATTTGAGAGTAACTAGTTGGTGTATTGGCAGCTGTTGATAAAACAGGTTACTTGTGGCTCCTTTTTGTACAGTCACTTAAACTTTTTACATTATCTCTCTGTAATTAAATACATTTTAAATCATAATGTGCATTGGATTCAAGTGGCTGTGTAGTTAATAACCTGGATAGGTGTTGGTTTTTTTTGTTTTTGTTTTTTAGCATTTTTATTTTCAGCCTTGTCTTCAATGAGTAAAAGACGTTATGTTTTTGTGTTCTTACTTGTGTGTGTACCTGTGTGTTTGCAGTGGGCATTCCAACAATAAAGTGGTGTGGAGCAGAAGGTGACTACAATGTGATGGTCATGGAGCTGCTGGGGCCCAGCCTGGAAGATCTCTTTAACTTTTGTTCTCGCAAATTTAGCCTCAAGACCGTCCTGTTGCTTGCTGATCAAATGGTGAGGATGACTACCCACTAAACACACGTTCTTTAGATTCTGACCACTGACACACGTCTCACATGCTCCTTTTACGTTCTGTCAAGCTGTCTGGCACTAATTCAGAACAGCTGGAAATGACAGCGAAGGCCTCAGTGTTTATATGACATGTCACAGAGCCACTTCACTTAGCTTTTCAATTTGTAGGTTGTTGTAATTGTGTCAGTTAGTGATTGTTAATTATAATTCAGAGAGTAGCCTGCTGTTGCTTTGTTGCATTGGGTCAGATTATTACAATGTCTTCTAAATAATCAGCTCTTTTTGAATATAATATGCTTTGTTGGCCAAGAATTCTAACACATACAAGGAATTTCCTTCAGGTTGTTGGTAGCTCTGAAGGACAACACATGTTCAATAGTTAACAAAATAAATGCAATTTAAAAGTGAAAACTACAGACAAAATTAGAAAAACAGTACAGAGACAATAGAAAGACATAAAGAACAGAAACCGAAGTCTTAAGTTTATTCCTCATGTAGTAGTGTTGCCACCGTGTTGGAATGTAGTGGTTTAGTATTAGTGTGTACAATGCAACATTTAAATCTGTTTTTAGAAATATTTTCAATTTAAAATTCTGAAAAAAACATGTACAATATGTAGAAAAAATAATAAGCTAGTGGACTAGTTGCACTTGTCAGCATCATGGTGTTCATGTTTAGTCAGTAATTAATCAGTGAAACCCTGTGTTCTCTTAGAGTGGGACTTTATTGTGGTGGACATATGGAGCTTTCAGAATGGTTAATGTGCAGCTGTTGAGCTGGTTAAGTTACCTGATTTGTCATCCGCTCTGTTCTTCTCCATTACAGATCAGTCGCATTGAGTACATTCACTCGAAGAATTTTATCCATAGGGATGTGAAGCCTGATAACTTCCTGATGGGTCTGGGCAAAAAGGGCAATCTGGTCTACATCATCGACTTTGGTCTGGCAAAAAAATACCGCGACGCTCGCACACACCAGCATATTCCCTACCGCGAGAACAAGAACCTAACTGGCACCGCACGCTATGCCTCAATAAACACGCATCTTGGGATTGGTACAAACACTAGATAGACCTATTTGACATGAACATGTCGCTACATTTCCTAAACTAAATGTGATGCAAAAATGTGTGTGTGTTTGTTTGGTTTTTTTCTTTTGTTTCATACTTAACAGAGCAATCGAGGCGTGATGACCTAGAGTCCTTAGGCTATGTTCTCATGTATTTTAATCTGGGATCGCTGCCTTGGCAAGGCCTCAAAGCTGCCACAAAGAGGCAGAAGTATGAACGCATCAGTGAGAAGAAAATGTCCACCCCCATTGAGGTGCTCTGCAAGGGATATCCCTGTAAGTTTCAGCTTGTTTTGGGATTTCTTTATTCAGAATTATTCTGTAAAGATTTTCAGATTGACCAGTTGCTGCCATCCCCTGAGAAATATTTTCTTCCTCTGTGTCACAGCTGAGTTTGCAACGTACCTGAATTTTTGTCGGTCTCTGCGCTTTGATGACAAGCCGGACTACTCATACTTACGGCAACTCTTCAGGAACCTGTTCCACAGACAAGGCTTCTCTTATGACTATGTGTTTGACTGGAACATGCTTAAGTTTGTGAGTACTAATTAGTGTACAATTGTATGATATTAACACTTAACTACTATATGAATTTTATATTTTGTTAGAAATGTGCACCTGCCCTCTACCAGTTGAAACCCAATTGAATTTTGCTGTTCAGCTGATCTGGTATTTGCTGTCAGCTTTCATCACCAATTACTCGCTTCCCCACCCCACCCCTTAATATTTCCCCCTAATATTGGGTTGAGTGCAGTTATGGAGGAGTTGATGGTAGTAGTAGTAGTAGTAGATTACATTAGGTTACAATGTGCATTGTACCATAGACTTTTATACTGCATTTAAAATTAAGGTAACGTTTTAGATTAAAGGCTGCAACTTACAGGGCAATTACGACAAATTTAATGTGTACTTATTAGTAACAACGGTGTATCTCTGTAATATCTATGGATACATATTTGTTGTTACTTAATAACAATAAGAAAAGTTTGGGGAATAATATAAGAGCATAAGAAAAATACCTATAGTATCTTGTAGTAAAGGGGTACTTCTAAAATATTATATTATAGGTGCACATCCGTTTACAATACTGTACAATACTAACTTATTTATTTATGCAATAAGTGGATATCCTGCTTTTGCTGCTATTGCACTCTTGGTTAGACCTAAACTGCATTTCGTTGCATTGTACTTGTACATGTGTAATGACAATAAAGTTGAATCTAATCTAATCTAAGTCTAATCAAATACTTATGGTATAACTACAGACAAGAAGAGGGTAAGAGGCTGTACTTTAAATAAACGCCTACTGTATAACAACAGATAGCAAAGGGGTTTAGAAATAGTAATTTTAGAAAAAAAATAAATACCAATCATGCTTTTGTTATTATTGCCTCAAATCATGGAAAACCAGTTTAATTTAGTTGAACATTAGTAGACTAATCAACTTATTGATAAATAATTAATTATCACCTGATAGCCGCAGGTTACTGCTGGTGCCTCTTCTTTCAAAAATGTATATATCTAAACATGTTATCTGTTGTACAGTAGGTACAACAATGAGCAACAAGAAAGCCTGTATCCCCACAGGAATGCAAAGAGCATGCACCTGACACCAGCACGTTCCTTTATGCTTTAACAATTTCATTCAATAAATTAACGTTGGTGACAGCTGCTCTGAGCTGATGTTTGACGTTCTAACAGGAACAATCAGCACCAGTCAGCTGAAATGGGAACAGTCTAATTTATACTTTGAGCTATGCGGAACACTGTCACACTGTTCCACCCACATAATTTATATAATGTATCTTTGTAGGTATTAATATGGTTATTAACACAGGTAAAGTTACAGTGCCACTAACAACAGGTAACAATAACCTTGCTTTCCACACGTATTGCCTTCTACCTAGCAGTTTATTCTGGACTGCTGTAGGCCTCATCAGCACATGCCAGGTACCCCTCCACTGACCCCATAGCCCCTCTGTGACTGTGCCGGTCTGGCTGTGCTCCTCCTCAGCTACATTTATGAAGTTATATAAATATCATACACATTACTTCAGGGTATACTGCTACACCTCTATACTGTCTATATTTATGACCTGTGTCTGTCTAGATGTATGTTTTTTGTGCGTCTTTTTCTCTCTACGCACCGACTCACCATGTGAAATACTTTGTATGTACAAACCTATATAGCAGATCCCCTATTTTGGAATCTTGTCCTAAAGCTTCCAGTTAGCATTAGCTGCATTGTTTAGTAGTGCATAGTGCTAAGTAGCAAATCTAATAACTGCCAAACAAGAGGGTTAATATGGTTAACATTACACCTGCATAAGATCAGCGTGTCATTGTGAGGGAGCTGATTTTAGTGCAATATCAATTCTGCCAAGCACAGGTTTACAGAGGCTTGTTCTAACACTCCTGTATTTGTTTTTTGCTATTTTACACAGGGAGCCAACCGTGCAGCAGAGGAAGCCGAGCGAGAGCGCCGGGACCGGGAGGACAGGCTGAGACATGGCAGGAACCCAGGGGCAAGAGGAATACCTGCAGCATCAGGGCGACCAAGAGGAACCCAGGATGGAGCACCCCCTACCCCACTAACTCCTACCTCACACACAGGTCAGTTCACTCCTTTCCACTTCTTAAATATTCTCTGACCCTTTCCAGTTACATGGACACATGTAATATCCATAGGCACAGGCTGCACAGGGCTACATATCATATATATCATATATCCCTATGAACACCCCCACTTTATAATTACAATTTAGCAGACCCTTTTTCCCACAGTGACTTACAAGTAAGTAGGAGATTCAAAGAATGACTTTAGAGTTCATTGTCTTGACCAGGGACACTTCAATGTGTAGCCAGGAGGAACACTGACCCTGTGGCTCTACTAACTGGGCTACGGCTGCCCCACCGCACAGACAGAAGTTAACAAGAAAAACAAGGTTTTAAAGCCACTGTTGGTAAAGGTGGAGCTGATTTAAGCACTTTGTGTTAACAGGTGTTTAACCCTTATTGCAGTATAAAACAATAAAAGCCTGGGTAATAATGTCTGCAAGGATCACGTTTATGTCGAGTTGGATCATGTGGACTTTGTGAGATGAAATACCTGTCTTCACTGGAGCAGCTGTAACAGCTGACGCAATCCTGGCTGCAACATCGCATCATAAACTTGTAAAATAAATGGTTAGGAATGTAATCCTGTCTTAAAAGAGCAGTGCAAAGCGTTGCATATGCTGTTATAGAGACAGAATTGAATCACTGTCTTTTCCCCTGCTGAACACAGCTCCGGCAGGCATGAAAGCTAAGTAAGCTCCCTTCCTCTTTTACTTACTGGTACACAACTCATCAAGTTACAGTTAAACTGTGGTAACAGTCAAATAATACAGTAAAAAAACACTGTTAAGGAGCAACTTCCTTATATTATGTATTTTGATGCATTTGTAGGGTTAGGAACCAATTTTTAAGTGTGGTGCTTAAAAGCTCCACTTTTCTTATGAATGTCATTATGTCTTGTAAAACATAAAAAGCATTTTGCATTTTCTTTTTAAGTGGACATGTATATATCATTTACTGCAACCACCACAAAGTGACAATGGCTGTATCTACATCTCTATATAACTCTATTCAATAGTGTATTTATTCTTCCTAAACAATTTTTCAATTAACAATTCAAACAATAACTCCACTAAAACACTGTTAATGTTAGGGAATACAGGGCGAGTTTAAAGGGAAGAAGGTGACCTTCTCACAGTCACATTGAACACACTCTCTTAAGAATGCAAGGTCACCATATTGATGATCACTGGCAGATTGGTAGACGATGAACCATTTATGTCCCGTGACAGTAACTGTCAGAGTGACCAGTGACTTCACAATTAAAACTGTATTTTCTGCAATTTCAAACAAAGCCATTGGTACACAAAGCTTAGTTTATCAACCATTCCACTTTAGGTTTAGCTTCAGCCATGAGAGAACCACCAGGACATGTTGTTATATACATTAGCAGGCGCGCCAGCTAGCGCTATTAAAGATTATGAAATATATTTACGATTCCTCTTTTATGTACTTGCAGGGTTTTTTTTCTTGTGCGTTTTTTTTAGCGTCTGACTTATCCTGTTTTTTGTAGACTAATGCACAGTGATTATCAGCAGCATTCGACTTGTTCAGGGTTCGCCACAGTGGAACGTGTTCCGCTCATTGATTGGCGTTAGTTTTTATTAGTTTATTAGTTTTTATAAAACCAGATCATGCTGACGATGTGTTAGTGATCAGTTTTCTGCCTTTGATCTGCAGCGAACACATCCCCTCGACAAGTGGGAGGCGTGGAGCGTGAACGAAAGGTCAGCATGCGACTGCACCGGGGTGCTCCTGTCAACGTTTCATCTTCAGACCTAACTGGACGGCAGGACACTTCCCGCATGTCCACCTCGCAGGTACAGGACATCCAGACTTTTTGTCTTATAGTTGCTTTTAACTCTCGCATGGGCAGAAAGAGGAAACTCTGTTCTTACCATAAATAATTCCTCCTCAGTCCAGGCTAAAAGAAGAATGATCATATGCTGAGGCTTTATAGTAACCAGTAACAGTTAGAATGACATTTTAAACTTTAATAGGTTTATTCATACAACAGCTATCAGAGATTAGCCACTTTATTACTGGAGAGTGGATTGTTTTTTCCTTATGATTTACAAAAGACTGATGTTTAATGCTTTCTATAGGTCCCAGATCCAAAGAAGAAAGTCTTTATAATATTTACAGCAATCCATCCTCGTTTTTCTTATTAGAGAAAAGTGCTGCTGTTCAGCCAGTTTTCTCCAGTTCTGTGGTTAATGCAGCATAAAGGTTCTGACTTGACATATTGGGCCTTCTCTCTCCCTTCCCCCGACCTCAGAATAGCATTCCCTACAAGCATCACGCCAAGTAGACGCTCGCCACGTCCTTGTGTGACGGCGGCAACACTGGGTGAGTCCTGTCCCTAAAGTATAAGGGATGCATGCATCCTATCACCAGTTCTACATTGGGCTGCCATAGATGTTTGGGTTAGAGCTTTGTTTTAGCGTTTTTCACTGCTCTCCTTAGGGAATATAAACAAAGAAGGATACAGATTCAAAAATTTGGAGGGCATTCGATCAGATCAGCAGCATTATTGGGTTTACGTCTCTACAAAAATAGTTGTGCTTAAAACCCCATTAAATGATTCGTCAGTTCCAGTAAACTGGATTTGCAGCTTTCAGTGGGAAGTTAAATTGAACGGCCAGTTCTTGGTGTCATTCTGCAAACAAACATCACAGCCTTTAGAATGTACATCTGTTTGGCCATTGATAATTACAAAGCTGTATTATATCAAGACTCATTGAACAATCAGGTAGTATTTTTAGCACTGCACGGCAGTCCTCTGAGAACCTGGGTGGATAATGCATTGCAGAGCATCAGAAGCTAAGAATGTGACTCCCTCATCGCCAACTTGGGGTTGATGTAATGCCCCTTAAACAGCTTGTGGCTTGTTGCTTTTACTGTTGGTTTAATGCTTGAGACCATATTGATTAAAGCCATAGCTTCCAAAAGGTATTGATCTACTTGTTACAGTCTCACCAGCGGCCTTGCTTTGTGCAGTGCCATGTTATTTTCGCCTTCAGATGTCTATCCCCCTTCCCCCTGTATATGTACACACCTACACCTATCAGGCATAACATTATGACCACCTGTGGAATTTAATGCAATCCAATACAGTGGCTCTGTCAGGAAATGTTATAATTTCCCAGTTTTTAGGTTGAAACTGGGAAGGTTGAGGTCATAGTGGGTAGTGGAGTCTTACTGTTTGCATTATAAGAAGAGATTGTTAAACTTTTTTGGCCACTTGAGAAATTACAACCTTGTAAAAGTAGAATTCATGGCAGAGCCACTGTATTGGATGCATTAAATTCCACAGGTGGTCATAATGTTATGGCTGATCGCTGTATATGTCTCCTTGTCAGGAACCCTTTCCCACACACCCAGTTTGATTAAGCTTGTCTGGTGTCAGTCTTTTCTGTCTTCTGATTTATTCTGTCAAACTCTCCAGGGTGTTTTATAAAAGTCATCAGTAGTGAATCCAACAGAAAAATTGTTAGCTTTACTTTACCCAGTACTGTCTGTCTGACAGTTAGTGATCTCTGCAAACACCAAAACACTGCGTAGCTATTAAGTAATGACATTTGGTGCCTCAAGGCTTCTTTAATTTCTTTCTTTTGTAATGTTATTGATATCTTGTGAGTTAGTGAGTCAATTGATTTAATTTTGCCGTTCAGTACAATTTCGAGGGACTTTTATTTACTACTTATTCTAACTTACATTCACTGAACACAGAGGTTTGTGTTTAGTCAAGGTGGCTCTCTGAGCAGTAGCAGTGTTAGATGAAGGCCCTGTCTGCACTGCAGGAGCTGAAACAATCATTCAAATGGGCATTTAAGGGTCAGCATGTAACCTACCATACATATCTTTGGACAGTGGGAGGAAACCAGAGTATCCATGCAAAGGCAGGGAGAACAACCTCCACCTGGCCATACTTTACTGATGAGGGGACCCTCTAGCTGTGAGGTGGAAACACCAACAACTCATCTTGATATCCGGTTCATTATTGTGACTTACAGAGACAGGATCGTGAAAATATGTGTCAAATATAAATGTACCTGAGTTCTTGTTTCTGAAAGAAAGTTACACAAGGCAGAACACAGGACTCAGGCCTTAGTGTTTCGTCAAGGTTCAGATTATGGGTTGTTACAGGTTGCTAAAATTCTGTAGCAGAGAGATTAATTTGACTTAAGCTGAATTCAAGACAGAATAAGGCTGGTGGAGGTTTGGCCTCCATCACTTCGGCTTCGCTAAAGTATAAACCTTCCCTGTCACTGGCTAACTCACCCCATCATGTGCCTGCAGCTACTTCACAGCCCTGCCACTAATCCTTGGTATTTTATCTCTACTTATTATTGCATGTTTCCTGCCTAATGTTGTAAGCCTTCTTAAAACGTGTTCCCTTAGGTAAAGCTCTATCTGAGCATGTTTTTCCATGAAATGACAAACTATCTTATCAAAGCCATAAAATCTAGTGATAATGTATGTTAACCAACAGTTAGCCGCCCCAGGTTATAGGCCTGCAGTACAGTTCTTCAGAAACTTTGGATCTAACCTGGACCATAGCATGTTTTTCACAGAAACAAATGTAAATGCAATTTTTGGCATTAATTTTGTAGTTTGTTGGACTTGTTGCTGAGGGAAAATGTATGTACAACTTTAATACAAATGAATTAAAGCCCAATGCTTAAATTCATTTTGGAAATCAACTATTTTAAAGAAAATCTATTAATTTCCTCTTAGCTGACTGAAAACATTTCAAAAAACTTTAACTTTCAACACCACTGAATTATTGAGCTTTTTGTTGATTTTTCAGAAAACACAAAATTAGTTCAACCATGTGCACTTTTCTGCTGATATACACTCAACAGCCACTTTATTAGATAAACCTGCCCAACTGCACGTTATGCAAATATTGAATTAGCCAGTCACATGGCAGCAGTTCAGTGCATTTTGGCAAGTATACCTGGTTAAACGATCTGCAGGAAGAACATCCGAATGTTTTTTTTTTGGTTACTTTTAACAAGTCATGGTTGTTGTTGCCAGACAGGCTGGTCTGAGCATTTCAGAAAATGCTGATGCACTGGGATTTTCACTCACAACCATCTCTCAGAGGATGGTCTAAAAGAGAGGAATTATTCAGTGAGTGACTGTTCTCTGGTCGAAACACCTTGATGGCAGAGGTCACAGGTGACTGAAGGTAACAACAACTGAGGTTTGCATAATGGACCCTGAAGTAGATGGCGGCACAAGCAGCAGAAGACCACACCAGATGCCACTCAGTTAAGAACAGGAAAGCCCCTCCAAACTTAGACCATAGCAGCCTGGAAAAACCCCTTACCTGCTTTGATGAGTCTTGATTACTGCGGCAGCAGCGGGATGTTGGGGTTAAACAACATTAAAGCGTGGGTCCATCTTGTCTTTACATCTACTGGAGGTGGTGTCATCAATATTTAATTTTTTTCCTACTTGGAAACCTTTGAGTATCACTTAAATGTCATATCCTACCTGAGATTTGTTGCAGATCATGTCTATTTCTTTAAGACCACACTGCATCCATCTACTTCCAGCAGGATAACACACAGTATCACAAAGCCAAAATGATTTCAAACTGCTTTCTTCAAAGTTCCTGAGTTCACTGTACTCAATGACCTCCACAGCCACCAGATCTTAATCCAACAGAAGCACCTTTGGGATCTGATAGACTGGAAGAATCACATCATAGAACTGCATGATGTCTGTATGGACCGAAATCTCTTAGGAATATTTCCAACCTCTTGTTGAATCTCTTCCAAAAACAATAAAGGAAGTTCTAAAGGTAAAATGGAGACCAAGGGTGATTATTAGGTGGATCTAATAGGCTGCGTTGTGAGTGTATGTTCTATCATTCTTCACAGAAATAGAGACAGTTAAACAATTTCAATGATAAGTGATTGTAAACTTTTAAATCTTCATCTGAAGTATAAATTAAGTGCCACATGAGAACCTTTACCGACAGCTGTTTTCTCCATTTAGAAATGTTGTAGTTATTGATAATGGAGCTTGTGAGGTGAACAAAACCTTTGTTTTGGTCACTTTTGGGTTGAAAATCCATTGAGATTTTAGAAACCCTCAACATCTGGACATGTCCTCATCTGTAAACAGTGACTGTATGTTTTGACCCACTGCTGTCTGTCCTGTGTGTCCTCTAGATGGTGCCTGGTGTTCCACCTGCTGGTCTTCATCTTCTAGCTCCTCGATGAGCCTCTGCAATACCAACCTCTTGGACCAAGCCCTGTTCACTCAGAAGCACTCTGATATACTAATGACCATTTATTACTACTACAGCTACCATTGGAAGCCAGTTCCTGACTCAGCACAAAGTGCGATGACTGCTGTTCAGTACTTTCACCCATTTCTGAATATTTTAGGGGGTGTGTACCCTCCCTCTCTATGTGTCACTCAAAATGTTCCCGTTTCTCTGTGTTGGTCTGGCCACGCAAAACATTTCAGCAGGTCAGACCTCAGGACTGTTATGGCCACTTTTTCAGGAGATATTTGCAAAACCCTCTACCACTGCACTGCACCTCACCACCTCCACCGGCTTGTGAATGAGCAGTGGTTTGTCCACAATAACCCAGCTGTCTTTTCTGGGACAGTGACTGATGAAACAACCGGTAATGCAACTGGCTGCTGCTCCTACAGTGGATACCCTGTAATTGATGAGCCTTTATTTTTCATTTAGGTTTTTGCTAGTTCATACCTGATCAATAAAACAACTTATATCTATGGGTCATTTTTGGGAAGAGATTGTTTTTGCTGGTATTTGCTATTTTGCTTTTTTCCCTTAATCTACTAGCCACATGTTTTAATCCCCATCACTTAGGGTTTTCATCAGTAACTTTTATTAAAACAAAAAACATCTTTAATCCAGTTGTGAACATGTAGAACTTTGACTGCTAGTTGAACAAGTTAACATACCAAAATACGCTTTGGTATCTTTGGTGCAAACGCTCCTGTCTGTTCCCCTCCAGGTTCTGATTGCTGTCCAATAAGCCCATTCCGTTTTACTTAAGTACAGGTTCTTAAGGAAAACAGGAACTGTTCTTAGAACTACAATAGGAAGTGGCCCCTTCTTTGTGTTTTTGGACTAAAGCTACAAACCATAAAAGTTCTATCATGCTGTTTTATGTAACCTTTTTAGCTCATACTGTACTTTAGAGTAGATACTTTCTCAGCTGAATAGGAGCCATGTTCACAGGTTTTTGCTGATTGGTCAAACACAAAGCAGAGATGAGACCCAAGCTGTTGTAATTTATGTCCTGGCTGCTGCTTAATTTTATCTATTTCATCCTAGGGACACTGCTTTATTAAGTTTTTTTTGTGTGTGTGTGTGTGTGTGCGAGAATGTCCCCATTTAGATTTAGATGTTGCAGTACTTTGATCCAGTTCTTACGATGCAAATATCTCTACTCCGCCTGACGGCAGTGTCGGCAGTATGCAGACAGAACAAGAGACTGGCATTTGCCTTCATTCCTGTGGAGGCTATTCACCTTAACTCAGCAATTTACAGTGTTTAAAAATGTTTCTACCATTTTCCTAAAGGGAAATCTTTATCTTCATCTTTCATAGGACTACGAAAGGCTGCAAACTCACCACAAATCAGTATAAAATTACAGGAATTCATACCAACTGTTGACCAGTCTGTCACTTTAAAGCTTCTACTGGTGGTGTGAACGCAAACAGAAAAAAAAGCCCCTGAAGGGGAATAATCTTGTGAAAGCTCCCCAGAGGTTAGCAGCTTAAATCCAAGTCCCTAGAGCTGTTTGTTCCGAAAGCACCTTGTATAAGGGGGCATGGGCAACATGACCAATTTTACCAGTTGTCATTCAGTCTGTACAGATACTGTCTTTTTCTAATTTGTATTATTTTTAAAGCTGTGAAATAACTAATATTGATGTGTATGTTTGCTCATGTTTTATTTGAACAGACCTGTAGAAATGGGTCTGAAAACTACTTCTAAACTTGCTGGTGCAAGTTTGGTTGCCAAACTTTTAGTATTCTGCCATTCGTCTGCCCCCTTCAAAGCCACTGAGTTATTACAAAAAGGAAAGTTGCACTGAATGTGAAATATATTAAGTGAGACATGCTGTGCTGTCACAGCTGCTGCTTTCAGGAGCAATTTCATTGACGTGTCACATTACCATAGACACTGAAAATGTACTGTGTATGAATTTTTTAAGTTACTAAAATTATTCTTTACGGAGCATGGAAAAAGAAAGCTGACCATCCATTCTCAAACATTTCAGCAGTAGTGTTTGGAGTCTTTATATCCAACTCACTTTGTGAGTGAAAATCACCTGTTGTAATCCATTTTGCTCCTGCTCAGACTCTAAATTGATTTTTACCCTTTACACACTCAGTCATCTTGATATATTACACATGCTGAATAATGTAACTAGATCAACAAGATTTACTTTCTCACATTTATATTTGTTTGTGTACTTAAATTGTAAATAAATGAATTTCTTGTAACTTTACTGTCTGACTTTTTAGTGGCTATGAACTTAGTTTATCAGGAAGAATGCAACTGGATCATCTGGAAGAACGAAGAAGAAGAGGAGCAAGGTGTGTTCGTAGGCAGAGAGAGAAGAGGAAATCTAAGAATGTAGGACTGACAGTAGGGACTTTGAATGTTGGGACTATGACAGGGAAGGATAGAGAGATGGTTGACATGATGTAGAGAAGGAAGGTGGACATACTGTGTGTCCAGGAGACCAGGTGGAAAGGTAGCAAGGCTAGAAGCTAAGGAGCAGGGTTCAAGTTGTTCTACCATGGGTCAAATGGGAGGAGAAATGGAGTAGGAGTTATCCTGAAAGAAGTTTGAGTTATGTTCTAGAGGTGAAAAGAGTATCAGACAGGTTGTTGAGTCTGAAGCTGGAATTTGAAGAAGTGATGTTCAATGTTGTGAGTGGTTATGTCCCACAGGTAGGATGTGAGTTAGAAGAGAAGGAGAAATTCTGGAGTGAGTTAGATGAAGTGATGCAGAACATCCCCAGAGGTGAGAGAGTGGTGATTGGTGCAGATTTCAATGGACATGATGGTGAAGGGAACAGAGGTGATGAGAATGTGATGGGAGGTTTGGTCTTCAGGACAGGAACACAGAAGATCAGATGGTGGTAGACTTTGCAAAGAGGATGGAAATGGCTGTAGTGAACACTTTCTTTCAGAAGAGGCAGGAACATAGGGTGACGTACAAGAGCGGAGGTAGAAGCACTCGGGTGGACGACATCTTGTGTAGACGTAATCTGAAAGAGACCAGTGACTGTAAAGCATTGGTAGGGGAGAGTGTAGCCAGACAACACAGGATGGTGGTGTGTAAAATGATGCTGGTGGTGAGGAAGATAAGGAGGACTAAGGCAGAGCAGAGGACGAAGTGGTAGAAGTTGAAAAACGAAGAATGTCGAATAATTTTTAGGGAGGAGCTGAGACAGACTCTGGGTGGACAGGAGGTGCTTCCAGATGACTGGACCACTACAGCTAATTTGATCAGGGAGACAGGTAGGAGGGTACTCGTTGTGTCATCTGGAAAGAGGAAAGTGAACAAAGAGACTTGGTGGTGGAATGAGGAAGTTCAGGAGTGTATACAGAGAAAGAGGTTAGCTACGAAGAAGTGGGACACAGAGGACTGAAGAGAGTAGACAGGAGTACAGGGAGACACAGCGTAAGGTGAAGGTAGAAGTGGCAAAGGCCAAACAAAGAGCATATGAGGACTTGTATGTTAGGTTGGACACTAAAGAGGGAGAGGTGGATTTGTACAGGTTGGCCAGACAAAGAGATAGAGATGGGAAGGATGTGCAGCAGGTTAGTGTGATTAAAGATAAGGATGAAAATGTATTGACAGGTGCCAGGAGTGTGATGGGAAGATGGAAGGAGAACTTTGAAGAGTTGATGAATGAGGAAAATGAAAGAGAACCAAGAGTAGAAGAGGTGACAGGTGTGGAGCAGGAAGTAGCAAAGATTAGTAAGAGTGAAGTGAGGAGGACGTTGAAGAGGATGAAGAGCAGAAAGGCAGTTGGTCCTGATGACATACCTGTGGAGGTATGGAAGTGTCTAGGAGAGGTGGCAGTAGAGTTTCTGACTAGTTTGTTTAACAAGATCTTGGAGAGTGAGAGGATGCTGAGGACTGGAGGAGAATCTATTTCTGATCTATTTACCTAACAACTGGGACACCCAGCTGTCTCCAGATGGCATCTAGATTATCTAAAGAATTCAACTAGCAGTCCTACTAGTATTAATTGACTGACTGGTAGAGTGTTTTTTGCGTATTTAAGATGCTACATGGAGGGATCGTGTTAATTTTCTCCACGGGAAATCTATTTATTTGGGGGAAAAACAGTCATTTAAGGAAATCATGAACAAGGTTAACAAAGCTTTGCCATCTCAGCAAGTTGTTCTTACTTTCTAGTGTAATATATCAAGCAGATTAATTATTTGTAATACACTCTAAATGCACAGAGTACAGAAATCATAGCCTTTACAAGTCTTTACAGAGCAGTAACAACAGTGTAGGACATCGGAGTGTGATGAACACTGATACACCAGGTCTAAAGAACAACAGTCCTACAGACAAATTCATCAAACAAGAAGTGGACGTGTCAGTCTCAAGAAATGGCCACAGAAATCATAGGATACAACAAAACACTTTAAACTCAGCTGAGTGAAAAGCTCCAGTATTTTATTCAGCTGCCAGGGAAATAAATATTAATATTACATTTCCAGCTCCTCTTTGAATGTGAGCCCGACCCTGTTAGATAAAATGTGAGTAAATACTTAGTTCAAAGTAAACAAAATGTGTTTTCTGCATTTTGAGTGTGAAAAGTAAAACTGACAACAACATTCTGAAAGACACTAAACACAGAGCTTTTACTGCAGCTTTGAAAAGCATTTTTGACCAGTGTGTTATCAGATGAACAAAGCATGAAACTTCTGCCATATGATAATCGTTGCTTGTACATGGATATACCACAAGGTATTGTAACACCTCCCTTCGTCCACTGGGGACCATCACAAGCGTAACAGGGGAGCTCACGCTGCATGTATGGTGACGTCATTTAACTCCAGGAAAACAGTGATAAACAGAATCTTGTCGGTACGTTGCATTTTAATAAATTAGGATGAACCAGTTAATAATCAATTCAAATCAAACTGCAATTTTTATTTCAGTCCTCTATTTGTCCCCTACCTTGTCCCACCTCACTGTAGCTGTTCACCATAGTTCAGTAGTGCTCTTTATGTGCGTCCTCTCAGACAAACTGCAAAGTTGTTTTTTTTATTGCTATTTTTATTTCTTATAACGACGTCTCATTGTTTTGTTCATGCTCCTCCCCCATCTCCTTTACCACCATCTCCCCTGTTTCCTTACCACTAACTTTGCCATTTTTTTGCCCTTTTGGCTTTGCTTCACTTTCAAAGTCTTCCCCAACCCCCACTGGGTCGTTCAGCCCCTCCTTCTCTGAAGCAGTCATAGCCACTTCTGGGTCTTTGGATCGTTTCCCACTAATGCAAAAGAAGTTACCCAGGGCCAGGACCAAGGCCGACAGTGTGACCTCACAGCCCGCCAACAGGAAGACATGCATGTACTGATGGGTGGCATCCAGGAGGCGACCTGGAGGAGAGTACAATGATTAAAATTACTATGGCTGTTACCTTTACTACTTCAGATACCACATACCACCACTTCCTGTTTAGAGGACCAGAGGTCTTCCAGAATCATGCTGTTGTTCTAATGTGTCTCAAAGCAACAGCCATTCTGCAAGTTCCAAAAATAGCTTTAGTTGTTTAAATGACTATCACCCAATTACAGCTGCACTGGTGATGGCTAAATATTCATACTGAGATTATTTCTGGCCCAGATCAAACACTCCATCCCTGCCACCCAGTACCAGTGGCAGGTAGAGTGAACAGCAGCAGCAGACCAACTAGGCAAACAGATCAACAGAAGATGGAGTTTGTGTTGCCGTCCACTTGGCACTGGATCACCTAGACACCCCGACACATATGCCCGGTTGCTGTTTTTAGATGTTGGCTCAGCCTTTAACACTTACCCCACTTTGCCACTCAAGTGTCAAAACTTCACAGACTGGGCTTGAACATAATCATCTACAAATGCACCTTGGAATTCTTGACCCACCACCCCCAGACTGTCAGGTTGGGCAAACAAACATGACCCTTATCTGGAACACTGGTGTCCTTCAAGAGATTTGTGTCCCCTATCCTGTATGCCCTCTTTAGCAATGACCGTCAGCCTGTCCATAAAACACATACTATCAAAAAACTGTTTACAGTTGTTTGATTTTTATATCCAGTAGTTTGTGATGATTGAATGACTGTTGCAGCGAGTACTATTTAGTACGATGTTTGTTATAGTAGGTCAGAGCCTTTTCAATACAATGACAGTAATGCTACTTCTACTTACCAGTCAACCATTAGGGATTACTTCCTGTTTTAGTAGAACTTAATACATTTTTTAAAAATACCCCCAAAAATCTTGCAAATGTAAAACTATAAAAATATCTGAAATGATTACAGTATTACATGACTAATTTAAAAATGTTTTTCATGCTCTGACCTGCTCCAGGAGGTCCCACTAGTACAGCCATAGCTTCCATTAGCAGCACCAGGCCAATGGCACTGGAGAACTTCTCTGTTCCAACGATAGCCATGAGCACCTCGAATTGTAGTGCACCCACCATTCCATAAGACATACCGAAGAACATGCAGAAGACCACCAGACCTGCATAGTCCTTTGCCTTAAAGGGAGACAGGCAAGAGATTTCTGAATGTGACAACACATATATAGAGGGAGGAACTGGGGATGATCACATGGTGATGTATTATAACTTTGCCTTGCTATAACTATCAGCCTGTTTGCGGTATTAATTATTATTTAATGCTAATGAACTGAAGTCAATGCACATAACAATATTAGCCTTATTGTTACTTAATGCACATTAGAAAACAGAAAGTCTCCCTTCTTATTATCTCATGATTATTCTGGAAAACATTATGGTTTCTAGGGAATCTGTAAAACAACTACATATCCTCCATATGTGGCTTGGTCTTTATGTGTACAGGCAGATTTCTAAACTAACTGTTCTCATTTGTGTTTTCTTTGTAACATAGAATCCATTGATACCTGTGATCCTATGAGGTCGGTGAACCCATTGAAGATCATAGCGAAGCTGA
Organism: Channa argus; assembly: GCF_033026475.1. NCBI lineage: Eukaryota > Metazoa > Chordata > Actinopteri > Anabantiformes > Channidae > Channa > Channa argus. The sequence goes on along the minus strand of NC_090203.1, from coordinate 27,061,816 downwards.
ATAGGTACACAGTTCTGGGTCGTATCCACTTCATGCCAGCTATAACTCCACACGCAGGTCGAGCAAACATATCAACCAATCCCAAGATGGTGAGTAGCAATGCTGACTTTGTGTCCTCATAGCCAAGGGTTTTAGCATAACTGACCACAAACACAGGGGGCACGAACAAGCCCAGCACCATGATAGATGCAGCAAGGGTATAGATGACAAAACCCCTGTCCTTGAACACACTGAAGTCCAGCAGTTTCTTCTTTGGCTTGGGCTTCTTTTCCCCCTCTGTAGTTATAGAAAGTTTTTCTAGTTCCTGGGTTTTCTTAGGAGGCAGCAGGGGCCTCATGAGAGCACCACAGGCACAGCAATTGAGCAGGATGCCTCCCAGAATGAGAAATCCTCCCCTCCAGCCATACTGGTACTGGAGAATCTGTCCCAGTGGGGAAAGACAGCACAGGGCCACAGGGCTGCCAGCTGCTGCCAGGCCATTGGCTAGGGGACGTTTCTCACTGAAATAGCGATTCAGCATTATCAGAGACGGCTGGAAGTTCAATGCTAGACCCAAACCTGATGAGAGAAAGGCAGTGTTAAAGAAAAAAATCAGCAAATGGTTTCTATCCTTATTAAAACAGACCGGTGTGTTCTGCTGCCTCCCTGCCTGACAGGACCCTATTGCTTCTCTCTGCAAACCAACACTGACCTTTTTAGCCATTTCCCACATGAGCTTTGGACCCTGATCTGTTGCCGGATAATCAGTCTGCCTACTAACCTGCCTGTCCACCAATCTGACCTGGCGGCCTACTGGCTCCTCGTTTTTGTCTGCCTGTCTGTGTCCTACTACCACCAGACCCTGCTTGGGTCCCTATCCTGTGCTCTCAGTAGTCCCATCAGCAGCATAACTGCATAACTTTCAGCACAACTTTCCTGTTATTACTCCTGACTTGGGGGGCGACTGTGGTGCAGGAAGGTAGAAGCTGTCGTCCACCATGTCGAAGTTTTCTTGAGCAAGACACTGAACCCCAACTGCTCCCGGTGATTGTTGGCCATCCCAACACCTTTGGGTGTAATTTCCCTTCCCTGGTTAATCCCTGGTCACTGTGTGGGCACCACATTGGAGCATGTGTTAGTTCATTTCTTGGTCAGCTATTGAATGTGCACATTCTGTATATTATCATTAAGTATTCCAGATCAGTCCTGTGACATTTCGTTGGGATTAGTTTCCCTCAGCACCCCCCCCCCCCCCCACCCCCAGGTTAATTTCTGTCTGGTTTCTCCAGCCCTGTACCATTTTCTTTAGCTTGAGTTTAGTCCCAGGTCTTTAATCACTGTATGTTTAACCTGTATGTTTAACCTCACTATCTCTGTGTTGGCCCTGAAATAGACTGAAGACCTGTCCAGGATCTACCCTGACAAATGCTCACCCACTCCTACTTGTAGAGTTTTAGTTCTTATCACATATTTTTAATAGGATTAAAATCTGCATCTCTCCTTCAGCCACTGCACGGTTAATTTGGCTTTGTTCTTCATCTCCAGATTTCAGGTTTTCCCTTTGGCCACAGCCAAAGCTGAAGAGAAACATCCCTACAACAGGATGCTACCACCCCCATGTCTTACTGTGGGTACATCTTTCTATGCCTCTTCACCATTTTATATCCATTCATCCACAAAATTGGGTTCTCCTAACCAATCTTCTTCAAACAGCCAACAAAGTTGAGTAGGCATGGAAAATGTGCAAATACACATTTTGTCAGGATCACTACTTCACTTGCTCCTTTAGGTTTTTATTTTACAGTCACTTCCTTTTCCCTTTTCATATCATCAAGCTTTACCACTAATCACCACTCCTATAAATTTACACCTGTTTCTCTCACTGTTTGAGTTTTGCTTTGCCCACAGTTGCCTGCATTTCCACCTCAACTTTCCAGCTCTCATCAAGTGCATCATTGCTACGATTTCAGACCACGCTACGTTTATCGAACTGACTGTGGCTGCCCCTTTGGTTTGGTGAGTAACCGCTTCCTATTGACTCTCTGTTGCCGACCTAATGAATGACTAAGGATTATGAGTACTGTCATCTGCCCATAAGGAATCAAGATTATCACAAGCCCTATTAACCACGATTATAAAGAGATATACCACGTCATGTCTATGCTTTAATCATGCCATGCACACATTTTTACCAAGCCATGTGATTACTGCTCTACATGGTACTCAAACAATTGTCCATCATGTGTTTAAGTATTCCATCATTACCTGTATCAGGTGTCAAGGGCTTCACCAAGGAAATATCCACTGTAATTATCATGTATCATGAATTATGGAATCTAGAGCTAAGAGACTATTGCACTAGCACACTGTGTCACTAAAGGGATTTTGGGTTTTTTTTTTCTCACTATCAGCGATTGGAAGTTCCCAATGGCGACATTTCTTGCAATCACTACCAGGCCTGTCTCTGTGTTACAGATCCAGACCACTAAATTTTCCCTAGTGGACTTCCCTCCATCCAAGGATCTAACTATACTACCAGGACTATACTCCGCTCTTCCCCATAAGACCCCTGCCTAACCTCCAAACTCTGCTCGTCTCCCCACTCACTCTAGTGAGTCTAGTTTCATGTTTGGACACCATATCCCACAAGTCATTGCCAAGATACTCATCTGTCTGTTCTCTCTCAGACTTGAGTTCAGCACCACCTAGTGAGTCGGAGGACTCACTAAATCCTGCTTTGCCAACTACTTTTTTTTTTTTGTCCTGTGTGTTCAGGGTCGCCATAGCAGCTCATTGTCCGCATGTTAATTTTTGTCAGTTTTTTTACCAGATGCCCTTCCTGACGCAACCCTCCCCAATTTCTACCGGTCTTGGACCAGCACTGCACAGCTGGGGAGGGGAGTGGGCTTCTAGGGGTTCAGTGTATATATAGCATATAGCAGGGATCGTACCACTGACCCTGTGGTCCATGGACTGCCTTACCAACTGAGCTACAGCCACCCCCCTTTGCCAATTGCTATATTTTATAATAAACTGTATTTTAAACTGAGCTGTTGTGTCAAGCACCTTATAGGGTCCAACTGTAAAACTATTCCCTTAGAAATTTACTGTGTTGCCATTTTTTTTTTCACTTGTATGTTGTAACCTGCATTGAGTAAATCGGTGCAAGCAGAATTCAGTGTCTGTTTTCATTTCAGGCTGTAAAACAAAAAAAGTAATTGGTTTGAAGGTGGATGATTTTTTTTTTTTTTATCCAGTCAATATCTTGATATTACCTGTAATAACTCCAGTGCAGAGGTAGATGTGTATAATTTTGGTAGCAAATGAGGCCAGAATCATTCCTAAGGAGGCAAATAGTCCACCAACCATCATCACTGGTCGACAGCCAAACCTGTTCACTAACACACTGCACAGAGGGCCTAAGAAAACATAATCCTTTGAGATGTAAACATTATAAACATGCATTAGACAGAATTTACCATTGTGATGTTGAGGTGTGTGATTCTGAACTACCTGTCCCATACAGCATGGCCAGCAGTATTGATGAGATCCATGCGGTGTCACTGTAGCCAACGTCAAACTCTCTGATCAGCTCCTTGAAGAAGACGCTGACAGCCTTGGGGAAGGCATAGGAGAAACCAGTGATGACGAAACAGCCAGTCAGCACTGCCCAACCCCAGCCACCGTCTGGTGCCTTCACGCCTTGAGGCCCGTCATCTACTACTGCTCCTCCCATAGTGAACTCTGGTGTTTGTCAGTGGCTGTAACACAGCAGTAAAAAAAAAAACAGACTTAAATCTGCGGTGTCACTGGATCATGAAATATGGGACAATAAGTGTTGGTTTGGTAAATTAATTACTTTATGAAATTGTTTAATTTACATTACGGGCACTTTTATTTTTGACGGTGCGTAGAACACAACAGCATTTGTGTTGTATTCATTAAAAGTTAGTTGCTAAATTGGCCCAGACACAATGTTTGGCATATTTTTGCCAAACATTGACATGGTATTAAAATACTGTGTTTACAAATGTAGGCTTTGAAAGTATCACACATTACAAGTGGGCCACTTATGCTCAGCTTACACTCAGCTGAGTGCTCAAGGTTTGCTGCAAAAGTAAACTCCGATTAACACTGAGAGTGATGTACTGTATTTTCTTACCAACAAGGTAGATGATACAACACAGTACTGTTATTTTAAAGAGCTAACTTTGTCTCCTAAAAATGATATTCTTAGCAACTAAATACTGCACTGAGCAAATGTTTTAGGCTGGTGTCAAACTATGCTTTAAACTAACAATTCCTAGTAGAAGAAATGATATACAGTCTATACATGTCACAGGTCATACATGGCAGGACTGAGCACAGCAAGATGCAAGGTGGGTATACTGCATCAGGAAAAGATTTCAAAGCAGACTGGAATCTTTTAAAGAAGAAAAAAGAAACCTCAAAAGAACCCAGGTACACCCATCTACTGCGCGGAGAATTCTGCTCAGAAGTTGTCATGGTCTTCAAAAAGCAATAACTCTGACATTGAAACAAGGCTAAGCGACTCAACTGTGCATGGAAACATAGCAACTGGGGGCCAGAAAAATGAAGGTCTCACCACAGAAGGACTTGTGGCAGGATGTGTGGTTAGTTCTCAAACATTTTGGAACTGTCATAGTCACCATCTCCACTGGTTCCAGCTTTTATTTTGTAGCCCTTCATTTCTACTTCCTGATCCATGGTCATTTCTGTCCTTCACCAAACATCATAAGGCTTGATTGTTTTCACCTGTACGTCCCTCACTCCCTTTATAAACTCCCATGTTTGCTGAGCTAAGAACCAAACCTAGGTCATACTCCAGCATAGCAGGTGGCGTTAATGCACCAAGCTGACCTGCCTGCTCAGCCTAACCTGATATCGTGAGTGCTTTAAACATATTAGAAAACCTGGATTCTGAACTATGCCTCTGGTCCTTATTGGAAACCTTTTATATGCATGACTGAAAATTGAGATTGGGATACAGTTAAAATCTTGGAGTTTTTGGATTAGGAATCTATTAAGCTCTTGAATGTTTGGATCTGTCCTCTGTCATATTCTGAGATGATAACTTTTAGTTATTCTGAATATTTTTGGACTGGAACTGTTTTTTCTGCACTCTGAGTGATTGGCTACAAATATGTTGGGAGACCGGTCCTGTTCTTACTTTATGTTACAGAGCTAGACTGGACCTCAAGAATATATGTATTGGACTCCCAGTGATTCTGTGAGACTGTTTGTGAAACTCCTGTAATCCTCAGACTCATGTCTGCTCCTCTCTGCCTACTATTGTTAGCTGCCCTGTTGCCTCTTATCTTCCCATATTGACAGCCAAGTGGAGGACGCCGACTGGATCTGAATCATCTTGGGTTTTCCCCCAGCACACACCTCTCCAAAGGTCAGCTCGTGGTTCCTTGGACGCAAGTAAGCCAGAAATCTTTGTTACACCTGATGTTCTACTGGATGCTACCACTTATTATTTTTGTGTATTTCTTCCCTGCAAGCCTCCTCTCTGGCCACATCCATCCAGTTACCTGTTTGTCAACTTCTTCTACATGAAACCTTTTGATTTGTGTTTGGCATATCTTCCTGCTGAGGTCCTTCTAAAACAGCAAGTGTACCTAGAAGAACTGATGCTGTTTCGCAGGCAAATGGTTACAAATAATAGTTTGATTTGCATTTCTCTTGTTTTTTTACTTTCCATTTTGTTAACTGATAAAACAAAAAACTTCTATTTTTGAAGACATTCTTACTTGACAGCATTTTAGTTTTTTGACACCTGCCTGAAACTTCTGCATAGTACTGTGTATAACATTTTTGATTGGTTTATATTTGGATGTGTTGCACTTCTGAATAAAGCTCTGCCTTTCTAAAAATGTGCCTGTGTTAAATCATGACTGAGTTATACCTGACACTAACTTAAGTTTTGCTCTCACTTCACCAAGGGCTGGGAGAAGGAAGCGTAATGGCTATAACAAAGCATCACTGTTTACTACTGCGTGTTCCTGAAAATGCATGACGTGCCAGTGTCTGGAAGCAGCATGGTAATTTAACACATATTATAAATTAATATTAAATGTATTCTGGTCACAAGTACTTTTCCCTTCAGAACAAATTTATAGTTGCAGTTTAGTTGTATGGGAATGTAACTTGTAAGTGACTGGCCTGAAACCCCAGTTAACTGATCTGTCATCTCAGTTCCAGCGATGTAGATTGTGCTGTAAAAAGAAGCTGCTTTAACAAAGTGGGGAGGGTTCCTTTGTAGATACTTTAATATACTATACTGTATACTTTACTTAGTAAGAGTGAAGTGAGGAGGACGTTGAAGATGATGAAGAGTAGAAAGGCAGTTGGTCCTGATGACAAACCTGTGGAGGTATGGAAGTGTCTAGGAGAGGTGGCAGTAGAGTTTCTGACTAGTTTGTTTAACAAGATCTTGGAGAGTGAGAGGATGCTGAGGACTGGAGGAGAAGTGTACTGGTGCCCATTTTTAAGAACAAGGGAGATGTGCAGAGCTGTGGCAACTACAGAGGAATAAAGCTGATGAGTCACACAATGAAGTTGTGGGAAAGAGTAGTGGAAGCTCGGCTAAGGGCAGAGGTGAACATTTGTGAGCAGCAATATGGTTTCATGCCTAGAAAGAGTCCAACAGATGCAGTATTTGCTTTGAGGATGCTGATGGAGAAGTACAGAGAAGGTCAGAGGGAGTTGCATTGTGTCTTCGTAGATTTAGAGAAAGCGTATGACAGGGTGCCGAGAGAGGAGCTGTGGTATTGTATGAGGACGTCTGGAGCGACAGAGAAGTATGTTAGAGTGGTGAAGGACTTTAATGAGAGCTGTAAGACCGTGGTGAGGTGCTGTAGGTGTGACAGAGGAGTTCAAGGTGGAGGTGGGTCTGCATCAAGGATCGGCTCTGAACCCCTTCTTGTTTGCTGTGGTGATGGAGAGGTTGACAGATGAGGTTAGACAGGAATCTCCATGGACTATGATGTTTGCAGATGACATTGTTATTTGTAGTGAGAGCAGGGAGCAGGTGGAGGAAAATCTAGAGAGCTGGAGGTCTGCTCTGGAAAACAGAGGAATGAAGCTTAGCCACAGTAAGACAGAATACATGTGTGTCAATGAGAGGGACCCAGGTGGAACAGTGAGGTTACAGGGAGCAGAGGTGAAGAAGGTGCAGGACTTTAAACTTAGGGCTCAGAGCAACGGAGAGTGTGGAAAAGAGGTGAAGAGGCGAGTGCAGGCAGGTTGGAACGGGTGGAGAAAAGTAACAGGTGTGTTGTGTGATAAAAGAGTATCAGCAAGAATGAAAGGAAAGATGTTCAAGCTAGTGGTGAGACCAGCGATGTTGTTCGGCTTAGAGACAGTGGCACTGAAGAAAAGACAGGAGGCAGAGCTGGAGGTAGCAGAGCTTAAGATGTTGAGGTTCTCTTTGGGAGTGACGAGGATGGACAGGATCAGGAATGAGGACATCAGAGGGACAGCTCATGTTAGATGTTTTGGAGATAAAGTCAGAGAGGCCAGATTGAGGTGGTTTGGACATGTTCAGAGGAGAAACTGTGAATATATCAGTAGAAGGATGCTGAGGTTGGAGCTGCCAGGCAGGAGGTCTAGAGGAAGAGCAAAGAGGAGATTTATGGATGTAGTGAGAGGACATGAAGTTAGTTGGTGTGAGAGAAGAGGATGCAGAGGACAGAGTTAGATGGAGACACATGATTCACTGTGGAGGCCCCTGAAAGGGAACAGGCCAAAAGATAAGAAGAAGCACTTTTGCAGATTGTCACGGGTTTACAAGACAACAACCAATCAGCACAGTGGATTTAATCTAAGTGAAAAAGGACAATGAAGATATGCAGGGGAAGAGAAATGGCACAGCTCCCTGCCAGAGGCTGGGGATTTTCATTCGTAATTAAAAGAAGTCCTCACTGTGATTCACACCCCTTAGGTGTGAGGCCATCGCCATGGTTTCTAACACAAGATAAACCTATTCAGCACACACAGTGGATCACAGTGGTAATTCATTATCCTGTGATCATTCAGTATAACAAGCATTAAGTTATTGATTAGAAAGAATAAACTGTCAACACTGAATTACACACTGGACAGAAAGCAGCCAGTTAAAATTGGTGAGGAAATAAGTAATAGCAGAATAACAAAATTGAATAATGCAACTGCAAGGTGGCACAAGCCAGTGTCTTCTTGTGTCAGTCCCAAGTCTGGATAAATGCAGAGGGTTGTGTCAGGAAGAGCATCCGACGTAAAACACATGCCATATCAAACATGCTAATCGTGACAATGACTTCCATACCGGATCGGTCGGGGCCCGGGTTAACAATGACCGCCACCGGTGCTGTTGACCTACAGGGTACCGGTGGAAATTGGACTACTGTTGATCAGAGATGAAGAAGGAGAGGAGAAAGGTGTGTTCGTAGGTAGAGAGAGAAGAGGAAAGCTAAGAATGTAGGACTGACAGTAGGGACTTTGAATGTTGGTACTATGACATGGAAGGCTAGGGAGTTGATCGACATGATGCAGAGAAGGAAGGTGGACATACTGTGTGTCCAGGAGACCAGGTGGAAAGGTAGCAAGGCTAGAAGCTTAGGAGCAGGGTTCAAGTTGTTTTACCATGGGTCAGATAGGAAGAGAAATGGAGTAGGAGTTATATTGAAAGAGGATTTTGTGAGGAATGTTCTAGAGGTGAAAAGAGTATCAGACAGGTTGATGAGCCTGAAGCTGGAAGTTGAAGGGGTGATGTTCAATGTTGTGAGTGGTTATGCCCCACAGGTAGGATGTGAGTTAGAAGAGAAGGAGAAATTCTGGAGTGAGTTAGATGAAGTGATGCAGAGCATCCTCATAGGTGAGAGAGTGGTGATTGGAGCAGATTTCAATGGGCATGTAGGTGAAGGGAACAGAGGTGATGAGACTGTGATGGGCAGATTTGGTCTTCAGGACAGGAACACAGAAGGTCAGATGGTGGTTGACTTTGCAAAGAGGATGGAAATGGCTGTAGTAAACACTTTCTTTCAGAAGAGGCAGGAACATAGGGGGACGTACAAGAGCGGAGGTAGAAGCACTCAGGTAGACTACATCTTATGTAGACGTTGTAATCTGAAAGAGACCAGTGACTGTAAAGTATTGGTAGGGGACAGTGTAGCCAGACAACGCAGGATGGTGGTGTGTAAAATGATGCTGGTGGTGAGGAAGATAAGGAGGACTAAGGCAGAGCAGAGGACGAAGTGGTGGAAGTTGAAAAAGGAAGAATGTTGTGTAGTTTTCAGGGAGGAGCTGAGACAAACTCTGGGTGGTTTGGAGGTGCTTCCAGATGACTGATCCACTACAGCTAATGTGATCAGAGAGACAGGTAGAGGGTACTTGGTGTTTTATCTGGAAAGAGGAAAGTGGACAAGGAGACTTGGTGGTGGAACGAGGAAGTTTAGGAGCTAAGAAGAAGTGGGACACTGAGAGGACTGAAGAGAGTAGACAGGAGTACTGGGAGATACAGTGTAAGGTGAAGGTAGAGGTGGCAAAGGCCAAACAAAGAGCATATGAGGACTTGTATGTTAGGTTGGACACTAAAGAGGGAGAGGTGGATTTGTACAGGTTGGCCAGACAAAGAGATAGAGATGGGAAGGATGTGCAGCAGGTTAGGGTGATTAAAGATAAGGATGGAAATGAATTGACAGGTGCCAGGAGTGTGATGGGAAGATGGAAGGAGAACTTTGAAGAGTTGATAAATGAGGAAGATGAAGGAGACATAGCAAAGATTAGTAAGAGTGAAGTGAGGAGGACGTTGAAGAGGATGAAGAGTGGAAAGGCAGTTTGTCCTGATGACAAACCTGTGGAGGTATGGAAGTGTCTAGGAGAGGTGGCAGTAGAGTTTCTGACTAGTTTAACAAGATCATGGAGAGTGAGAGGATGCTGAGGACTGGAGAAGAAGTGCACTGCTGCCAATTTTTAAGAACAAGGGAGATGTGCAGAGCTGTGGCAACTACAGAGGAATAAACCTGATGAGCCACACAATGAAGTTGTGGGAAAGAGTAGTGGAAGCTCGGCTAAGGGCAGAGGTGAACATTTGTGAGCAGCAATATGGTTTCATGCCTAGAAAGAGTACAACAGATGCAGTATTTGCTTTGAGGATGCTGATGGAGAAGTACAGAGAAGGTCAGAGGGAGTTGCATTGTGTCTTCGTAGATTTAGAGAAAGCGTATGACAAGGTGGAGGTGGGTCTGCATCAAGGATCGGCTCTGAGCCCCTTCTTGTTTGCTCTGGTGATGGACAGGCTGACAGATGAGGTTAGACAGGAATCTCCATGGACTATGATGTTTGCAGATGACATTGTGATTTGTAGTGAGAGCAGGGAGCAGGTGGAGGAAAATCTAGAGAGGTGGAGGTCTGCTCTGGAAAACAGAGGAATGAAGATTAGCCGCAACAAGACAGAATACATGTGTTTGAATGAGAGGGACCCAGGTGGAACAGTGAGGTTACAGGGAGCAGAGGTGAAGAAGGTGCAGGACTTTAAGTACTTAGGGTCAACGGTTCAAAGCAATGGAGAGTGTGGAAAAGAGGTGAAGAGGCGAGTGCAGGCAGGTTGGAACGGGTGGAGAAAAGTGTCAGGTGTGTTGTGTGATAAAAGCGAGAATGAAAGGAAAGATGTTCAAGACTGTGGTGAGACCAGAGATGTTATTCGGCTTAGAGACAGTGGCACTGTAGAAAAGACAGGAGGCAGAGCTGGAGGTAGCAGAGCTTAAGATGTTGAGGTTCTCTTTGGGAGTGACGAGGATGGACAGGATCAGGAATGAGGACATCAGAGGGACAGCTCACGTTAGATGTTTTGGAGATAAAGTCAGAGGCCAGATTGAGGTGGTTTGGACATGTTCAGAGGAGAAACTGTGAATATATCAGTAGAAGGATGCTGAGGTTGGAGCTGCCAGGCAGGAGGTCTAGAGGAAGAGCAAAGAGGAGATTTATGGATGTAGTGAGAGAGGACATGAAGTTAGCTGGTGTGAGAGAAGAGGATGCAGAGGACAGAGTTAGATGGAGACACATGATTCGCTGTGGCGACCCCTGAAAGGGAGCAGCCGAAAGGAAAAGAAGAAGAAGAAGAATCATATCTGACAGATTTAAGAGTGGGAAAAGAGATACAATAAAGCAGCCGAGGCAGTGGGTGCATATACATCACAAACTGAGTTATAAACTTAGTCTGATAATGACGGGGGATTGACAGCAGCCAATAATTTTCATCAGTGTGAGGATCAATGATGAGAGAGGCTGCAGTGGAGCTGCTCCAGCTGATACGACAGCAAAACCCTGCACAGTAATTACAGTTCACACCGAAAGTTTTCACACGCACTTCACTTTTCAATTTTGTTATGTTGCAACCAGATACCACAGTTTTATAAATTCCTTTTTTACTCAATCCGTACCCCATGATGATAAAGTGAAAAGAATTTACAATTTTAGAAATATCTGTAAATGTATCAGAGAAAAAAGAAACTGCTTACAACCCTGTTGCTGCAGTATATTCCTGTCTACATGTCTGTGAGTAAATGTATTCATTCATGTAGCAGTGGGCTATGATCCAAATCCAAATGTTTCCTACAAAATAATTTTACTTTGCACTTAAGGTACTTAAAAACCTTTTAGGCGAAAGGGTGATTGAACATGAATAAAGAGTAACATAATCTTATTCAATTAAATTCAATTCAACTTTATTTATATAGCACTAATTCACAACAAAGTCATCTCAGGGTACTTTACAGTATAAAGTAAAGATTATAAAGATGTATAGAGAGAACCCAACAATCCCCCTGGAGCAAGCCATAGGCAACAGTGGAGAGGAAAAACTCCCTTTAACGGAAGAAACCTCCAGCAGAACCAGGCTCAGGGTGGACGACCATCTGCCTCGACCGGTTGGGGTGAGTGGAAAGTGAAAAGAGAAAAGAACAGAGCAACAAAACATGGCGCAGATTGGTAGGACCAGTAACTGCACGCTGGAAGACTCACAGCTTCAAACACAGGGACACCTGCAGAAAGGGACAGAGAGAGGGGGACAGAAGGACAAAGACAACTAAGGGAGAAAACACACAGAGTTAATGACATACAGTGGTGACAATTGTGGGGTGAGAGGAGAGGAGAGATGGTCAAGAGGAGGAAAGGAGCTCAGTGCATTGGGGGGTGGGTCCCCCAGCAGTCTAAGCCTATGGCAGCATAACTATAACTAACTATATGCTTTATTAAAGAGGAAGGTTTTAAGCCTAGACTTAAAAGTAGAGAGGGTGTCTGCTTCCCGAATCTGAACTGGGAGCTGGTTCCACAGGAGAGGAGCTTGATAACTAAAGGCTCTACCTCCCATTCTACCTTTGGAAATTCTGGGAACCACAAGTAGGCCTGCATTCTGAGAGCGAAGTGGTCTACTGGGATGATATGGTGCTATGATGTCTTCTATATATGATGGAGCCTGACCATTCAGAGCTTTATATGTAAAAAGCAGGGTTTTAAATTCTATTCTAGATTTAATGGGAAGCCAATGGAGAGAAGCTAGTGAAGGTGAAATATGATCTCTCTTGCTAGTTCCAGTCAGCACTCTTGCTGCAGCATTTTGGATTAATTGCAGGCTCTTTAGTTACTGGGGCATCCTGAAAGTAGGGAATTACAGTAGTCCAACCTAGAGGTAACAAATGCATGGAGCAGTTTTCCGGCATCACTTTGAGACAGGATGCTCCTAATTTTGGCAATGTTCAGTAGGTGGAAGAAGGCTGTTCTAGAGATTTGTTTTATATGTGAGGTAAAGGACAAATCCTGGTTAAAAATAACTCCAAGGTTCCTTGCAGTAGTACTGGAGGCCAGACTTATGCCATCTAGAGTAACAATATGGTTGGACATCACATCTCTGAGATTTTTGGGCCCAATGACTTACTATGCCTTCAGTTTTGTCTGAGTTTAGAAGTAAAATATTGTGGGACATCCAGGCCTTTATGTCTTGTAGGCTTGAAGCTTTACTAACTGATTATTTTCATCTGGTTCCATAGATAAATATAGCTGGGTATCATCAGCATAGCAGTGGAAATCTTTATGTTAGTTTTTATTTATTGTTATTATTATTTATTTTATTTGAAAATAAATTACTCCACTAAATTAGTTTTGCTTTAGTTACAAGTTACATTTGGTATATATTAAATTTATCATAAAAATATAATCAACTAATAACTGATGTGTTATTAAGGATTAACCACATTGGTGCATAGAGTGGATAAAAAGACGCACCACCTTTGACCTTTATTACCATAATTTTCTTTTAATTTCTTTTTTTGTTTTTTTTGTTTTGTTCAACAAACAGAAAAGATTAATTAAAAGAAAATTATGAACACTGTCAATTCCAACACTGTTTTATACTTATTTGAAATCATGTATGTTCTAGAATCTAAAGTGGTTTTCCTATCTGTCCTGTACCACCATCCTCACACTTCAAATTTGGAGTGGACACACTTTATTTGTGTTGGAATCGGGTAGTTTTATTCTTTATTTACAGTAAATGCTCCTTAACTTATTTTTACCTGTATATTATGTAGGGTGTTATACATTAGAAATATTAATCAGAATTGGAGCAGCACTGCACTGGGGATGGGAATGGGCTGTGGGGGGTTCAGTGTCTTGGCAGGAGACACTTCGACATATAGCTGGGACCAGGGATCGAACTACTGACACCGTGGTCCGTGGAAAACTGCCTTACCAACTGAACTACAGCCACCCCACTTTTGGGGTTTCCTAAAAACTCCCTAAAAAGCCTTCAGTTAATCCAAAATGCTGCAGAAGAGCACTGACTGGAACTAGCAGGAGAGATCATATTTCTCCTTCACTAGCTTCTCTCCATTGGCTTCCCATTAAATCTAGAACCAGATTTAAAACCCTCCTTACATACAAAGCTGCTAATGCTCATGCTCTATCATATCTTAAAGACCTGATAGTACCATATCCCTTTAGACCACTTTAGTCTGAGCGCAGGTCTAATTGTGGGTCCTAGAGTTTCCAAAAGTAGAACTGGGGGTCGAGCCTCCAGTTCAGCTTCTCTCCTGTGAAGCTCCCTGTTCAAATTCACAAAGAAGTCACATTCTCTACTTCCAAGACTTATAAAGCCACATCAGTGACTGAACCAACGTTTAGTTATGCTGCTATAGACTTAAATGGGTTTTTTGCGTGTCCAGCCTGCACCTTAGGTCCTAAGTTTTTTTTAGTGAGGTCATAGTACAACTTCATCACTTCCTAGGACAATAATAAATACATTTACTATTTAGAACTATTAAACTTTCCTAATTTGCTTTTGTTAATTTAGACAAGTAGCTAAAAGGGTTTTTTCAACCAGTACAATGAACCTTTGAATAAAATTCTACTAGAACAAAAACTTTACAATAATAGCTATAATTACAGCAGATCATTTCAAGCTGTCCCCCTACTTTGTCTTTATGCTTTATGGAGTATGATTCGTCATACATATAAGCCCACCCACATAATACACACATTACATGACCCAGTGTGACTCGTGCAGTATTCTGCAGGAGCCCCAAGTATTATCACCCATGCTAAAATAAGACTTGGGCATTCTCACATGCATACACACACACACACACACACTCCTGCCTGAAGCATGACCTATGAGTTGTGTCCAGTCCTTACTCTGCAGTTCAGGTTCTGTTTAAACTGCAATATGTCTATGACCAATAATCTGAGTAACTCTGAGTGTATGAAGAAGCAGGTGAGTTTTGAGGCAAGTGGAGCACTAAGAGCTCTGCTAGCTACAGAGGACCACGGCAAGCCCCCCAGAAATACATTTAAAGTAAAAGTTATATGTGATAGAAATTTCAAAATCTAGGTAACACTGTTTTACTGTTTTCATGATTCTGACAGACCCAGTATCAAACCTGCTTAAACCAGTGCTTCCTCACCTTTTGTTCCCCAGCAAGACATCATGTCTCTGCCTCCACAAAGAAGTGTGTTAGCTAGATATCAACCATAAAACTACCTACACCTGAACACTTGCTTCCTAGCAGGGAACCCATGGGAACCAGCACAGATGATCAGTCTCAAAGACTTAAAAGACATAGAAGACAAAAGGACAAAGTGACAAGAACTTGTTAATTCGACTGGTTTGAAGGTTGATTTGCATTTACTCATCCCTTTGTTCTTGGTGTAAAGCCAGCTGAACAACCTCCACAGTGAGGTCAAAATCTGATTTGGCCCACTCCAGAGTTTAGTTCTGTTCTGCTGCATGTTTCTCCATTTTGCTTATTAAATTCACCATAACCATTCACTTGTGAGTTACCTTTTGCCTCTTAACTTACAGTTTTTGCCGTGACATTATACATATTAAATAGATCAAAACATGGTGTTGTTTGTGTGCAGGAGATAGAAACAGAATGTTCAATTATCTATATATAGTATAACTAAATCTAGGATATGGAAGTTATTTTTCATAGCTAATAATTCCCTTCCCCCAGTAAGCTCTAACATTACCTTATATACCACAGCAAATACATATGTAGACACTGAATTGCCTGCTGTTACTGTTATTGTTGCAAGTAAAGAGTTGAAGATCTGGAGGTAGCATGTTAACGTTTCGTCTACAGTAACTGAAAATCTCAATAGTTTGGCTGCTAGATGCTCTTGAGAGGAGTATTTATCAACCTCCCTAAAAACTACACAACATTCTTCCTTTTTCAACTTCCACCACTTCGTCCTCTGCTCTGCCTTTGTCCTCTTCATCTTCCTCACCCCCAGAGTCATTTTACACACCACCATCCTGTGTTGTCTGGCTACACTCTCCCCTACCAATACTTTACAGTCACCAATCTCTTTCAGATGACAACGTCGACACAAGATGGAGTCCACATGTTTCTGCCTCTGCTCTTATATGTGACCCTACATTCTTACATATTCACTACATTTCCATCCTCTTTGCCCCAACATTCAAAGTCAGTCCTACTCTCTTGGCTTTTCTCTGCTCTTTGCCTACGAACACAGCTTCCTCATCTCCTTCTTCAACCAACAGAAGCCCATTTCCACCGGTACCTCTTAGGTCAAAAGCAAGGTTGGCTGTCGTTGTTAAACTGGGCCCTGACCGATCCGGTATGGAAGTCAGATCCGGTATGGAAGTCATAATTGGCATGTTTAGCTGGGATATGTTTTACATTTTTTCCCCTTCCTGACACAACCCTCTGCATTTATCCAGACTTGGAACTGGCACAAGAAGACTCTGGCTTGTCCCCCCTCATGGTTGCATTAAAGAAAAAACCGACTGCCAGAACCTATTTGTTGTTTTTGATTTTTACAATGATGGTTAGTTGTTAGTATTTGCACTTTTATGTAAAACCATTTTGCACATTCCATGTACAATAAACTAAAAGCCGTAGCACCTGACATAAAGTCATGCTGCAGAAGAGGAGAAAATGTCTCATCCAAATTCCCAACACTCCCCAAAGAGCAAATCACACATATCAGGGAAAAGATGTCCCACATCTGCATCTTCCTCGGGTTTAATGGACATTCTGGTGAAAGGTGACCTTACATGCACTTGAAGCACAAGATGAGAGGAAAACGCTTCTGTAGTGGCAAGAATTACACACACCACTACCCAACGTTTTTGTTTCTAATGTGCATTCACTGTGTAAAAAACATCAGAGGGAGGATTGAGGAAAAAGTGGAACTTCTCTTAGTGCTGTGTGTGTGTAGATACCGGAGTCTGCACTGCCGCTGGCAGCCTGTCAACTTTTCAGAACGGCTCGTGACACGGTGGGGGGCTGGAGCCTATCCCAGTTGTCACAGGGTGAGAGGCAGAGTAAATTCTGGACATGTTTCAGTCTCTCAGGGCCAGCAAAGAGGGACATACACAGACAGACAACCATTAACACTCACATTCACACTACAGATAATTTAGTCCCCAATTAACCAAACATGCAAGTCTTTGGACTGTGGGAGGAAACAGGAGAACCTGGAGGAAACCCACACAAGCACAGGAAGAACATAAAAACTCCACATAGAAAGGCCAGTCAGTCAGGGTCACGGAACTGCAACCTTAGCCAGGTTAGATGTGAGCGAGACTCCAACACTATGCTGACCCGAACTTTATTGCCATTAATTGCAAATGTCTCTGCTTCCCTCGTGGGTTTGTAGCCCTAATTCTGGTGGTTGGTGTTTACGTCGCACCACAGAGCCAATGTGCAAACTTGCCAACCACATACGGAGTGAAGTAGACAAACCCAGACTCCCTAGATAAATTTAACAAATCAAACCCGAGTCACAATCTTCCCTGATATAGACAGTTTATTAAAGACCAGACCAGAGACAACAGTACTCGATCATTTTAATACCAAAGTTAGAAATGCACATCATGCTGTATCACATTAAAGCTGTGTAAAGCTGTGATATGGACAGGGAAAAAAGTGGACCAGGGAAATAAATGTGCACCCGACCAACAAACAGGATTAACAATAAAGAAGGGATATTTCCGTTATCTAAACATTAGATCTTTTTTTTTTCTAAATATTCTCGAATTGCAGCTGGGAGTTGATATAAACCGTAATTTATTAGCAGAACCAGAATACTTGATAAAACTCAACCACTATCAAACTCTTGTCAGGTCTGCCTCTTAAATCCACTCTATTTTAATACATGGTCTTTATTATTCTATTTACACTTCATTTTTTATATTTCAGTTATGAATTGCAATTATTTTCCATGTAATTTTAAGGGTGACATGTTAAAGCTATAATTCCCTGGATGTGTGCAGCCTTTTCCTGCTTGCTTGAACATTGGAATTACAACTTCTTTCCAGTTGTGCGATAATTTTCCCTTCTCCCAAAATGTTTGTATATAATTCCAGTAAAAAACTAAATTAAGGATTAACTGGAATTATTTAATGAAATACACTTAATATAACCTTTACCTGAAAATGACATCTTGGTTTTCCTACGGCCATGATTTTGTTCTGGCCTTGAGAATTGTATATGTAATAAATTGCTGTAATAATATCTTCATTTAATTGACTTGTTTCTCATTCTGAGCTATTATAACTTCCCTTATTCTTTGCTTTTCTTCAAACCCCCCTCAATTGCGCATAATGTGTCATCGTAAACTAACCAAAACTTGATTTTATCATCCCCCTCTACTTCCTGTGTCATCATCCTGTTCCAGCCACAGGGTTTATGCCAACTGCCATGTCTGAAAATTATAGGCGGAAGATTTTTTGCTTGTCCGCTGTGGCAGGCTATCACCAGTCAAATGGCTGAATGAACAATGTAGCCAACAGCAATTGTTGTAGTCGCCCCAGTCCCATACTCTTTCCCTCCTTACAAAATTGTCCACAGTTTATCACACCCAGGTCAATATGTCAAATGTCTCAGGACACAAGCACACACAGCTTGTGAAAGTTTGCCAGTCTTGCAAATTTGTTAATACTGTTTAGAACAGACTTTGTATAAGGAAACACAACAGTAACTGACTCAACAAAAGGTGACCTGTCCTGGATGAAATCACAAATTTGGTATCAAAATGTGGGATTTGGGACATATACTACCTTTTATTTGTATTGAAAGAATAATGTGTTATAGAACTAGAAGAAGCATTAATCCAACGCACAAAGGAGCTTCTTGCAAGATATGTGACCACACAGTCAGAGAATGAGTCATAAGAATAGGTCAACATCCAAGGACCACTTGATTTGGAAGCTACAGGTACAGTTCTCACAGAGAAAAACAAAAGGCAGACTCCAACCACTGGGTTTGGCATGAATCATCATCCCATTACCTCCACCAGGAACTAAAAAAAATTAAAGCTTGTTTAAAGATTGCTACACAGTTGCTTAGGACTCTGTAGATCACTGGAAAAACATGATGCAGTTCAACAAGGCACAAATTCATGTTAGCACACACCATGATTAGATGAAAAAAATGACTCTTTATGTGCCCATTCACATACCTACAGTGGAGTTCTGTCCTTATTCTCATGGTACATGCAGAATCCAAATTATCGACAGAAGATAAACTGAGCTATGCATCAGGATATTCCTCTGAAGAGTCTGTTACCATTAACCAGATTGTGAAACCAGTAAAGCTTCAGTTTTCTAAGTTCAAAATTGTAAATGTTTGAAGTTGTTTGCTGATACATAACATATGGCCCATGACAAAAATAGGAGTTAGAATAAGTTTGTAATACCATAGTATTATCTGGTTCTTACTTTTGTAGTTACCATTTTACTAAAAATATTAAGGGAATGTTTGTAATTTCCATACTACTAGTGTTGGCAACTTAATTGACTTGATATTTGCATAAAGAGATGTAGACTACATCAATAACCCAAAACATCAAATAGGCCTGGTGGATATACAGGTGTATTTCTCACTACACTGCAAACATACTGGCCATGATCAACAGGGTCAGAACACACAGTGGTATATTTAATGAAAGACAAATGATCCAGATCTCTAACCTTCTTTTTTCTTCCTGTAGTTTTCTACTGAAGCCTATCAGCCGACTTGAGTTGAGTTGAAGAGCCGATGAATATTGACAATCCGGATATTAATAACCAAGGATGCAGCCAGTCGAGCATATCCATCCTTTAAATAACGAAGCGCACTGACTCACAAAACCCTGTCGGAAAAATAAACCCCCATCAGATAACGTTTGTTGTGTGTCTAGTGGTTTGTTGTCCTGTCGGTTGTCTGGATGGATGGCAGACTATTTGTGGCCACTGAATAATTACGTGCGCATCGCAGTCTGTCAGTCACGGAACGGTGCGCACAGGGCAGACCTTTCACCTTTAGGCTACGTTTAGTGGGACACACTGGCTAAATTAAGCGTTTCAGATAGTTAGCTGCCGATTTTGGACAAAGCTGCCCCTCGATGCTCATTCTGCAGCGTAAAAGTCTAAGAACAGGTGGGAGTCGCTGGGCGTGCTCACGCTCCCCGGCGGCCTACGTGAGGGTTGAGTCGTAGTTTTGCATCCCCGCGGACCAGATGAGTGGAACGATCCATTTACCGTCAGGAGCAAGGAGCATCTCTAAAGTGCAATGACAGCAATGTCATCTCTCCCTTTAATGTACCGTCGGCCACGCTTCTTCTTAGCCGTTTGACCTTTATGCAAGCTAGCAGTTACTCTGACGGAGGCTAACGCATAAGTCAGGAGATACGTCTCAAGGAGACACTTACACAGACGTACATTAAAGTAATCACATTACCTCTTCAGATGCTGTCGCCTTCTCCCCGTTGGCTTCTATATGATACTGCGTGTGCGCTCCTGTTGCTCCTTTTATACGGAGCAGCGGAGACGGAAAACTCCGAAAACCCCGCCCCACCTGAACCGTGCCTCCCTCTGTTTACGCTTTATCTGAATGCAGTTCGCTACCTACATCCAAACATGATTAAAAAAATGATAAAACTTTAAAAGATGGGCCGCACCCTCAGCTTTTGAGGTTTTATTCATTTTTTACTTTATATTTCTACACTTTCTGAAGGAACAATTGAAGCTACGCCAGAAGATTAATTTCGGTGGAATTTGTCAGGTGAAAGTGGACTGAGTGAGTTTTAAAGGATCTAAAATAAAACGCGTCAGCAGCCCGAGCACTGCGCAACGAGATCTCATCATTCCTCCTAAAACATTGAAAAGAATATTGATCATCCAGTCTTCAATAAGGAGACTATAGATAGTTTATCATCCTCAATAACTACACCAGATGATGAAAATTAAGAGTAACTGCACACACATTCTTTTATTGGCAGCATTGGTTCTGTTTGACATCATTGTTAAAGTGTATGTGTTGAATACCTTGGTTACTATCAGACAAAAAGTAAAAATTATCATTAGTCTACCCTCATCGCTGCACCAATTCTACAGCTTCTTCTTCTGCTCTAGTTAAAGGTTAATCATGTTACTGTAACCAGATATACACAATTTCTATTGATGGATCGTTAAAGGGGTCTTCTTTTCAGCAGGGTCTTGCAGACCATCTGTATAAAGTGTCATATTTCTTGTTTGAAAGTCACAAGGTTTAGGTAAATTTTGCAAATTATCATAAAGAGGGGATTGATTATTACACACAAATACAATAGATTAAAAATAACCCTAAACACACAAAGAACATCAAAATGTCAACACAAAATGAAAATAATAACCATAAATGTTTTTTTTACATGATCAGGTAGACAACCAAACATAACACAACTATTAAACCTATAGACACAAAATAATGGCTTAAAAAACGGTCATGTGATCAACAACAAATGAAAAACATGAATACCAAAATACAAAATGACTTAAGAGATGCAAAGGAATGCAAGAGCGAAAGTAAAAATATTCAAAATGATCAAACAATACAAATACACAACTACAAAATAACTGCAAAGAAAATAATAAATAAGAAGGAAATTCTTTACAAATACAGGGACAACATACTGTATGAACAAAACTAGACACAAACTACGTGGCAGGCTTTATTTCTCTATGGCCAGGGGTCCATTTCCCTCACAATCAGTCCTGACTATTTCATCTCATATTAGGGCATCTGTGAAGTATTGCATTCATGCAGTGTGGTGGTAACTCATAAGAGAAGTACCTAGTGTTACATAAGCCATCTCTGACGTGCAGCGGACTAGGAACCATCTGATATCACTCTAACAGGGGAACAATTTCAAAGGCGTACGGTTGCCATGGAAACTCAATTGCGTCGTAGAAAAACGAGAGACGTTTTGGTTGTTTGCGACTTTATTCAGTTAAATTATAATGTTCGCTCAGTGTTAAATTGCCATTTTATCTCTGCATGTCGAAATACGAAGACCAAGCCGCAACAACAACGTTATTAAGTTAGCTAATGTCCGAGTGGGTCGAAATGTAAAGCTCCATCATCGTGGTAAGTGGCCGAACTGCTCGGTAATGTTTTGGAAGCTACGTGTTTATGAGGCGCTTTCTGTAGTTTGTCTTTGCACCAGTGGTTCCCATGGTTACTCTTAACTCCCTACAATATTTGGAATCTTGTGGGAACAAACTGTACTGCAGCCATATTATACGCTCACACATCTTTTAGGAGCCGAGTACACGAACTAGCTAGGTTAGCAACTTTGAAATGATTCGATACCAGTTAGCTGGAAAACTCCAGATGACAAACTGCTGCTAGTGTTTTTTGCTGTAGCCATCCATTGTAATGGTAATAGGAGGGTTGTTTTTCCTAAAAAGAGGTTTAAAAAGGTTTGCACACTCAAATCCACAGAGGCTTTTATTTAGAGCTCAGTATAGGTGGAAAAAACTTCGATAATTAATTTATATCTGCACATTTGATATAACAGAGCTCTGAATTGGAATTTTCTGCATGTTTCCTTTAAGTAGGCTAAACAGTTTCCCAAGCATCGTAGTATTTATTAAAAAAAACATAGGTATTAATGTTGTCAATTGATTGATTAAACTGCTGTTTGTGACTTTACTGCTCAGGCACAAACAGAATTATAGCTTCTACCAAAAAGGCTTTATATTATATAGGCTGTTATGTTAGTGTCTGCATTTATTAATAACCTGTATATATATTTTTATTCAGGGAGTGATGAGTTTATCAAGCCTTTGCAGTCTCATTGCATTGAAAATCAAAGGTCAAATTTAGGTCTACTTCTAAATTGATTACTTGTTTTATCATTGCTGGGAATGATCACTTTAGGTGGCTGAACTCAGGTGAGCACCAGATGCTTTTTTTTCTACCTTAATATAAATCCACAAAGTCCCCCAACCTCATGATCAACTACATAACAGCAATTGTTGACAAATCATTGATGAAATTAATTTATCCCTATTTAGTGTAACTTTAAAAATGTTCATAGTTATTTATCAGCTTTTGAGACCACCTACTCTCAAGACTGTACTATTTCTGAGGGAGTTTAGGTCTCTTGATAAATACGATGCTGGTTACAATAAGAGAATGACCACAAATGAAAATAAAATACTTTCTGATGAATGATGGACTATTAACATGATCCGATGGTGAACCAGAACACAAATAAAATACAAATTTTCTGGTAATACTACAGCTGAGATTAATTTGGTTACAGTGCAAACTGCAGTCTCATATTAGAGCGATCAGCTGCAGTGTCCAGTCACCAACGGATGTCCAGGAAAGGGTTGTGATGATCTGGTAAAGGATGCACCTGTGTGACAACATCATCATTTCTATAACCACACAATTTAATTTATTCTTTAATTTAATGATTCTTCTCTTTAAAATAGCGAGCACCCAGACAAGTGATGTGTATACATCTTATAGCCTATTTAGGTTCTCAAGTCTTTTTCTTAATGCACAAAATGTCATAGAAATCCAGTCCTATAGTCTTTTCTTTTTAATTGAAATTTCTGTATATAATTTATTTTAAGATTTGTTTAAATGTTTTGAAAAACAACGTATGTTAATTTCCATATTTCAAATCTGTTCCCAGTAAAGCAGTTGCTCCATTAAACTCAAATTTACAATTAAATGTGTGAGGATATAAACAAAACGAGCTGTAACGGAAAAAACACAACCACTGTTGCATAAGTACTTAAGTCTTGCTTTCATTGACATCCGCTAAAATCACCAGTGCTTATTTCTAAATTCAAATTTGTTTTCAGCCCAATAGCTAAAATCTCTGCTGTCTATAAATATGTCTTGTCCTGTTGTTATTATAGATATGATCCGATCATTTACCCATGGATTCTTCGTTTTTTCTCCTGTCTATTGAGCCATGATGCTTAGGTCACAAACGTCTGTCTAATGGGAAAATGATGTTTGTTAAAGGCAGTTAAAACCATTTCCACTTGAAATGAGCTAACGTGAACCTTGATTTTATGCATTACAAGTTGTGATGACCTGCTGTATGTTCTGTCTCTGTCTCTTAGGTGTTACCCAGGTCGACGATGCAGTCCGAAGAAGACACTGGACGGGGAGACCTGGAGACCCAACCTGCTGCTAAAGAAAAAGAATGGAATGAGCACCTGTGTGTAAGGGTTCGTCAGCTGGAGAGTTCCCTCAAACAGGCTAAGGAGGAGTACTCCTCCCTCAGGTACACTTCCACCTCACGTCAGAATAAGAATAAATGTGAAGGTTTTACTTGAAAAGATCAAATATGGACCTCACTCTCTGACTTTGACAAGAAGGCAATACAGAAAATGTTACTGTTCAGTTTGTTGTCAGGTTGCAATATAATTATTTCCACTCTTTATTTGTTAAATGGTAAATATAAGCTCCACATATTTCATTCCAGAGTTTAGATTTATTCAGTTTACCCTGACAAAGTGTATATATATTCAGTAAATTCAGAACGCCGCAAATCCTTGCTTCTACAGAATATTTAATAAATATTTATAATATAAATATTTATTTATATTATATTTACTACTTAAAATGAATATTAAAATTATATTTGTAATCAATGTAATCAATTTCTATTCAAATAGTCAGAGTTTTTCTTTTTAATTTTTACATAATAGTCAAGGGATTTATTTAGAGCACTTTTCATACACAATGGCAATTCAAGCTAATTTACATTAGCATAAAAGCAAATTGATCAATGTTATAAAATCTTATCAAGTAGAATTAACATCAGCTAAAGTCAAAGACATTACAGTCTGCTCTACACCAGCGTCTGTCCTTAGACCAGTTGTAGTCACAGTGGATTTTAAATGAAACAATATGTGCTTAAAGTGTAGACTGAATCCTAATCCAAAGGCTAAGATGTTAGAATATTGGATGGATGATTATTGGGTAAACTGTGTTGGGACTACAGCCATTTTTCTTATGCCTCTATATTTGGTATTTTTAGTTTAGTTGCTTTTTCTCTACAGTCAATCCCTTCCTGAAATCTGGAAACTAAATGTTTGGTTTCTTTTTGGGTAATGGTCTGCCAGGCCTATTCTCCAGCTCATTTAACTTTCTGCTTCATTTGAGGATGTTATGCTTTTAGATTTGCCTTCAGCAAGTAAAAACCTAACTAATTAGATTTCGGTCAGGTGATAGAATTGGCCATTGCAGGAGTGAACAGTGGTATTGGCCAGCTTGTTTAGAGGCTGTAAAAGTATATAATCAAGCCTCCAGTTAACTAAAATGAGTTTGTGTCATGACACCAGTTTGAACTCTTACCAGGTTGAGCCAAGTTACAAAAGTCACCTAACTGTAATGATATGTATTCATGCAGATAAAGTTTTCTTTTGTTTGTTCAGGTTTTGAGAAATGTGTGGAAGCTATTTGCCTCCAACTCAGTGGAATGGGAGTCAGGGTATTGTCAAAAGGACATTTTATCCTGATAGAACCATTGCTTTTGCGATTTATCAATTTACAATACTATGAGCAGAGACTGTATTCCAAGTACCTTCAGTGTATTGGAGACAGTCAGACATCTCAAACTGTGAATATATGATTCAAAATTAAAGATTTAAACAACTTTATTCATCCCAGTTATTGTTTTGCCTTGTTAAAACTGCTCTATGCTCCAAAAAAGGAAAAGAACCACACCAACCCTATCCCATAAAGAAAGAAAGGGAGAAAGGACTAATATCCTGTGACAGGTGGACATACTGAGGGCAGCCAGTGAGTTAATCCATAATCAAGAAACCATAGTGTCCACCTACATGTTTTTAAGTTCTCCACAAGCAGGGGAGGCTGGATGATGTTAAAGTCACTGGAGAAGATGTTTTCCACCACACAGGGATCATTTCTAGATGCAGGCTCACAAAGTAAGCTCAAGGGGACTCTTTCTGGGCCCCCAGACTTTGTGGGTCGACGCCTGTTTGGAGCTCTCTCCCTATGTGATCTGCTGAGATTATGAAGGAGTTGGAAATGGTTGCTAGTAAATTTAAAAATATCAGACAGAAAGAGATCATCTACATCAGAATGAGAATCAGCTTTATTGGGGGACATTTTTGTTCATCTTACTGCAGTTTGTGATGCTAAAGCCCAACTTACTGGTTGTTGCCCTGCTTGACTCGCCAAAGACCATGCTAGATGTTCTTCAGTGCAGGATTTGTGGCTGCCAGTTTGGCAGTTCTGCACACACTTAAATAATCAAGTATGTTCTCCTTCAAGCCTCCTTCAAGACAACACTCAGTGTCAGCAAGTAACGATACGTAGGTTCCTTGTGACTGGGTTAAATGGTAGCGCAACATCCCTAGTTGTTGGTATGCTACTATGTGGAGAGCACACATCGCATGGGGCACCAATGCAGCTAACTGTTTTTCAAGTTTCACCTGCTGCTTTCTGTCTATCATAAAGTTGTTGAGTCACTGACAGGTGGGCGTGAACAGAGTAAGCTGGGTGACCTTACAGTGGAGTAACTTTTATGATGTGTGCAACACTGAGCTGAAGCAACAAACAGCATGCTGTATGTCCCTAGGGGTAGGTGTGAATGTAGTGTGGAATGCAGTGCACTCCCATGTTCACTTCACATCTACTGACCTCCATGCGTGGTAATCAAACTACAGGGGGGCCAGCAGCCTGCATGTGATCTCCTTCAGGTGGGTCAACTAACCTTTAAAAAAAGTCTTGTGACAGAGAGCTAAGAGCTGCAACAACTGTGAAAGTTGAAGCAGTGGTTCCCTAAATGTTAGGGAAGTGAGCTTGTGACTAGTTAGTTTAATCCCTAAACTGGTAGCATAAGTTTTGGGTAGGACATGTGAAAAAGCAGCATTTGTGTCCTTCATCCATGCACCGCTGTGTTGCACTTAAGCAATGCGCATAACCCCAACTGCTCCAGTGGAGATGCTCATGATCCACTAGTAAGACTGTTGGTAAAGTTCTCAGTCATCCAGGTTTAGTTATCTAAAGGTTGAGTCATGTCAACTGGAATTCTGTCTTCTTGGTTGGAAACATTTTGTTACTTATCCAAGCACCTTCTTCAGTCTGAGGGAAAGTTGGGTAGGGGGCCCAGTTACTAGGGAGTCATAGGGATTTATGATCATGACTCTTAACACCCTTATACCCCTAGTACAAGATCATTAGGCGTGGCCTCCTTGATGGATGTAAGGACAGTATGCTAACTTATAAAATGGGGGACAGATTGGATTCTCTATATGAACATATATGGCCTTACATACTCCTCTCACACCATTTGCCTTCTCTGTCTAAAATGTGTACATGGTTGTCCTCAAACAAGTGGCCTTTGGCCTTTAGATGCAGGTGTCCACTGCTAATTCTGGTCCTGAGGTGTTGCTTCTCCTCTGCTCGATCATCCTCTTGTGTAGAGGCTGTTTGCTTTCTCCAGTGTAAAGCTCTGAACATTTTGCATACACTATGTTACCTTCCTTGTGTTTAGATGTTTGTTCTTTTGTCTCTGTGTTAGTGGGTTTGAAGTGAACACGTTTGTGTTTTCCAAAAACCCTTTTTAACTTCTATGATCTCCAGCCATGTAAGGGATCAACAGGTTTTTCCCCTTTGACTCTCTGAGTCTCTGCTCTGTCCGTCTTCCTTCTGCTGAACATGGATGGGATCTTTTTTAAAGACCACTTAGGTTAACTGCAGGCCTTGAGAACTCAGATGTCTGTAAATAATCTTTTTGGCTTCCATGGAGGCAGAGATGTTTTTCAACCTGTGGTGGAGGGTTTGTTTTGCAAGTAAGACTATTGTTCTGTGCAGCTTCCAGATGTAATGTGTAAATAGGTAATTAGAATAAAGGCGTTTTTAAAAAGGATTCATTCCCTCTGTAAATTGTTCCTGAACAAGCATATAAGGAAATTTATCATATAGCTTATATGAACATCTGAATAGCAAAGTTTGAAACTTTTCAAACTTAGTCTCTTCTGAATACGTGAACTAAATGTATTGCTCTGAAATATTTGAGTTTGAAAAACCCCACTCATTCTAATATAATTTATTTTGGGATTAGAAAATTCAGATAAAAAACATAGTACTAATACTCAATACTTACATTCAAGTTGTTCTATTTTAATAAGCCAAATTAGACAAAAAATCCAGGCTTCAAAATACATTTGAATTCAGATTTAACACCCGGGACACCAAGGAAGAGCAGCTGAGCCACGATTGAAATAATCCAATATCTTGGCTCTGGCTAATGCTTTGGCCACTGCTGACTGTTAGTAACCAGCACTAGCTTTGCTGTAGTATTTAGGGCTAATATTAGTGTTAGGTCAGGAGTATCTGCAGTCTACTACTAGTGAAGAAGAACTAGACAATGTTTGGGATCTGATTTTTACGGCATGTACCTCCCTGGTACATACTCACAGGTACATTGAAAAGATGCCCTGCATTACAAGTAAAAACTGGTTCCACACTAATGTCAACATTTATACTTAACAATACCATCTTATTACAGATTTCGTAAATTGCTAGGCACAGATCTTGAGAGGCACCAGTGAGTAATTGGAATATTGTAATATTTTTGTTAATAGGCTGACATTAAATTTCCAGCAATAGCAGCAGGGGATGCAGTAGGCTAATAAAATGTATTTGTTTTTACTTTTTAAATTTTATTTTCACTTTTATACTGACAGAATATGTTGTGTTAAACCATCGCTGACCACAGTAGAGTACAGCACAGCAAAGCCATAGTTAACAATAAAGGATGAATTAATGGAGCAAGACTAAATGTCCACTTATGGTAAATTGTAAATGTCTGCTTATATAGCGCTTTTATCTAAAGCACTTTACAATGTTGCTTCCCATTCACCCATTCATACAAACACTCACGCACCAACGGCAGTGGCTGCCATGCAAGGTGCTCACCTGACCCACCGGGAGCAACTAAGGGTTCAGTGTCTTGCCTAAGGACACTTGCACTCACAATCACACATACACACACAGCATCTCTGCTATGCAGGAGGCAGGGATCGAACCAACAACTGCGGGATTGGTGGACGACCAAACGATCGATTCATTACTTAACCACAGGATCAGTGGTTCGATCCCCGTTCCGGCTACATGTCGAAATGTTCTTGGGCAAGACACTGAACCCCAAGTTGCTCACGGTGGGTCAGGTGAGCACCTTGCATGGCAGCTACCGCCATCGGTGTGTGTGTGTGTGTGTGTGTGTGTGTGTGTGTGTGTGTGTGTGAATGTGAATCAACATTGTAAAGCGCTTTGGATAAAATACACGTGGCCATTTACCAATTAATTGTGACTAACTATGGGCAGTCTGCCAATATTTACTTTTCAAAATTTTAATTTTAATCGACCACCCTAATATTTTTATATCAAAACGAAAAAGTTCAGTGGTGATTAAACTTCAACCTTTACTATTCAGATTTTGATATAACTCATATCTGCATCATATGGATGTGCTTCCATAGGAATGCACACAGCATCAGTACACTGCTAAAGATGAAGGGCTAGCTGGTCAGCAAATGGTTTCAGGCAAATTATAAATATATTTGCACATGATGGTAACATTAGAAGTTATATTGGGCTAGATTCAGTGCTAGACTCACACAGGGCATACATTACTCATTATGAGTGCTGTAATAACCATTTTTATATATGTTTCTTGTTAGAGAACTGTACCAGCAACTGAGGGAGGATTTCGAGTTTAACCTGGCCATTCTGGATGAACGTGATAGAGAGCTAGAGAGATATGAAGTCATAACTGCCAGAGCTGTGACTGTGGACCATAGCAGGTACAATTTATGTGACATTTAGAAATGTTTACATTTAGATATAAAACCTCTAATATTTACCTAAAAGTAAAAAGAAAGATGCTACATTCAGCTGCATTAATACGTAAAAAAGATAAGGAGCACAAGTAGATTTGTCATGGATCCGTTTAAGAACTGCTTTAAAATCGGATTCAAAAGTGGCCTTAACCTTGTTCCCATTGTGGTTTTAATATGTCTGAAGTTTTTACTCTATAATTAATCAATGTGAGAGATCCGTCCTTTGTTACCTACATGTTAGGATGACTTTGTGAAACCACACCTCACCTTGGTAATGCATTATCTCAAACCCAGATTCTATCCACATGAAGACACACTTACAGTGTTTGTCAACTAAGGCCAGAGTCCAACAGACATTTGCCCGATGTTAACACAAGGGGCAGTACTGGTGGGTGTGGATTGTTACATTTACCTGTAGGCAATGATGTATGTTTTATGATGTTCATTTCATGGAATGCTTTTATGTGTTTAAAATTGAAAATGTCAAAACGCAGTACAGTACACATTGCAAATTTCACATGACAATGAAATTCAACCAGGAATGAACACCTGCTTGTACCTGTTTGACATGTGTAAGCACCTTTTCATTCATAGAGCATAGATCACATTCACACAGACTTTTACTATGTGAATAGGCACAACAAACATATATTTGTGTGCTCTGATGTTAAATGTAATGGCTTTTTCTAAACTATCTTTTATTTTATTTGGTGGTTAAGTGTATTTTAGCGACCCATAAATGAATCTGGGGAGAAAATGTTTGCCACAAAGCACTGACAGTCCCAAAAGTAATACAACAAATAGCCAAATAAACTGCTAGTGGCAGACAATTTATTATTTGTTTTTCATTGATTCCAGAAAAATAAATTGTTGTCGGTTGACATATCCAAGTACATTTTGTTAAAGGCTACAAATTGTTTTTATTACAAGGTCAACTATTGCCCTGTTTGTTGATGTACTTGGGTAATTAGATATGTTTAATAGTAATGCCATTACTGCATTTATTATTGTGGATCTACTCTGTGTGTGTGTGTGTGTGTGGCTGTGTGTGTGTGTCTGCGTGTTATAAACAAAACCAAAGGCTTCCTGTAGTAAAATATTTGACAAGCTACTACAATGATCATGTTTCTCAGGATTAAACAAGATTTGGTATTAAAATAAAAACATACTTTTGATCAAGTCAACCTGGGTACGTTTCACTGCAGGTGACTTGTTTGTATTGCAGAAATGTATTTAGATCTATGTATGTATCTACTGCAAACACAGAAGATTCCAATAATTAATGTATGTTTCATATATTGCTCACAGCTCATACTGATCCTGTTGCTCTTATGGAAAAGAAGGTCATAGTAAAAGAGCAACATTCTTTTTTTGAATGGTCAGCGTGGTTTGCTATAGACAAATGAGATAATGCTGTGATACTCTTGTGAGCTCCAGCCTGATTTGAAAATGAGTAGTATAGATGATTTATACGAGTACAGATGATGCTTTCTGTTGTCATTAAGAAATTATGCATCAGCATAAATATGGCAGTAAATAGAATAAAAATATCTAGTGCTGGTGCTCCCACTTTAATAGGCAGTTTTCACATTCTTTAAAAATTAAAATTAATAATTTAACTCAATATACTGGCTAGCTCTAGCCCCCCAGCATTTTGACCCTTAGGTAACCCCTAGGTCGGTTGTTATTTCAGACAGAAGGCGGTGAAACAGCTCCGTATGCAGGTGACCAAGCTGGAAGAACAGAGAGCTACAGTGGAAAGGAAGGAGGAGCTCAGTAAAACTCAACACAACAATGCTCACCACAGGCTTCAGCTGGATGAGCTAAAGCGGTGAGTCACAAAGAAAAATGTTACACAAACAACAGGAAAGAGCACAAACCACTGAGCCTGCCTCAGCCTGCTGCTATGATATGGGCAGGTTTTACCTGTAAATGACGTGGTGTATTGCTGTGACATCAGATAAAGTGGAGTTTTGCTTCCTTGGTTTTAGGGCTTTTTGGTTATTACAGTTGTACAGGGTAAGCTGGGTTTACACAGACTTTGCGTAAGCTCTGTGTCACAAAACACAACCTTTCTGATTCATGTAAATGGGGGAAGAGTTCATACGGTCAGGTCTGGACCACGGCACTCTGTAGATGGATCACGTTCAGTTTTTTTCTGCGACACAATGTAACATAATCTGGCATTGGCCAATCACATGTATACAAGTGGGCAGTGGTCCTGTGGAATACTTTGTAAGATGATCGCTGTATTTCAGATGTTTACCCTGAGACTGTTATAGATAAAGTATCACTGTTTGTCACTATTACAAATCATTATTTGTTCCCAAGGTGCAGATGTACTCAAGTAATGCTGGCTTGAAATAAATCTGCAAAGTTATGTGAACCCAGGGTATATGGGGTAAATTTGAGTTGATTCAACTGACCTGTGATGTTGACAATGATTTTCTGCACGTGATATAATCTTACAAGTGTCAGGCTAAAACCTCTGCTGACACTGCTGTTCTTTTTAACTGGAACCCTGAAAACTTTTTTTGTAACTGTGTGAGCATGTCTGGATTACAGTTCTATGGATTGTGAAATGGAAAAGCAAACAGCAGAGTATAAGAGGACAAAATGCAATTTGCAGCAGAGAATACAAGAGTTGGAGGGGGAACTGACTCTACAAAGACAGGTGAATGTAAATGCATGTACGCACAGACACACACACACACACACACACACGGTTTTAAACTTTTATAGTGAGGGGTGTCATTACTGCATTGTAAGTGCCTGGTGTTATACATGATCTTCTCTATTATGTGATGGTTTTGCGCAAAAGAACAATATATTCATATGAATCAACAGTTTACAGATGATTACTGGCATGTATGCACAGCTTTTGTTCTTTTTGCAAGTCCAAACCGTACTTTAAATCTTTTGTTGGTACTGTACCATCTAGTCTGTAGCCTGAAATAACTGGTAGAGTTGCCAAAGATAGCCAAACATTCACATGAGGTCAACAGCAGACCTTTAGGATGAACCCAGACAAAAGAGCACTTACTCTGCCTGGTATCTGTTACACTCAGTGGGTAGTCTTTTTTTATCAAGAGTACTTCTCCAAGTTTGTCCATATACAACTTTGTCTCCTAAAATGTTTTAATACAACTAAACTGCAAACACAAATATGATTTTGTGGGTAGTGTAATTGCAAAAAGGTTGCATTTTCTATTAACATACTAATATTATGTTGACATTTAATGTAAATGGAAAGTTGTACATACGTTGATAATAAACATAGTAATAAAATGTTCCCACATAACATATTTTTGTCAACCAAAAGAATTGAGAAGTTGAGAATGAATACTAAACATCCTACTTAACATATATAGTATATACATGTATATACTATATATGTTTTATATAAATACACAGACACACGCATACAGACATACATACCCCTTGAAATGGTCCACATTTTGTTCCAACCTCAAATGTACTGTAAATGTATTTTATGGCACAGAATTGTGAAGTGGAAGGGAAATTATAAATGGTTTTCAAACTTTTTTACAAAAAAGCATCTGAGAAGTGTGGTGTGCATTTGTATTCAGCCCCCCTGAATCAAGACTTTGTAGAACCATGTTTCACTGTAATTACAGCTGCCAGTCTTTTGGGGTATGTGTCTACCAGCTTTACATATCTAGAGAGTGAAATTTTTGCCTGTTGTTCTTTGCAAAATTGCTCCAGCTCAGTCAGATTAGAGCGTCTTTGAACAGCAACTTACCACAGATTCTCATTTAGGTCTGAACTTTGACTGGGCCATTCTGACACATGAATATTCTTTGATCTAGCCCTGGCTGTAGGTTTAGGGTTATCGTCCTGTTGGAAGGTGAACCTTCTCCCAAGTTTCAAGTCTTTTGCAGACTCTAACAGGCTTTTTTCTAAGATCGCCCTGTATTTGGCTCCATCCATCTTCCCATCAACTCTGACCAGCTTCTCTGTCCCTGCTGAAGAAAAGCATCCCAACAAGATGCTGCCACCTCCATGTGTCACAGTGGGTATGGTGTGTTCAGGGTGATGTGCAGTGTTAGGTTTCCATTTAAGCCAAAAAGTTCAAATTTGGTCTCATGCTTGCTGTGTCCCCAACATGATTTGTTGCAAACTGCAAATGGGACTTCTTATGACTTTCTTTCAACAATGGCTTTGTTCTTGTCACTCTTCCATAAAGGCCGGATTTGTGGAGTCCATGACTAATAGTTGTCCTGTGGACAGATTCTCCCATCTCTGCAGCTCCTCCAGAGTTACCATGGGCCTCTTGGCTGCTTCCCTGATTAATGCTCTCCTTGTCCAGCCTGTCAGTTTAGGTAGACAGCCATGTCTTGGTAGGTTTGCAGTACTGCCAGACACACAGATGATGGATTGGACAGTGCTCAGTGAGATGTTCAAAGCTTGGGTTATTTTTTTTATCTAATCCTGCTTTAAACTTCGGCAAAACTTTATCCCTGACCTGTCTGGTGTGTTCCTTTAGCTTCATGATGCTGTTTGTTTCACTAATGTTCTCTCACAAAACAGCTGTATTTATACTGAGATTAAATTACACACAAGTGGACACAAGTGGATATTTTTTTAAGGAGGTGACTTCTGAAGACAATTGGTTCCAACGGATTTTAGTTAGTGGTATCAAAGTAAAGGGGGCTGAATACAAATGCACGCCACATTCTTCAGATGTTTAACTTTATAAGGGTTTTTCAATGACCAATGCCTGTCTGGAAGGCCGTCGGCTGATATCTAATGCAAATATGCTTTTATATTTATTTGTATTAGATAAAATACCATTTAATAATAAATAAGAGAAAATATGCTCAGCTTCAATTCACATCAGATAGGTATAAGTAATTTAATAAAATGGGCATCGAGCAAACTAATATCCCTTGAACCTTACTGTATATAAAACTGCTCCCAGAGAGTGTTGGCCAGCTGCATAGCAGCTCCCCTACTGGTGTGTGAGTGTGTGTGTGATTGTGAGTGCGACTGGGGGAATGAGAACCAGTGTAAAGCACTTTGGGTACCAATAGGTAGAAAAGCGCTATATGAGCGTGATAAGTGCAGATTATTTATACTAACAGGAATTTATATTTTTTTAATTTTACCACATTTGTATCAATTAAACTAGGTTAAGTACAGAAACATCCATGTGACAAAGTTCAACACTTTTATCTTTCACAATAATCATATACAGCTGAATTAACTCCTCTAAAATTGTTTTAAGGCTAAACATAATCACTTTCATCAAGTAAGAATTCATTGTAGGACTGTTGGATTAGACGAACATAGTTTTAGCTGAATGTAGAAAGACAGTCACTGATCCTCTGTCCTCTTCTCTCTCTGTCTCTGTCTTTATGTGATTCACTGCCAGGTAGGAAGTCAACTTGTGGCCTGGTCTCACTCAGTATATACCATAACTAACCAAATGGTTAGCGGACAATAGCCTCATAGTAATTAATGATTAGACAACAAGCCTGCTGTGATTAACATTAAGGTGAATTAAAGAACACAGAGGAGGAAAAGCTTGTGCAGAAAGTGCATTTTTCAAAATGTATGAATTGTGTCAAAACAGCTTAATAACACATATGCCTATATATGTAGGCCTATATGTAACACAAAAACTGTGTATGCTTGAGTAGTAGGATAACATTATTCACAAATCTCACATTTTACAGTAAATTAATTTTCATGCATAATACACAGGCCCTAGTTCGCAGAATATTCTTGTAACCTACTTTACTTTTACCTGTTCCCAGATTTTTATTGTGCTTGTTCTTGATATGAATATATACAGAAACTATACACATTAATCATTTTCAGATCAATGGACATATTGAGAGTGTGTATCCAATTTATCTAATCCTGATCCGGGTAACCTGATCCAAGATTCTGCATTACTCATTTAATCTTGAATTTGTTAAGCAATGTACAAATGGGGCTCAGGACTCACAGCCTTCATGTGTTCAGTGAGCAGGATTATTTACCACACTAACACATAGTGTTGTTTCATCAAGTTTTCCATGGCCACTACAGATTCAGATAGTGTCGCAACATCTTCATCACCTTGGAATGTAGCGGTAAGAGTGGTGACTTATTTTGTGGCTGACATTGTAACTCCAGTAAATAACTATATTTCATAGACCATGTATAAAATAGAGGGCGAATAATGTTTAGCATACTGCAGCTACTTCGTTGTTGTGTCTTCTCCTGAGAATAACTGTACAGACATGGCTCTATGAAGCCACCAAATCTAATAGATTTGTGTTTCCTGTCAGACATGTATTTATCTTCTTCATGTTGATTTGATTGTGGTTCAGACATCTCCTTCTTTAAGTAAGTGTGAATCCAAATTGATGCAGCATTTGCTCTGAGATCTTGTGGACGTGCAGCCGGAGCTCACTAGACTGCTGTAAAAAGATTCTGGGCATTTGACACAGCTTTTTAAAAATGTTTCTTAACCTGTTGCAAATATCACAGAGTGTATGTGTTTGACTGATATCAGGTCTTTTAATTGTTGTTGGACAACTGATGTCCACCACAATGACAAACAAGATTATTTGGGCTGTAGACTAACAGACATCTGTAAATATAGGCAAATCATTGATTTTAGTGTTTCTGTTGGCATTGTTGAAAATACAATAAATTTAGAATATGACAGTTATCCTTTAAACACAGAAGTCCACTTAGTTAGTAAGAGAGCATTTGACCATGTCTTCATCACAATGAAAAGACAAGTAGTAGTGTTTAAATTTGAAATCACTCTCCTCTCACCATTAGGAGATGACCGCATCTTTTGACAGTGTGCTGAAGCAGCGGGAACATGAGTTCAACTTGAAAATTGACAAGATGCGTGGTGTGATAGTGTCTCTTAATCTTAAGGTGAGTGAGACCATATTAATAGTTTACACACTGATTGTTAATAAAATATATGTCGATGAAATTTGCACATCATTGCATTTTTTTATCTATATTTTTTACATCTTGCCAACTTTTTTGGAATTAGAGTTGTAGTTTTTTCATGTATTTTTATTGTTCTGCCAAAATTTGACTTGCATCTCAACTTTTGGTAAATATGTTGGTGTACTATGACCTTTGGTAGCATTGTGTCAAAAAATTCCCATTAAAATGGCTTGAAAAAGACATTATTGTTGTTAATGGTTTTTTGGAATATCTCAAAACTATTAAAGCTCTCAAACATCCTACACAGAGCTATAGGAATCCAAATTATCATGCACCTGAAAGACTATTATCTGGGGAAAGTGTCTTGGACTGTACCTTTAAAAGAAACGTAACTGAACTTTTCAGTGGAAATGTGACTGAACATAAGATGGTTATGAACCAAACTCTGCTTTGATCTCTAAAATAAGGGAGTATTTAAGTTTCTTTTTTCTTCTGTAATTGATCATTTTTAAATTTTTGTTATATTACCATTTGTCCAAATTTCTGGAGAAATGTGTTTTCTGGTTTTTCTTAATTTAAACAGATTTTCTTGTTGAACATATTTGAAAGTTGTCATCATTTGATGCTGCATGTGTACATCTTCCTGTCCAGGTAAAGCTGTTGTCTAAAGAGACTAAAACTTACTACCAAGCATATCTCCAAGCCACAGAAGCTCTCAAAGCATCTGAGGAGTTGTCTATACAATTGCAAACCCAGCTGCATCACAAAGACCAGGAGATCAGAGATCTCAACACTATGAAGGACAACAGGTATGCTCCTGTGTGTTTATGTATGTGTGTTTAAAGCATAAACCCAGAAATCTATGTACATATGTACAGTCAGCCAGTTTATTTGTTACACTGATGATATTAGAGTTTGAGACCAAAAGATTGACA
Organism: Channa argus; assembly: GCF_033026475.1. Lineage (NCBI taxonomy): Eukaryota > Metazoa > Chordata > Actinopteri > Anabantiformes > Channidae > Channa > Channa argus. Next base: position 27,024,301 of record NC_090203.1, on the reverse strand, counting down.
TGAGACAAAACTTTTGTCTGGAACCATTCATCGAGCCAACAACTGCAGGATTGGTGGATGACCGCTCTACCTTCCTGCACCACAGTTGCCCCAACTGACTAAACAGCTTCTAAACACTTAAACATTTGTACTAGCTAGTGATGATTAGATTGGGCCTCATGGAGTGTGTGGCACATTTCTCTTACTGTGTTGACACAGGTTTGGTGTGTTGCTCAATAGTGACATGTGCTGGATTACAAAAAACATTGCAGGAAACTTGGATAAAGCATGTGGAGACTGAACTAGGGTCAGCCCTCCTGACATGTGGACACCAAGCCAATGATGAATGGTCCTGTTTACATAACCAGCTGATAATGAAGTTAACAATGAAAGAGAAGTGTACACTCACTGGCCACTTTATTAGGTAAACCTGTATTATCTAATGAAAACCAATACAGCAGTCTAAAGGTTTGGCCCCCTCATTCATTTAAAATAGGGTGGCCAAAATTTTAGAGACACCTCTTCTTTTAATGCATTGCTGTACAACTCCACCACCCACTATAAGCTTTATAATTAACAGGGAGTGTTTATACATTTTTATTAAGAAAGAGACATTTTACAGGACAGGAAGGAAACTGTTTACCTTATTTGGCGCTATAAGATCAAAATGGCTTCCTGATAAAAACAATTTGACCGATACAGCTGCTGTGTTGTGATTGTTCTTTAAGTGTTACACGCTTTTCTTCACTCTTTGTGCTTGAAACACGCACCGACGCTTTGGTATTGTTTAACCCATCACTAGTACTAGCTGAATGTGCAATAAATATTTTATTGAAACATGACGTGGACAGAGCTACAGAGCATTATTGGGCACATACAGTAGCAACCAGCAGTTGCAGCTGTTGTTTTGATGATTATGTTTCGACTTTCTCTGTTCTTGGTTAACTGAGAGAACAGAAAAAGTAAACACTAATTGAATCTCAGGTTGGAGCCAAACTTGGATCTCTTGTTCGGCAGTGCTGCACGATACTCATTTGCAATCATCTTTAACTTATATTTAGACATACAGTATGTAGTGCTTGATCAAACGTTTGATCCAAAACAAGTATCAGTTCAAAGTGCTAAGCATATTATCTACATTTACATTCAAGTAAAAAAGTAAAACTAAATATCAAACTAGTTTATATGTACTGAAAGGTATTTAGCCCATTATGATAAAGCTTCAACAAATGCAAATAAAATGTCAGCTTTTGACATTCAGTGGTGCATAAAGACAAATTTACTGTACATAAAACCATAAGTACTCACAATGTCTAAATGTCATCTACTGGATAACGGTATGGTTGTTTGTCTAAAGATATGAACATTTGGCCCGGGCTCAAATGAAGTATGATGCCCAACTAGAGGCGCAACATCAGTCCGACACAAGAGAGCTGCAGAAAGCTGAAGAACACATTGCTAAATTACACAAGAGTATGGAAGTTTTGGCTGCACAAGTATGCCGCTTACAGGAGGACCAGCACGAGGCCATGAAGAAGAAAGATGAGACAATCCAGAGGTGAGATGATACTGATGGAAACAATTCAACAAAAATTCATGAAATTGGCATTAACCGTAAAACCTGTGTTGCTGCGTCTGTGTGTGTTTGTTTGTTTTCTAAGGCTTCGCACAGAGGTGGAAACGATCCAAAGTGGCTGGGACAATTACATCAGTCATGTCTCGAGTGAGATTGTTGTAAAGGATACCGAGATAATCACTCTGCAGAAAAGAGAACGGGAATTTCAAGCTGAGTTGGAGAGAAAAAGGGAGGAGATTGAGGGGTGAGAAGGCAGTGAGAGAAAGGGAGAGAAGAATTGAAGAAAAAAATGTTAAGATTGAAATTTGACTTTTTCATTTATGTATTTATTTAACAATTTTAGGGACTTGAAAATAGTTCAACACACTACCTTAATCATACATTTCATGGTACATACTTTGAGAAACCAGCTTTCTCTAATCAGAGAACTGAGTTTACATGCACTTAAGAAAAATCCATGTATATATGCAGCAGAAGCATAATCTGCCTCAGATGTCAAAATAAGACAGCATAGCTTCACTAACGATCTCTCCCTCATTCAGACTTTCACGTTCCTGTTTGGAGCCTGCAAATGCACTGTAGGGGAAGACCAATTAGAAACATGGTTACCACTGATTCTTTGCAAGGTTTTTACAATCATCTTGCAATCAACATAACCAGGGAACTGGGTCTGTCTGATGCATATTATAATGGATAATATTTTCAAATTTCAAAAACTTTTTTAAAACCCTCAGAGAAATTGCTTTGTCATATTATAGCTGCTTTCTGCTCCAACAATGCCAAAAACTTCTACATGCCTCAATAACAACAAAGAAAATCTGTTGTGTTGTACAGTACCCTGGTGTGGTATGCAGTGCAATGAATGACTAATTAAACACCGATGACAGTATTTTATTATGTAACTTTAACCTTTCCAGATGTGTAAGATGCCCACGCCAGAGGCGCTAATCCATGCCCATACCATCAGAGATGCAGGCTTTTGCACTGTCTAGATAGTCCCTCTCCTCTTTAGTCCTCAAGACACTTCATCCATGGTTCCCAAAAAGAATTGTAAATTTTACTCATCTAATCACAAACAGTTTTTTTATTTTTTTATTTTGCCTTAGACCATGTAGATCATGGAATGCAGTGCCACCTAAGGGCCTGAAGATCAAATGCATACTGTTTTGTCCTTCATCCCTTTTGGATCTATCTATGGCTGCCAAAGGAACTGGTTCCTGCTGATTTGTTTAGAAAAATGACTATTGGAATGCCGGATATATTCTTTTTTTAAGTTTTTGAACACTGAACACTGACAAGTTTGTCACCGTAAATTTTTAACCTAACTGTATGAGCTTTATAGTATGAGCTGAGCTTTTGATTTATAAAATGTATGTCTATGTTGACAGGTACAAGCAGCAACTGAGTTCTGGCTTGAAGAGAGAGAAGGCTTTAGAACAGATGCGAGTCCAGGCAGAGCTGGAGTCGCAGAGACATTGTGAGGACATTAAGGCTAAATACTACCTTGCCAATGAGCAGTTAATACAAGACTTGATCCAGGCTAGAGACCAGGTCAGTCTGTCATGCATTATACAACACCCCTCTGCAGTGTGTAATGCGTCTTTATTGGTACACATACATGAGTTCACCTCCTGTAGGTTCATGAATTTAATTGTCAATTTCTATGTGTGTTAAAAGTCATAACGCAAGAGCATGGTTTTTTCTATTGTGAGTTTCATTTAATTATTTATGTTCAGGAGGAGGGTGGGTGTGAGCTTAACACAGAAACCACTACCTGCGGTGCTGAGTAGGTCAGTACACAAACACCTCAAAACTTGAGGTGTTTTTCATTATTAATTAGGCATTTTTACCGCTTTACCAAAGAGAAACAACTTTGGTGGCATGACCTAGAATTAACTTTACAGATGGTGGTAAAAAAACTCTGTATATTCAAAGGTTGAGTCGTTTTAAAATGGACTTCTTTATTCTTGGCTGGAAACGTTTTCTACTCATCCAAGAAGCTTCTTCAGTTTGAGGTAAAGTTGAGTAGGGGGCCCAGTTCTATCCTCCAGAGAAGGCCTAATGTCTCACCTGACCTCAATAGGCTTGTTAGGATGATAATAAGAATTATGACAGTGGGAATACATGAAAGATGGGATTTTCCATGCTGCCCTTTGAACCATCCCCAGGAAGATGAGACCGCTCCATACATCATCCAAGGAGGTCAAACCTAACAATCCCATCCTAGGGGGATGAAAGGTGTTAAGTATAGACTTAGATTTTTGCTGCCTTGTACCTCACTTGTAAGTCGCTTTGGATAAAAGCCTCTGCTAAAGGACTAAATGTAAATGTGAATGTGTAGTGATCATTATATTCCCCTATCTCCATCCTACTTTTACATCCCCTGTTATCAACCTAATGAGAATAATGGCCTGATGACTCAGTCGGTTGAGCATCTGGGATGCAGAAAGCTCCAAAATCAAATCCTAACCCATCCACCAGGTGATTCTTTGAACAAGAAAGGCTAGTTCCTGCCTGCAACCTATGGTTGCCCACTGCTCCCCCCCAGGGGAATGGGTTAAATCCAAAAGAACATGTGCCATGCGTAGCATGTATACGTATTTAATGGGGAACATAAAGCTTTAATTCTATTCTTTTCATGTCAGGTGAGAAACAAGGCCTACTCTGGAGGATGTACTGTAAATGGGCCCCCTACCCAACTTTCCCTGAGACTGAAGAAGGTGTTTAAATGAGTAACAAAATGTTTCCATCCAAGAAAAAAAGAGAAGTCTAGTTGATATGATTCAACCTTTGGATAACCAAACCTGGATGACTGAGAACTTTCACCGACAGTCTCAGTGTAGTTTGAATACCAGATACCTAGCTCTATATTATTGAGTAATTACTATCAAAAAGGTTTGTTTTAGATGTGCTAAATTTGTAAATAACTACCTAATAAATGACAAAAGTTGAGGTGTCTGTATTGTTGCCGTCATGCTCAGCAACAGGGATATCAGTCTGTGCTTCAATCTTATTGGCTTTGCAACCATGGATGGAAGGAAAGTCAACATGTGTGAAGGTCCCTAAGTGTGTAACAGTCACTTCTGTGACATCAGGTTTTTTTTTTATCTTTTAATTTGAGCACAAAGTTAAAAATGGGGAAACAAAATGTACCTCAAAAAACTTTTTTGTTTTTGAAAAATGAATGAAGATATGATAAACAGATTTTACTCATTTTTTCCCTGCATTGGATCTTTCTGTAAATAAATTCTGTAGGTCTGAATTACAATAATCAATTAGTGAATTAGCCTATTATACTTTCTGATGAAACCATAGCGGAAAATATAGCTAATTCTGTAAAATTTTCATTTTATTGTTGTCCTCTGTCCACCTGTTATGTTTGTAAAGAATGGACTGGAGCTGTGGACCTGGTCTGCTCTGCTCCCACTTTGTTTTGCACAGTTGATGCTTTTAGATGCAGTTTGAAGCATTTGGGATTTCTAGATTCTAACTTTTCTGAGCTCCTTACATTTTTTAAACTTAGTTTTTCATATTCAGGGAGTCAATGACAGTCCACTGATGTTACCAGTGTGTAAAGCATCTGAATGTAGCAGAGCATAATGCAGTGAGAAGAGAGAGGGTTGGGAAGAGAGTGGACCGATCTTTGAGTCCCATGCTAGTGCCAACTTAAATTACACATTGCTCTTTTACCTATGATTTTGTTTTTTAAATGCATCAATAGCAAAGCCAATTTTCTGAAAATGAGCAATGTTTCTCATAATAAGAAGCTGAGCAAATATATTTTTTTCATCCTGGCAGCAATGCAATGCCATAGTCATATAACTGTTCAGTGTGTGACAAAGGAGAAATTTCAGGACCCAAATGCATAAACCGAGGGAAAGCTCAGCATGAAAACAGTCTTTAATAGTAGGTTACCCAGAAATCCAGAATACCAGATAGCTCTTCTGGATGTTGGACATGTGGAAAGAATGAATGATTGCGCCCCGGGTAGAGTTGTAGAACCACCGTGTGGGCTGTTTAGGGTGACAGGGCAGACGGGAAGACTGTCCCCATTTCGGGTCCTGAAAGTGCAGATGGTCTGGGAGAAGTGTTGGTTAGGGGGACAGATACTAGGAAATAGTTCAATGGCAAGTGGATCGTTGACTTTTTGTTATATCCCAGGTAGCAGTTCCAGCTACACAGTGGCAGAGAGAATTGTGTTCTCAAGTTTAGTCTCTTCTTCCACTTAAAACTGGCATGATAAGGCATCAGGTTTTGGGTTTTTTAAACTGGGCTGATATGAGATGACAAGATTGAACCCATTTAAAAACAGAGCCCAGTTAGCCTGTCAAAACACTTGAGCCTTGTAGCAGAGCAAATAGCCCCTGTTTCATCCTGATTCAAGTCCATGTCTGCCCTTGAATCTACAAAAACTTTAACAACCTTGGTCTGGTCAGAAAAAGTTAACTGCATGTGTTGAGAGATGGTAATTCAAATTCACTTCAACACAAGGATCCTGCTACTCTCATAATAATTGATTTTACTTGTGTGTGTATATATATATAAAACAAAAAATGTTTACCAAAACCTGAAAAAAAAATCACAGAATCCAATTTGGAAAATGAGGTGTTTTTAATATAAAACCATTAATATTTATCCGTCAGTAAGCTACAGCTGTTGACAGAAACATGTTTTATCGGCATTGCAATTAAATATCAGACAGGATTTTTCAATACCTATTAGTAGTGATGCAATTAATAGTAATTTTAACTAAATTAAATCAGAGTGTCATGTAAATTTCTTTATTGGTAAAAAGGGGAAATGAAGATTGCTTTCTTAACCATACCTATCTTCTTTCTCACATTTTACTATTTGAACATCTTCAGTGAATAACTTTTCCACATAAAACTGATTCCTGTTGATTCTGTCATTAGTTCAGCAGAATAAGCGGGTAGTCAAGTTACCATATCTGCTGTCATTACAAAATCTTCCACAAATGCATAATGCAAATAGAAGATGGTCTGCCTATTTATAAAACATGTGTTATTGGACTTTATACTATTTCAGTACACTTGTTTGTGGCATGATGTGCAACATGTACTATATTACAGACAAATGTCCATCTAATTATAATCATTAAGTTGCCTTTGCCCTCATTTTTATAGCATAGTGTCCCTTGTTTGGGCCGTAAGCTGTTGGCAAATGCTAAGACAGAAATAGAATCACTTTTGTTGCTATCCTGGTATGACAGCCGTAACTAAGGATGTAGGTGATAATGATTATAAAATAAGTTTTATATTGGTCTCTTATAGGCTAAAGCAGAGATGAGTGAGACAGAACAAAAGCTGCAGGACCTGACTGTGCTACATTCTGTTCAAACTGAGAGAGACCAGGCAAAACAGGTAAGATACACCATTTAAAATGATAATCTATTATCCAAGCAGGGCAAATAAATCTTTATGTATTGGAAAGAGTGCTGGCCTAACCTATATGCTATTACTGATTATCAATAATATTAAATGGAACTTTAAAAAAGTTTGATAGGTGAACTTTTGAACTTCTAGAGAACTTTACACATTGACATGACGCGATTTCTGACAATCTGACCTTGGGTGAGTAGTGGTGTATACTATGCCCAGTGCCTACGTCTTGATCTATCAGCCCTCTATCTGCATCCTCTACTAAAGCAGAAATAGCCAAAACCAAGGGCTGTAAACTGATTTAGCTCCTTTATATAAAAAAGAAGATCAAAATAAGACTAAATTTTAATGCTATGCTGAAGGGGAAGATGTAGGTGCCAGGACTAAGAAATAGACATTGAAAGTCAAACCATAAACAGAAGAAATCCAGAATTAAGTACAAAGTGAATTAAAGTGAAGAGTAGAAATAGCCTGTTGATGGTAGTAGTAATAATAATTGTGTTTGCCACAGGATTTTGTGAGACTGGGGTGGGTGCAGCTTGGACCCTCAGGAGGGGTGATGTGCATGTCACATCATAAAGGATCTTTGTTGTATGCACAGTGGTGCTACTGACTGACAGAGAGCACGCACACTTTACAACAGCCGACACTTATGATAGTCTAACTCTAAACCAAATTTTTATGCACTACGTTTAGATCACAAATCTTATTTTATGAAAAGGGTTCATTGAAATTGGTGCTTTTTATCCAGAAAAGCAGACCCTCCCAATTTATGTGTATCTGTGTACAGGCCAGATTTGCCCTCTCCAATGAGAAAGCAGCATTGATGTGTCCCAGGCTTGATTGTGTTTTACCAAAACATTTATTTCACTTGACCACCACTGCTCTTACTCTCACTTGCTGAACCAGGACGGACTGGGCAACTGAATGGTGCAGTTGGAAACACCAATGGACAAATCACACTGCCTAAAAAGAAACTAAGTGGACAGCATTTCAATCAGCTTCTCCTCATTGTTGACATGAAGGCAAAAATCCCACAAGCCATTAAGAAGTACCACCCCTCTTATTTTACTCACCATGCTTTCTTGGGTTTAACAGAAAGATAGTAATAGTGATGCAGCCAACCATACTCAGGGTGGTATGTACTAAAAACTTTAAAGGTAAAAAGATTAAATGTGAAATTAAAAACCATGCACATCACACAGCAAAAACTAGGACTGCTATCTTATAAAACATGGCAGAAAAAAGCATTAACACTAGTATAATGTTCACTTACCTAAACCTGCAGCTCAGGGGGACCCTGACATGTCACCTTCCTCTGGGTACTACATTATAAGCCAATTAGAGACATGACAGTGAAGTTACATATCTGTGCAAACCTGAAAATATCCCTTGAATTGTTGTAATTCAAATAACGAGGCAACCATAGCACATTTTTAACTTATCAGTGTCCCAAACACTTTACAATGTCACCCATTCACACACAGATGGTGGCAGAGCTACCATGCAAGGAAAAAAAGGATAAAATGTACACCATGTTTGACAAAAGACTGAAAAATCAAGTTGACTATTTAATAAATGAGTGGTGAGTAATAAGCAAAAATTAAGAGTAATAAGGAAAACTGCAGAAATATAGTGTATAGTGGCTTTGACCACTGCAGTTTTGAACAAGACCATGAAAGGAGGAGCTGACACTGAAATTAAGTGGTCGTGGTCATTGTCTGCAATGAAACGTTTACAGAGGAGGGTTGGCATTTCCTGTCATCCATAAATGGGTTCATTCTCATGTAAAAGGTAAAGAGGTATATCTATTTTAGTCAGGGAGATGTTTTTCCTGGAGAGGAGAGCTTGCAAGCAAAACTGAATCCAATTGATCTAGATGAGTAGACAATTAAATAGTCCTAAACTTAATTAAGATTTTGCCATTAGTGATGAGTAGATGACTCCTCATGGAGTGTATGGCACAGTTCCTAAACTTGGTTCATCTTTTCTGACATATGGATGAACGGTCTTGTTTACATAACATGCTGATAATAAAGTACCACATCCTTATTACTGCCCTTGAATAACAGAGACTTTCTTTCTGTTAAAAAAAGTGCTGTGTTTTGCTCGTAGTATAAAAAGGTCACGCAAGTAGATTAGTTTAACATAGGATGTGTCCTGTCTTGGTCCATTCTAGAAGTAAATTTCTACTTTCACTTTAAGTAAAGGATTGCACATTTGGTTTGTAACTTGTAAAGGGCTAAAGCTTGCAGAGCTGTATGTAAAATAATATTGAAAAGGTGATGAAAACACTGCTAATGTAACAGTAACTTAAATGTAATGTAAATGTAACTTTGGCCTTTCATTAGTGTGCTGCAGCAGAAATCAATATTTCCTTGTTTCAAGCCAGCAAAAATAACTAGATGCAACTATAATATTAAGAGGAACCTGGTTTCATTTTCCTTGTTTTCTCATGGTAAATTGATTTTCTTCATTATATAATTTAATATATAAAATAATTAGCAACTATAACAGTCAAATTGAAGTACTTTGGTAAAGCACCAGTAATACTATTTTCAGTGCTGTGGTCTTGGAGTAATTATTGAACGTCTTCCACTCCTGCCAAATGTGCCATGTTTTCTACATTTAGACATAAAGTCTCTACTTTTGCTCTTTGAAGGCTTCTGGACTCAAGTCTTTGTTTGTTTTTCTTTGCACAGGGTTTCACTTTAAAGAGGGACGGCGTGGCATCAGATGAGATCTGTCATCTACAGGAGCAGAACAACCTTCTGCGGGCTGTAGTCACCCAGATGAGGAAGGACATGGAGAGTCTCAACCATCTCCTTTCCATTCGCCAGGACCAACCACAGGCCTCGTCTCCTCAGTATCCAGGAGCCCATGCTACCACCTCCATCACTCCTACAGCTCAGACGACCACTGGACCACCAGATCAATCAACTAACAGTTCTTCTAAAGTCCGTCCAGCAGGTATGGACAGCATTCTTTTACACAAACTAATGTGGAAAAAAATGGATTACTGCATTTACAAAGGTAGAAGAAGAAGAACAAGACAAGCCATTATGTGGGTCTTATTATTGCATTTGGGGCTGCAGTCAACCAGTCTTTTCAAAACAGGGTTGCAGGGTTGATACTGCCATTCTCAGGTCATGCTCAATGTTGAGCTGAGACCTGTGCTTTGTCGGTGAAACAACTACTGAAAAGCCCATTTCATGGAGATAAATTATGGCAAAAGGAAGAAGAATGCTCACAGCCCTCTGGCCAATGAGTGGATGCTCTCTCTCCACACCAAGTCAGAATTCACTCAATGTCTGAGCTGTAAAGCTCAGCCTCACCGGGAAGTCAGAGATCATCTTGATGGCTTAGCACTCAGAATATAAATCTGCAGGTGCTGCTGCATTGAATACATCCAGAACCCAGTCAAACTGAGCAATGTTGTTTGGGCAGTATTTTTGAAATATTCCTCTCAGGGAAGAGATGCACTGCTTGATGAATGGGATCACTGTGGGGGCTCCAAAAACGGAGCCATGATTACATCACATAAGCAAACCAAGCTCATGCAATCACTGATTGCCTATGAGTGATTTAGGAGCCTGTCTCTAAAGGATGCTAAAAAACAAATCCAAACAATGTGTTTGTTACTTCCAGAGTGGAGTCCTGTAAGTCCTTTTATTATCCCAAAGCTCCCAAAAAGCTTGCAATCAATCCAAAGTGCTGCAGTGAGAGTACTGACCAGAATTAGCAAGTGAGGTCATATTTCTCCTTCATTAGCTTCTTTCCATTGGGCTACATTAAACTAAACAGAAACACAGCTTAAAGAGACATGTAGTATTTTACAGGACAGTCTCTGTATGAAAGCCAACATACTTGAAGACATTGTTCCTTCACTTCAAGTAGTAAACTTCACTGTTAATGTTTTCTAATATAAATATATATTATATTTTGCAAACTATAGAGCCGGTTTGCAATGCATATAGCATCTACAGTATCATCCACAACCCAGAGGTATATTTTGCTCTGATACTGTAACAACCAGGCTAGTTTGTCCTGTCATTCTTCCAAAGATGTTTTTTTTTTTTTTTTTTTTTAGAAACCAAGGTGACCAAGATGAATTTTTATGAACAAATTACTTAATGCAAAATGTAACAAATGTTTTACATTTTTGATACCTTTGATCTTGTCAATGTCTCATCCATGGCAGCAACAACAATCTTTGGTTGATTGCATAGTTTGAAACATATGCCAACTAGCTGTTGTTTAATTGTCCTCTTGTGTTAACTCTCTCTCACCTGGACAAGTAGGCAACACTGTGAGGATCATGTTCTTTATGTTCATGTTCTCCAGTACCTAATATAATAATTAATATAATTAATATGATCCAGCATGTCTTGCTGAGAGAGAAGCTGCTGAAGATGCAGGTCGAACGCTCCATCACCACTTGGGTTGCTAATTATTTGGCCAACAGACCACAGTTTGTGTGGCTGTGGGGATGTGTGTCAGAGCGGGAGGTCAGTAACATAGGCGCACTTACATTTAGTCAGGCAGCAAAAATCTAAGTCAAAGAGAAAACATTGAAGAGAAGTCCTATAAGAAAAGTGTTTAGATTTCACGAGATGAAATTAGATAGAATAGATTTAAGTGCATAGAAAGGTGCGGAACAGTTCTCTTTTCAGCAGTTTTTGTGAATATTGGGAGTGAGTTTGCTGAGCGTGCAGAGTTTGGTAGCTGATCCAGAGATGCCCAAATCAGAGAGTGTGGACAAGAGGATCCTATGGTTCACAGTGCCAAAGGCTGCAGATACATCGAGTACATATTAAGACAGAAGACCCGCGGCTTTTGCAGTTCGAAGAGATTCCACTGCAGTCAGGAGTGCTGTTTCTGTGGAGTGACCCCTCTTGAAACCACACTGGTTGACAACGAGTAAGTTGGTCTTGGAAAGAAAGTCTGAGAGTTGATTGAAGACTGCTCGTTCCCTTGTCTTGGCCAGAAATGGAAGAAGGGAGGGGATGGATCAAGAGAAGGCTTCTTAAGCAGTGGGGTAATCTGGGCCTGCTTGAATGATGTTGGAAAAGTGCCTGCTGTGAGAGATGAGTTGATGATTTGTGTAATAGCTGGCCTTAGTGCAGGTGCAACTGCTTGAAGAAGAGTGGAAGGGATCGGTGAAAGTGTATTGCAGAGGCTGTCCGTGGCTGCATCTGCATCGAGGATGGAGAGGTCCTGTTTTGGTGGCAGAGTTGCAGAGACCAGCAAAGAGAATTGGTCTGGGTTGAGAGACCTGAGGTGGAATGTTACAAGTTTGCTGGGAGAATGTGAAGGCCAAGAGATGAAGACTGAGAGTTAAATGAAGAAGTGATCAGATAAATGCAGAGGAGTGACCGAGCTGTTGTCTGTGGTGCTGTTTCAGGTGAGGATGAGGTCGAGGTTGTCACCAGCTTTGTGGGTCAGAGGAGTGGAGAACATACTCAGGTTAATTGTGTTCAGAAAAGCAAACACGTCAGCTGCCTGAGGTTTGTCCAAGTGGATGTTCAGGTCTCCCATGATGATAAGAGGAGTGACATCTTCATAGAAGTGGGACAGCAACATGTCAAGCTAATAGCAGAAGGACTGTAATCGGTGCAATGATCCTAATAGAATGATATTTCAGAGATGAGAGATTGTTGATTGTTAATATTTAGCAATTTAGGTGACAGTCCTCTCACCCTTCCTCTTCACACTGTACTCTGCTTTCCAGTACAACTGGGGCGACTGTGGCGCAGGAAGGTAGAGCGGTTGTCCACCAATCTCACAGTTGTTGGTTCAATCCCCGGCTCCTCCGGTCACATGTTGAAGTGTCCTTGAGCAAGACACTGAACCCCAACTTAGTACCGTACTAAGTACTAAGTACCTTAGTACTTAGTAACCGGTGAGTGTTGGCCAGCTGCATAGCAGCTCCCCCAATGGTGTATGAATGTGAGTGTGAATAAGTGAATAAGAAGCAGCTTTAAGTGCCAATAGGTAGAAAAGCACAAAAGATACAAATATCTTGGATTTCACCTCAACAACAGACTGGACTGGACATGCGGTCGTCTATAGAAAGGCACAGAGCAGACTATATTCCTTTAATGTGTGCAGCCAGAGGTTGTAGATGTTTTACCAGCCTGTTGTGGCCAGTGCAGTCTTTTTTGCTGCTATCTGCTGGGGCAGCAGCATCAGAGCCACTGACACTGATAAACCGAATAAACTGATTAGGAAAGCTGGCTCTGTCCTGGTGATGACTGTGGAAACTCCAGAGTTGGTAGTGGAAAGGAGGATGCTGCTCAAACTGTTAAATATTGAGAACAGCTCACATCCTCTGCACAAGCAGCAAGAGGCTCCTATAAATCCGCTGTGACAAAGAACAGTATGGAAGGTAATTTCTGCCTTTAGTCTGTACAATGACTCCACGGTGTCAGGAGACAGACAATCTTCACTTCATCACAACATAACTACAATAACTGATATCTATGGATTTATCTATCCTAATCTCATCTAATCTATCCATCCATCGATGGATAATTGTTTTCAACAATTTTGTTGCTCAGGCAAATTGCGCCTTTCTAGTATTTACATTTGTTGAATGTGAAACATTTCCTCACATGGAACTTTGCTTTAAAGCTCTTCTCCCTTTCTTAGCTACTTTACTCACTTTGTACCTCAGTTAAAATCATTCTGCATAAAACCGTCTGCTAAATGTGGAAATGTAAGTGCACTTTGCAGATATAATTATCTGCTTACTGCTGTTCTGATTACTAAAAAGCAGGCATACATACAGTGTTGGTAATAAGAATAGTGTGGTTAGTTTATGTGCACATTGTGTATTTTGTAGCTGAAACAATAATCCACTTGGTCAGAACACAATAGTGAACCTTCCCACTTCTTAGATGTTTACTATTGTGTCCATTTGTTGATAGTGTTTCTTGCTAGATCTGTTGAGTCCTAAAGCCTTTTAAGTAGATTTGTGTCCCTTTCCAGGCTAATGTATTTCAGTTTGGTTTTTAAATGTCGTAACTAAAAGAGCTAATGTGTTTTATCACAGCCCAGATTACATCAACCTGTTGCATCAATAAATATAATTATAATTTAAACATTCACTTTATGTTAGATTAAGTTTGAAGATCTGAAACTGTTTAGTAAATGATATATGCAAAAAATAAATAAACCTAATGTCACCAATTATAACTGACATTTTTATTTTAGAATTGTTATTTTCTTGTGATATTTGTATTTTTTTTTTCATGTTTATTTTTATGTGGTATGAATCCTCAGGTGTTCTGCATGTAGAGAAACATTCCAAACCTTCACCTGTGACTGAGCAGGAGGTCAGAGTGGAACACAAAGAGTCTGCAGGATTGGTAGGTGGAGTTAAAGCTGTTAAATCACTCGAGTGCCGAGCCATGACTGTGTGACACTTCCCACCCCAAAAAGCAAAATGTAGTTCTTAAAGGGTTAGTTCACCAGTCGGTTGTGTGAAATGACCCAGGTTTTTCAGGTTTATCTTATCCGTCTTCCAGAATACACTGGTGCGACAGCTTCAAAAAGAGAACCTGCATTTGCGGCATCAGCTGGCCTTAGGTGTGATGTCTGCTGGTTTGTTCAGAAATGTCCAGGGAGAAAATGGCAACCCCCCTTTCATGCATACCAGGCTGAAGCAGGCTGCATCTTATATTGTCCGTCTAAGCAGAGAGAAACAGCAGTTGATAGAAATGGGAAACCGTCTTCGTGCACAAATGACCAATGCTAGACTACAAGGTACAGTATCGTTAGGGTCTCTCTATCCCACTACATGCAACAAACTAGAGGATTAAAAACATAAAAAAATATCTGTGAAGATATCAAGCTTAAAAGAGTTGTAAGGATACAGAATGTGTATTTACCAAATGGAGCATCCTTCAACATAATCTAGAGGGACTGCAAATTACTCATGACCCAAAGTATCACAACTATCAAATGTGAGTTTAAAGTCAGTTGGTGCTGCTCCAGTACCAGTTGGTTTTAATGCAGCATCAGGGTGAGGATTTAGAATTTCTATTACGGAACTTAGATATTTAGAACAGTTGTTGCTTGCTGTCCTGAAATTACTTGCATAGCAGATTCATCCTTTGTAGTTTCAGTACCTCACCCTGGACACTTGTCTGACTGATGGACATGGTTTTACTGTTCAAACATATGTACTGACACTGGTTTTTAAATTGTGTGTTTTAGCAGTTTAACTTTATATCTCTGAAATATATTCTTCTCAGCCATTTATTTAGGTTTTTATGTCTTACACCCTCGGCCCTCTTCCCAAAGTGAGGATCTCGTGAAGAACACAAAAAAACTTGATAAAAATTCACACACAATTCAAAAATGGACTGGACAAAATGATTGGCACCTTGTCATAATTGTAAGAAATCATTGCTTTTCAATTATTGCAGATTATTGCAATGTGCATGTGATGCTCCTTTAATTTTTTCCAAAGGGGGTGCTACCAGTTATTAAGTTAAGGGTGCCAATAAGTTTGTCCAGTGCATTTTTTTTGGATTCTGTGTGGAATTGTATCAGGTTTCACTTTTCTTCTGTTTCTTTTTGTTTTTCCAGTACTAACAAGCAATAAGAACATAAATACTAAAATATTTGCAATTGGAAACATTTTCTGACAGAATTGCAAGGGTGCCAATATTTATACATTATGCCAATATTTTGGCCATGACTGTATTTATAAGTGCATTTTTAGATAGAGAACTGTAAACCTTATTTTTTTTTACAGGATCACTGTAGAAAGCAAGAAAGGTTTTAGCGAAACAAGAGCGTAATCCCTATGTATAAGTATCATCCAAGTCTCCATTAAGACCTTGTGGAAAAAATCCCAAAACTGCTCCTTTAAGGCTTTTAAATGGCACATTGTACTTGAATTTCATCATTTCAGTTTACTGTCCATGATGTGCTCTTTGGCTTTTCTGGCTGTTTCAACTGCAGTTTATATAAAGTTGCTTAGTCCAATCCCCCCCCCCCCCAAATTAAATGCTTGTATTTATATTCTGGTATGTTCCAGTGGTTTCCTCTCTTCCCATTCACAGAGAGGCCTTTGTGACAGTACAGGGAGGTGGGTTGAGGAGACTTGACAAGGGGTTGAGGTGACACCCACACAGACCTGCTCCCAGATTTTCTTTATGTATTAGAAAGATGTAGATTCCTATGCTAAAGGTAGCAACTTGGAAAACATGTACCAACTTGTTTTATCAATAGAAGCACACCCTGTGACATTTATGGTTAGGGTGGACCCAAGAGATGAGACTGTGCGAGTGACTGAACTAACAAAAGGGCTTTTATTGACAAAAACTTGATGACAAACAGAAATCGCTCCTAACAGGAGGGTACAAGAAACAGGTTCACCACAGGTACGACTACCACAAACCATCTGCAGGACAAAACACGAGGGGAGAACTTCATAGAACACAAGATGACAATAGAACTAACGTAGACCACAGGAGGGAGACATAATTTACCAAAATTAACACAATAGTTTAGGGATAAATTAAGGCTAGGATATAAAGAATAAATCTAAGTGCACACGGAAAAAACTAGGAGACTAACAAACTGAAATACACCAAATGAAATAGGACACGGGTAAAAGACATACGCTATTAAACAAATGAACACACGGGGAAAGCTGAGAAAACTAACAACGCATACTAAAACACAGAACCCGGGTCAAACAAACGGAGACAACGAAAAAGTAGACCGAACACTGAAATGAACAAAGGCAAACCTCAGACCAAATCTGCAGATTCAGAGTCCACATAACAGGAGTCAGGATTATAATAATCAGAAAAACCAAGAGTCCAGAGTGTAGGCTGAGAGTAAAACAACAACAAGGATCAGGAAAGGGAGTGTGGGAAAGACTGAACTTAAATACTGAGGGGTGCAAACAGTGAGGGATAACGAGGGTAACAGAACAGGACTAGGCACAGGAAGTGGGGAGAAGAGGCCAAAAATAAAAGTCCAGAGGGAGGAAGTGTGTCGGATCATGACACACCCTTGTTGTTGAGGCAGATACAGTATATTGTTCTCTTTATAATGTATTTGACTTCTGACCCCAGCTGTCAAATTGACAAGTTATTACACAGATTATAATAATTATAATCTTATAATAATTATATGCCTGGGGTCCCATGCTCAAAGCTTCTTTTGCAGTCTCGTCTCTCCTCTCTTCTTGGTCCTCACCTTATAATGTATTAAAACATCCTTAATAAGAGCCCAAGCAAAATAAATCTTTATATGGGTAACCTTCACAAAATGGAGGAACGAGGACAGGAGAAAACTTACGCAGAAAAAGGGAAGTGAGCCGCTGTTCACTTTGTGTTTCTAACAGAACCAGAGAAGCTAGAGGACTTGTCCACAAAAGAACAAGGGGACCAAGATGTTGCTGATAACCATCTGTCTGTTCTAGAACAGCTGCAGTACCAGCTTACCACACAGGTATCTGTTCCATTCAACTTTTACCAAAAAACTACTTTCCTCCCAGATCTGACAAGTTATTTAATACAACAATTATCTAAATTAGCGTCACTTCAAATTCATTTCAAAGTACAGCGAGTGTGTGCATTGGTGCAAGAGTTCAATGCTGTAAGAGATACTCTGATAATCTACTCAAGTAAAAGTATCTTTACCATAGTGCAAACATACTCATTCACTCACAAGTAAAAGTTCAAAAGTAATACCTCAATAATACCTGAAATATCTAATCTAAAAATACTGTAATGTAAGTAGAATGGCTCACGTCACATCAATGAATATGATATTATGGAATATACTGTTTAGAACTGTTTAGTAGAAGCATTAATGTTTTCATTTTTAGCAGCTGGTGATGAAATAGGTTATTTATTTATAGGTTATTTTTTTATTTATTCCGTTGTAGGGACCATCAGAATGCAGTTCACTGGCAGAGTGTGGTGGGTGGGAGGGATTGTAGATGAAGGTATTTAGGTAGGAAGGTGTTGTTGAATTGATCAGTCTGTGGGTGAGTGTCAGAGCTACTGAAAGCCAACACAGAGGTGTGAACAGGGGTTTGATGTTTCGTTTTTGGATGATCAAAAAAAAGACTTGCTGCTGCTTGATGTCAGCCCTGTCAGCAAGGCATTGCACTAGTTGAGATGAGATATGAAAAGTGCCTGCATGAGGAGTTGAGAAGCATAATCAGAAAGATAGGGTCTGGTGTTTGTGATGTAGTAGAACGCAAATCTACATGCCCAAGAGATGAAGATTTGATGATGATGATGATGATGACCCCCAGACTTTGTGAAGGCAATCACTGAAGACAAATTGATGCTAATGTTGTGTTGTGTTGAAGGTTGAGAAAACAGGTGCTAGAATGATTTTGGAGGAGGAGCATAGACGCATCATTCTTCTCTACTCTACTCCAAGCAGACCTTGCAGGTCACTCGCAGCAAAAGTTAGCTGTCTTTCTATGAGGGCAGTTTTTGTTGAGAGATGTGTTGAAAATAAACAGTCTTTTGTTTTATTTTCTTTGTTCTTAATGTATTTTATCCAAAACTAAGGCATGATATTTGACAATCTTCTTCTCTCTGCATCCTCTTCTCTCACACCAACTAACTTCATGTCCTCCCTCACTACATCCATAAATCTCCTCTTTGGTCTTCTTCTAGACCTCCTGCCTGGCAGCTCCAACCTCAGCATCCTTCTACCGATATATTCACAGTTTCTCCTCTGAACATGTCCAAACCACCTCAATCTGTCCTCTCTGACTTTATCTCCAAAACATCTAACATGAGCTGTCCCTCTGATGTCCTCATTCCTGATCCTGTCCATCCTCATCACTCCCAAAGAGAACCTCAACATCTTAAGCTCTGCTACCTCCAGCTCTGCCTCCTGTCTTTTCTTCAGTGCCACTGTCTCTAAGCCGAACAACATCTCTGGTCTCACCACCATCTTGAACATCTTTCCTTTCATTCTCGCTGATATTCTTTTATCACACAACACACCAGACACTTTTCTCCACCTGCTTATCTGCAAACATCATAGTCCATGGAGATTTCTGTCTAACCTCATCTGTCAGTCTGTCCATCACCAATACTTGGTGGTGGAATGAGAAGGTTCAGGAGTGTATACAGAGAAAGAGGTTAGCTACGAAGAAGTGGGACACTGAGAGGACTGAAGAGAGTAGACAGGAGTACAGGGAGATGCAGCATAAGGTGAAGGTAGAGGTGGCAAAGGCCAAACAAAGAGCATATGAGGACTTGTATGTTAGGTTGGACACTAAAGAGGGAGAGGTGGATTTGTACAGGTTGGCCAGACAAAGAGATAGAGATGGGAAGGATGTGCAGCAGGTTAGTGTGATTAAAGATCAGGATGGAAATGTAGTGACAACACAAACTGGACTGGCACAAAAAGACACTGGCTTGTGTCCCGTTGCATTCAAGAAATTCTACAATGGAAAATGTAATTTGTTTTATCATATAATAATAAAATGGGCAAACTGACAGGATAACATAAACAACCTGTCTGGTAAGTCCTACAGTTGTAGCAGAGTGGGTACAACAGTGAAAGGTAAAGAGAAGCAACTTGAGAACAGTCTCTGAAGCACCACTGAGTATTGAACCTGCTATTGAGTAATTATCTGTGCCACCACCAGAGAGCACAGTGAACACACTAATGAATTTGTGCCTTCAGGAGCTGCAGCATTGTCTGAGGCACAAGGTTTGCACTGTTGTTGAAGACGTCCTACCAGCAGCCAACCCTTGGTCCCAGGGCCACAAAACAACAGACAGATCTGAGGTAACAGCAGAGTCTTAAATGCTGAATTTTAACAATTGAGCTGCCAAATTCACTCTGAATACTATATAAAATGAAAATATGTTGGGGCAAAACTGTATGTACATTTTGTTTTTTGACATTTGCACCTTTATAGTGGAAAGTAAACCAAATTTGTATCTGTAAGAAATTTATAGGAAAGTAAATGCAACAAATTGAAATTCATGTTTACTTATCTTTACATTCCCAGACTTTTCACAGACCCCGCAAGTAAAACCTGACCTAAAATAAATTAAAATTTTACAATGAACTTACTCTACTCTCCTGCTCTTTATTTTAGAGCTTGAAGAACAAGGAGAACATCCCTCTGATCTGCCCACCACAGAGCTCATTGGATGTGGGCTCACAGCCCCTCTCAAGTCTGCCCAGGTCTCAGCTGTCATCCGGGGAGTCACTGCAGTCATTAAAGGAGCTGTGGGAGAAACTAGAACCTGGACTGAGTTCGGCTATTTTGTCAGAAGGTAAAAACACAGAATAAGTCGGGGCCAAAATCAAGCCTTTTTTAGGACACGGATGCTTCTGTTTTTGTGGTTATTGTCTTCACAATTGCTGATATTTTGTTAATATCAGGTACAGTGGCCCCTGAAATTTCTGAACATTTATACATTTTAACTGGGTAAAGATGACCTACAACTATGATTTTCCTGAAGTCCTAAAACTACATTAAGGGAACTCAAGTTAAAAAAATGTATGACTAGTTTTGAAAAAACTAAACCCATACGTACGACTCAATGCCCACGCTGTAGTATGGAACTCAAAATCAACCTATTTCTCTGCCTAGCTCTCCCTCGTGCTGCTCCACTGCAGCTCTGCTTCACTCTTAATGCACCACCACACTCTGCACAGCCCTTTAGATATGTATGATATGAAATATCATACATAACATTGCCACAAAACTTAAGAATATCACATTGCCATGATGACTGGATGCATCATGGCATGGCCTGACTAGTTGAGAGAAAAAGTGTTTGAAAGGGCACAGGACACTGACTGCAAAGAGTAATACCCTCTTGCAAAACAGCAGGCAGACATCATTATAGTTTTGAAAATTATTTTAAGTTATTTTGAAGTTATTTTTCAGTTACAATACATATTTAAAAATGTTTATTCAGACATTGGGTATTGCTAAGTGCATGGGTGCCTTGACTCTTCAATGGTCTTTAACTTCTTAAGTCTGCAAAGCAACATTCTTCTCTAGGATTTGCTCAGACCACTTAGCATTTATACAGTAGCTCCATGAATGCTTGTAAGCCATCATGGTCAAGAGGCAACAAAGCAGGACCAAATCATGACACTGCCACCCCAGCAAAGTTCTTATGGTGGAATGCAATGTTTGGTTGTCCTTAAATGTAGCACTTTTATTTATATTGCTTGGTTATTAAGCCCTCAGATTAAAGTGGTATCAAAATGAAGTGGATGGATTTGTCACACTGTGTCTGCATCCCAAGGCCACATCCCTTTAATAACACTGAATCAATGTATTTGGATTGACGTCCAGTCTTCCCATTTTTGGGCCCAGAAAAACTGAATCAATCTCCCTCCACAGTAAAATACTTGTCAGTTCAGTCACACAGTTGTACCCACTTACTTACAATGTATTTATATAAATACTGTATTTAATAACTTTATATGCAAATAACAAAGTTTAAAGGGCAGGTGTGGATCAACTGGTAAAAGTAGTTCAAGGTCAGTTCAATTCCTGGTTTCTCCTGGCCACATTTTTAGGAGAAAGACACATTTGACCTATCCTGAAATCTCATACATCAACTCCTGTGGTCTTGTCTGAACAAGGATTGGGTAAGTGTATCAGGAATCAGGAATTGCTGAGTGTAGTCTTCTGTGTTGGGGACAGTATGTCCACAGAATATCACTATCACAAAATACACAATGTCCAGTATGAACATCATTGCTTTGGGTCAATAAAGGACAGATTGATGGAGGGTTGTTGCCCAATGCTGGCTGTAGTCCCTGTTACCTCTCCAGGGAACAGTTTCTCAATCTGAGCTGCAGCCAGATCAGGCTAATATAAAGTCACACCATCTAATAATTGTGAAAGCACAAACATCTGGCACAGCCTTTCAGTATCTGCACTGGCCATCTCAACAAGTACAGTAATTATAGGGGCCGGCTGACTTTGGGATTTTGGGGTTTCCCAGGCCAAAGATCAGCAAATGTGGTGATATCTTTGATCATGACTTAGATGGTGGTCTTTGCCTTGCACTGTTGTAATGCTCGTAAGATCAGTGATACCCTGAGACAAAATTCTTACAGTGGCAGACGTTAAGGACTGCTGCAACAATCTGTGTCTATCCATCTGCTAACCAACCAGTCAGCATCCCGAGCTAGTATTTTCCCCAGCCAATACTGGGTCCACGTTCTTCTCCTCCTCAGATTGTTTTCCATACAAGGACTCCAATATTAGTTTCAATAGCTTAGCTTCATTGTTTACGACTGGCAGAGCACATAGGTGACACTGATTTGATGCTGATAATCATTATTAATTAACATCTAGGCCTATGAATCAGCAGATGTTGTCATCATAATTGCATTGAAGTGGATTTTATATCTAAGTTCAGTTATGTTTATTAAGAGAATAATGTCTGTAATTCTTAAAATGAATCTGAGAACAAAACATTAAAATAAATTGGGCAGCGTCTGGTTTGAACATGTACTTATAATGCAATTACCCACAACATTAGCACTCATCCTCCTAATGTGGGACAAGGAGCAGTCTGCAGCTACAGAGCCCCATGTACAGCAAACTGTGGTACACTGTGTACACTGGCTTTCAATTGCATGATAAAGTTTGCATCCAATAAATCTGTAAATGTTCTGCACTTATATAGCGCTTTTTTACCTATTGACACTCAAAGCGCTTTACACTGCTTCTTATTCACCCACTCACACTCACAATCACACACACACTAACACACCGATGGGGGAGCTGCTATGCAGCTGGCCAACATTCACCTGGAGCAACTAAGCCGGGGATTGAACTAACAACTGTGAGATTGGTGGACAACCGCTCTACCTTCCTGCACCACAGTCGCCCCTGTATGAGACAATATCAATAGCGTAAAGGACAGGAACAGACAGTTTACAAATTGATGAAACATCCATAATATAGATATAAAGAGGTTGTAAAATAGATCCTTGCTGTACACCACACCTTATGTGAACTGTGTTAGAAACCCTGGCCAGTGACTGCATTTACGTGCACATAAGAAACCTGGTTATTGGAAATCTGCATATGCATGCAGCAGCAGAGTAATCTGATTTCCACTTCTCCTACAAGTACACAGCATTTGTTTGGTGATGGTGGAAGCTATGGTTGTTTTTTCTTCCAGAGCTTGCTTCCACTGGAAGTTGCTGGTTTTTGCTCAATGTTCCATTGTTAGACATGACGGGATTTGAAGTCATGAATTACATTTGTTTTTTATTAAAGACTTGGGAGACTCAGAGCCAGTTGGAAGTAAATTGTATTGTTTGATTGATTTCTGATACTGGTACTTTAAAAATGTTGCCAGTGACTAATGCTACAGATATTTAAGAATATCTTTTTGACTAATAGGGCAGTTTATGTATTTGTTTGCAGTTAATACCTATATTAGTGTCTAGAACCATAGGTGGGAAATAACTATTTTTGCTTTATATTTTTACTCTACTTTTTACTCTACTACAATTTTACAGAGATATGTACCACTTGTGTGACAGCTTATGTTACTAGATATATATACTATATATACTTTACTATATACAGCATGACCAAGTACTTAAATATGATGTATTATGGGCTGCCCATCTGTGAGTACATAGAGTGGGTAAATCAGCTCCACCTTTAAAGGAATGCTTCACTGATATGGAACATGTTTCTTCTGGTTCTAGTTTGAGTAGAACATGTAAAATTATCTCTCTACATTAAATTATCTCTCTACTTCTAGCTGAAAAACACCTCCAGATGACAACACTTGGAGGATTCTTCAGTTCCGATTATGTCATCTTGTTGCTCACACTATAGAGTTTGTTATCATGGTGAACCTGCTTTTCCAACTCTCCCCATAGATGATATTATCTGAACTCCTAATGATGGAAAACTCCTCTGGGTGATGTCATCTGGAGGTGTTTTTCAGCAAGAAGCAGAGAAATATTTTACTATAGGGAAGTCAGAGGAAAGTTTAAAAGAATGAATTTACATTTAGATGCTAAACCAAAGCCCTAAAAAGCAAGTTGAAAATTGGTAAAGTTTAACAGCTGTTATTTGGTGTGACTTTCATCACATTAGGCCACATTAGACATAGTTCAAAAATAAGCATATTATAAATGTCCCACTGTTACAACTTTACTGTAGGTGTCCTCTACTTTGCATTTGAATAGAGTATTACTGTACTTAGGATTAATAAGTGAGGAACGACAACTGTTGTAGACAACTGGCTGCCCATCACCAGGGCCAGGGACACCCACACTGCCAGCTGATGTGCTTGGCTGTTGAACATGATGCATTTCACTTCTAGTAGTATCTGGTGCATCACCAGATGCTTCATTACAGTAGCTTTACACACAGTTATTTTTAAGGTTTAAGGTTTTGTAATCCCGTGGAGTAAATATGGTCCCATTTCAGCACGTTTGTTTTTAAGGATTTTAAACATATTTAAGCTAGCTGTTGGCTAAAAAAAGGCATCAGCTTTTAAACAAATGCTAATTAGTGATAGCACATCATGTCTGGTACTATTAGTAGCCAACTGCATCGGAACCTGTGCCACGCTGGCACCAGATTCTATCTGAAAACCCCTCACACAACAGGATCATGTAGGCCTGATTTTTGGGAAGGTCAAATAGGACTCAGAATCAGCCCAGTTATTCTGCAGTGTGGGCCCAGCCTTAGAATTGAAGAAGCCTTTCAGATGAAAAGAACAATATCTTTAATCCTCATAATCCCTATGACATGTTTGCTTTTCTTGTTGCTAATTATTACACTAACACGGTTGTCATACTTGGACACCCAGAAATTTGGAAGTCAACTTTCTTAAAGATACTGGCAAATCTTTGTCTTTGATATTGTACCTCTCTTGTCTGAACCTAAAGGTGAGCTGAGCAGGACAGAGGTGGCAGAGTCTGATAGTGCTGGAGTCCAGATGGAAGTACATGGTATTGGTGTTCCCATTGAAAGCCGGCCCACAACTGAAGTCCAGCAGAGGATGAGCCCCCACAAAACCCCATCAAACACTACTAAGGCCAGCAATTCTAGAACACCTGGCAGGATCGTCAAGATTCGTAACTACAATGTTAAGGATTGAAACACTCATGACAACCTGTCAGTATCTTCTTACTGAGGAGTCCTACTCAGACTTGGTGCAAACTATGGTGCAAAGTCATCTATGGCTGTATGGTAATTGGTCTGCATTACAATAGGGGTAATGGGTGTGAAAGGTAGGATCAAATCGAAAGCAGATATCAAATTGCATTATGGGAAAATTGGAATCCATTTTTTTATTGGTATTCATTTACATTACATTTACATTTAGTCATTTAGCAGACGCTTACTCTAAGTCAAGGAGAAAAACATCAAAGCAAAGTCCTATCATAAAAGTTTAGGGTTAAATTACCAGGAGCTCAAGTGGGAGGTGTGAGGTTGAATTTGGAAGGATGTAATGTTAACTTATAATGGGATATTCGACCCTAAGAACACAATGTCTTATGCTGCTTTGATTTGTAGCGTTAATTTATAGTGTGGATTTAGAGAGGTCCCCAGTTTAATGGAAGAGAGAAACAGTTTCAAAGCCACAATGTTTCTTTCACCTAAATTGATTTCAAATTCCAGTAAAATACAAATAGAAACATCAATGTATTGTTCAAGGCCATTATGTATTCTGTGTTATTGCATTGCAACAAACTCAACTCTTAATTTTCAGGGTGAGACCAGTTATCTCATCCTTTCCTGACCTTGAATAAACACGTGGTAGATAAAAGCCAAAGAACCTAGTCTGTTTCTGAAGTAGCATCACTTAAAGACAACAGGATACTTAAAACATGAATAATCACTTTGAATTACATGCCTTACAACCAATATGCATTTAAATTAATTGATTGAAGCAGGAACATTGTAAAGCAGCCAATAAAATTCTATTTTATTCTGGCACGATCTGATGTCTACAGCCATGTTATATGTATGAAAATGTACTAATTTATGCAAATATAAACAATAGTGATAATTACACCTGAATGTATCAATAATTCAATAGTCTTATAATTCATAGGCTCTTTTAGTACTTTATGTAGTTTTATTTTACCAATACTTCCCCCTCCCTGCAGGACATTCTGAAATTAAGAAATTTTAAGAAAATTTCATTTATTTATTTTGTAATGTCAATTACAAATAGAGGTATGTTAGTGAGCATAACCACTATGATTTATAGCTCCTAACTAATTCAAAATTACTTTTACAACAATGGTTTAAAAACATGTCTACATATGTAATATTTTATTATTTGGTATAAGAGCATTGTGGTTTTAAAAATAATAGAAACTAAATGTACTTCATCACTAAAGTTTTCTATAGACTACATTTTTATAAATGAATGTACTCACTGAGTGCACCCAGTTCATGTTTAACTAGGCTATCTACAATTTGGAAATCCCAACAGTTCAAAAATGTTATTTAACACAGCAAACAACGCTATACAAGCAGCATTGTCTCCCATATCAGACTGTGAGGAGACTGAAGTTGATAATACCTTATCTGCATTTGCGTGGTCCACGGTCACAAATGTTACAATAATTTTCAGATGTTCGAGCTGCATGTAAGAGCTGAAGCAACATCACAACAGCTGCTTCTTATACTAACTATGATTCCATTATGGGATTTCAGATTAGTCTTTTTCAAGTCATGTCACCATTACCATATCTTCTCCAGACATTCTGGTGTTTACAGCCAGACTTTCGGTATAACACAACAAAATTATCAAAAGGATCCTCACTAACCCTCTGCACAAGTAAAAAAAGAAAACAATGTTAACAGTTGATGTATTGGTGCAACAGCTGGTGTTGGTTAATATATATATTGTAATTGATTAAAGTTAAAAAAAACAACAACTAGTATTTGAAGTAGTAATGGTGGGTCAGAGATATCTAGAATTTCCGACACCATTTATTACTCCTACTAGGGCAGAATAACTACATACATGTCAACATTATTATTAGAGTGGAAAGACATCCATCCATCCATTATCTCCCGCTTAACCGGAGTCGGCTCGCGGTGGCAGCAGGTTCCACAAGGCTTTCCAGACATCCTTTTCCCCAGCAACATTTTCTTCTGAGGCGTTCCCAGGCCAGATAGGATATATAATCCCTCCAACATGTTCTGGGTAAACCACAGGGTCTCCTACCAGTTGGGCGTGGCTGGAAGACCTCCAGCATGAGGCGCCCAGGAGGCACTCTTATTAAATGCCTGACTTCTTTCAACCCAAAGCTCCCTTCAGATGTCAGAACTCCACACCCTGTCTCTAAAGCTGAGCCCAGACACCCTTCACAGGAAACTCTTTTCAGCTGTTTATACTTGTGTACTTGTAATTTTTTCATTTTTTTGTTGAAAGAATACTTTTTGGCCAATGTGTTTCAAATGACCACCACTGAAGCGGCAGTAACAGGATTTGGCTACTCCACCAAAATGATGAAAATGACCGTAGAGTCTACCTGGTTAAATAATAAATAAATACAATTAAAAAGTGCAGAAGCATTCACCATGTTTTTATAGAAAATGCCCCAAAATGAATGTTATCTTAGTGTGAAAGATACGTTTTAGCTTAAGAGTCAAATCCTTCTGTGAACAGGGCCCATTGACCAGCCCTGCTTTCAGTGCAGAGATATTTATTTCTGAAATCTGCAGCAGGTATCCAGTAAAAAAAAACGAGCAGGAAACTGCTGGCAGCTTTTCACCAAGAGTGAGTCCTGTGGCTGTACCAGCAGACCCGAGCTTCAATGGTGTGATTCTGCACATTGGCTGTAAAGTATGTGTATTAATATGGGCCATAAAATAATTTTTCAAGAAGTAGCACAGCCTACATTATTCTCTATGGCATTAATTTTCAGAAAACGAAATATTTCATATACACTATAATTTCTTCACATCCAGTCTATAAATAGACATAGTCTACATTATTTCAGTCAAACAGCCCTTCTGATCGTTTTATTATTGATCATATGGTCACTGTGTGCTTGTAAAGCCTGTTATCTGAGCTGTCGCACTGGGTCAGTGGGGAAAAATCTCCTTAGCACATCATGCTATGTAAAATGATGAACTGTAGTTACCTCTAGAAGTCAGACGAGCCTTGCTGGTGACGTCATCCAAACAGGCCACGCCTTTTAATCACCCTATCTCCGAGCAGCACCCTCCCTCTGATTGTGATTCCATTAAACCCCGCCTTTCGGCTTTGTGATTGGCTAATCCACATGTCATCCAGCACACTTTGCCGTGTTCCCACGTGCTGAAAGCAGGTCCGTATGCTCGCGCTCTGTGTAAAGTTAATTTAAAGTTGAAAGTGTCAGAGGTTCACAGGAAGCTACTTGAGTGTGAGAAGAAAGACCAAAAAAGTTTGGAAATCAGCGCTGCACATCGGAATGGTCAAAATATAGCAGCTGACACAATAAAGTTATTATCATCTCATCCATAATTAAGCTTGTTAAAAAATGTACAGCTGCAGGCTGCGACTTGAATGTTAAATACTAAATATTGTACTGTGTGTTTTCCAAAGCAGTGATACAGGTCAACACCGAAATTCTTGATGAGTACAGACCATTTTTTTTTCTGAAATGTTGATCTAACCAGTTTTGGGTGATTATGTTGAAATGTGGTACTGACCGGTTTATGAGGAAATGATGTCAAACTGTGTCATTAATAATAATGAGATGTTAATATTGCTAAAGCTTTAACGTTGTTATGAAGGTGTTGATATGAGGCTTCGCTGGGAATCACTGTGCCTCATAGAGTTAAACGGCTTTATCATCCATCAGCTCCTGACAAATCATAGAGTTTTTGACAGGATTTGGAAAGTTTTAACTTAACACAGAACCCAAACCCCCTTTTCCGAGTGCCCCACAATAAAACCTCTAAATAAAAGATGTGTTATTCATTCAAATGCTAGACATCCATCCATCCATCCAGCCGTGCCGTATTTGGGGTGCTGAAACTGGGCAAGCATAATGTGAACTCCAGTAACCCCATCCCCAAATTTGTTTTTTCTTTCTCTGTGTCTGCACGGGGGCGTCAACGACTTTCTCCATCACTGGCTGGATCGCAGAGGCCTGCCTCTGTTCTCATTGGACTGTAGGGCCAAGCCAAGCTGTCAGCCCATGTGGCGTGGCCACACAGAATGTGATCCATTTAAATTCATCACACAACGTATCATGCGGCAGTAACGTCTCAGACAAGGAAACGGCTCACACATCAGTTACAGTCACAGCAACACACCGCCGTGGAACATTAGCAGACATTACCAGGAGACTACATGCCATAGTTCACCAACTGGTTCGAATAGGTCATTTTCCTTGGAAACGAAACCGGCCTGGATAACACAGGTAGGCTCGCTAACTTTGCGGAGACTCTTCCGGCACAGCACCGGCTGTGGGACTTCTCTTTTGTGGAGGAACAAGTAGATAACGGCGCATTAAACGCTGTAAAAACCTGCCTGTTCAGTGTTGCTGTTCCAAAGTACAGATTTAGCGAGCGTGAACTTGAAGGTGACGTTTCAATTTAGTTCCTTTAACATCACATAGGGCTGGATGTGGCGCAGTCTGCTCGGTTGTAGCACATCATCCGCCTAATTTAAATGATGCTGCGT
The DNA here is from genome assembly GCF_033026475.1 of Channa argus. Lineage (NCBI taxonomy): Eukaryota > Metazoa > Chordata > Actinopteri > Anabantiformes > Channidae > Channa > Channa argus. The sequence goes on along the minus strand of NC_090203.1, from coordinate 26,994,686 downwards.
AGATCTGGTTCAAATGTTGCTGTTGCTCCTGCTTCTTACAATAGTGTGCATTCTTTTATGGAATATAAACATCTGTAGATGCTAACAACGGTCACCATCAATTATTATATTTACTCATCAGGCCAAGTAGGGAAATTCTGTTGAGCTGGTTTAAAAAAAAAAAAGTATCCTCCCGGTAAATAATATCTAAAAAAGAGGATCGGTTCATGTTTTAAGTAGTGTTTTTCTTTCCCCCCACATTTCAGACTTATTTGTCAGCACAGGGTTGGGCGTCTGGCCTCCTCTTACTCAGGTTAAGCTGGTGCATCATTTAAAGATGAAGCTAATCCATGTAGAACTGTAGCGCACACTGTGGAGCCCTCAGCACAGGCTGATACCGGTGGTGTGTTAGCTTATTATTGTACCAGTGCTGCTCCATGACCAAGCATGCAGAAAGATGTTTTGCCCCAGATGCAGGTCACTGATCTCAGCAGCCTCTGTGAAGCAAAGAAGTCCAAAGTGAAGGTCTGAAGTAACTGACAGATTTGTTACTTGTATCATTATGGCACAATTTCTTCACTTGATTTGAAGGTGGAGGTTACTTGTTGAGTGTTATTAGGATTTAAAGAAATCTAAAAATCATTTTTAGCAACAAAAGATGATTATGTAAAGAGACTGGAATTTAATTCAGTGTTTGCTCACTTTTTTACCATGTAGTTGAGGAATTTGTTGTATGTACACTGTATGTGTGTCCTGCTCATGAAAAGAGGTGGCAGACAATCCACCATCTTTTCTCTCAGCCACACTGCCAGTTTGGCTCTGTGAGGTTTAAATGTTAAACAGAATCACTGAAAATCAAGGACAGTATACATGTGTATTAACCTGCTTAAATCGTAATTTCTCAAATCAGAAAATGTCAGTTGAAACAAGCTCCTCCTTCTGACTTGATCAAGGATTTTATAGTTGCCATCAGCATAGTATAGTTTGTCATTTGTTATTACAGCATTTCCACATTCAGTTTTTTCCTTCAGGCTGTGTGACAAGTCAGCTCTTGTTATGAAGTGCTGCTCAATGAGCTCCACAGTCTAATATCCAGAATGTTTGGATTGATAAAACTGCAGTGCAGAGAATCATTGTTGCTGAATATAATGCGAAATGATGGTCAGTACAGATGAGGATGAGCTGGGAGAGAATTAGCTTAGAAAGTGCTGAGTAACTGCCCAGTACTGCCTGCTGAGTAGCAGCTGCTAGCTGGCAGGTTCACTCTTATCTTAGTCCTGTGCAAGGTGTTAGGGAATGATCTGGGTCAGGTAAAGCGAGATGCTGTGCTGAGGGTGCTGCAGTAGGTCTAATCCCAGATCAATGCATCCTGAAGGCCAGTGTTTCTAGGATAATGTTTCCAACGTGCCAAATTCTTTGAAACTGGTCGTTTTGGTGTTGCTTAGCTACATATTCTTAAATGTTCCATGGAATAGAAGATAACAGGTGCTGAGGCTGTAGACGAGCATCTTTTTAAACTGAATGTCTTTGCATGTATATTGGACATTTCTTGTGTTTATTTTATCATAATGATAAAAATCAGTTCTTGCTGCGCTAAACTAACAAAGAATAATCAGTATCCTACATGACTTGTATTGCTACGTTCTGGGCATGAGCACAGTGTAAACAAGTTAGTGTGGAGCATGTCAGTTCAGTCTGACCTTGGTCATCTGATGTACTGACTTTTAACACGAGCTCGCTGTAACCACACAGCATGAGCCAGTAGTGCTGATTGTGCCAGAAAGCAGAAAGGAACATAACGTGACGCTAGAGATGTTTAAACTCATCTGTATCTTTCACTGTAGGTTTAGTCAACTCTTGTTCAACTTCAGCAGCAAACAAGATCATGTTTTTGTGTGGAGCATAACCAGTGGATGCTTATTGTTTTAATGAATGAAGTGCTTTATTTATTAATGGAAACGGAATTCAAAAGGAGGTTGTTGGGGTGTGTGCTGAGCATATAAAGCACAGGGCGGCTATGCTGCAGACCCACATCTGACTCCAGAGTCACTTTAGCCTTAAGTAACAAAAGCACTTTGGTTAAAGATGAAGGTTTCGTTACTTCAGTCGTTCTCTAAGCTCGATGCAATGCTGTGTGTGCACAAACACAATCACACAAATGTTGTATAAGGCTGTAGACCGACAAAGTGGCCGTACTGTGAATTTGGATAACTTTGCAGAAAAACAAACAGGATGCTGGACGTCAAAATCAGATCTTTTGTTTGACGAAAATACATTGATGTACAACTTGACTAACTTCAGATACAAGCACCTTGAAGACCATTTATGGAACAGTTTTTTTTCAACACTTGCTTTTGAAGCATAAACCCCTTTGCGCTTTATACATACCGAGAATTTTCCTGTTTTTACCGATCATAGCACGTCTCTTCCAAACTCGAAATGAGTTTTAGGTTTTTGTTTGACTCATACTGTTTTTACAGTATGTAATGACGGCATGTGAAGGGAATGTTGCCAATTGGTGCTCAGGTGTTCCTGTGTTCTGAGCCAAGAAGTCTGAGGACGGTTTCGCGGCAGGTGATCTACATTGAGGTGGTGCTTTAATTGAGAGTCGCTCTGGCCCAAGCTGCTTGCTCATTGGTTGCTGTGTTAGCCCTGCTGACATGAAAAGGCCTGACCTAGAAAGACTGAACAAAGACCAAGACACACACACACTGTTCAGCGTGGACATGCTCATGTACACAGAATCAGCCGAGTACATTGTTCTGCTGTTGGTGCTCTGTCATGCGTGCTTCGACGGACTCCCCATTTCTGAACGTGCCAGTCAACACAATTATAATTCTTCAGTACTGAAACATTTACTGTGAATGAAGCTTTTGAATTGCTGCCATGAATACAGTACATACATCCCAGTGCTAGAAATGAGGCTTACTAGTTAAGCCTGTTTTTCCTTGTTGTCTTTACTCTTCAATTCTATTTTTCACTACGCTGCGTTACCAAGTCAAACTCTTGTGTGCATTTGAAAAGTAAAGTAATTCGGATCCTAAATGCTGTGTTTTAATGAATCCCACACTATATCAGTGGGTAGTGTGGTGATAAAATGGAAGCCTGACTGCCACTTGTACATACATTCACTGCATCAGCCGTCCTCAGCGGGCATTTTGAAGTCTAATTATATTTCTAATAATTTCTCACAGAGTTCTCATTTCTTTATAGTATTTACAATGCACATCATTATATAAATGGCAGATGCTATTAATAAAAAATGTGTTTTAGATGAATATAGTGCAGTTTATTGTCAGTGTTGCAGTTTGGCTGGAATAAAATTATTATTATAAAAATTATTATTATGTTGCCCTGTTGGGTACATACAACACCTAATCCATGGCCATTGTCTGACTAGAGAAACTTCTTTGTAGTTCTTAAAACTATAACTGGAAGATCCCTTTTCTTGTGTCTGCACCACAGGAGCTACAGACTATAAGTTCTTAGAACACTGTTTGTAGCTCCTACTTCAGAGTAGGTACTTTGGTTCTTATTCAATGGAAACTTTTATATGTTTAGGCTGATTGGCCAAACACGGAGCCAATGCAGCATGGAGAGGATGCTTAAAGCTGTAATTTTCATCATAGGACTGCTATTTTTTAATGCAAACCCCCCCCCCCCCATTTAGATTAGGAGAAGTGATCAGTTTATTCAAGGCTCTCAGCATGAGAGATCCACTCTGCCAGGTGGGACAGAGTGGTACTGGACAGGCACCACCTGGTTTAGTGCAGCAGTCACGTTGATCGAGGCACAAACCTGCTGTAATTTTAATCTTAGGACTGTTGCTTTATTAATATTTGAAAGTTCCCAATTATATTTAGAAGATTGAAAAAAAATTTTTTTATACAAATCTCACGATGCAGATTTTGGCATCATAAGTTTCTTAGCCTGGCTCTTTTGAGCTGGGAACCTGATTCCACTCATTTCTGGGGAGGTAAATGTCTTATTTCACACGGCCAGTTACCATCGCTTAATTTACTACTGGCTCCATTCATAGCATTTTAAAATGTTCTAATTAATTTTGGAAGATGAAAGGCGCTTTCAGATTTGAAATCTGACTAGTTACTACCCATTGCCTGACAATTTACAATTTATTTAATATTACGAAAGTCTGCACACTCCACACAAATCAACATAATTAGTATGTACTTATGTATTTCTATCAGTCAGCCTGCATCACTTTAGAGTTTCTAATGTTGGTGCAAATACAAATGAAATATTTAAAAAAACCCTGGTCCTCAATATGTCAGTGAAGGTTCTCAGTTTTCTGAGGGTCGAGTCATGTCCACGTTAGTTCTTTCTTGGTCAGGAATGTTTTGCTACTCATTCAATCAGTTTCTTCAGTAGTCAGGTCTTCCTGCCGTCACAGGCTCTTGTGGACCGGAATTGGTTGCCCCTGGTTTAAGGACAGACCGGTGGATGTTGTGCAGATTGTTTAGCCCCTTGAGGCAAATTTGTGGTATACTGTGCTATTTAAATAAATCCTTATTTGATTTGATTAAGGTTTGGTGGAAAAGGCCCAGGACTGTAAAGAATGCCTGATTTTTAAGTGGTGTGCATAACTCTAAAATGTTTACCCTTCATTGCTGACCTGTTTCTCACCCCTTACACAGTTATTCAGCATGGAGGAGATTGTCATAGCAGGCATATCTGGTCGTTTGCCAGAGTCCGATAACCTGGAAGAATTCTGGGAAAACCTTATCAATGGTGTGGACATGGTGACAGAAGACAACCGGCGGTGGACACCAGGTTAGACTGTATATTGAACTGGATGTGATTGACTGTGCAGTGTAAGAAGAGCATTTCTGTGGTGTGTGAGAATAAGAACGATTAAGAAATTGATCTTTGACACTAAATTATTTAAAGGGATAGAGAGGTGGAGAATGACTTGGAAAACATGTGTCTTCGTGGACCTGAGCTGGGGCTGTTGTGGTTCATGGTGGGCGTCTGTAAACCCCAGATCACAAAAAGCCCCAGGGATCCAAATTTAAAGTTTTGGTATTTTCTTTCCAAGTAATCTAGAGCATTGCGAGGAAATTGACCACAATTTCTTTTTCCATTTATGCATAAATTAGACAACAGTAGAGAGCAACATCCAGGCATTTTCTGCAGCCTCTCTGCTATAATATGGGCTCCCACAATCAATCACATCACATTAAAATTACTGTCATAATTTTGCCAAAGTTTTTTTTTATATCCTCTTAATTGCTCATTGATAAGATAAAGCCTTTGTTATCGCTGCAAAATGATAACTGTGTGTTTTCATTTTAAAAAATAAAAGATACTTCTGACTGTAAGTTATTTTTCAAACAAGCCTGCACACTGTGACATTAGGGTCTTCTAGTACTACTCAAGTAATCTCTTGATGAATGTGTTTTTGGCCTATTACCTTGATATTTGTATTGCTTATATCAAGCTATTACCTCATAACTACCAAGTAAATGAATGATAACATGCTATTAAATCATCAATATAACCCTGTAACATCATTATTACAAAAATATTGCCCTTTCAGGTATTGCTAAAATATTGCAGCCCTATTACCTTGTTATTACCCCACCATTATGTGCTATTAACAAGATATTATCACAATGTTATGTAGTAATTTCAGGAATAATACCTATTATTACTGAGCTGTAGATAAAGTGCTATCAAAAGTGGATGTTTACCACCGTCCTTAATTAAAGGCTGTTTTCCATTTGCTTCTGTTATTTGATAGGAATGAACACGTCTACTTTTTTTTTTTTTTTGGTTAGGAGAAGAACTCGTAGAGTGATGCAGAGGAGGATTCTTTCCTTCTTTGGCATAACTGTGTGACATTTCAGGAGCTGGCTGCTACCTTTTTATCCTAAAATCCAGACAAAAAGCTTTTTTCTCTTTCATCAATCCAGTACATATTCTTCCGCATAATTACCGCATAATTTGTATTTTAATTTATTGTTTTATTTATTCATTCATTCATTCATTCCTGGATTACTGGATTGTATTGCTGATGTTATAATGCTTTACGCTTTATGCAATACAAACTCTCTACAGTACCGAGTTTGCACACTGTCACACTGTTTTCTGAGGATTTCTTTTGGAAAATGGCTGTTCTCTACTTTTGGCCTTTTCAGGTTTGTATGGTCTTCCAAAGAGGAACGGTAAACTAAAGGACATCAGCCATTTCGATGCATCATTTTTTGGTGTCCACCCAAAACAGGCCAATACCATGGACCCACAGCTGCGTCTCATGCTGGAAATTGCCTATGAGGCTATTGTAGATGGAGGTGAGAAATCCAACAGCACTGAAGGCCAATAGATAAAGTAAAGTATGTAAATCTTTCCCTGACAGTGAGGATTCAGTGCTTTACTTTACTTTGAAGTGAGGATGACTCATGAAATTGTACATGAATGGTGTAAAAACCATGAAATGTTGTGATGCAGGGCTGAACCCGGCCACACTGCGCGGCAGTAAGACGGGCGTCTACATCGGAGTGAGCGGCTCAGAGGCTGGTGAGGCGTTTAGCAGAGATCCAGAGGAGCTACTGGGCTACAGCATGACAGGATGCCAGCGCGCCATGTTGGCCAACAGACTCTCCTATTTCTTTGACTTCAGTGGTATGCACACACATCCATTTTCGACACAAATATTTAATAATTTGTATCACTATAGCAATAGTCCGGACCAACCAGCCAACTTTACTTTGCCTTCTCAAATCCCTCTTTATCAGTATCAGCATGGTGCTGTGTCCTGTGCACCGTCTGATGCAGCTTTATTTCATACGCATCCAGCAACATATCATGTAATGTTTTCCCAGAAGCTGCAGCAGTGCACATCTGGACCAAATTCTGCTGCCATGTGACTACTGACTTTTGATCTCATAGCTCCTGTAGTGTGAGTCACTACAAAGTTATTATTTATTTATTTTATTGCTTGGTTAAAGATACATTTCTAGCCTTTTCTTCTAATTACATAAACACAAAATTTTGGATATGTTTTGCACTTTTCTTACAAATTGTAATGAAGAAATTACTTTCATATACAGTATGTAGCTGGTGTTGAATACACATAGAATAGATAATAACATTTTATCAGCTATAAATCAGCTTTGAAAGTTGACAACAGAAAAACACCACAAAGCTTTGTGGTGTATTAGGGTGATAGTGTGTAATAGTATACGCAGGAATAAAGCCCCCGTCTAGTCCTATTCTGAGGGTGTGATAATGATCATCTATGTAAATAGTTTCTGAAACAGCTGCATTAGGGCCGAGAGGAACGTGGGAAAAAGATTTTGACAAATGTTAACAGCTGTTGGTCAACAAAATGTTTCAGATATGTTTTTCTTACCCACCTGCTGTAATTCATAACAAAAAGAATAATAACGATTTTTAGTAATAGTAGTATTATTCTTTGTATTTTTTTTCAAGTGCAGCCTTCAGTCAAAAGGAGCCGTAACATCAGTTATTCAGTGTAGTTCTGGTGACAAACAATAAGACTAAACCACATATTTCTTACCTGTCTCCTGTTTAGGGATTCATTGGCCACCGAGTCAAATAGACATAAACGTATACTAACGGTGACAGATCATGCATTTATTGGGATTTTAGCCTTGTTGGACCTACAGAAACCTGATCAGCTGGAATAAGTATAGCTGGCATTATTGCTGCCAGTGGGTGTTTGTAAGCAAGCCTACATGTAAATGCAGATTTCATAATTACCTGTTAGTTCAGACATGCAGACATGCAATAGGGATTGTAGTTTGAAGTGAAAATGTAATTTAGTCATCGTGACATTGCACATGTCCTGAAGTGCTCCTAGTTACTCTTTTTTTACGGATATGGTTTCTGGTTCTAATCCACAGTCCTGTTTCCTCCTCCTCTAGGCCCCAGCACAGCCATCGACACAGCCTGCTCCTCCAGCTTGCTGGCATTAGAAAATGCCTTCCATGCCATTCGCCGAGGTCAGTGTGATGCTGCTCTTGTTGGGGGAGTCAATTTGCTGCTCAAGCCGAACACTTCAGTGCAGTTTATGAAACTGGGGATGCTTAGTCCTGAGGGGACCTGCAAGTCCTTCGACTCATCAGGTAAATAAATCACACCAGTACTTGATGAAACATAATGTTTACTTACTTTTATTTCTTTGTCAGTTTCTTACGTATGAAACTGACATAGAAATACAACATTTTGGTTTTGGAACTTGAGGAAAATTAAATCTACTTCAGGTCACATGATTTTATTAGGAATTCATTCATCGCCAAATTAATAATCTTGCTTCTCTGTCATCAATATTTGCCTAGAATATTAGTTAAATAGATTTCATTGTATACTATTTACACTGGTTAATTCATCATCAGCAGTAAGTCATTTATATTGTCATTCTGTTGGCCAGGAAATGGATACTGCCGTTCTGAGGCAGCAGTGGCAGTGCTGCTGACCAAGAAGTCCGTGGCTAAAAGGGTCTATGCTACAGTGATCAATGCTGGCAATAACACAGATGGATACAAAGAGCAGGGTGAGGAGGCAAATTAATAATCTGCAAGCGCTAAACTCCTGCTGTGACTGGGGGTATTGTTAAAGAGGTTTCAAGTACTGTTGCTGATACCTTGACTTCAAACACTTTATGGATAACAATAAAAAAACAATTTTAAGAAAAAAATAACTGACATTATGATACAAATCTCAAGTTTTTTTTTTCTACTGCTCCTTGGAATCTTTCCGCTGAAAACAGTTTTCAGTTTCATTAAGTATTTACTGAAGGACTATTGGATTAGACTGATTTCAGTTTAGTTTGATAAATTATTAAACTGGCAACTGAACGAATAACTAATTTCTAATAGCAGCATCACATAGACTTAATACTTCTCGTGAGGTTAAAATCAGAGGGTCAGTCCTCCTCCTCCAGGTGTGATTCAGTGCTGAGCGGGTGAAGCTGAAGTATCGAGGGGCTTTTTGGGTGTGTCTGTCTCCCAGAACCAGTTTAAGATGGCATACAAATTATCAAATTATCATGCAAATTATCACTTTGCTGCATATTTAAATGCTTGTGTTGAAGGTGTTTTGATAGACAACTTCCACTGGTTTCTTGCTCCACTGCTGCTATTGTATGTTGCAAAAGCACAGAAACTGAGTGTTGCTTTCTTTAGAGCAAAGGGATTTAAATGGATGTATGCTCTTTAATGGTGTTTCTGTCTCACACTATTGTCTTGGTTCTCGCAGGTGTAACATTTCCTTCAGGTGAGATGCAGCATAGGTTGCTTTCTTCTCTCTACCAAGAAGCAAATATAAAACCTGAGCAGGTGGAATACATTGAAGCCCATGGCACCGGGACTAAAGTTAGTGCATACAACTGTCACCTTTTTCAATATACTTTTAGCCTGTTTTGAGGGGTGGTCTTTACATTACAGGACAGATATTTGATAAGACAAAGTGTCACTCAAGAAAACACACTGTATATTGTTGTTCTCAAAATAAAATATCCACCCTCATGCACATACTGTGTCTTATGTCATCACTCAGCAGTGTCTTACCTCAGACTTCTATGCCCTCTCTGTGCAGGTTGGGGACCCACAGGAAGTTAATGGTATTGTCAATGTGTTCTGCAAATCAAAGCGAGAACCTCTGCTGATTGGCTCCACCAAGTCCAACATGGGCCATCCAGAGCCAGCTTCCGGTCTGGCCGCCCTTGCAAAAGTAAGAATTACGACACTCTTTTTGCTGCTCTGAACATTTCAAGTACAACCTCCAATTTCGTTCTTTCCACTGTGTATTAATATTTGCAGACTTCATCAACTGACAGTTTCTGCCTGTTGTAAGGGTTTTTTAAGAAAGGTACTCTCATAGCTTCATTCTGGAAATCCCCCATATTATTAACGAGCCCTGCAAGCTGTGTCCTTTTGAGTGTTTGTAAGCTTTACACAAAGGACTGTACCATTAGAAACTGAGAGTTTCACTTAAGATTATCCAATGTATTGCACTCAGTAGTAGTTGTGTGACAAAAATGTATAATCAGTAAATTGCTCACTATGTTGGAAGCCAAAACCAAAGACTCTATTTGTGAAAATTCTTGGACTGCTATACATGGCTACTTCTTCAATCTACTTAAAATGCATGAAAGAGCAAATGATCATGGATATAAATGTAATTAAATCAAAATGTAATTTAATTTATTTTTATTTTATTATTTATTATTATTTATTTCAACCCTGTATCTCAAAGCACATCTGCCCAGCAACTTCCAAATTTTAGCTTTGCCTGGAATATGCGTCCTATTTAGATTTTCTAACGTTAACCTGCATGCATTCTTTGTCCAAAACCCTTCTTTAACAAATGCAGAGGGGCTGGTAGAGGGATAATCTGCCCTGTCCCCAGCACTTAAGGAGACAGGGAGCATTGGTGGAGTCAGCATTGTCATTGTTATTTAATGACCCCCTCCCAATATATTTGTATCTCAAACCTTTTTAATAAATTGCTAAACAGAACACACCCTCATACACACAGCACACCCAGCTTCCATCCCTGTCCTTGTTCTTCTGCAAATGTTCTTTATGCAATATTTGTCTTATTTTTACATATTTCACAACACTTGTCCCTTCTGTTATATTACATTTCTGAGCATGAAATCATTATTCATTATGTAATACATTCTGTTGAGCAGCCACAGGGATATGACAAAATGTCAAGATCTTTTTAAAAGGTTTCGAAACCTTTCAGTGTGTTGGAACATCATTATTTTTCTAGACTGATAAAAAGTCAGAGGTCTCTTAAAATAATTTCATTCACGATATTCCTTTTGTGAGAAATGTGTCACTGTGATCTTGATTACAGTTTACATCTGCCCTTTTCAGACAAGAGTAGCATCAGCATTTTTGACCTCACATTAGGAAAAGGGAAGAGGCCTTGATGAGCAATTTCAGTAACGTCAGCTATACTGAATTCCTGCCTTCATCTTTGGTTTGTTTGTTATTCTCTTATCCCCCAAACAAGGTGTTGCTTTCTTTGGAGCGAGGGGTCTGGGCTCCCAATCTGCACTTTAGCAGTCCTAACCCTGACATTCCCGCCCTCGTTGACGGTCGGGTTAAAGTGGTTGACCAACCTACACCTATCCGAGGCGGCATCGTTGGCATTAATTCCTTTGGATTTGGTGGCTCAAATGTTCACGTGATTCTTCGCCCACCTCAGAAACCTGCAGACTCAACTTTACCACCTAGGAAGTTTACCAGGTTGCTTCAGGCCTGTGGCCGTACAGAGGCTGCAGTGAACACCATACTCCAAAAGGGGAAGGAACACTGTGCTGATGACACCTTCCTGTCTTTGCTGAATGAGGTGTCAAGAGCTCCCACTGCTAGTATGCCTTATCGAGGTTATGCTCTGATTGGCTCTCAGAGTGACGCCATGGAGGTGCAGCAGGTGCAGGTGTCTGCAAGGCCACTCTGGTACATCTGTTCAGGTGAGTTGATGGAAAAGTAAGGATGTACAGTATGGGCTTGCCCTTAATTACTCTTTTATTTTCCACACTGCAAGAAGTGTGGTCCTCAAATGTGTTTTTCCGTATTTGTATCTTGTCACTCTTAAGATAAAAACTGAGCAGAAAATGTGTTAACACTGTAGTTACCACGACTAAAATCCTGTTCTAAGAAGATAAGAAGACACATTTGTCTTCATTGAAAGATGCCATCAGGGAGCAGTGAGAGCAAAAAACATAAACTTATTTGTAGAACTAGGTTCAGGTTAGGTTAGTCAGTACGGGTAGTGTTTTGGCATGTTCATAAGTTATTTAACACTCAGTGCTTGAACATGCACTTAAGTGATCAGGTTACAGTCTGCTTTTACTGGGAAAGATTTCTTAATGCTAGTAAATGGGGTGAATGAAACAGGGAAATTATAATTGAGCGATGCCATCTCGGTTTTTAATTAATAAATGCACAAAGTGCTTCATAGACTTCTAAAACATTTGCTCTCTACTGCTGATTTTTTGCATGCAGTTCGTGCTGTGTATCAGATGTCTCTCTCCTCTGCGTTTCCACTCTGCCTCTCGATTCTGCAGAGACACAAACACAGCAAAAAAAAGTCAGGAAGGAGCATTTTCTGTCACTGTACAGTTCAATTGTGAGCCACGCTTCTAAATTAGTCAGAGGTGGAGGAGAAATCAGGGTACTTCTGCATTTATACGCAGATTCCTACTGACCAGGTTTCTTAAGAATAGAATAGAATATGCTGTATTGTCATTGCACATACAAGTACAACGAAACTGTGGGTGCTCTTCTCAAAAAAACAGTGCGCTAATATCAAATATGATAATGAACAGTTTTAAAAAGAAAAAAGACCTTAGTGTTGTGCAAACTGTGATGACAGTAGTAATTATGATGTATGGATTATACAGTAAATATTGTGTGTTCAGTTAGTGTTTGCAATCCGAGTGGCCCAGGGGAAGAAAGTGGTTGTTTGCCTGGTGGTGTGGGGCTTTATTGACCTGAAGCATCATCCGGACAGAAACAGGTCAAACAAGTGATGCCCAGGATGTGAAGGATCTCCTGTAATGGCCTTGATTTTATTCAGGCAGCCAGACCTGGATATATCCTCCAGGGAGGGCAAAGGGCAGCCGATAGATTTTTAGTTTTAGTTGTGTTTATCACCCTGTGCACCGTGTTTCTGTCCTCAGCTGTGGAGCCTGCGTTTCATACAGCTATACGATATGTCAGTGTGCTCTCCACAGAGGCATTATAAAAAGCACATGTAAAGACATTGATTGATACAAATTATTAGATAGATTAGAAAGAAGATTAAGGAAAACTTGATCCCCAGAGGGTAAACTTTCCTGTTTAAACAGTAAGTATTGTGCTCTGTAATGGGACTGCTGATGAATTCTGATCTCAGACAGATGACACATTGCAGTAATTGATGTTTTGACAGATTATGATCTGTAACTCTTTATTTTAGGTATGGGAACGCAGTGGGCAGGTATGGGCCGCAGCCTCATGCAGCTGCCAGAATTCAGGGAGTCCATTCTGCGGTCAGATGCAGCTCTGAAGGACACTGGCCTGGTTGTGTCTCGCCTGCTCATTGAGGCAGATGATGCAACTTTTGAAGACACCGTTCATGCCTTTGTTGGCCTCGCTGCCATACAGGTATTGTTGGATGTGGGACCAATATACTAACTGCAGAAAATTTTCTGATCTTACATGAATTATAAACCATTTTTTGACTTGAAAAGTTACAGACTTGGAATTTGAAAACAATAATTATGATATTACCAAGTTATTACACAAATTATCCATAATTTGATATGATCTACTGCTGCAGTATCAGTTTAGAACAATTAGTGAGGCAAAAGGCAACAGCTACTGGAAAGTTTGCAACATAAGGCCAGAAACCATCTCAGCAACTTAAAGAATCTTTTCTTCTTCTTAACCAAAGCAAATGGGGTTAAAAAGTCTCTGGTTTTTCCGCACTGCTTGTCAGTTACTAGTCTCAACAAAAAACACAGAGTAGTTGCTATTTGTATATAGCTACCTTCACACAACAGCTACACGTGTTAATACTGTCTGTTATCTTCTGTATTTTATTAGTCCAGTCAGAACAGGATAAAAGAGAGAGAAATAGAGAGTATTTGTATAATTTCCCCAAGAGCACCAGCAACAGAGAGAGGAGTGGCAAAAAAAGCATAAATGAGTGAAGAAAAACAAAACGAAAGTCTTAAATCTATTAAAATATCAGAAAAATGTCATATAGAATATAATGTTGTGTTTTTTGTGTTGTTGATTTGTCATCTGTAAAGATTAGATCTCAAAGGCCACTGTATCAAATCCCCTAATAGTCACTGTTTGTCAGAAAGAAAGAAAGTGAATCTTAATTTAATAATAATAATAAAATAGCAGCTAAAACCATGTGTGTTTTATGAATCACCTCGTTACAGATAGCTCTGATTGACCTGCTCACCCAGTTTGGTCTGCAGCCTGACGGCATCATAGGACACTCAGTGGGGGAGCTTGCCTGTGGCTACGCCGACGGCTCCCTTAGCCATCGAGAGGTTATCCTGGCTGCCTATTGGAGAGGTCGTTGCATCAAGGAGGCCAACCTTCCCCCGGGAGGCATGGCCGCAGTGGGTGAGAGAGACAGCAGTAATTCTTTACCATATTTAAGATGCTAGTTTTGCAAAATACCTATAATCCTAACTGTGACTCCAGTTTTCTCCCACAGTCCGAAGACGTGCGTGTTAGGGTGATTGGTGACTCTAAATTGCCCATAGCTGTAAATGTGGATGTGAACGTTTGCCTGTCTCTATATGTGGCCCTGTTATACACTGATGATCTGTCCAGGGTGTAGCCTGCCTTTCAACCAATGACAGCTGGGTTCACCTCTAGCCTCACCACCACCATTTCACAATAAATAAAGATAATAGATGGATGGATGAAATTCAAGATGGCATGTTCTGCTCATGCTTGTGTGGGTTTCCGTAGTAGGGAGTTGGCCTCCCAAACCTAAACTAGGAGCTGGGTCCTCAGGAGAGGAGGTTGATACAGTGCTCTAGTTTTACAAGAGGTATTTTTATTCATCTTTTTATTCATTGTACGTCTCTTATGTAAGGCTTGCTTTCTGTGTTCCAGGGTTAACCTGGAAGGAGTGCATGGCTCAGTGTCCTCAGGGAGTAGTCCCTGCCTGTCACAATGCTGAGGACACTGTCACCATCTCTGGTCCTCAGGTGAAACATTCTATTAGAGTTTGTCTGTTATAGTACCACTAACATAGAGTATCGTACGCGATCAGTAATGCCTGTATCAATGACCTGAACCTGCTTAACAGTATGTCTTTCAATTACTTGGGAGTAGTCACCTTTATTTTAAAAAGTGAATGTTTTTCTGAAAGCGAGAAGAGAAGAATACAGTTGGCCAGCTAGTGTATACAATGTAGAAGCTGAACAGTTAGTTTACTAGCACCAACAATGCAACAGAAATCATTTGGATGAAAAAGATGAGGCTGTGCAAGCATCTACTTTACACATGATTACATTGACTAATTTGGCCATCTGGGTTGCAGATTTATACTTGGACTTAACAGATGCACTTTGTGTTTTTCATCAGGAAGCAATCAGTAAATTTGTGTCCGAGCTGAAAGAGCAGGGAGTGTTTGCAAAAGAAGTGCGAAGTGCTGGTGTTGCTTTCCATTCCTACTACATGGCCTCCATTGCTCCGACTCTGCTGGATGCTCTGAAGAAGGTATAGAATGCAAAAGGGAAACCGTGACCCATGCTGTTACAGTGACGAACTAATTAACAATAGGTCAAACTGTTTTATATGTTTCTATTACTGTTCTACCAATTCCAAGATTCATCACACTATTAGAATAATCAATATACCTCTGGCTAAATAGTTACATTCAGGCTATTCAGCATATATCTTAATGTTATGCAACGTAACAGTAATTTCAAGTGTGTTCTTCTGTGTAGGTGATCAAGAAGCCCCGGCAGCGTTCATCCCGCTGGGTGAGCACCAGCATCCCTCAGTCTGAATGGGACTCCCCTCTGGCTTTGTACAGCTCTGCCGACTATCATGTCAACAATCTGGTGAGCCCTGTGCTGTTCCAGGAGGGTCTCAGTCTGGTTCCTGAAAATGCTGTCGTGGTGGAGATAGCACCTCATGCTCTGCTACAGGTACATTCAGCATAATGTTGATTCTGTTAATTCCCCTGCAGAGCAACTGTTCTCTGGCCACATCTTCTATCTGTCTCTCAATTGACACAGCAATTTGACAATGTATCATCAGTGAAGCATAAATCATCTTGTTTGTGTTTCTGATTTGGTGGCTGACTTTGAATTCATTCTTTTTAATTCAATGGAAAATACAACTTGAGGCAGCACTGTGACGCAGTGGTTAGCTTTTGTTTCCCAGTTCAAATTGTGTGGAGTTTGCATGTTCCCCCTGTGCTTGTGTGGATTTTCTTCAGGTCTTCCTGTTCCTCCCACAGCCCAAACAGTCCAAACAGTCCAAAGATCAGTAAGATTAACTTGTGACTTAAAGTTGTCCGTTCTATAAGTGTCAGCGTGAAGGATCGTCTCTCTGCCCTGTGGTTGACTGTTGCTTAGCTGAGATGAACTTATCTTACCTTTGTAAGATACATAGACAATTAAAACAAATTGAGTCCAGATTCCACTTACTGTCGAATCTGGATTATTAAATATTAGAGATATCTCGTCTAAATGTAATAAATGACTTGGTAAGTGACCATCAAATTTATTTATTTTGTCTTACTGAAGTTTATATGTCAGTTTAAATAATCATAATCATAATAATCATAATAATAATCACATTCCTCGAAAGCAGGGATCTTCCACTTAAGTTTTGGGTTGGTGTTGTTTTTTTGGACCAGGAATAATTTCTTGTACTCACATAATACAAATGTCTGGAAGAGCCTTCCTCCAGCACCCAAAGTTAGAAGCATAGAACAGAAGGCAAAACTTTTAACCATCAAGCTCCTCTGGAACCTTGCAAGTCCCTTAAGCTATAAATGTGGCTTTAACACACTCACACTAACACACTCCAGCAAAAAATATATCTTTTTAACTAAAAATGCAATTTATCTTTTTTTTTATCTTTTCTTTTCCACATATGATGGGATCACTGTTTTCACACATTTTTCTGCACAGGCCATCCTGAAGCGTAGCCTGAAGAACACATGTTCCATCCTCCCATTGATGAAGAGAGGCCACGCTAACAACCTTGAGTTCTTCCTCTCTAACATTGGCAAAATGTACATGAACGGGTCAGTAAAATTCCTCACTCTGTCTACATATAGTAACGTTAGTGTAATTGTGCCATTGAGTCCATGATATGTTCTGAATGGTCTTTATCGATGAGCCTTCTGTCTGCTTCTCCTGTGTGAGCATTCTTGGAAGGTCTTCCTGATTGTTAATATCAGAAATCATTTTATGTTTTTCTTTAGCATCAGCGTGGATAGTAACCTTCTCTACCCAGCTGTGACGTACCCTGTGCCAGTTGGTACCCCTCTGATCTCCCCCTTGGTGCAGTGGGATCATTCCCAGACCTGGGATGTCCCCAAGGCTGAGGATTTTGCGGGTTCAGGATCTAATACTGCCTCCATCTATAACATAGGTATAGCATATATAGTTTAACAAGCAAGTTTACATTTGCTCTCTTGGTGTATCAAAAAAGTGCTTTGGTGCCTTTTCATTTTTTGGAACTAAATATTTTTTCCCCAACAACAGAAATAAACCCAGACTCAACAGACTATTACCTGATTGGACACTGCATTGATGGGCGCATCCTCTACCCAGCGACGGGTTACCTGGTACTGGCCTGGCGTACCTTGGTCAAAACTCTGGGGGCTGTCATGGAAGTCACCCCTGTAACATTTGAGGATGTCACTATCCACAGAGCCACCATCCTGCCAAAGTCAGGTGAGAATAGAGCAGTATGGGAAGAGGGGATTTGGAGATCTTGATGAAGTGTTGATGGACTAACATCATCTTGTTTAGTTTTAATCTGGTTTTCTTTTTTTGGCTGTCTGTCTTCTCAGGCTCTGTCCAGTTGGAGGTGCATTTCATGCCTACCACCAACAAGTTTGAGGTTTCCGAGAATGGAAACCTGGCTGTCAGCGGTATGTAGCTGTAGCTTTTTGTGCCTGCACTGTTTCACAGTGCAAACATATGAAAACATAGAATCCAGGTTCCTGGTCATTTGTCCCTTTATCCCAACTATTTTTTATTTCAATTCAAACTCAGTTAGTATTATAATAGTTCAAAATCAGGAGTAAAAACTCCTTCTAATGGAAGTAACATTTAACAGAACAGGGTGGGCGGCAATCTGCCTTAATCTAAGTTACGTTAAAATTTGTATCTATATTCTATGTTTTCCTTTCCTTTGAACTTTTTATTATTAAAGTCGTATTAAAGTTTTCTCACAACCTTCGCCTCTCGTTTGACTTGCCATTTTTAGGTAAGGTCAGCATTCTGGAGGATGCAGCACTGGATTCATTCCATAGTCAAATGAAGCAGCAAGCTAAAGATGATGACGGTGACCCCAAAATGAAGCTTACTGCACACGATATTTACAAAGAGCTACGGCTGCGTGGCTATGACTATGGGAAGACCTTCCAAGGCATCTTGGAGTCTAACAATAAAGGTAGAACTGAAGTTTGCTCATTTACGTGTTGGTATTGAGACTTTCGTTTTTGGTACTCATAGTCTTTGCTTATTGGCGG
Organism: Channa argus; assembly: GCF_033026475.1. Lineage (NCBI taxonomy): Eukaryota > Metazoa > Chordata > Actinopteri > Anabantiformes > Channidae > Channa > Channa argus. Next base: position 26,976,470 of record NC_090203.1, on the reverse strand, counting down.
CTGTCATGCTTTTTCCAGGAGATAGTGGGAAGCTGCAGTGGACAGGAAACTGGGTGACATTTTTGGACACCATGCTGCAGATGATTGTGGTTGGGCTGTCGGGTCGTAGTCTTCGCTTACCAACAAGAATTCGCTCTGTTTGTGTTGACCCTGTTCTCCATCTAGAAAAGGTCTCTGAATACACTGAAGGACAGCAAGGTGTGTTTGTTATATCAGTCTCTTCAATAAATGTTCTGTATCTGAAAATGAATCTACACACCTCCTGTTGATTATTATTGCTAGTACTGATAGTGTCAGCACTCAAGGCCTGTGCTACAAGGCTGGGTGACAATTCTGTGTTTTCTTTATGGAGACAGAAACTGACAGCACTGGCTTTATGAGCTAGATGATCATTTTAAAAGGACCAGTTCCTTGTTTTGGATCTTGTTAGAAACATACTTCCCTTCTGCTTTAGACTTTACTTAACTCCACATCTTTTTTTTCTCTCACTCCTGAAGCTCTGGATGTCCACATAAACCGCTGCCTTGACACCATCGTGGCTGGTGGAGTCCAGATCTGCGGTTTGCATGCTACTGTGGCCCCACGTCGGCAGCAGCAGCAGAGTCCTCCCACCCTAGAGGAGTTTGTGTTTGTTCCCTATATGGATACACAGTGTCTGGCAGCTAATGGGAAACTTGCAGAGGAGCTGAGGCTCTGCAAAAGTAATAAGTCATAAGTGGCTTTATCAGTTTTTCATCTGTGTGTTAATTTGAGCTCATACTTAAAGCTAATTAATGTAAGTTTTCCCAACACAATGTTTCAGTTGAAAATTGAACTGACATTTCTGTTCGGCTACAAATAGCACTGTCTACCACTGATAGCATATGTAGGGTGGCCTAGTGGCTCAGTGCAGGTTCGAATCCCCGCCCAGACACAATATATACACCATTGGTGTATATATTGTAATATTATAATTATTGATAATTTACAGTTAACTATATCCTACAAGCAGGGCTTATATTATGTGTAGTTTCCAGTTTCCATTTTTTTAAGTGTTTTTCCTTTATACACTCCCCTCCAAAAGTATTGGAACAGTGAGGCAAATTCCTTTATTTTGGCTGTAGACTGAAAACTTTAGGGTTTGACATTTTTATCAGATACTGTATTTACATCAGGATCTGATACACAACTTAGAAGACAGCACCTTTTGTTTGAACCCACCCATTTTTTGTGTGAGCAAAATGATTGCGTTTTGTTGAACCACAGAACAGCATCAAATTAAAGCTTAAATCATACAGACCCAAAATGATAAAAACTCTCTCTCCAAAAATTACTGTCCAAAAGTAAATGGACCTGACTGTACATCATTGTCTTAATATTCAACACCTCTGAGTTATTGTATAATGAGAAACTAATGCATTCATCCAAGTGATAAAATCAACAAAGTATTTATTATTATTGTCCCTTTTCCTTTTTTTGCATCATATGTCCTTCTAACTCTTGTCTCACTCTCTCCATTCAGGTTTAATACACAGACTGCAGAGAAAGCTGGCCTCTCATGGTGTCAAGCTCTCCATTCCCGGACTGCAAGGGGAGTCGAACATCCCCCTTCCCAGCCCCGAGCCCTCTGATCCTGGCCTGGTGCGGCTGCTGACCCTCCTCTGCAGCCTGGAGCTGAATGGGAACCTTCACTCTGAGCTCGAGCAGATGGTGGAAAGGGAGCGAACATGTCTGCTACAGGACAGACTGCTGCAGGGTCTGCTAGACAACCCCCCTCTCAGACACTGCCTGGACACTGCTATGGAAAACTGCATGCCTGGCAAAATGAAAGTGCTGGAGGTAGGACTGAATTTCAGATAAAAGTCTAATAGAAAGAAACTCAGCAGTTTACTTATTAGTTTTTAACTCTTGTCATCTCTCCATTTTATGCCAGGCTCTGTCAGATGATGGCCAACTCTTCTCTCGTGTAGTACCCCTCCTCAACATCCAGCCCATGCTACAAGTGGACTACACTGCTACAGCAAACAACCTGGATCTTCTGAGCCCCCATCAGGCCACCCTGGAAGACCTAGGGATCTCGTCTGCTCAGTGGGACCCGTTAGTGGGCCCAGCTCCTGGAGGCCTGGTAGGAGGAGCAGACCTTGTGGTTTGCAACCATGCCTGGGGCCCTCTAAGTGTGGATCCTGCCCTGCTTATGGCAAATCTGTCGTCTGGAGCCAAACAAGGGGGCTTTGTTCTCTTCCACACCCTCCTGAAGGGAGAATCTCTGGGGGAAGCAGTGTCCTTCCTCTCTAGCACCACACAGAGCAGCAGCCAAAGAGGTCTACTTACACAGGTTGGGGAGACTTTTTCACCTGTCTGTAAGCTTTTTGTCCATCCTATAAATTTCACAGAACCTCGCGTACATTAACTAGTTGCTCATTTTGCATTATTAGCATAATTAATGAACCCAACTTTTTCAAAGCTCAAAGAATTTTACATCTTCTCATTTCCAATTCTAATTTAAGTTAGCTGTAAAATGTTCTAGAAGATGCTAACATCACGTTGAGCGTAAGAGCTTGCGATGATATTTTGCCTGTAATTTCTCTCCCATCTTGCCAGGCTGAGTGGGAGAAAGTGTTCTCTGAGGCATCTCTGAACCTGGTGGCCGTCAGGAAGTCTTTTTATGGCTTGGCTCTCTTTCTCTGTCGCTGTCAGTGTCCAGCAAAACAGCCCATCTTCCTACCTGTGGACAGCACTAACTACAAGTGGGTGGAGAAACTCAAGGTGTGTTCCCTGTCTTTCAGTTTGTGTGTCCAGCTGTTTTTATGAAATATGCCATTTCACAAAAAGGATGATTGTTTGTGTGCTAACATTTACACTGAAAGTATGACATGATACAGTGTCCCTGCTACTTTGGTCATCACTGTCAAACATGAGATGAGTCCTAATTTCAAGTAACTGTGTGGATCTTTGTGGCAGGTCAAAATGGCAGATTCATCAGACTGTCCAGTGTGGTTGACCTCCTCACAGGCCAGCTGTGGCATCGTGGGGATGGTTAACTGTCTACGTCAGGAGCCAGGTGGCGACCGAATACGGTAAACACATCCTCTATCCTACCAGAATAGTGAACATACAGTCAGTCTCCACTGTGATACAATATTTCCAATACCTATACACAATGCAGAACATTATTGAATCGTGTGTTTGCTGTGTTAGTTCTGCACTCACATTTTGGTGTTTGCAGGTTTGAGCAAATACGTACTACTAATACTTGTCTTTAATAATAATAATAATAATAATAATAATAATGTTAACATCACATAAGGCTTATTCATTAGTTAACATTTTGTGTGTATGAATTGTTGCATAGTCTCACTGTATGGATATGCTCTCACATGTTGGTCAGGGTGATTGTATTTGTGGTTTCCATTTTAATGTACTTTTTCTGTTTTGTTTTTTTTCCTGCTTGTGAACAGGTGTGCGTTTGTGTCCAATCTAAATGGGTCTTCAGCCGCTCCAGTCCTCCAGCCGACCCATAAGTCCATGCAGTCGGTACTGGAGGGGAATCTGGTTATGAATGTGTTCAGAGACGGTCACTGGGGCGTCTTCAGACACCAGCTCATCAGTCACGGTCCCAAACAATTTCAATATGTTCTTCTATTTAGACTTAAGCTTTTGTGGTTCTGCTATCTATTCACAACCATCATGTCAGACGAGTTTATGGTAGAGCAGTACACAATTAGTGAGCTAAAGTAAAACCTTTATGTACATGTACACATGGGAGTAGAATGTTAATAAGCAGATGAAAACTTTTTGTGGATTGTGGAGCATTTTATCTAGATCAGATTCGTTTGTATAACCTGTTCTGCTCTCAGAATGTTGGATGTGACTATGGCTTACACTTCTATTCATGCATTTGTCTACGGATCTTTTTGGACGCCAGATCAAAATGAAGAATTGACAGAGCACGCTTACGTCAATGTGTTGACTCGAGGGGATCTGTCTTCACTGCGGTGGATTGCCTCCCCACTCCGCCATTATGTGGCCAGCAACCCCAATGTGCAACTGTGTCGCGTCTGTTACAGCTCACTCAACTTCAGAGACATTATGCTGGCTACTGGCAAACTGCCACCAGATGCTATTCCAGGTGTGTGTAAAACCACTGTTACAAAAATTGTAATAAAATATAAAGACGTCAAATGTACAGTATGTCAAGCAAACATAGCCTGAAATATTTCCTGTTCGTGGTACTTGATGTAGGAGACCTAGCTATGCAGCAGTGCATGCTGGGCATGGAGTTTTCTGGTTATGATCCAACTGGTCAATGTGTGATGGGGCTGCTACCGGCCAAAGGCCTGGCAACAAGTGTGGATGCTGACAAAAGGTTCCTCTGGGATGTTCCCCCCAGCTGGTCAGTGTCACATTTTTAAGTATGTGTGAATCTGTATGTGTATATATGTTTGTGTGTGCATGTTAAAGTCAGAACACAGTCGGTATATCTGGTAAAATGACTGCACCCAGCATTAGTCTGAGATCTTATGTGCAAATACTAGGATTTCCGCGTAAAATATGTTAAAAAGCTTCTGTTCTGTTTAACTTCTCTTTTGTCACTTTTCTGACCTGAACAATCAGATCAGAGATCTCTCAGACTTAAATGAGAACAGAACATTGATGGTGATGGGGTGGAGGAGATTGATGCTGTGATGACTGGAATGACAGCAGGAAGAGACAGCGTAGTTAAGATGGTTTAAAGGTTGTTGGGTATAGAAGAAGCTTAGATAATAGAAATGCTCAGACACAGGACCCAGTAAAGCAGTTTGCATTATATCGAGCAGGTGGTCACACGGAGTGACTGATATTCTTTAAATGTTGTGCTGACATAGAAGAAGATGGAGAGGGGTTTACAGAGAGCAGGTCATTGATGACGATTATGAGAGCAGATTTAGTGCTGAGTAATTTAACATTTTCTAAAATGTTACTTAACATCAACCTAGTTTTCTGTGTTCTCAAAATAGCAAAAGTATATATTTAAAATTTTCAAATAATACTTCTTATATACTCTGTGCGTACAGGACTCTGGAGCAGGCAGCCTCTGTGCCCGTGGTCTATGCCACAGCTTACTACTCTCTGGTGGTGCGTGGCAGGCTTCGCCCTGGAGAAACTGTTCTCATTCACTCAGGCTCGGGTGGTGTCGGCCAAGCCGCCATTGCCATAGCTCTCAGCAAGAAATGTAAAGTTTTCACCACAGTCGGTTAGTATTTATTTATTTATTTCATATCTACGGCCATTTCTACAGTCGAAGAAAGCGTGTGAATGTTTATAACAATGAAATATTATTGATTAATTGTGTAATATCACACACACACACACACACACACACACACACACACACACACACACACACACACACTCGTACAACCTGAGCTTAACACACATTCATCACTCATCTCAATTCATTCCGCCATCCTTTATTTATTTATTTATTTATTATTATTATTATTCTACACTTAACTGCATTGCACTGTTTACATGTTGCACATTTAACTGCACTAACTGTTTACATGCTGCTTTTTGCACCTTTAGCACATTTGACTGTACTGTAAAATCGAAGTATACAGTAGGTTTACTGGTTGGCACCGTCTTAGGTTCTGTGTCCTGTCCTGTGTTGTTCTGTGTTGTCTGTCTACACTGTCTGTCTGTACTGTTTTTCGTCTGCACTGTTTGCAATAGGTTGAACTCGATGCACTTAACATAGCTTGTGTTGTTTTGTAGCACCTTGGTTCTGGAGGAACGTTATCTCGTTTCCACTGTGTATAGTAGAAATGACAATAAAAGACACTTGACTTGACTAATATTTGTTTAGTGTAGTATTGTGGAGGCCAGTTTAAAAACTCGTAAATTATGGCTTAATAATGTACAGCATAGCTTTTAACCTTAACTTTTTTGTGTGTTGTATCACTAGGCTCAACAGAGAAGCGGACCTACCTACAAGAGAGGTTCCCTCAGCTTTCAGCAGAGTCCTTCGCTAACTCTAGAGACACCTCTTTTGAACAGCACATTTTGCTCCACACACAAGGCAAAGGTCAGATATTTCCTAGTGTCAAAGCAAAGTCTATTTATTTCTGTCACACACCTGAAATGCAGCCAACAAGGTTACATGCAAGGTATTGCACTAATTCCAAGTCCGTGTTTCCTTAGTTATGGAATTAGAGGCTCCCAAAACACATTTTGGTAGCTCGGAGTTTAAAGTCAAGCTTTTTCAAGATATTTCTATTCAGATATCTTGTATTTAGATTCACACTTTCAACCAGCAGCATCTCTCCATCATAATCTCTCAGTTTTAGTATGAAATGTAACATAAATAATTACAGTGCTAACTGTGTGAGTATGTGCATGAATTCATTACTGTTTATCTTTGCTTCGGTAATATATGACCAACACTATATTAGCTGTCGCTACGACCACGGGCCTGACTGGAGCTAAAGACGCCACATTATTGCTTAAAGATAAATATCTGAAGATCAAACAAAAAATTAGATCTATTTCCTACAATCACTGGATTTTTTTGCGTTGGTTGGCTATATACATAGACACAGGATATATTTCTATTGGACCTATTTTGGAATCAGTGTAGTGGCATATTTTCTAACCCACATAGTGTTTTGTATGTGTGTTTCAGGTGTGGATTTGGTGCTGAACTCTCTGTCTGAAGAGAAACTGCAGGCTAGTATTCGTTGCTTAGCAAGACATGGACGATTCCTGGAAATCGGCAAATTCGATCTGTCCAACAACTCTCCACTGGGTGAGTGGAAACCTTACACACTTGCCATTACATTTCTGCTTGTTTAAAATCTAGCTGTAGTAGAATAAACAATAGAATATTTCTGGGTGAAATATTACTGCTAAATTGTCTTCATTTCAAAATTTTATTTCTAATCGAGTACAGTAATTGACATTAGCTTAGATGAAATTAACATGGTGTGTTAGTAAAGTGTCTGAACTTCATTCTTCTGTACAATGCCACAGCTAACAAAAGTGCTGTCGTGTGAGTTGATTGCAGGTTTTCTCGAATGATGGCTTGAATCATTTTGATGGAGACAGTACCTAACACTGTCATGATGTTGTTGTGATGTCTCCAGGAATGGCTCTCTTCCTGAAGAATGTAGCTTTCCATGGTATCCTGCTGGATGCTCTGTTTGAAGAAGGCAATCGGGAGTGGGAGGAGGTGTCCCAGCTGCTAAAGGAAGGCATTATGGAGGGTGTGGTTGAGCCTCTGAAGACCACAGTGTTTCAGAGGGACCAAGTTGAAGAAGCATTCAGATACATGGCTCAGGGGAAGCACATTGGGAAGGTTCTCCTGCAGGTTAGGATATTACTATATCAAAGACATGAAAGGCTGCTTATATGTCACGAGAAAGCTGAATAATTTTGTAACACAAATGTCTATTTCCACAAAAAAAATGATGATTATAGCTGAATAATACTGCATACTACGACTCCTTTACTGGGTGTTCTGTCCACACAGGTAGCAGCTCAGCCCACTTCCCCTTCGCCTCTTCCAGCCATATGTCGCACTTTCTGCCTTGGCTCCCACTCCTACATAATTACTGGTGGACTGGGAGGCTTTGGTCTGGAACTTGCTCAGTGGCTGATGGAAAGAGGAGCCTGCAAACTGGTGCTAACTTCCAGATCAGGCATCAGGAATGGTAATACGCCAATACACAATACTCAGAGATTGCTGTGTGTGTGGTTCAGCTGCCCCATATAAGTGATGTTTTCTGTTAAAGTCCCAGTGAAACATTGGTTAGACTTCAGCTCCATTACCATATTTCTGTGAAACAGAAAATATAGGCAGGTTGGGGCAACTGTGGTGAAGGAGGTAGTGCAGTCATCCATCAATCACACAGTTGTTGCTTTCATCCCCGTCACAGTGTCCTTGAGCAAGACACTGAACCCCAACTTAGTTGCTCCCGGTGAGTGTTGGCCAGCTGCATCACAGCTCTCCCATCGGTGTGTGTGTGTGTGTGAATGGGTGAATAAGAAGCAGTGTAAAGTGCTTTGAGTGCCAATAGGTATAAAAGCTCTATATAAGTGCAGTTCATTTTACCATTTACTAAGTACAGACCATTTAATTAACCTTGAACAGAAAACTGTGTGCACTGAGGCAGTTTACTTTATTGTCCCAGATCCTTTCTGTAAACTGCATATTTTAACATTTAATTTGTCACTTAATTTTATTTCTATTTTCTACAGTATTCTGAGGAAATATATTTCCAACTATCTTTACCACAACATTACTACTGGTTGTTTTAATAATGTCACGGAGGACAAAGGTCAGCATGGTCACTCTGAACAGTCTGCAGCTACACAGCACAACACACAGTTAGTCTTATAAAGAAATGTTTTAATCCTCCTAAGGATTAAGCAGATGATCTAACTTTTACTTAAACTCAAGTGATTATGATAATTCTGGCAAAACATGTACAGTAATTAATAAATAAGGGTCACAGATAGATCACTGTTGGTAAAAGTGTAGCTGATGTGAACCAGTTTATGAGCTGACAGGTTGTTAGATGATAAGTCAGCATTGATTAGTTTGTAATTAGGTTTAAAAAGCACCCGGTGATGATATGTTGTAGCTGATTGATAGTCAATGCACATGTTTTTACGGCTTTTGTGTGATGCCTGAAGGCAAAGTTTGGTTCAGATGTTACATTACGTGGTTTTGAGTTTGGTTTTCATGGGAACGTTTGAAGCTTGTAAAGATGGTTGTGCAGTTATGCATTTGTGAAATGTGTCCTAATAAAGAAACAATCTAAAACCTGCTAAACCGGATAAGGATAAGATAAAACATTCTCACAAGCCTGTGATTTCTGTTAACATCTAAAAAGCCTTTTATATTATGAAAGTTGAACATTTACAGACTTGGCCATCTAAGCATCGCAACACCGTGCGTTGACATTTATCCATTTAATTGAGTTATTGGCAGGTGTGAAGAATCTCAGACACCTGTCAGCTCTTTTCTAACTGAATTCTCTGTTACCGTTGTTAGGTTACCAGGCGAAGAGAGTGCGTGAATGGCAGAGTAAAGGTGTGGACGTGTTGGTGTCAACCTGCGATGTCAGCACGATGGAGGGGACGGAGCGTCTCGTGGCAGAGGCCTGCACACTGGGCCCTGTGGGCGGCATCTTCCACCTAGCTATGGTAACACACAGACATCGGTTCACCTTAAACAATGATAAAGACACACCAGAAAAATGCATGTGGAAATGAGAAGAAAAGCAAAGACTCATTTATATCTCAGTGACTGTTGAATGGATTGCAGTGAAACTTCAAGCATGCTGCTCACATTCAGGATTTAAATATTGTTGTATAATTGTTAATGGTAATTTTTTAATTGATATGTCATGTCACTGTCATTATCAGGTATTGAAAGATGGCATGTTGGAGAATCTGACTTCTCAGCTATTCATTGATGTTAACCGACCTAAACACGACGGCATCATAAACCTGGACCAGTAAGACACACACTCACACTCAGTCATCTTTCTGCTTAAATAAAGGAACGTAAATTAGGTAGTAATGCCTTGCATTCACTTTCTAGAGTGACAAGAAAGTTGTGTCCAGACCTCAGCTACTTTGTGGCATTCTCCTCAGTCAGCTGTGGCCGTGGCAATGCTGGCCAAAGTAACTATGGATATGCCAACTCGGCTATGGAGCGTGTTTGTGAAAAGCGCCGCTATGATGGCCTACCAGGACTGGCAATTCAGTGGGGTGCAATAGGGGACGTGGGCGTGGTGTTGGAGACCATGGGTGGCAACGACACAGTGATTGGAGGCACCCTGCCACAGCGCATGTCATCCTGCATGGAGGTTCTTGACCTCTTCCTGTGCCAGCAAAAGCCAGTAATGTCTAGCTTTGTACTGGCGGAGAGGATGGTGGTAAAGAGTGAAGCAGGAAGCAAGAGAGACTTGGTAGATGCTGTAGCTCACATACTGGGTAAGAGTCAAGCCATTTGAAGATCACTTCTACCAGAAGGATGTTTATAAAGCACATGTTCTTCAAACTTGGATGAATGAATGGATGATGAAAAGATGAAGCCATATGTGACATATGTTGCAAATGATAACATATTGTGCCTTTGCAATCTCAAGTCTGAAAAGCATCATCAAGCATTATGAATATGAAACCATATGAAAAGCAGGGAAAAATGAGCTTTCAATAGAAATCAGAAGCTATCAGAGATAATCTGCTTGTTTATTATCAAAATGTTTACTTTTATGCAGCACCTAACCTAAATACACAGTAAAAATACTCATACTGAACTGATTTGAAAAAATTACTATTCTTATTTTTTCAAATAAATTGATCAGACAAAACATCCCTGTGCCTTTTTGCTTTCAGGTGTGCGGGATGTCAACAGCTTGAATGCAGATGCCTCACTAGCCGACTTGGGCCTGGACTCCTTGATGGGTGTGGAGGTTCGCCAAACTCTGGAGCGTGACTATGACATTGTCATGGCCATGAGGGAGATTCGACAGCTCACCATCAACAAGCTACGAGAGCTGGCCAATAGCAAACTAGAAGGATCAAAGGGTATTATTAAACTTTTATTTAAAAGTTAATGTTGCTAATTCTTGCTTAATTCTTTTTGATTTTTATATTCCTTTAATTTCTTAATGTACACACACTGGTACAAGTACCTATGCTGACGGAAAGAGGCCTAGTCTGAAGTTTTCCTCTACATTATGTGGACAGACGGGTGCATGCATGTCGTTTACCTGGGGAAGAGATTGTCCCTAGGAAGCAGGCTGATGATCTGTTGGAACTCTTTGGGTGCTAGCATTCATATGGATGTTACTATGACACACAGCACATACTGCAGACCAAGTGTGATGTTACCTGATGAAAGTGGCCTCTAGTGCAGGATAATGCAGCCAGCCACAGTTCAAATATTGTTGAGCATTGAAAAGAGTTCCAGGTGTTATCTTGGTCTCCTAATTACTCAGATGTCAGTCCAAACAGCAAAAACAAGTGTGAAACATGATAAATTGCCTGCAATCTTCCCGGTTCCCAAAGCACTTAACAATGTTGCTTAATATTTATACACATCCAGTCACACACAGACAGATGATGGGGAGCTGCCATGCAAGTTCTTACCCACTGGGAGAAACTTGCCCATTGACATTTCAACATATATAAAGATCCAAAACAGCACCTAAAGAACAAGTTCCTGACATCTTGGTGCCGTATAGCAGAGATTGCTGATTGTTTTGTGGCAGAAGAGCAATTTACATAAAAATAGAATAAGTGATTTAATGTTGACAACTAAAGAGCAGTTAGACATACTTTGGATAGATACAGTATCAAATGAGACTTAAGGTAAGAGGGGATATTTATATTAAGTATCGTGGGAGTTTCTGTTCTGTCAGATGCAGCTTGTGTTTTGAACTGCAGCATCCAACGTCAGACAAACACATTTATGCTCCTTTAGCGGCTCTTTTACCCGGAACAGAAAGAATATGACTTGTTTTGCTTTTGCCACTTCCACTTATCCAGGACCTTACCACACTGCAGCTAAGAAGGATGGCGTTCACTCTGTATTGGAGTCCGATCTCACCCAGATATTGGTCAATCCCACTGATCCCACAGTGACACCACTCAACAAGGTTCAGAGCCAGGAGAGACCGCTCTTCCTGGTCCATCCCATTGAAGGCTCAGTTGGTGCCTTCAAGACACTTACCTCCAAGCTTAGTGTGCCTTGCTATGGCCTGCAGTGTACTAAAGGTAACTGTTCATATAATGCCATCGCCAGAGAGATTTGTGGTAACATGGTAGCAAAGGATTTTGTATATCTAACAACATACCTAAAAAAAAAAAAAACATGGACCTTCAGGGTGAATATGAAGGGCTGCACTGAACTAAATACAATTCTATTAGAATTTCAATTAGAAGTCCAACCAAGCTCATCTACGTTATCCTCTTTCTCCAGCTGCTCCTCTGGACAGCATCCAGTCTCTGGCAGCCTACTATGTGAACTGTATCAGTCAGGTTCAGCCAGAAGGACCATATCGAATTGCTGGCTATTCCTTCGGTGCCTGTGTAGCATTTGAAATGTGCTCTCAGCTTCAGGCCCAGAATCGTCCTGTGGAGAACCTCTTTCTGTTTGATGGATCACACTCCTACGTAGCAGCCTACACACAGGTTAGAGAAAAAACACTCACTTATTTTACATGAATGTATTTTAATCTACATAAAAATTGTTTAAACAGCCAAACACGTGTGAAATTATTATTAAAAGCCATCCAATTTAATCATCCAATGAACATAGGAAATGAAAAAATAATATGAACTTGATCATATAGTTTGGGGACAAAGCCATGTTTCAAGGAAAGATGAAATTTGTAAAGTCAGTTAAAGCCTTGAACTTACTATCAATGAAATTACCTCATATCTGATTTCCAGAGCTACAGAGCCAAGCTTACACCAGGGAAAGAGTCTGAGGCCGAAACTGAAGCCCTGTGTGCCTTTATCCAGCAGTTCACAGGCACCGAGTACAACAAGGTATAAAGTCTCTGACACAGCATTCATATATGAGCTCTCTGTGTGCATGAACTCGGTGATGTACAGACAATTAGAAACTAGCATTTTAATACCTTGACTTCTAACCACACCTGATAATTTAGACCAACATAAATAACCTCTACACCTGATATTTTTTAGAATTGTTTCTATATTCAACCTCAGTCAAATATGCACAAAAAGTCTTTTTTTAATTAGGATAAACAGTTGAATAGATGGGAGACTGTGTCTTTCTTTTAATAGTTTTTAGCTTTTATTTGTTTTAATATTTGTTTGCTGAACAAAAGACTTTGTATAAAGATTAGATCATTTTAGTTTATACTTGAATATACGTCAGGGTAGATATGGAAAGAGCAGTATTATCTATTATTAAGGGAATTAATTAATGCATTTTTAAAGATAAAGTTATAATGAAGCATTTACATCCTCTCTGGTCGACCACCATCACTCAGCTCATGTCATTTCTGATTCCTCCATCCTGTCCTGCAGCTTCTGGAGACTCTTCTTCCATTGTCGGACCTGGATGCACGTGTCAGTGTAGCAGTGGACCTAATCACCTCCAGCCACAAGAACATCAGCCAAGACTTACTGCACTTTGCAGCCTCTACCTTCTACTACAAGCTTAAGGCTGCTGATAAGTATGTGCCTGCGACAAAATACCACGGCAGTGTGACACTTCTGCGTGCAAAAACCAGCAGTGAATACGAACAAAACTTAGGAGCTGACTACAAGCTCAGTGAGGTAAAAAACATTCATACAGTAATTGTATTTGCATGCTCATTTCAGGAGGATATTTTTAAGAGTTGAAGGACAATTTTACTAATTTTCTAAATTATTTGTGTTATGCACAATCTTTAACATTTAATCTTTTGTATTATACAGTCAATAATAATAATACAGTCTGTGTTCTTATTCATCTTTGCTACGTGACTTCCATAGTTCTCCAAAAACACATCAGCCAGACACACCTCCCCACCGGATGCCACATTTCTTCATTTGCTCAGTGTTGCCCAATATGCTCAAATTGGCATTTCCTTGTACCGTCCCCCAATCAACTGCACATGCGCAACATTTGACATGGAATTATGGACACATTCCAGACAAAATTGTCATGGTTTTCATAGCTGAAGAACCATCACCCAGAGGAGTAGTGTGTTTAGCTGATTACAATAGAGGTCTGTGCCACAGTCAAACAAGCTGATCCAGGCTGCAGAATAACAAGTGACATAATGTCAGCTGACTGCTCCCCTGCCAATGTGGGACTAAACAAACCTATTTTTTTAATCTCTTGCCATCTAATCGCTGACTGGTGTGTCTGTCTCTTTAGGTATGTGATGGCAAGGTGTCAGTCCACATTATCGAAGGCGACCACCGTACCTTTCTGGAGGGACATGGGGTGGAATCCATCAGTGACATCATCCTCAGTTCACTGGCAGAGCCCCGAGTCACACCGAGGGAGGGCTAGACCCCCGTGGTACCCTCCACTTCGCACTAATTCCACAACATTCCAAAAATATGTTGTTAATATTTGAATCAACTAATTTCACCTTGTGTAATATTTGTTCAGGTTGTGTAGAGTTATACAGTCCAGTGAGAATAATGCAGCCAGTCGTGTGGAATTTTGCCCCAAAATAGTAAAAGCACCTTATTAAATTTATTGCACCTTTTTTTGCTGATATGGTCATGATATGCTGCCAGTTTGTGCATTTTACAGGAAAGCACTTTCTTGCTCCCATTATCCTTCCATGTTAAATTTAGCATTTTTGGATTTTATTAGCGATACCAATAAGAAAACCAATTTTAACTCTTTTCTCTATGATATAAAGCTGCAGTGTGCAACATTTTACAATATTAATTCATAGAAATATGTTTTATAACTTTTCCTAACACCTAATGGTGAGGTGTTGTCAAAGCTACTGTGACAAAGAAGCACTGACACATGGAAAAGCCTCTGAGTGATCATCGCCCTTCAGACCAAACACAGAAGGTCCTGAGATACCAACCAGGTATTTGACACTGGATTGATTCTGAGTCTCGTGCTACAGCTAGTCAAAATCCCAAATGTTGCCTATTGTAGCTTTACCAGGCAACTATAACAAATATATCATCATTACTAGTAATAGAATACATTCTAATCATCAATAGATTAAAATGGGATAATGACTGACTGTTTACATAGGGGGACAATTCGACTAACAGTCTGTCTGCTGTCAAATCCGGCTCTTATGTAGAACTACGTGTGAAGGATGAGGCCTGTTTTTACAGTGATATCACTGAGTGGTGTTCTGCTCATTTGTTTTGTTCAGTCATCATTACCAGTTTGCCACCACGATGAATCTACTTCTGGCCTAATACAGCAAAATCTTACAATTTATTATTAGAAATATGTGGAGCACTTGGGGCATTTCCCCCAGATTTGTCTTTTTTTTTTTATTTATTTAGAAAAAAATTGCTTACTTATGGGTCATCATGTTATTTTTTTCATTATTTTTATCAGGCAAAGTAGCAGCTGTTTACGTTGTTATTCCTGTCAACTGATTCATTCAGACCAGACTGTGCTTAAATTATGGAACGCTATTAAAAATCTACTATAAAACTTCAAATTTCAGTCAGTGTTGGTGAAGTGCAGGTACAAACACAGTGTCTAATTAAAAAGGTTTTTCACATTGCTTAAGCGTGATATTGATTGGGTTCTACTGTACAACAGATGATTGTTACAGGACACAATGATTATTTCAAGTTCAGATTATTAAAAATTCAATGCCAACACAAAACAACTTGTTTAATATACCATGAGGTATAATAAATGTGTAAGTTACACCTAGTCATTGATATGAAATGGCTCAACCACCATGTTGACCAGAATATGCAGCACTTAAAAAAAAATAAGTGAAGATGATACAGGTGGGTGCAAAAGGTTGCATGCATTTTTTTTGTAAATGGCAAAATTAAAACAAAGTTGTTGGTTTTTCTTAATGTAAAGTGCATTCAGCTTGTACAAATGTTCCTTCATCAGAAATTAAAGATAATAAAGTTTAGTTCACTTATCAACAGGGATGCAAACCCTAAACCCAACATAATAATATTAATGCAAATTCAGCAGATACAAATGTTTTAACTTTTTCAACACAAGTTAAAAAAAGGTCAAGGAATTCATTTTTACAAAGTTTTCAAATGATGAAAAGATATCAGTGCAAAGGTTTGCTTTCAAATTTAACTTTAATTGATTTCTGATTAAGGAATATTTGTACTAAATGATTGATTGTGATTAAATATTCTGTTGATGAAAGAAATTCTTTGTTTTACTCTTTTTGCCATTTCGAAACACAGGATGCAAACTTTTGCATCTCACTGTTTCCAGGGCAGCACCTGACTTATAAGAAACTGTGAAACAAGAAACCTTAGTCTGATTAAACCTCAGTCTGAAGATCTTCCAGGCCAATGTTTCTCAGCTGAAAAACTTGATTGGCTGCAAAGAACTGATCAGCTTCTCCGCAGTGATGTAATTAATAGTTTTGGGAATAGCTTTGGTTGGTAATTGTCTCTTTAATTGTTGTATTGTTTCCCACTTCAGTTTTTAGTTTGTTAGGCACCAAAAAGCAAAAAGAGCTCATGCTGTAAGTGCTCTGAATCTGAGCAGTAGGGTTTCCCCTCTGTTCAGGTATCCTGTATGCTGTATACCCCTAGAGCTGTCTCTGACTCCTGGGATCTCATCATGTTTGAGAACCTCCAGCAAGTAGTCCAGTCCTACCTGACTTCTGATGCCTCTACTCTGGTTAATGAAGGGTCAGGCAGGCAAATGCAGTGATTGCAGAGAACAGGAGAAGGAAGGGACAGTGTTTGCTTCTTCTTTATATTGTAACATTGTTGTGTATTGTAATGACTAATAAAGGCCTCTCACTTTTCATTTCATGACTATTCTGTGTTTTCTTTATAAAGTCAACATGTTAAAGAAATATGTATCTAGATCTCCGTCGGGTTAACGTACACTTTTGGAGGTGATGGTTCAGGAAGTGCACAGGCTGCTTTTCTGCTTGTTTTAAAGAAACATTAATACTCAGTATACAAGTGAAGTCTTATTAAATTCATTAATAAACTGATTAAAACACAATAAATACAAAATATACATTTTCCCGCAACTAGCTGAAAATCATTGTATCTTTTGCATTCACCAGAATCCCAGAGCGCTTATGGGAGCAAGATATTTTGAATTGAACCTGCAGCAGTTTCCTCTTCCTTCACCAGAGACAAGCAGCAGCTGCTGCATACACCTACAATCTCAGGCAGACATCTTCACCAGGACCCTCCACCCACAGTCTCTCCAGCTAATCCACATCCTCTACTTCCACTTACTTTCTATTCAACAGCCTCACTAAATTACCAACATGTCCACTTCCAAATGCAGATTCCTAAAGACATCTGTATCATGACCTCTAACCCCTGCCTCAACATACTGCTTCTCCAAGCAACCTGCAGCCATTGCCTCCTCCCACAGCCTTTATGAAAGACGTTTTCTGCTCTCAGCTGTATTTCTGGCAGACATCTACAATAGAAGCCTAAACCTACAGTCTCTCCAGGTAATACACAGCCTCTGATTCCACTTACTTTCTGTTCAATAGCCTCTCTAACTGACCTGCATGTCCACTTCTACGTGTAGATTCTTACAGATGTCTGTCCTTTATTACATACCTCAACATAAGCCAAGAAACCTGCAGCTTATGCGTCTAGTGATTCTGACTGAGAATCTGACTGATACCAAAACAAACTTAACATTTAACAGTGTAATTTCTTAATCTCAGGGCAGGAAACTGTCTCAAAATGCTATAACACCAAACCTTCTTCTCCTTCTTTTCCTTTGGGCTGTGCAGTGAATCATGTGCCTCCATCTAACTCTGTCCTCAGCATCCTCTCACTCTCCAAGATCTTGTTAAACAAACTAGTCAGAAACTCTACTGCCACCTCTCCTAGACACTTCCATACCTCCACAGGTTTGTCATTAGGACCAACTGCCTTTCCACTCTTCATCCTCTTCAACGTTCTCCTCACTTCACTCTTACTAATCTTTGCTACTTCCTGCTCCACACCTGTCACCTCTTCTACTCTTTGTTCTCTTTCATTTTCCTCATTCATCAACTCTTCAAAGTTCTCCTTCCATCTTCCCATCACACTCCTGGCACCTGTCAATACATTTCCATCCTTATCTTTAATCACACTAACCTGCTGCACATCCTTCCCATCTCTATCTCTTTGTCTGGCCAACCTGTACAAATCCACCTCTCCCTCTTTAGTGTCCAACCTAACATACAAGTCCTCATATGCTCTTTGTTTGGCCTTTGCCACCTCTACCTTCACCTTACGCTGTATCTCCCTGTACTCCTGTCTACTCTCTTCAGTCCTCTCAGTGTCCCACTTCTTCTTAGCTAACCTCTTTCTCTGTATACACTCCTGAACTTCCTCGTTCCACCACGTCTCCTTGTCCACTTTCCTCTTTCCAGATGACACACCGAGTACCCTCCTACACTGAAAAAAGTGAAACAGCTTTGTCATTCATTTAAAGTATGTTTCTACACTGAATTGATCCAAATTTTTTATTTTTCCATTTGAACTTGTTTTTCTAATTCGCTTCAAAGTAACCAGCACCAGTCCTGGTAAAACTTGCAGTGATTCCGTTTACTCAAAGGACATTTCTACTTCAGAGCAAAGGATTTACAAGTCACATGACCTCATGACGTAGCGCCAGCTCGCTTCGAAAGAATCTTTTGACCGCCATTATTTTTTCGCTCGCATGCAAAGAGAGTGTGCTGCACAAGAAAACTCCTGTTCAACAAGGTAAGATGTTAATCTTATTTTCAGACTTTAAGGTAAATAGCTTTTGCATTGTCAAATTTATGATAAGTGTCATGGACTACACACCAACTTCATATGCTGTACCTAACGGTGTGCTTGTTAGCCAGTATTAACTAGCTAAGCTCACGTTTAACTTTTCCCAAACCCATAAGAAAAGTTGGCAAAACTGCTAAACTAAACTTTATATTAGCTACATTTAGGTAATGCAGGCCAAAGATATCAAAAAAAATAGTTATGTGGTGAAAATACAATATAAATACTTGTGACATGCTAGCAGCATGCTTGTGGGCTACGGGGCTCATCTTCGTGTGTAACCTTAAGAACTATACTGTTGGGCCATTTACTTGCGCTACCTGTATTATATTAGTATTTCATATGGTAACTTTTTTCGGGGGGGTTACCCGTGGTACTGTTTAAAGCCAGTGCTTATACTACTCCGTCTCAACCTGTGTTTGCCAGAGGGCGGGGGTTCCTCCGTCAGGTGCGCGCACACACACTCAGGTGGAGCCATGAAGGAGTGGAGGAGAGAGTCAATGTATGTGGATACTTTTTCTGAAGACAAATGTCGATATTATTTCAAGTGCTCTGTCTCTGGTGACTAGGAATCAATTTATTACAACTTACATTTCACCTCTTTACCATCGGTGAGGTTACGTTACAGTCGTAAAATGGCAGAGGTTAAACGTATTTTGCAGCCTGCCTGTGTTTGCGCCGAGCAGTGCTGTGAACCGCGGTCGGTCGAACGCAGCCGGCTTGGTGCAAATGCACTGTTCGGAAAAGCTGTCCGCCTGAACAGCTAATAGTCCAAGGTAACCCCGATAAGACCTGGCTGATTGAGAATCGTCACCGACATAAGACTTCTCGATGTGATAAGCACATTGCATGTCCTATGACGTGTTCACAATAAAAGCACAACGTTGTTTCGCTAGGGTAAAGCTTTTATTGTGAAGCAGCTACAGCACTTAAGGCTTGGTTTGTATTAGCAGTAACTTAACACAGCTCTTACTCGGCTGAAAACGATAAATATAAAATATGACTGACTCCTCAAATTACAATACAATACTCAAAAGCAGGCACACAGGAAGAAAATAGAATTAAGATAGGCTAAAAAAGGTATACAATTTACTCTCAACTAAGAAATGCAAAAACTAAACATGACACCTCACGTTTTTTTTTTTTAAAATTCATTTACCGTTGGAAGGCTTTTCCCTCAGGGACTACTGTTTAAGCCATACTTCACAATTTGGTAAGTCTAGAAATGCACAACCATAAACATGTACATGTAAATTTTAATAAGAAGTTATATAACCAAAATTAAAATACATTAAGTTATAGGACTAAACCTGATCATGAGCAGAGAATAATTAAGGTTAAATATGGAATAATGTTATTTATTTGACTTGATTGGATGGGGTACAAGAGTATGAAATTGGGAGGTAATATAGGTTCACATCAGTTTTATTTAAAAGTGAGAACTTAACAAGATTAGGAATACTGTAGCAGTGCAGTGTGCCTAGGTTGCCCTTGGTTTAGTCTGTAAAATGTCAGAAAATTGTGATAGCCATGCAATTGTCCTATAGCCCAATGTGACATCTTTTAAAATGTTCTTTGACTTGTGTTTTAATCAATCCTAAAGTCAAGAATGTTGGAAATGTTTGTTTAAAATAATAGGATTAATCACAAGTTAAAATAGTTTGGATGAATACTCTTTTGATCAACTAATGAATTACTCAACTGTTTCCTGCAGCTGTAGTGAGACAGACACGGGATTTTGAATGTTTAATAAATTTGCCAACAGTTTATTTCTAAAAAATTATAATTGATTCAGTTCAGATTCAGTTTAAAGATCAAATTCTTTGTTCTTTCCTAGTCTCCTGATGAATGTGGAAGTGCAAAGACTGTGGTACGTCACTTTCAAGAAGATCTGAGCTTCTTAAACATTACAGGCTTGAACACAGACACTATGGACGTCGCAATCCCTATCCATGCACCTATTTCAACTGTCCATGCACTTGTAAGACTTGGAATGCACTTTTGACTCATCTTTCAAGATGTATCATATCAATGTCTATTGTGTAGTTACAATCAACTTTAAAAAAATATTTTGAACACATAGCACAGCATCTAAAAAAACGAGACTGTTGATTGTGTGTTTGAAGGGTATTCATACAAAACAAATATTTATGGTTCATTTCGGACTCATAGAAGTAGAAAACATAAAGACTTCTCAGTAAATAACTTAAAGTCTGGAATACTTGAGAGACAGTGTTCAAGCGTTGGTCATTCCACTGACAGTCATTCTTCTGACACTATTGAGATTGAGTGTGAGGCATTAGATGATAATTTAAGAACAGATGAAGTGGCAGATTCTAGCTTTGATGTTCTGAATTCAAATGACTTGCCATGCAGTATTGAGCTCAAAGTTGCCTCGCTGTTATTGAAGCTAGAACATATTTTTCTTGTTCCTAGTGTAGCCATCAGTGAGCTTTTACAAGAATTTGACTATTTAATAAGTACTGCTTCTGTCCCTCTTATTTATCAAACTATATATCATATATCAAAGAATCAAACTAATTGATTATCAATTGTCTCATTCTTATAACAAGTATCTCATAATGGTACTTAAATACAGTACTCAAGTAAATGTATTTAATTACTTATCAGCTCTGAATTTGTAAATATAAATTAAACGTGGGTTATAGTTAAAAATATGCAATACAATTAATACTTGCATTAAAATTATTGTTTGTTTGTTTATTTATTTATTTTCCCAGATCCTTTGGATGTGCTGACATGGCAAAGAAAGGACCAGTGAAGTTGCGTGTTATTCTGAATCCTGATGATACCCAGAAGTTAATTCTGCCACAAGGAATTCCAGAGACAATGGAAGAGCTTATGAGTGAAGTCAGAAAAGTTTTTGGCTTAAGTGGGACTTTTAGGCTGCAGTACCAAGACTTTGGAGATGCACTAGTAAACCTGACAACAACTTCTGAGCTTGAGGATTTAGCCACTGTCAAGGTTATTCTGGTAACAGAAGACTCCAGGCAAACATTTGATCACTCTATCCATGATGAGTAAATTTTTGTTAATACAGATGACACAGAGCTTCTTTCCTCACCTTCTAGCTCAATTTCTATCAGAACACAAATGTGGCCAAGAGATTTTCCTATACCAACATTGTCCTATGACACTGAACTGCATCTAGAAAAGGGAAATGCAGCATACAGATCAAACATGACAAGGTTGGCACTTAGTTCAAAAATGAAATCAGATATTCTGGAAAAGGTAGCTGAAGAGATTTACAAGTTCAAAGCTTATCCAACAGATTCGGACTTTAGTGATGTTTCAGAAGCACTCATTAAGAAGCATCCATGCCTATCTGAACCTGGCTCATACAACGGCTGCTATGGGTGGAAACAGAGACTGAAAACCAAGATGGGCAACTACCGAACCCAACTTAAGGGCATTGGGTGTTTTGAGGTGCTTGCAAATTCACTAAAATCTAAACCTCTGGATGATGCATTGTCAGCAAAGAATGTAAAGAGACCAAGGCGAGGAGAGGCCAACCTCATTCCTGATATTCCAGTTGGAGAGACCCTAGGAAAATTGGAGGTTGAGAGACTTACACTTTTGAATGAAGTGAAGAAGCAAAACAATCGCATGGTGATAAAAGAGAAAATGGCCAAGATGTTTTAAATTCGAAGGCAAGAAATTGTCGGGAAGGAAATGGGAGTAGAGGAGTTAAAGGAGAGATGGCCGGCATTGTTTGGTGTGGATGAGGTAAGATGAAATGGTCAAAGACAAAAGGACTATTGTCATTTTGCAAAAGACTTTCAGAGTGTACTTAAGGTTACTGAAGTTTTACCAAGTAATTTTAAAATAACTAATAACTTAATTATAAGAATAGTTTAGTGGGTACCTGTACAAAGAATGTTGCTTTGGATGTCTACAGGATATTGTCGACAAACATCTTTTTTTTCTTCCTTTTTTTTAAGATCAATGCTGAATTTCTGAGAATTACAACAGTACCACTTCAAGCAAGATTCCTGGCTTCACTGGACAAGCACCACAACAAGCTCATAGAGATAATCAGAAAGAGAGGAGGGACTGTCAGAGAGAAGACCAGGGACATCCTTAAAGTTCTTGATCAGGTTTGTACTTGCTCAGTATATTGAAAAATTAGTTTCACAAGCATATTATCTATATACTCATATAACCCTTACAAAAGGTCTATGGGGAATGTTGGAAGTGAGACATAAAATGTCTACATATGTCCAGCACAGTACAGATTACAGTGCAGTTTATTTTATTCACGCATGTATCTTATTACAAGACTAATTTTTTTAAAGCCTTGGTGATTGCCACTGTACTATGTCTTCAGTGGCAATATGACAAAATGAACACTATGTGTAACAGTCTTGTACCGTGTTGGGAACCCACAGCCTGACAGGCAATGCACAAAATAAAGTTTGTTTGTTTGTTTGTTTTTTGTTTTTTTCCAAGCTTAAATTTTCAGGTACAATTCTCATTCTACGATTGTCAATGCAGTTGATTGACGGTTAATTGACCCATCTTCTCTCACTGTCTGTCTCACACACACACACACACACACACACAGACTGTACTGTGCCTGTCACTTGTATAATATGGTTACATTTATAAGAGTTGCTTGAGGAACCACCTAAAACTCTGTCCTTACACTCACTTGTGCATTTTCAGGTTAAATCGCTATATAGGACTTTATTTTATGGAGCATTACATGTCTATGGTTCAAAAGTGCATTTGTCAAAGTTGACAAAATGCTCAGAGTATGTCTTCTGACCCCTATCCACCACAACAATAAAACCACCAGGTGATGTTAATGCTGTAGATGATTGGTGTGTGTGTTTAATAAGGCTATGGGTAGTATGTTGGGTGAGGATTTTATTTAGAGATAAATGCAGGTAATGGGTCAGGTCCAGTACCGAGCTGTGCAATTATGGATTTGCAAAATTGGACCCTGATGACCCATCAGAGTCCTGGACCCCCCATGACTGTGATGTCTAATATTGTTATTTTTCAGGCTGCATATTTGAACTAATTATTACACATTGTGTTTGTGCATGCATGTACCTAGAGTCTGGATGTGAATCTAAGAAGAGAGTGTCTACTGAAGTGCCTCATTGTATACTTGGGAGAAAATGTGGATCAACTCATTAAGGAATATCTGGTAAGTTTTTTTTAATCAATCACTTTAGCAAAAATTAATGTATATCGATGTGGTTGAATGCAAACCAGTGTATTCTGCACTGTGATGCTGTGCATACACAACACAACTTCAACAAAGGATCACATTTTTGCACTTACAAAGAGAACATTAAGTAGTTGATTTTTACATTTTTACATCACACACTAATTCATCAGATAGAATAATTTGTCTAATGTCTTCTATTTTATTAGGTTGTTCAAAAGGATGAAGCTGAATCAGAACTTGAGAGGTGCACCATGGCAGTGTTTGTTCTCAGGGAGAAAGATGATCTTCTCCAGCCACCGCAGGAAATCGGGATTGTGATTGAAGGTGTGGAAGTCATTAATGAGTTGCCGTCAGTGTTACATGCATGCGCTATATTATTTGGCCTCATCTATGCACTAAACTTGAGTTATCCACCTGAGCTTAAATACACCTTTGAATCACTGCAGAAAGTTATCATGGAGGTTGAGCCAAAGAAAATGTCACGCAGAGTGTGCAGTTTGAGTGTCAAGCTCTAAGCATGAAATAAGTCATGACATTTGGATACATAAATTTTGTTCTGTTCTGTTGTAATGGCTGTATTCAAAATCAACATTTTCAGATAGTTGGAGGGGCTAGCAAATTTTAGATTTTACATTAGAGCTACAGTGTATAATTGAATGATAAATTTTGTAGCATTCTTGCTGATCTTAATTTCATTAACAAAATAGACAGGCCTTTATTATTTTTATCTAAAAAAGAAGATAAAAAATTAATTGCTCATACAGTGTTTTACCAGCAACAAAAAAAAAAAAGCCTTTTATTGACATTTCTCTTAACTTTGCTTTTGCAATATTTTAAATATCACTAATAGTCCCTAATAATTTCACAAAGAATTACCACAGTTGAACAGTTTTAGCAATTGTTTATACAGTTCTATGCAGATTGAAGTACACATCTCACGTTTTTTAACAATGGTGAGATGCACAAACTTGTTTTACTTCTCAAGTTTTAAGTAATGAAAACAGTTCTAGAAACGTATATTTCACTCCAAAGACCATAATTTACATCGTACCTTTTTATTTAATTTTTGTAAATTCCTTATTTATTTTTAATGAACAAATGTTTGTGTTAATGTTATATAATACACTTGTGTTTCTGGGTATAAATTTCACATCAGCACAGTTTTGTTTGTTTCCATATTTAAGTATTATTTTTCTTACTGAAATTTTGTTGAACACAGAAAAGCTGTTGTGTATACATACAGGCTAATAAATGTCTTTTGGAGGACAAAGTCTTTTCAGTGTGATTTTTGTTCAGCAGTAAAATACATTTATCTGTAATAAGTGTTATAGTTTCACCTCAAGAAAAAAACAGCTTCACTGTAATAGAAAATCTTTGGCTGTTCCAATGTTAAAAAGTCACAAAGCAGAATATTTAACGGTTTTGATCTACACAAATTAATCTGATGGCTTAGGTGGAAGTATATTTTTGATTTGAGTACGGACAAGATATTGATTTAGGTAATATAATAATTTTTAATTTATTATGACTCATACTTTTAACTTGAGAAAATTTAGAAAAATTAGCCGTGACAAAATTAGAAGAAGATATATTGAGTTCTTCCAATGTAAAAGTTACACTTGTGTTTAATTATGAATGTGAGGTATTTCTAAAGTGAAATATTGGGTTGTTACAAAGTGAATAAATAGGTTTTTGACTTGTGTGGATGCAGGTTTTTGCTTTGGGGAAAAGTAAAATTATTATTAGCATTTAATCAAATTAATCGTTTCAATAAAAAGCAATAAAATTAGCTGTAACAAATTACAGCAATTTTTTTAGGTTGATCCAAAGTATCATTTTTTTCAGTGTACCTGTCTCCCTGATCAAATTAGCAGTAGTGGTCCAGTCATCTGGAAGCACTTCCTGACCACCCAGAGTCTGTCTCAGCTCCTCGCTGAAAACTACACAACATTCTTTCTTTTTTAACTTCTACCACTTCGTCCTCTGCTCTGCCTTTGTCCTCTTCATCTTCCTCACCACCAGCATCATTTTACACACCACCATCCTGTGTTGTGTGGCTACACTCTCCCCTACCAACACTTTACAGTCACTGATCTCTTTCAGATTACGTCTACACAAGATGTCGTCCACCTGAGTGCTTCTACCTCTGCTCTCATATGTCACCCTATGTTCTTGCCTCTTCTGGAAGAAAGTGTTCACTACAGCCATTTCCATCCTTTTTGCTGAGTCTACCACCATCTGTCCTTCTGTGTTCCTGTCCTGAAGACCAAACCTGCCCATCACATTCTCATCACCTCTGTTCCCTTCACCTACATGTTCATTGAAATCTGCACCAATGACCCTTCTCTCACCTCTGGAGATGGTGATAATTGAAAAAACCCATAAGTTTAACATCTTGTGTTTACTTGTCTTGCCTCAAGGTAATAATGGGGTAACAATTAAGTAACAATGGAGTGTGATTTTAGTTAAGTATAAAGTAATATTATGATAATTACCAGTGTAATAACCAGGTGATAGCTTGGTATTGGCAATGATTATATCTATTGTATAGAAGGCCACGATTACATGGGAAATATAGAAACTTAAACTTAATTGTTTATATCCTACAGACTAAAGGAAGGATTCAACTTTCTGGAGCCATAAGATTCAGACCATGAAAATATGATATTTAGATTAAGAGCCTATGCTCATTTCAGGAGATCCAAAATACCTTTCATACAATTCCTTAGTTTACTTTTATTTACAAATTAGTCAGCTTTAAAAGTTCATGACATCCCATGGGATGACATCACAAGCTGCAGCTGTAAGGGAACTTGCTGTTTCCCCAATAATATATTATAATTAAAAAAAACAATATTGCTCTGCATTAGTTACTGAAGTTCTTGTATTCACATGATGTAAAACTGTGCTCTAGTGTATTAGTTTTATGAGCTGTAGTGATGATTTTAACAGATTTTTTAAAAAAAGAGGAAAAAAAATTGTAACAAGCCAAGATAATTACACCACAAGCTAGGATACAATCTGCAGTCATGCAGATATTATATTTGCAGGACCTTATATTCCTATGCTTTTATCTCACCTATACCGTCTACAATTACAATAAACTAAGTCTGCGATACCACAACTTTCTCAAGATAGCTGCTAATTTACAAGCAAAAACTAATTCCAACTCTGGAACTTGCACTTTAACCTTAAAAGTAGTGTGTAGGTGTGTTTTACACAAAGATGACAGAGCCAGCTGAGTTCTACAAATGTATTTATTTTGAAAATTATGAAATATGAAAGTCCACACAAAAGCAGTTTTATGATTACATTAAATTGTGTAAAGAAAGGGGTTAGCGTTGTATATTCTGGTGTCAGTGTGTTATGTATTTGATCGTTTTATGTGATTTATTTTTAAGTACATACATTGTCACAGCACAAAAAAAAAAAAAAAAAAAAAAAAAAAATCACACTGCACAAATGAACTTTCTTCATTTCTGCTTCAACAGGTGCGTAGCTGTGCTCAATACACGTTTAAGAATTTTTCTGTGGCACTTTGATGGTCACCTGACAACACAACAAAAAAAAGTTACTTTTTGCATCTCAACATTAGTCTACAGCCTATATCTGTCAGTTCTGCTTTAGTGAATGTTTCAGTCCCAAATCCAGTTTAGCTTTTCCCCCCCCATTTAAAAAAAGGTACTAGTTAGCTTAGTTTGCAATGTTTTGAACGAAGTTATTATAAATTACCTAAAATTCTAAACCTAGACCTTAACGATTATTCAGTGTAGCTTGATATTGATATCACTGATATTTGACAGGAAGGCTCACTTGCTCCAAGCATATATATCAAGCTATATTTTCAGTAATTACCGTTTTGACTTCGGTATAGTTTTCCAGACCATACTCTCCCAGCTCTCTGCCATTACCGGAAGCCTTGTAACCTCCAAATGGAGCCTGAACCCCAAACACGTTATAACAGTTGATCCTACAGAAGAACACATACAAACAATAAATCAATCAACTTAAGTGCTGTAAAATCCTGAATGTGGCAAATATGTACTGGCTATAAAGCTTATGGTGACCTGAAAAAAGTTTCAACACACAGCAGGGAAAATGGAATGGAACATTCAAATTAACCTGTATTGTTAAATCATACATCTATGATTAGAAATTTGTCCACAACGGTGCAAAATTGTCTCATGTAAATGATTGCACTGCACCATACCTGCACTTGACTGTCCCCCCAAATGGCCTGTGCTCATATTGTGATATTGTGCTGAAGTGAGTCTTAAAAAGAGGTGGTGTCCCTAAACCTTGCATGAACACCCACATTACAAAGTGGACCAGGGCAAAGTTTAATGAACTGTGCTCAACCACAAAACAATTACACTAGTTAACTGAACCACACTTTGGAATTTAGTAGTGGTTAGGCACAGTATAAAATGCCTAGTGTGTTCGACTGCAGCCGACCACAACAAATATTAAACGTACTGCACTACCTGAGTGCAAACATATGGGAGGAGGGTCATTAGTCATCAAGTTCAAGTCCTTGTGCAAATGTCCTTTGATGTAGGAAGCAGCAACAAAGCCACAACCTTCAGTCTTAAGACAAGCTGCAAACATAACATAGTGCAGGCTAAAGCAACAATGTGTGACATTACGTTTCATTTTCCACACCAGACAAAAACAACAACAGCGTTCTATTACAATCATGAAACAAA
The DNA here is from genome assembly GCF_033026475.1 of Channa argus. Lineage (NCBI taxonomy): Eukaryota > Metazoa > Chordata > Actinopteri > Anabantiformes > Channidae > Channa > Channa argus. The sequence goes on along the minus strand of NC_090203.1, from coordinate 26,948,141 downwards.
TCCACAGAAATTATGTTAATACAATGCATCAGCTCAAAATTTAAGACTTATGATTTAAAGTTAGATATTTAGACCAAAATGGGCTATAAGTCACAAATCCCACACTCAGCATCCCCTGGACTGGAATAATCCTTTATCATTGTTTGACTGTAAGATGCGCATTCCCAACTATCTGGCAATTCACTGGTGACCCCCTACTAAACATGCTCAAAGCCTAAAGCTAGTCTGTCAGAATAGACTGGAACACCATGCAGGAGAGGAACGTCTGTGGCCATCTGATCAGATACTGAACAGAGATCAGTTTAATGCAGTTATGTCACATATGCCCAGACCCCACCAATGATGTAGTTAGTAAATTGCCACATCCTAGTTGATAGGACAGGAACATTTTCCTGTGAACTTCTGGGTTAGACATAACTGCCTCCAGACGAACGCTTGCACAATAGTGATTACAGTAATGATCTTACCAGACGGTGCCAGCACGGAGACCATTGGAGACGTAGTTGGCCTTATCAAGATCCTTAGTAAACACAGAGGCTGCTAGACCATATTTGGTATCGTTGGCTCTTGTTATTGCCTCCTCCATAGTTTTAAACTTCAGAATCTGCATTACTGGGCCAAAGATCTGCCAAGAAACATGACAAAGAAAGTACACATTGCCTATTTGAATGGTCTAGAATGAGTTTTATCAATCTTTAACCTTAAGACACACACTAAAATAAAACCTAAAACAAACAAGACCCAGCCTTCGTGATGTGCAGCTCGTAAGGCTGAGCAAGCAATTGGGCAATTAGTTGAAAAGGGTGTGTTCAAAAAAATAGTGTCTGCCATCGACTGTAAAAACTCAACGCTAATTTGTTCAAAGGTTTTTGTTTCTAGGATTTAGCTTCCTGTGAATCAATAAACTAATATTTAGTTGTATGACCACAGTTTTTAAACCTGCTTCACATCTGTGTGGCATAGAGTCAACCAAATTGTGGCACCTCTCAGCTTTTATTCCACTCTATGATACTTTAACAACATTCCACAATTCATGTACATTTCTTGGTTTTGCTTCAGAAACAGCATTTTTGATATCACCCCACAAGTTCTGGATTGGATTAAGGTCCTGGGATTGAAGTGGCCCACTCCATTACATTACTTTTATTGGTTTGGAAACAAGACTTTGCTTGTTTACTAGTGTGTTTGGGGTCATTGTCTTGTTGAAACAACCATTTCAGTGCATGTCCTCTTCAGGATAAGGCAACATGACCTCTTCAAGTATTTTGACATATGCAAACTGATCCATGATCCCTGGTCTCATCAGTCCACAAAATGTTCCTCCATTTCTCTTTAGGCCAGTTGATGTGTTCTTTGGCAAATTGTACCCTCTTCTGCACATGGCTTTTTTTTAACAGAGGGTCTTTGTGGGGGGGGTTCTTGAAAATAGATTCACACAGACGTCTTCTAACTGTCACAGTACTTACAGGTAACTCCAGACTGACTGTGTGATGATCCTGGAGCTGATCATTGGCTGAGCCTTTGCCATTCTGGTTATTCTTTGATCCATTTCAATGGTTGTCTTCCGTTTTCTTCCACGTCTCTCAGGTTTTGCTCCATTTTAAGACTGTGGAGATAATTTTAGCTGAACAGCCTAGAATTTTTGCACCTCTTTATAGGTTTTCCCGTCTCCAATCAACTTTTTAATCAAAGTACACCGTTCTTCTGAACAATTTGTTGAACGACCCATTTTCCTCAGCAATTGCCCAATTGCACAGCCTTAAGAGCTGCACGTCATGAATGCTGGGTCTTGTTTGTTTTCTGAGAATCTACTGCACCTACTGGTAACTTGTTTGCCACGTAGCAATAATAAATATACTAAAAACCTGGATTATTCTGGTTAGTCACATTGTACTGCTATTATTTGGAACAATACTATTATTGTGCATTTTTTAAAGGAATCTTACTCTCATTGATGACATGTCAACGTTTTAAGCTGCAAAACATATTTGTGAATCAGGCTCTTCAGTATTTGGCTCAATTAGTTAAAATCTGACTAGAGATGTTATAATGTGTCACATACACATTTAATCAACATCTTATTTTTTTAAATGATCCTCTCATTCTCTGGTTTTATCCTGACCTGTGATCATCATCATTTATGCTATAAGATAACTATAAGATTCTTTGTTTAACACCTCTGAAAACAAAGGCACATTTCTAAGTTTGAAATATTAATAATTAACAGTTTATTTTATTTATCTTTTCATAGGTCTAGATCTTCTGTTACAGACAGGTTTGGCTACTGCACAAGTGAAACATATCAGCTACTAGGGCACTGAGCTCCTTTCCTCCTCTTGACCATCTCTCCTCTCACCCCATAATTGTCATTACTGTATGACATTAACTCTGTGTGTTTTCTCCGGTAGTTGTCTTTGTCCTTCTCTGTCTCCCTCTGTCTGTCCCTTTCTGCAGGTGTCCCCGGCTTTGACGCTGTGCGTTTTCCAGTGTGCGGCTCAGCCAACCATAAAGACATTACTACTAATATTAGTAATATAACTAACACCAGGTTGAATCAACATCAATGTGGGTTTTCAATGTAGTTATGACAGAATTGATCATTTTGTATATACTTACCAATGTGTATTTAATCTCATTGATGAATTTCTATTCAGACAATTTTTAGTTTCCATACTATCCTACCTCCTCCCTGGCAATAGTCATGCTGTCCTGGACCTCTCCAAACACAGTAGGTTGAATGAAGTATCCTCTGTCTGCAGCCACTCCTCCACCACACAACAGCTTGGCTCCCTCTCTCTTCCCACTGCTGATGTAGCCCAGAATCTTGTTGAACTGCTCCTGATCAATCTTGAACATCACACAGGGTGCAGCATCAACTACAAGCACTGAATATACTCCTGACATGCATATGCAAAAGGCAGGGCTACATACAGTACAAACCTTTTCTTGGCAGTGGAAACACTTTTGCATTTCTATTATCTTTTGTTGGTTTTATACAATCAAATGGTTGTAAATGGAATGAAAAATAATTCATTTTTAAGCATATTTAAGCACAGAATGATCAAATCAAATGTTCATGTTTGACTCCAAAAAGTCTGCTGTGATGGTTGGGCAGTGTTCCAGAAACCCAGTCCAGTTTCTTCTACATTAGCTTTCTGGGGGTCAGATCTGGTCCTTGACTTAGACAAGCAACCACTGAGTGTATTCCAGCAATTACTTTCTTCTCCAGATAACTCTTACGCAATTGTCAAGAACGCTTGAGGTTATCCCCAATCGATCCCTGCCCAGAGGGAACGGCATCCCTCTACAGTAGTGGTATCCATAGTGACTGAGGAAGCCTTGCACACAATGCAGAATACCCGCAGTGCCAAAGCATCTCCAGATGATCATGTTTCTACCTTCATGCTTCATTGATGGTGTTAGGCAGCCATCTATCATCTTTTCATGATGTCTGTGTCTGACGCATGTTCTTTGCTTGGATTCAAACACCTTAAACTTCTGTCATCTAAAGTTGCCCGTTTGTGCATCTAGGCCCACTGCAACCTTTACTTCCATTTTGGCAGCATTAGTATGTTTTTTTTCTTTGAAACTTTGCCCATGAGGGCAGCTGACTGGATTCTCCTACACATAGCATCTGTTCACACTGGTTTTTATTCAATGATGCAGGCTTGGGCAAATGCGTCTTTGAGCCTTTCACTGCATCTTCCGTCCTTATTGGATCCAGTTACAGCATGAATCTGGAGACTATAGTGTAAATCTTTTAAAGAAATCTTTAATGTCTTGGCTACATCTCAGAGAGAATAACCTTCCTTTCTCAAGACAAGTACATAGTGACACGTTTCTAAGAGTTTTTGTTCGGCCATTTTTTGTTCCAATTTCAGCTGAAGATGACAGGCCACTCTCCCCATTGAGGAAAAGCCAAGTAAAAATTCATATTGATTTACTGGACATGAACTTATTTTAAAGGTGTTGGGAGACACATCTATGATCAATTTAAGAGCATTCGCACTTGAATTTCTGCAAAAACTGAAAGGCTACAGATTTGTTAGACCCTTAAATCTCTCTCTCGCTTTCTCTATAGATATATATCCTCCTGAGACCTAAAGGGGAAAAAAGTTTGTTTTTTTAACTGGGTTACCACAACAAAAAATGTCAAGATCTCAATAACTTGTCAAATGTTAGGCGTCGTCAGGCATCTCATTTTTAAATTTATTTATATTTATGTATCTACATATCTATATCTCTCTCTCTATAGATGTAGAGATAGATGCTTAGATATACATACAGACATGTATTTGTGTGTTTGTTACCTGAGGTCCCTGCTCAGTTTTTAAGTCAAAAGGGTTTCCCACCACGCGCCTATTAGCTCGTGCCACACTTCGTGCCACAAACTCATCGTAGATATCTGCTTGGACGTAAGTTCGGGATCCAGCGCAGCAGCACTGGCCCTGGTTGAAAAACAGAGCCATGTGGGACTGCTCCACAGCTTCCTCGACTGAAAGAAGAAATGACAAAGATAACTAACATTCTAAGATAATACCCTTAAAAAAAAAAAAAAAAAAAAAAAAAAAAAAACACTAAATACTTTCCAATATTATTTAAGTCATAATATTTCCCAGAACTGGTCTACTGTCAAACACAGAAGGTGAAATGCTTGCTTTTGCTCTTATTTTTAACTTTTCCGTAGTGATGATATTTCACAGTGCAGGATACTGCAGTTCAAGCATTTCACTGGCATCTGCAACTAAAATTTAAAGCATGCGAGTGTAAAGAATTATTTAGGTGCACTGTTGCAAGAAAGTCCTAGTAGAAATGTTAACAATCTGACTGATTCCCAACTCGGTACATTTGATTGGCACCAAAAACGTTCAATAAGCAAGATGAGCTGGTCTGAAAATTGTGGCGGTGTTTATCCAGTCTCCTGTTTGTCTGCACTTTGTGGCCACGGGCAGGGGTCTGCATCAAGCAGCAGCAGGAAGACAGAGGAAGGAACACAGGTCAAAGGAGACCGTGACAACGTCTGTTTGTTACACAATAAAAAGCTTGTCACGTAAAAGGCCAATAAGAGAATTAAAACACCCACTGAACAATCTTACACATGCATAAAGAAAGCTGCTCCCTGGCCCCTCATTCACCTCAGTGTTAACCAATGTCCTGAAACTTACTCTATGTAGACTATGCTAACTGCATAATTGGCCGCATATATGAACAGTTGGGTGCAAAAGTTTGCATCCCATTGTTTGGAAATGGCTACAAGAGTAAAAACTATTTTTTCTCATTAGCATAATATATAATGCAAACATTCTTTCATGAGAAATGTGTTAATTTTTAATCATATATCAAGTGGGATGCAGACTTTAGCACAGAAATAATTTTCTCTCTTAGTATAACTTTTTCAAAAAAAAGAACATTAATAATAATAATAATGCATATAGAGCTGGTACTATTATGATGGGTTTAGGGTTACATTTGCATCCCATTTTAATGTAAGGGGGCAAGGTTGTGGTTGATTATTCAGCTCTTTCTCTCTTTCACAGTAGGCTACTGCAGCAGAGGACAGATAATTGAGTTCAGTGACTGATTTCTGTTTGGGCATTAGGGACCTTTTTTTTATTTATTTATTTATTTGTCTTTTCAGTTTATCCCGTGAGTTCAGTGTCGCCACAGCAGATCATTGTCCGCATGTTGATTGGGCACAGTTTTTACGCCGGATGTCCTTCCTGACATAACCTTCCCCAATTTCTACCGGGCTTGGACCAGCATTGCACAGCTGGGGAGGGGAATGGGCTGTTGGGGGTTCGCTTTCTTGTCCCAGAGACACTTTGACATATAGCAGAGACCGGGGATCAAACCACTGACCCTGTGGTCCATGTACAAGTGTTTTACCAACTGAGCTATTATTTATTATCATTTATATTGATTGTATGTGACTCTGATCATTTATCAGGGACACCTACAGCTAAAACTACAGTAAATCAGTCTATAATCTGATCATACAGTTAATCCTCCATCATGCAGATGAATATTTAGGTGATCAGTAAGATGCTGTTGTTAAACTGTACTGTGTTATACAGAGATGTTCTTCTGTTGCTCACTGAGATTCATTCATGCAAAAATGTTAGTCATACAAACAAACAGTTATGTGTGTAGATCAGACAGTAGTGATGCCTGTGCTTAATTTATACAAGTTAATCTCAAGACAGGGTTCAAAAGTGATTTATTTTTAAGTATTTAACTGTGGTTTTAAAACAGGATGAAAATGTTAAAATCAATATCAGGAGGATAGGATGAAAACCCTGCAATGATTAGAATCTGACAGTGGCAGTGACATGTATAAAAACACAGTAGCATACAGCAGCTTCAGAAGCACAGACAAAAGACCTACTGTTGGCATCCGACAGGATGATGTTAGGACTCTTTCCTCCCAGCTCTAGAGTGACTCTCTTTAGGTTACTGCTGCCTGCAGCCTGTTGAATTAGATGTCCCACCTGGTGGATACAGACAGAAAGGCATAATGTGATGTCATTTTACTGATGGATAAGTTAGTACCAGTTACTACTGCTGAGATGATGGGATGAATGGGCAGTTACAACTAATCTGCACCATTAAAGCTGGTCCTGATGTTCCTGTGCACCGTTGCTAAAATGCAGGTCAGAGAGGTACAATTCTGACTTCAGCTGTTACGGTCAGACACCACCCGATGTACACACAGCACCTAGACAACATTATCGAAACCTCACCCAAATAAAACTCCAAAACCTGAAGCCTTTTAGTGAATGTTTAATACATTCAGCTTTAGCAGTAGTGTGTCGGCTACATAAATATTTGCATCAAAATGAAAAGGTGGACATTGTGCAACGTTCTAGAATGAAAATGGGGTCTGGCTGCTCATGCATGTCATTGCAGGTATGAGTAAGTCCTAATAGTTAACTGTTCAGAGACATTTGTACTGCAAAGAAAAAGTCTGCTCTTAGTGTTAGTCCAAAATGTTCTCACACCCACATACAGTACTAACAATAAATATCACGTACAATTTGATTAATTACTCAGAAAAAGTAAAGGCATCAAACAAGTGAACACTTTAATCATGTTCTGTGGTGAGGGGGGCTCAGCAGCAGAGTGGCCAAATATGGACAAATACAGGATTGGTTATTTGCAGTCTGAATCCCATCACCCTCTTTCAAAGTGTCCTATGCATATGTCTTATATGCTTAGGTCCTAAAGATAGAAGGAACATAAACTCATTGTTCTGTCATGTGTAGTTACAAAAATCTCCAGGCTTTTCAGTTTTTATATGCATACGCGTCACTGTTCTGTCAACAACTACTGGAAAACAAATCGGAAGTCTTTTACCTCTGTGGATCCAGTGAAAGCCACCTTGTCAACATCCATGTGATTTGCAATGGCAGCACCAGCTGATGGTCCCATTCCAGGCAAGATGTTCACAACACCCTCAGGAAAACCCACCTGAGCACAGAACCAAGTCAATATACGTGTCAATAATGGAAAGTATTCCTCAAGCTTCAGTAACTGGTTGCATGAACTTGATTCAATTCTTTACATTGATAATTATCATGATCATTTATATTGTCTTGGTAAATCCACATTAAATGATGGATGTAAAGAAGAAACCTCTTTAATCAAGTTGGCCACATAAAGCGCTGTCAGTGGAGTCTGCTCTGCAACTTTCATCACCACAGTGTTACCAGTGGCAAGAGCAGGGCCGAGTTTCCAGGCCTGCATCAACAGAGGGAAGTTCCACTGCAGAGAGGGGAGAGAAGAGACAAATCTCTTAAAGCACAATCACATTACAGTTCCATCCTATAAACGTTCCATTTTCCACACACTTCCAATGACAACTTCAACAACAAGTGTTTGTTTCCTGTTTCAGTGTCATCTGCAGAGGCTCTAGCAGATTCTGTAGGGGGAAAGTTTCGAGAGTGGGCTGTAACAGTATCTTAAGGTTAATATAACAATTTAGCACTGTGCATGTCCTCTGAAGGATTAGATATTTATCAGTTTCAAGGCTCAAACCCTGGGTGAAAAACGAACCTCCTGATACCCTTGCAAAAGAGGAGAGGGATGCATTTTGATAATGAAGTCAATAAAACACATGCAAGTGAACACATGGGCAGTGCATTACCACTGTTCCATTGGCACGATGACTAAGAAACTGTTGCCATGCTTTCATTTAGTGGAACAGAGGTGAGTGTGCAGACAAAAGATCAGTCATTACATGTAAAATGCATAAAAGGCTTTGTGTCTTTTTCACACACACTTCTATCTTTGCTTGTGAGTTGGATGGTTTCCCAGACTCTTTGGTTTAGAATGACATGGCCTTTTTTTCTACATACTTTAAGAAGCCATTTGACCTGGGAATACACTCCACACACAGATGACTCATCAGTCAATGTGCTGTGGCACTTTTAACCTTCTAACCTTCTGCCAACTACCAAACTGATTGTTGGCTGTTGGTGGTCAGTTGGTGTGGCTAATCTTCTACAGGTAGGTGATTCTGTACTTTGCCCAGCATCATTGATAAAGATGTGATAAAGTATTTAACTCCCATTAGTACAAACCAACATAAATCAACAGCATCAAACACTACAGCCTCCAAATTGATCACACAGTTAATTTAGCAAATATTTAACAATTTCATAACAGTTAAAGTAATACTCCTTTAAGTTAGTAGTACTACTACTTACTTGAAGTAATTCAGATATTTTCAATATTCAAATGTTTGAGTATTTGTCTACTGTATTATATATGGGATTTTTTCAAAAAGTGTTTCAAACTGTGCATGTGCTTAATGTATAGGCTGCAGAAATGTAAAAATTCTGGTAATCAATATAACACACTCCTCATAGTTCTGTTGTAAACCCCTGTATGGATCATATCTTTTGGATCCATAACTCCAGGCTGTGAACTAACACAAACTTCCAGCTCCCTTACTGGTATGATCTGTCCACAGACACCAACAGGTTCATGTCTGGTGTAGCAGAAAAAGTCTCCATCAATGGGGATGGTCTTTCCCTCCCATTTGTCAGCCCAGCCTGCGTAGTACCTAAACACAACACAACAGCTTTAGACGTGGGTTACAATCAGGTAACGTTACATCATGTTCACAGTTTGTGACATTCTGCTTCCTTGTAGCAAGTTAAAGACACACAGAGAAGATTTAAAATGCCAGAAAACAAGAAGTTGTGTGTTTGTTACCTGAAACACTTCACCACCATTGGCAGATCTATGCAGTAGGCAGCAGAGTATGGCTTCCCATTGTCAAGCGTCTCCAGTTCCTGTGGCAACAATATAGTATCGGCTTTATATACACTGCAGTGGAACATGGCATGTCTGAAACTGATGCAGTTCAGGTGGTGCAATATAATGCAACACTAATCGTTTTTGAAAATCACAAGTAAAATGATGTTATGGTTAATAAAAAAAAAGAGCCAGGAGATTAAAAACTCATCTATTGTACAAGGCAAGTGACACTCGTGTCATGTGATTATAGCAGTGTGATAAATTTGTATATTTGTTGTATTCAACTTTTGCCTCAAAAATTCTGTCTACAAAGAGATGAACTGATCCACATACTTGACAGTAGTATTCACTTCAGTCCTCCTCCTCTTTAGATACAGATACTGCATTAGCACTATGTGTTCTGCTGTTATCACTATTTAACAGCATGTCCTTTGACTCTGTAGTTCAATGAACTTCCTGAATAAACTGCCAGAAGAAATTTTGTTAAAAGGTTGTTTCCCCCCTCCAGACAACTGTTAAAGTTTTGAGTGAATTGACAATTCTGTACCGATTTTTCCAGCACTTCTTGTTAAATGTTATATGAATGCTGTGTAGTAACAAAACATTAAAGTCATAAAAGCAGACCTGCCTTTACCAAATGGTGTTTGGTGCTACTTTGACATTTAGAAGTGACTCACAGCGAGATAAGCAGCATCCCTCTCGATGGCATCAGCCAATCGACTAAGTAGCAGACCACGATGAGAGGCATCCATACGTCGCCATGGTGACCCCAACTTGAAGGCATCACGAGCTGCTTTTACTGCCTTCTCTACATCTGCCTGAAGATATTTACAACGCGAAAAATGATACACTTGTACAAGTAATACACAGTTGGTAGTTCCAGTAGATGCTAAACATTTTTTATAATAACTTTAGAAAAACATGTGACAGATGATCTTAAACAACAGAAATTATGTGTACTGCTCTGTCAATCTATTGTGGTGCTCTTATGATATTTAGATTATTAGAATCTGACTGATTCCAAAACAAACTTAACCATATCTAACAATGTTATTTGCAATTTTTGATACAGGTACAGCACTTTACTCAAAATACCACACCTCCTCAATGCAATCCAATACAGCAGCTCTGCCATAATTTCTACATTTAAAAAGGTTATAATTTCTCAGGTTTTAGATTGAAACTGTCAAAAAGGTGATATTTCTATACGTTTATTTTTGAGATTAAAGTGGGTAGTGGAGTCGTGCTAGAGTGGATTATAAGAAGAGGTGGTTCTAATTTTTGCCCACCTCACCATTTAAAATAGGTGAACACAGTAGACTGTTAGAGGGAACATGATGAAGCATATTACACTGTATGTAGAGTTTATGAGATTGTTTACAGGGAAAGTCTGCATGCTGTAGAAAACATACAATTCCATTTTATAGTGTACACTTCCTAGTATAATTTTTTTACTTTCTTGCTATACAAGCCCCTGCAGTGGAATAAAAATTAATCCCAACAGTTCTTGTTTATGACAAGTTGTTTACCTTATCAGCTTCTGCGACTTGACAGATGACTTCACCAGTTGCCGGGTTAATGGTAGGAAAGGTTTTCCCACTCACAGCATCCTGCCACTGGTTGTTGATAAAAAGCTGGAACACATAATTTAAATAAATCATTAAAATAATAGTGTTTATATAGAAATACTTTAATTGCTGCTGAATAAACTAGAGTTTTGCAATGTTCAAACTATGGTGGAGGTCTGTGCTTTACTGTATGCATTTTAGAGTAAGAGAAATAGTTACTAACAAAAATGTACAGTATGCGCCAACGTTCCCACTACCAGTAACTAGAGTATAAATTGATTATTTGTAACTTGCATTGTTGATCTATACTTTGAAACACCAAATGTTTTGCAACAGTTAACATTACTAGTGTGACTGTGCATTTAGACACTGTGTCTCCAAGTCTGCATAAAGATCAATCCAAAAGTGTTTCTCAAAGCTAAATGTGAATCCTTACTGGCAGCATGATAACATGTCCACTGATCTGATCTCTAGAACAGGCTTCTTCCACCTACGGAACATTGCCAAAATTAGGAGCATCCTGTCTCAAAGTGATGCCGAAAAACTGGTCCATGCATTTGTTACTTCTAGGTTGGACTACTGTAATTCCCTACTTTCAGGATGCCCCAGTAACTAAAGAGCCTGCAATTAATCCAAAATGCTGCAGCAAGATTGCTGACTGGAACTAGCAAGAGAGATCATATTTCACCTTCACTAGCTTCTCTCCATTGGCTTCCCATTAAATGTAGAATAGAATTTAAAACCCTGCTTCTTACATATAAAGCTCTGAATGGTCAGGCTCCATCATATATAGAAGACCTCATAGCACCATATCATCCCAGTAGACCACTTTGCTCTCAGAATGCAGGCCTACTTGTGGTTCCCAGAAGTCCCTCTCTCCTCTCATCTCACCCAGCAATTGTCACCACTGTATGTCATTAACTATGTGTATTTTCTCCCGTAGTTGTCTTTTGTCCTTCACCGTCTCCCTCTCTCTGTCCCTTTTTGTAGGTGTCATCTGCTTTGGAGCTGTGTGTTTTTCAGCGTGCAGCTACAGGTCCAACCTGCCCAATGTCTTTTTGTTGTTGCTTCCCCCACCCTTTTCTTTTCTCTCTCCACTTTCCACCCCCCCACTGGTCAAGGCAGATCGCCGCCCACCCTGAGCCTGGTTCTGCTGAAGATTTTTTCCTCTCCACTGTTGCTTAGGACTTGCTTAAGCGGGATTTCTTGGGTTCTCTTTATCTTAGTCTTTAATTTATTCTGTAAAGTGCCTTGAGATGATTTTGTTGTGAATTGGTGCTTTATAAATAAAGTCGAATTGAATTGAATGGTGAATTATTTGTACAATCTATGAATTATATTCAGAGCAAGTAAGCTTGAGAAGAACCTGGGAACAGGTAAAAGTTACAAGAATACTCTGCAAACTGGTGCCTATGCATTACCCTTAGCCCTATACTAACATTAATAGCGAAGACTTTACTGCTAGTGAATTAATTTTAAATTAATTGCATCTCGCCCTGACTTTGGGGCGACTATGCCGCAGGAAGGTAGAGCGGTTGTCCACCAATCTCGCAGTTGTTGGTTCAATCCCTGGCTCCTCCAGTCACATGTCTAAGTGTCCTTGAGCAAGACACTGAACCCCAACTTAGTTGCTCCCGGTGAGTGTTGGCCAGCTGCATAGCAGCTCCCCCATCGGTGTGTTAGTGTGTGTGTGATTGTGAGTGTGAATGAAAAGCAGTGTAAAGCACTTTGAGTGTCAATAGGTAGAAAAGTGCTATACAAGTGCAGAACATTTACTTTGTGCATCTGCTTTTCCCAGAAGCTGCGTATGATCAGAAAGAGCTCTTCTACTTGCAGCCTTGTTGTTCACCGTTTACCATGACAGCTGCCTACTCGCAGCGGGTGGGCAAATGACAGGGATGCCACTATGCCTGCAGACAGGCAGTGAAACCAGAACACTGCTCGCATGCACCAGTATAGTATCCAGTATAGTTATACAGTGCAAGACTAATATGCTCACTGTTTTTCCAAGTATGTCCTAAAACAACAGTCAAGTGCCGACTTGAACACTGAAACAGCATTTAAATACTGAAATCCTTCATCCTGTTAGTACTAAGTGATCTGTACAAAAGAAGCTTTCTGATGAAAACAAAAATCTGCTTGAGGAGACAAAAGTCTATAACCTCTAGCTTGGTTACGAAATTATCTACAAAGTTTCAATGCTTTAGTACAATTTTCCTGTTTATGTATTTTCAACTTCAACACTACAGGCAAACAGTCCAGGAAAACAATAAGAGGGAAACTCATATTTCATTCTGAGGAATGATTAAAGCATGTAAGCTATGTTGGAATCTGGCCACCAAACTACTTTTTAAGACAGACCTAAAACACTGTGATCCTTCTTTATGTAACTTTCGAACTAATTATTTGATATTTATCAAGCTGGTCACAACACAAAATTGAGAGTCATTTATACATGTGATTACTTGGAAGTGTATTTGTATTTTGCAGATTCAACAACTCAACTTAGTAGTATTTTACAGTTTGAGGATTTGGGACACAAATAATTTAGTAAAACTTGCTTCCAGTCTACATTTAGATACATATGTGAGTGTGAGATTCCCTCCAGCATTTTTGTTGTAATCCAGACAACATGGATTTGCTCCTGCCAACAAGGATCTTGTTTTTTTTAAATCTATGTTGTTCTCGAGTACAAAAACAAACATGATTTGCCCTGAGAGAAATGAAAGAGGGAGGTCATACAATCAAAATGGACATAATGCTTAACACATACACCAATCAGACATGCAATTTAATGCAATCCAATACAGTAGCTCTGCCATAATTTCTACTTTTAAAGTTATCATTTCAGTCATACTGGGGTGCATTATAAAAGGAGGTTCTAATGTTTTGGCCACCCCATTTAAAATGAATGGGGTGGTCAAAACTTTAAAAGCAGAATTCATTGCAGAGCCACTGTACTGGATTGCATTCAGTTGCACAGGTGGTCATAATGTATTGACTGACCAGTGCATTTGCAGACATGCATTTCTCAGAGGAAGTCTGTAGCATCAAAGTAACAACAGCTGACAGGTTAAATGCAGAGAAATATGTTCTCTATTGTTTTTCAGTTCATTTTGTAAAAACAATGGTAGTGTCTGTCAGCTGGTGCATATTAAGGCAACCAAGACAGATTGTCTTAATTTTTTAAGTTTTCAATCTGCTGATGTTTCATAAAAATCGAAGGCAAACTTTGAAGTGCAATTTTTCAGACAGAACAAGGGCTGTAAGTATGTGGACTTTCTACAGTGTAGCTGGCTTTGGGTATAAAAAAAATAAAAAAATTCAGGGACACTGTGGAAAGTAGGAAAACTCACAAATAATTGCACTCAGGTTTCTAGACCAGCTGGAAAGATCCTTAACTGATCCTTTAATCCATGTCCCAAAAAAATAACTCAAGAATATGTGAGGACTACATTATCAAGAAGGATCCTGAGTTGTTCACCAACACTCACCGGGAGCAACTAAGTTGGGGTTCAGTGTCTTGCTCAAGGACACTTCGACATGTGAGCAGAGGGGCCCGGGATCGAACCAGCAACTGGGGGGGGAGGCGCTCTCCCTCCTGTGCCACAGTCGCTGAGAGCAACCAATTATTGGCCAGGATACACAATGTGAGAATTCCTTCAAGGCTGATGGAGAAGCACATCAGGTGACTCATGTCTGTCACAGAGCTGTGATCAGGAACCTAAACTTTAATACGTTGTTTTAATTATATATTTGCATGTTATTTTGTACATCTGATGCATTCAGCTAAAAAGGCTATGAAACCCGCCAAAAGAAAACGTTGGTCCAACCCTTGTTGTGGAGCTTTTCATGCATGAAATGATTAATCAGCAATATCTGGGATTAGATTAGCATTTCCGTTTTTTCAAAGTCAGACAGGGCAGTTACAGATTAAACCTTGGTGAACTGCTGTCATCTATCAACAAGTGTCATCGTTCATGATCAGGTAAGGAACAGTAAGTTGTAGATGTATGAAACACACCAGCATGTGCAGGATGCATGGACTGACTTTTGAGCCATGTGCTCATGACAAGATGCACAAGTAAACTTTGAAATTTCTAAAGGCTGGATGTCATTTCTTGGCTTTATTAGCTGAGGAAAGAGCCGGACGCGCACTGGGCTTCCTGATAGTGTTCACCTGCCTATGGCGTCATCCGTACAGGTGTGAAGTCACTGATTTGCTCCCACAGGAGCACAGTCAACAAACTTTAACGGCCAATTCATAAATCAAAACCACAAAGACGCTGTTAAAATTCCACTTATATAACCCCAGCTTGCCAAACGTGGCTCTTTCATGGTGAATTGCGCAACTTTTACGGTTTCTTTAATGAGTAACGAGAGACGTTATTACCTTTAATCACCCCCGAGCTGCTCTTTAACAAGCCATTAGCACATTAGCAGGGAGCAGTTACACGAGTTAATGCACCTGAACCTCAGGTCGTCTGTCAGCCAAAGCAAATATCTAAACGTTTCCTGCACAAGTTTAGCACAGTTGCTGCAATTAGCTGCACTAACTAAAACTTCTCAGTGGTACATTTCCTTTGCTAAAGTTACATGTCACCGCGGCTGATTACTCCCACACTTGTTGATTACGCACTTTGCTGGAGTCCAACGTCACCTCGTTCACCGTAGCTAACGTTAGCTGCTGTTATACCTTGTTATAGTGGACCTCGGGTTGGGCACTGGGTGCTGGGATGGCAGCGGCAGAGTAGTGACACACTGACGCTTGACTCAGTCTGGGGAGGGCCCGAGAAAACACGGTACGGAGCATGGTGCTTCCTTCTTCTCAGCTGACGGAGCACGTAGTAGGGGAAGATAAGCCAGGCGGACTGCGAAGCCGGAGCTGATTATCCAGCCCCGCCCACCGGCGTACGTCACCATCCAACGTTAGGTCAAGGAGTTTGCGTTTGTCTTTTTTTATTCAGCGTCTACATTTTTATACCCACAAAAACCTGTTTTTCTGCTTCTGCTTCAGTAGGCTGTTCTTCTTGAGTTATTATGTTAGCGTGAGATTATTATTTACTTTTATAAATTTAAAATTAACATGGTGAATAAATATATTTAACTTTTTACTTTTTTTTTTGCCATGCGTGCTTTTATAAACCATGTATAACAGCACGGTAATAAGCTCTTAATGTTTTGTTAACCATGATTGTGTGCACATGGCACCTAAACTTTGCATATGCTGTGATTTGATATTCAAAAACATGTTTGTGTTTGTTTTGCATTTATAATTTTGGTTATGTACATTTGTACAGTTACGCTCGTACGTTTCTGCTTGCAAACTGTTTTGCAGGTCTACATACTATTGTATTCAGTTTTAGGCTTGCAGCCTATTTTCACAAGCAGTGGGGGGAAAAACAATGTTAGCATGAGATTAGAACTGCTTTACTCCTACGTCCTTTATGAAAATTAAAATACAAATTTTAATTCAATTCCAACAGATCCTCTGCAGATAGTCATTAATTGACTGCTCTCAAGCTGTTTTTTACAGACGCTGAAAACTGAAACAATCAAGCCCAGCTAGCACCTCTTAAAGAACCATTAGGCTCATATGGCACTGTTTTTTGTAATCAAAAATTAATTTTCTTCAAAAATTAACTCATGGACCTAAACACTGTTGGCGGTTGACTATAACCCATAGAACTTGAGCTCTGCTACAAATGTCTTCTCTTCTAAATCAGTGTTTGGTACTTTTCTGTTTACTGGTATCATGGCCCTTTTGGACTAATTTTCGGAAATGCTGAATGTATTTAAGATATACGGGTAACATTTTATTTACCTAAAGTATCTCTAAATATTCCTTTCGAACAACCCTTATTCAGGACAGTCTGGGCTATTAGGCTGTTCAGTCCAGTCTGTTCCCTATGGTTGTTGGCAACAGATCCAGGGTTATTCACCTCTTCACTGTATTCAACATTGCTGACTCATCAGATACCACTTTTTAGACTGAAGTAATTTCTAAAATTAAATATAGGTTACATTCATGGCAAGATAGAGAGGCCTCAAAAGGGCCCTAGAACTAAAGAAAGGTGGTGTATCTAAGTGTTAAATCTTGGTCTCAACTCTTAATTTCCAACTGCTTGTTTCCTGACCCAGTCAGAGATGACCAGTAGATGGCAACACTACAACACACAGACAGTAGACAGTAATACATCTCCAATAGTAAAAAAAGAGCAGTATGACAGGAGAACCAGGCTTGTATGAGGGTTAGTAGATTTTTGTTTTCATTAGAGCAAAAAGTAAGTGAAACACTGGAGCCATGCTTCATGTGCAGTGTGACAGAAAAGTTCCTTCATGCCCTTATAATGGTAATTCAACATTAGAATGAAACGAACTGAACATGTTATTTGGAAACTACTGTATAAAATATACAGTAATTTACCGATAACAGTGTCAAACTAGAAAAGTCAATTTCCAAGGAAATGACGTAGGGGAGCTGTTAAGCTGCCCAGTAGACGCCGATCGCTCAGAAGCTGGGTTCAGCAGAGTTGAGAAGTTTGCACGTTTAAAGCTACAAATGTAGAGACAAAAATTAAATGCTGAACTGATGCTGAAGATGATGAGTGATAAATATGGACAAAAGAAGAAAGAAGCAATATGACCAAAATAGGAGAGAGAGAAAACAAAGAAAACTGTTACAGGATAAGTTGATTTAATAAATGTAAAGGGAAGTAGAAAGAAACCAATGAAGAAGTTAACAAGTAAGAAGTTGGCATTATAAGTTGAAAGAACAAGAACGTAATAATTAAGAAGTTGAAATTTAAAAAAGAAGACGTTTGAAGGGCAGTTGATAGTATGAAGGTAGAGTGTCACTAAAAATCATTTAAATGTAAAGACTAAAAAAACTTTAGAAACACTCAGATTTTATTTTGAAAGTGTGTTTCCTGTGGGTCAGTGATGGGTGTTTCCAGTAAGGACCTGGGCCTTTTACTGTAGGGAGACATCAGAACAAACTCACCTAACATTTAAGTTTTTTTTTAATTATGAACAAAACGGCTTTTATTTTGAAGGTATGGTTCCTGGAGGTCAGTGATGTGTGTTTCTGTTACAACCTGTAACTTTTACTGTGGCTGGAATACATTACAAACTCATTTCCAATTTAAATGGTGTAATTTTAAAAAACCTTTAATTAAATGAAATATTTTGAAAGTGCATATCCTGTAGATGAAAAATCTGTGCTTATGTTAAAACCTGGATCTATTACTGTAAGTAGACTTCACCACAAACTCATTTTAGTATTTAAAGGCAAAACAAATTGTCTCCACTGTGTATCTTGAGGGAGAAAAACTGTCAGGTAAAGTATTTGAACAGCTCTCAGACTGATCACATGACCTCATTCACCTGTGTTAATTACCATGGCAACAACAGCTTTCAAGCTGCTAAATCACTCACATATGCTGAAGGCAGGCAACTGCAGGCAACTCCACAGATTTTGCCTTGCAAAATGTGCAAAATGCATGGGATGCATAAAAGGTATTAGTCCTATTGAAACAAAGAAGAACTGTGAGCAGCAGAAGGCTTCACCGAACATGGTAATTGATTTTATTTAAAGATAGTCCTTAACATGAAGGCATGGTGCCGATTTTAACACAGAATTTTTAGACCTCCGTTATAATGGGCTGAGTTTTAGATGGCACTCTTTCTGCTTCTGGCCACTTGCTGAAAGAACCATAAGTCCTGTTACATTTCCTGAAGGGCACAAACATACCTACATTTTAATGTATAATTTGTTCATGAAGAAATGAAGAAAAGATGAAAAATGAGAAAAAAGTTGATAAAAGTGGTGGCTGAAAGGTTATGGTGCGTGTGATGTCATCCACTCTAGCTGTGCCAACATTCACACTGATGAGAAGTAAAAAAATCACCAGAAAGTACCTCAAACTGGCCTAATTTAAAAGGTATAAAAGATACAAAAAACCTGATCAATAGATCAACATGTCTAGGTTCATTGAAAGTTTCAATGAAGTTTCTATGCCAAAGTATGATGATACAGGAAGCTGATGAAGGGAGGGAAGTTGAAGGAAAGTTTCAAGTGTCTCACATTGACTTATATGGGGTGACAAAAAGTTAAATAAAAGAAAAAGTATAAAAGTGACTAAAGAGAAAAATAATAGCACCCATCTTCTAAAAGAGGCCTGCGAAGATAACAGCAGTTTTGTGTAACATTGACAAGCTGCTGTTTTACACTCTAGTCCAGTAGGCGGCGGTATGTTGAGTTGTCAGCAGTGAAGAAGAAGGAAATGTATTGAGTGCCAGAAGAAGAAGCTACCCTTAAACAAAAATGTCCCTAGCTTGGACTGTAGCTACTTTTCTGTCATTTACAGTTTAAATATTTTACTATAAATGTCTAACGTTAACCGGGGTTATTGGCAGCAGTGTTGCAAGTCAATTTAACAACGTTTAGCGTTAATGCTAATAGATAGACGCTTGCTAGATTAAAAAAAGCTGGGTTAATTGCTAACTTGGTTAGCTTGCTAGCTAATACTACTTCACACTTGTGAGCAAGTTAACGTTAAGTTAGCGTATTAAGGTGAGTTTTGACAGGGAGAATCGACGATTCATACCGAGAGCTCAAACTTATACGCTAAGGTAAGTGAACCAGATAATGTTTCGCGCTTTAGCGTTAATACCCTGTGCGTTAGAAATCCGGGGGCTAGCTAACGCTAATGTTACAAAACGCCAATTAATTTGCGTTAACTTTTCAGTTAAATGTCATCATGCAGCGTTTTACGTATGTATTCGTGCGTGTAGGACACAAGAAAATAAATATCTTTTTGCAATTAACTTGTTTAAGTGCCAAACTACTTAATTATTTTGAGCGTGGTGTAGACAGTTTAACGTTGGATAATCACACATTTCAGTTCACTCTCGTACATTTTAACAAAGTAAACCAATCTCCACCACATTTGTTGTATATTATGCACAAAAATGTTTCTGATCACACAAATGATTTCTTTACCCCACGATGCATGTTTGAAGCGAAACTATTTCAAAAGTTTTGCGCCAACTGATAAATCATGCAGCGTGTCCAATAGGGTTAATAAATGTTTTTCTCATTCCCCTTATTTCTGTTCTGTTATTCTGTTTTGTGTCTTTTCCTAAATATATCAAACCAACTTTATAATTATTTGAGTTTACCAATTACATACAAATGATTAGGAGTAAAATCATGTGACATAGACTTATAACGTGTTTCCCCCCCAACAACTTACTTATTTTTTGACCGACAAAGTCCAAACCACTTTTCTTGACATCTGAGCCTCCTCACACTATATGCACAACCCTTAGATTTCGATTTGAAAATATACATTGTGGTTAAATAACCTATTATAGCCTGTGTTTCTTAATATTTTTGAAACTTTTTGTCTGAGATATGTCAAACCAACTGTTTTTCATAAAGGCCTCCTGCTACACACACAGCCTTTGGATTCCTGATAAATAGCACAGAACATGGCCAGTGGCCCATTAAACCCTATTGATAGACAATAGCCATGTAATAAAGACATAGATCAGATCTAAATAGCTCACTTTTGAATGCATTGAATTGTTGTTTTCTAGATATTTTAGATCAACTTATACTTATCTGAGTCCACTCAGTAAATGCACATGTCCTATTTTTTTGGATAAAAACATGCAGTATGTATTGATAAGATGTTACAGATTTTATTTGAATAGCTTCCTCAAATTTTGTCAGACAATAGTCAAACCACTTTTGACAAGAGCTTTTCACCATTGCATTTTATTATGGGTTTATGTTATGCTAATATATCCTATGTTTATAATATATCAAAATGCAGAGGTTGTGCATGCAGCGTTTATTAACCCTGTTGGCCACGCTGCATGGGCGACTGTGGCACAGGAAGGTAGAGCGGTTGTCCACCAATCTCACAGTTGTTGGTTCAATCCCTGGCTCCTCAGGTCATGACGAAGTGTCCTTGAGCAAGACACTGAACCCCAACTTAGTTGCTCCCGCTGAGTGTTGGCCAGCTGCATAGCAGCTCCCCATCAGTGTATGAGTGTGTGTGTGATTGTGAGTGTGAATGGGTGAATAAGAAGCAGTGTAAAGCGCTTTGAGTGCCAATAGGTAGAAAAGTGCTATATAAGTGCAGAACATTTACCATTTGCATGCACTTTAGATAGTTGTGGGGAAAAAACACTTCTGATCAGAAAACATTTGTCTGTCATACACAACATATCTGGTGGAGATTAGTTTTCTCCCTTTAAATTTATTGAGGGTGAACTTTGCCAAATGTCTGAATTTCCAATAATAAACTGTCCACACTACAATATTCTTGTTTGTTTGACTAAGTCAGTGTTTGGCTGCTTTCTGATCCGTGTTTTTGTCTGTCTATAACAGCATGGCGCTCAAGTCAGGAGAGGAGCGTCTGAAAGAGATGGAGGCTGAGATGGCTCTGTAAGTTCAACTACTGTTCACCACATCCCAAATTTCAAACTTAAAAAACTTTATTTGAAAGACCGGAAAACACTATCTCAACCATCTGATGCAAGAGGTTGTGTAGAACTATGTTTAATAAAGATCATTATTGAGATGAATCTTCGGCAATATCTAGACTCTGATACTGAGTTTATTTTTGTAAGAGTTCTCTATCATTATCTAAAGTAAATGATAAATGTTAATATTTAGTGTTTAGAATAGGGATGTGCATTGGTGCAAAGTACTAAAGTACATTTTTCACACATCTGTACTTTACTTAAGCAGATTGATACATGCCTACTTTGACTTTTACTCCACTACATGTTAGAGCAAATATCAATACTTCTTATATCACTACATTTCTTATTAAAGGTGCTTTAAACGTCGTAATCCCATTACTTAACAAATTTCATGATACCACTTCTTCCTTATTTGTTTTTTTATTTGAATGAAAAGTCACTAATGAGACAGGAATGGCCTAACTAAACTAGGTGCGGGCATAGTGCCAATTCAATTCACTCCTTTCATGGTCATCTTCAAAAGAGGTCTTTGGCATATTAGCAGTGCTCAAAGTGAGCTTGTATGCAGTAAATTTACTCTTAGGTGTGTTGTTCAGAGTTTGGCTTATCTACCGAGATCTGGGTTCATTGCGTAGGAGCGGATACGGCTAAAGTAAGAACCTCAGACTAATGGTCTATTTTTAGAAATGAAACCTACTGAATTGATGTAATGGTATACTGGTGTGCTACTGGTGACAGCAGTTTGCTCAACATGACTGTGTATTAATATGAATAGACTTAAAGGAAATAAATACTGGACAAATGAGACTAAATGAAGTAATTATGATTTCACTAAAACATGTTAGTCAGACACAAATTAAAAAGCATCAAATACCAAAATGAGCACTGCACTATAACCAGATTTAATGAAAGTGTTTGTGACGTCTCACATCGTGGATCAATGAGTAGAGCATTGGGTTGGGATGCAAAAGGCCACCGAATCAAATCCCACCCCACCACGCGTGGCCCCGCCCATCCACCAAGGACCACCTGGGTGCCTATCCTGAGCCTGGATAAAATGGGAGGGAACCCCTGAAGGGACAAGCTTGTTTGTGACCTCTCACATGTGGCTTGGGTTTGCAACTGAACATTTAGCTTAGAAGAAAATACAGAGATACGTATCATGTTTCGCCCTTTAGCCTAAAAATACAGTGAAAAGTGTGTTGTCCATATGGCCCAGTCCTAGTGTGCATTGTGGACATGTTTTTTGTCTTCTCAATCAAACTACTACTTCAGTAGATCAAAACCCTTAATAAGCTTATTTTTACTTTAGATCACTTGTATGCTGAAAAGAAAAAATCATGATTTTGACAAATCGTTTTTTGTCCTACTCTTAGTTTTGATGCGTTCTGTCTTTGATATGCTGATAAGATAAATGGCTGCCAATAACGACCACTTTCCACGTTTGTGTGCCCCTGTGTTAAGTTGTGTTTTGAACATTGATCTGTGTGAGGTTTACATATCATATATTCTTTAACAGTTGTTCTTACTCTGGTATAAATTTAATTTAATGTCTTTCTTTCTAGGTTTGAGCAGGAGGTTCTTGGTGGTCCCGTATCAGGAAGCCCAGCTGTTATAGAGGCAGTGCCT
Source organism: Channa argus (assembly GCF_033026475.1). Taxonomy (NCBI): domain Eukaryota; kingdom Metazoa; phylum Chordata; class Actinopteri; order Anabantiformes; family Channidae; genus Channa; species Channa argus. The sequence continues at coordinate 26,925,183 of NC_090203.1, read as the reverse complement.
GTAGCTTTGGCTGTCCCTGCGCTTCCAATAGTGCGACCCATTATAGGCACGAACACCTACAGACAGGTTGGTACTATACCTGTAAAATGTGGATAGACAGTATTGTGATCATTTATAATGCAGCTATGAAACAAACTAATGTAAAATCTAATCTAAGACTCTTTGAAGATGTTTTCAAAGTGTTATTTAGAAGATGTTATTGATGCTGAACAGTGTTGTAGCCACAGCCAGTAAAGTCCTGCTTGAGCTCTGTGACTATATGACGTTGCACAGTTAAGTATACTCTCATGGAAAATAATAACTTGCTTTTGGGTGTCTCTGTCAGGTGCTCAGCTCTAGTAAGAAATATGTACGTGGGAATACATGAAATCATAAATAGTCTGAGAATAATGCCTATAATGCATTTCATACATACACTGAGGTTTATAGAAACAATGCCTTATCTTTACAATTTATTTTCACCCAGGTTACAGTAAGTTTGTGGTATGTTGGATTGTGGAACTGCAATGTCACTGTGTTTGTGTCTTCGGCATAAGCATTTGTGGCTATGGATCAAATGCAAATGCATACAACTTTTGGCTGGGACCCTGAGGAAAAAGTTGTATATTACCAATGTGAGAGTTTATTACATATTCCCCCACTGCTGGAGTTTTTCTTTTCATTTATATGTTTTTATTTTTCCTAAATATTGTTTGTTCTATTGTGAAGTAAATAGGTATCCTTGAAATTTACAAGAAAATTACCAACCAGATGTCTTAGCCTGAGGGGAAAAAAACTAATATTTTGGCATCTGCTTCCAAAACCTATATCATCCTCAGGCCTTTACGCCTAAAAAATGTTCGGGGGGAAACGCTGAAGTGCTTTTAATAGTGATCAGTAAAGTCTTAAAATGCACTTGGAGAAAAAACACCAGTTATGTGATCATGCTTTCTGCACTGTACCTTTCAGTGTTGGGATAATGATAAGCACTTCCCTTTTTTATGCATCTCTGGTGCTGTATGTACTTCTCCAGTAATTTAAATGTTCTGCACCTATATAGCACTTTTCTACCTATTGGTACCCAAAGCATTTTACACTGCGTCTCATTCTCCCATTCGCACTCGCAATCTCACACACACACACACACACACACACACACACACACACACACACACACACACACACTTACACATCGATGGGGGAGCTGCTATGCAGCTGGCCAACACTCTCCAGAAGCAACTAAGTTGGCCTTCAGTGTCTTGCTTAAGGACACTTCGACATGTGACTGGAGGACTCCTCTACCTCCTGAGCCACAGTCACCCCATTATTTACCCTTAATTGGTCCAAAAAATATTTTGGATGGCGACTGCTCTCTGTGTTACATAATGGTTTAATTTCATACCAGCTTGAAAACATCATTCCAATGGTAAATGATTGGTAAAGAGAGCATCATGAATTGGGGTTTTGTTGACTACAGGTTTGCAGATTTTGTGAATGTGGAGAAATAATGAATTCCCACCTCCATGCAGACATTCGACAGAGCTCCAGCTGTGGGAGCATCCTTAAACACTGAAATAAACTACAATAGAAAAGGTTTAAACGAGAAAAAAATAACCCAACCCTACAATGGAGGTGCAGAAAGAGCTCACATGTTCACTTGTTCTCACACTTGTCTTTTCTCTTCTTTTGTTTTAGGTCCAGCAGACATTAGAAGCCAGAGCTGCTAGTTTTGTTGGTCCTCCACCACCGGCCTTTGTGGGACCAGGTAAATGTGTCTTTTGCTTATTCTATGATAGTTATTTAACACAAACTTTCTGAGAGTTAAAGTAGTGCAGTATTGAGAATGTGCACTTACTTCTTGCACTGTTTGGCACCATCTTGTGAGCTGTGCCTACTACAGTGGTTCAGAATGGGTCACCTGCATATATATTGTGTGGCTGTTTATTAAAAATCTTTCATAATCAGTAAAGATGGGAAAAGATAAAAGGGAAGAAAAAGGACTTTACCTGGAAAAATTGAATTACATTAAAAAGAAACATGATAAATACAGTTTTCCAGTGGCTCCATGCAAGATCTGCAAATTCACAATAACTGATTTAGGATGCAAATAATTTCTGAAACCACTGTAGTTGTAGACTAACTAGAATTTTGGAACATTACTGATGTGCTTAAAAAACATTGTGGTTGTCACACTCACTGGGTAATTTGTGTTTGTCCCAGTCCCTCCGGTACGTCCTCCCCCTCCTCCCATGATGAGGCCAGCCTTTGTCCCCCATATACTGCAGAGACCTGGTAAGATTACTACTTTTACTACTACTACTTCTGCAACTACTACTACTAATTTAGTGGTTTGGTCACCTACGTGCTGTAGGTATGGACTTAGTTAGGGCCACACAATATCAGAAAAAACTTGAATTGCAGTATTTACTAAAAAAAAAAAAAAGATAATTCCAGGTTTTTGGGTTGATGTAGTTTAAACACCATTGAGCTTTGCTCAGCACGTTGCCTGAGCACCTCTCTAAAGAAGAAGGATGAAGGAAAGTGTAGGGAAGTGCCTCTCAGGATGATTCTGTTTTAACGGCACTCACATTCACTTTTCTTACTTGTGAATAGAAATGTTCAAAAAAATCATTCAACCAAAAAATTTGTTCATGAACAGAGCTGTTGTAGCTTGTCCATGCACAATGCTGTTTCCCCAGCTGATTGCAGTGGACCAAACACATGGACAGGTGAGCTCTGTGAACGCTCTTCTTAACTGATTTTGGACTGGGAAACAGGGTAGTTTCATACATTTACTTCACCGTGAAAGTGCTATCAACAAAGTAACAGTTTTTAGTCAGCGTTGTCCTTTTTGTTTCTATAATTACATGTAGCATCAATAATTAGGTGTAAAAAAAAAAAAAAAACATGAGCCAAATCAACATGTGGACAATGATCCGCTGTGGCGACCCTGAACTCACGGGATAAGCTGAAAGGACAAAAACATTTAAAAAAATTTGCTTCATTTTATATTGCTCATCCTGTATTGTAAATATTTCGCAAGTGCCCTACAGATAACCAACAGTTACACACTCATTTGTGGCTGAATTATTCAGATTAGGAGGTTGTTACTCTTTTTTTATTTTTATTTTTTTCTTTCTAACATAGTCTTAATGCATATTACTGGACTTCTAAGATTATAAAGAAAGTATTGATATGGTGCAGTATAGCCCCTTTTAAACTTGCTCTGGATTTCTGACATTCTCCTGACTTTGTCAGGATGGGTTGTATATTATACACTATATTGCCAAAAGTATTCGCTCACCATCCAAATAAATGAATTCAGGTGCACAAAGCAAGGTCCATAAAGACATGGATGAGTGAGTTTGGTGTGGAAGAACTTGACTGGCCTGACCTCAACCCGATAGAAACCTTTGGGATGAATTACAGTGAGGACTGCGAGCACTGTGTATTATGTATTTCATAAATACACTTCCCAGAAGAGTTGAAGCTGTTATAGCTGCAAAGGGCCGACGTCATATTAAACCCTATGGATTAAGAATGGGATGTCATTAAAGTTCATATGGGTCTAATACTTTTGGCAATATAGTGTATTGCTATATTCTTTATATAACTTTTTTTATTAGATGCATGACTTTGATGCGCTGTAAACAAAACACTGTTTCACAGTTTTTTTTTTAATCATGTTATGCCTCCTGTGTGCACTGATCATACACTAAAATTGAGCAGATTTTCACATGTGATGTTTTTCACTCTGACAATCTGTGTGTTACATGTGTGAAATGCAACTCAGGACTGATTTCTCTTGACATTGTCCAAAGATCTTATGTATAACAAGCTTTTGACCACAACTGACTGCACAGCAGCTTTTGTAGCTTAACAACTCTTTGTTTGAGAGTCATTTACAGTGTGGCTGACATTTAGTTCACTTACTTATGAACTGTAGAACTCATGGTTTAGGAAACCAGTTATTGCTTTGTCAGAAAACATTTTTATGACTGATTCCCATCCTATAATATTATAGCAATGATAATCACTGCTTTATGAGGACATATTGGGCGTATTAAAGGTGTGTGCAGCATCAGAACAGCAGCATGAGGTGCAGGTAATGCAGAAATCATAAAATTAAATATGTAAAATGCCACAATAAACAAGATACAAACACAGTTAAAAGCAGAAACAGTGTACGGTGGTCAGAGGCTGCAGAAACATGACAACCTTTGTCTAATCAAAGTATTTTCCTTTTCAGTTTGATCAGGAAGTTTTGAAACGATCAGTACCCAAAGGGCTGAGTAGTGTTTCAGAGCAGGGAGATAAAGGCTGGGTTGAGCATAGGGGATCATTTCAAGTCTCATTCTAGCACAAGCTTACGTTGCACTGTAGCTTTAATTGTTTTGAGGGTTTTTGCAGTATGGAAATTTGTTTTGGGCTGGTTGTTATTGAAAATAACAATCACCCATCTTGCTCTTATGTGGCATCTCCGCTTGATTCTGTGTCGTCTTTCTCAAAGTGTTGAAATCATTACTCTGTGTTATCAGGTGGTCAGCGGCTGCCGATGATGCGTGGTCCTCCGATAGCACCACCCCTGCCCCGGCCTCCTCCACCTCCACCCATGATGATGCCTCCTTCCATGCAGGGCCAAGGACCTCAGGGTCCCCCTCAGCCTATTCAGCACATAGCTTCTGCACCTCAGGTCAGAGTTTATTGCTTTCTATTTAATTGTGATACCGTCAGCATTAACACAGTACTGGTCTATACTTCCATTTGTCAGTGAAACGTATTTTCCACATCAGTTATCTTGTGATATACCGTGTGTGTTAAGCTCTCCTCTGTCTCTGTGTCTTATTCAGGGCAGTGATATGGTCCCGATGGTGTCAGCCCCAACCGCAGGACCAGGAGCCCCTCCTCCTTCCAAACCAACTCCATCAATCATCCAGGCAGCACCGACTGTGTACTCTGCTCCTCCTATTGGACATAAAAGAATTGACATAAGAGCTCAGAGACAAGCCAGAATGGTATTTGTTGTTTGGGTGCTTACAAAGTCCAGGGCTGCCACTGAAATCATTCCATACTCTATATTTTATAGATACTGTGATAAACTGTTGCCCATTTTGTGTAGTAGTCTGAATATTGACTGTGTAAATCTCTCCACTGTGTGTTGCACTCAAAGTATCCCACAATGCAACACTAAAAGTAGTGTACATGGCATGGATACTACTTCGATTAGTCAGTTTCAAAATGCAATGCTCCCTGTTTCAGAAATGAGAAAATTACCATCACACTGCTCGGCTGTTAGTGATGACGCAATGGGATAATGTTAGTAAGGGTCTGAAATGTCAATGCACTGCTCACTATTGAGTGAAGTACTTGCTGTACATTATATAGGGAGTAGGGAATGAGTGAGTAGAGGATGATTTTAGGACACAGCCTAAGTGATGTTTTTCTGAAAGCATGTGTCTTTCTATTTGGGATTTTTATTTAAATTTTGCTTGTGTTGCCTGGATGTGTGTGTGAACACTAGTGTCAGCATCAGTACGTGAACAGATGGGGTACTTGTGTTTTATAGTGTATTTTATAAGTCACGTACTAGAAGACGATATTAGATGACTATAGAAAAACTATTATGCTAATTGTGCTATGTTGCTGGTACAGCATAAGTTCAGTGGTTGATGAACTAGTGTGCACGTGTCTGTGTTTCAGGAGGAGCTGGCAGCGCGTGTTGCAGAGCAGCAGGCAGCAGTTACTGCTGCAGGTCTACTGGACAAGAAGGAGAGTGAAGACAGCAGCACTGTCATTGGACCCAGCATGCCTGAGCCTGAGCCCCCCCACATTGAGGTATATTAAAGCTGAAGCATCATCAGCTCCTTTTACTGTGACTTTAGAAGGATGCAAACAGCACTTTGTGGGCACATGAACATTACAGCATTAAGAATTTTTTTTTAAAACCAATATCTCTGTCTGTATCATGTATGGATTTGTCACCAGTTATACTGCCAGACATAAACCATGTCTCCATTAAACTAGATTCTCTATCCCAGCAGCATCTACCAGGCATAGCAATGGTAAACTCACTGGTTACACTGAGACAGTGGGAAGAAGTTGTTTTCTCTCTGCCTGCTCTGCTACAAACATTGTTGCAGGTTAAGATAATGAACTAGGAAAGTATTGGAACCATGACACTATATACTCTTTGAACCTGCCTATTCACACACTGCTATGCTTGACTATAGTGTTTGAAGGTTTCATTAGCAGATTTGTTTTCAAAAATGTACTTGACAAACTGAGCCCAGTGGGCTTTTTTAATACTTGAGGGCATTTGTGGTGCTAGGAGCAGATCTCTGTATCTACTGTAAAACCTGTCTGAACAGCGTTAAACCTTGTAAATTACAGCTCATGCACTTTGAAGATTGCATTCTGTTAAATTGTGATGTTGACTTGAAAACACATTTTCAGCCCCGTTTCATTTAAGGGAAGTTTTCACTCACTTGTCAGTTAACCAGAGACACTTGAAGCTAAAATTAGGTCGGTCTGATTCTTCAGTCCTAAAAAGCTTCACTTCAAAAAGGTGATAGTATTTAGTTTTGTTTGAAACAGTTTGAATTGATTATTCTGTAAGATGGTGCTGTTGAACCGTACTGTCATACTACGAGGTGAACCTGCCTTCATTGATAGAAGTAACAGAAACAGCTTTATTGGGGTGGTAGAATGCAATACAACTCAACAGCATCAAACTCTACAGCCTCCAGAATGATCATACAATTAACATTCATGAAGTTAGAATTTATTACAGTTCTTCAGTTTCAGCTTTGTGTATGAAAGTGAGTGTTTGTATTTTAGATGATTTTAAATTACAAGATTCTTGTTGCTGCTTTACAAATATCTTTTAGTATGAAATTATTTCTTGTCTTGTTCTGAATTTATTTAGTATGGTAAATTCTCAGTTTTAAATTAATTGAAATAATTCATTCAAGTTGAGCATATTTGTCTCTCACTTATTCCTACGTGAATAAAATTGGCTATATATTGGCAATCAGCCTCGTAGATCTCTGATCTGCATCAGGTCATCCAAAAAACTCATATCTGTGTCATATCTCATGACTGTGGCACAGGAAGGTAGAGCGGTTGTCCACCAATCTCACAGTTGTTGGTTCGATCCCCGGCTCCTCCGGTCACATGTTGAAGTGTCCTTGAGCAAGACACTGAACCCCAACTTAGTTGCTCCCATAGCATCTCCCCCATCGGTGTATGTGTGATTGTGAGTGTGAATGGGTGAATAAGAAGCAGCGTAAAGTGCTCTGAGTGCCAATAGGTAGAAAAGCGCTATATAAGTGCAGAACATTTACTATTTACCGTGTACGTTTAGCGTTGTTCTGCTCACCATCACATATCTAACTGAAGCACTGTAAGTTTAGATCCTGTGATGTTTTCAGAAATGCATTGTGTACAGTGTGTACTTTTATCTGTCCTTGTATCATCTGCACAATGTCTCTCTACCTTAATAATTAATAACCCTCTTATTTTCACCAGCAAGCAGACTAATATTTCACAATACAGCTCCAAGACATGTCTGCTAAGGAGGACACAGTATTGATAATAACCTAGTGTGTGTGTTTGTGTGTTCCAGCCTGTGGAAAGTGTTACAGAGGACAAAAAGAAAGCAAAAATGGAAAAGGTGAAGAAGTGTATCCGTACTGCAGCTGGTACCACCTGGGAGGACCCCAGTCTGTTGGACTGGGAATCAGGTATAAACTAGTGTAGGAAGTGGAAAACTGTGAAACTATTTTCAATAAAAACCTCCAGTAACTTCTGATAATCATTCCATATTGTGCATCATACAACAAACACTAATAATTACTTTTGAGCTTTTTGTCAGTTGTCCAATAGCAACTAACATAAAAACAGTGTGTTCTGATGTTTGTACCACAACATTTGATGCTGTGTTTAAAATGTAATTTGTAATATTTGCACATTGGTCAGCACGTGGTGCTTAGTCACATACGTGCTTCTTCATTCAGTGCCATTGCTTCTTTACTAACGTACTACTACTTGGAGCTAATGTTTACGATTGTATTAATGTTGTTTTATTGGTCAACTGCTGCAGCATCAGGACAATATCATCTGACCGTCTTGCACCGTTTTTATAATGTCTGTGTGAAACTTATCTACCTGTTACAGATGATTTCCGTATATTCTGCGGGGATCTTGGTAATGAGGTCAATGATGACATATTGGCCCGAGCCTTCAGCAGATATCCATCTTTCCTCAAAGCTAAGGTTGGTTGGTTTTTCAGTGGATCTGTTTTTCATACCTCCGTGATGTCTATTTAATAATATCTCGATTTAACAAAAGACGCCAGTGAAAAGAACAATATTTGGGTTAACCACCAGTTTCTAGTTCATTATACTCAGCCACACGGATTCTGGTTAAGGGAGCATGAATTTATCTGTTTAGTTGTATTTCTTATCAGGCAGACATGTGGTGCCATATGAACCAGGCTCACTATAATTCAGGAAAATTCACAAAATACATTAGTTATGTTTGTTGCTCTGCTTTAGAGAGCTGCTGTGAGAAGAGACATCATACTGTAGTCTTCCTTTGTGAATGGACTGTGCACTGAGCATTTAAAAGAACAGGTGTTTATATGTGTGTGCTGGCAAATAAATTGACAGACATCTTTATACCATCAGGTAGTAAGAGACAAACGGACAGGAAAGACTAAAGGCTACGGCTTCGTCAGCTTCAAAGATCCAAACGACTACGTCAGAGCAATGAGAGAGATGAACGGTCAGTCTGCAGACATGCACTTCTTTTACTTGCCTTTTGGGGGGAGGAGGGGGAGGAGTGTCGGGGGGGGGGGGGGGGGGCAGGGTACATGCAATGTAAAATGCAGTGTGCCATCATTTGATTTACTGATTAATAAATGCAGCTTATGTGTGTTTGTCCAGGGAAGTATGTTGGCAGTCGTCCCATCAAACTGAGGAAGAGCATGTGGAAGGATCGCAACATTGAAGTGGTTCGCAAGAAACAGAAAGAGAAGAAGAAAATGGGGCTCAGGTAGTGTTTGTAGCAATGGGACTGACTGTGTGTTGTGCTCCCAATAGATGAACATTGTGTGAGAGCATGACTCGTTTTAATCTGTCCAAGCAGGAGATAGACTGATTGTATAGGCCTTTTCTTTTTCTTCTTAAATAAAACCATTGTGTCTGAGTTGATATAACTAAGTGTGCTCAGTTTATATTTTTAATTTTTTCCACATTGTACTGCTGTTACTCATGGCACTGATTTAAGGCTAAAGTGAGCCTCACTGTTTCCCTGTAGTACCCAGGTGTTTTGGCTTGTGACCTCCTAAAGGTTATGGACTCACTGTACATAAATGCTGCTTTCCCTTCTCGCTTTTTGTCAAAGGATATTTACAGGCCTGACAAGTATTAAATGTACCAACTTTAAGCATTTCTGAGTGTAGTAACAAAGCAGAAATCAGTTGTCAATAAATGCACATCAGTCAGTCATGAAACCCAACATTTCTGCCACAAATAAAGATGATAGAAAATGAAAAACGCTTGTTAACACATTAAAGTTTTAATGTAAAGTGCAAGTCACAGCATTAGGCAAATCAAGTCTAGAGGAAATATTACTATTGGCTTCTGAACCAATTAGTGTGTGTAGTTTGGCTTTGACACATTTTGACTGCAAATACACCGATCAGGCAACATTATGACCACAGGTGCAGTTGAATGCATCCAATACACTGGCTCTGCCATGAGTTCTTCTTTAAAAGGTTCTAATTTGTCTGTTTTTAGGTTAAAACAGGTCACGTGATAATCATAATGTTAGGCCTGATTGATGTATTAACTAAATTACATTTGTAATATTTTACATAATATACTGCTGAATAATGTTAGTGACTACAAACTACTGTAGGCTGGTAGATAATTAGGAGGCTTAGGTAGAAAGTTAATGGCTGCTGGTCTTTGTAAAATACAATCTGAAATTATAAAATATCAAATTCACACAATATTCTGAAAACAATTGTCATAAATTGTCTTGGTGCCAAACAAGATTATGTACCTGAATGATAAGATCTGACGGGCTCTGAAAAAATAACTTGGTATAATGTTCCAGTGTACTGCAACTCCATCAAAATCCACTTCCCAACAACTCCTCCACAGCTGTCCGTCCACTAAAGATGACATCACTAACTGACACGCCATCATAGGAGGAACCAATCAGAGACAGTGGGAGATTGTTCTTCCTTATGAAGCTGCGCATTGACTCTGGAAAGACAGACAGCCACCTTATAATGTTTCACTTTACCTTGTAAATGTCATTTTTGGTTGTCGGTACTCACCTACTCTCTGGAAGTGTTTGAGGTAATACTGAGGTATACAGTCCTGATGAGAAAGACATCACAGTACTTTACACTAGTACAGTGCACCAGCAGTTGGGTCAAGATGTTAAATTAACTGCTATACAGTATCCATTAATATTAAAAAGTGATAACGACGGATCCGTGAACTCTACTGGTTTCCCATCGTACCTGATGTACAGCCACCTGACTCCAGCTGGGTGATGATGTGACCCCCAGGTGACAGCACACCGCCTCAGTGGCCTTTGCTAAAAGATGCTCCTTAGTTACTGTTTCTGGAGCCCCAAACACCTCCTGGAACCAGGCCCCTCCCATCATCACCTGGAAGACATGGCCATGACCTTTGGGTGAGCTCAGTGCATACACCTGTTACTCTACACCGTTACCAGAAGTAGCACCAATCAATCATCAATCATTAGCTTATGCTGAAAAAGGAGCACTGCTCCAAATTAATGGTCATGTTTCTTGTTCAGAGGGTGAGTTGTTTGTACCGTCAGTCTTGTAGTTGGTCCGTTAGGTCTGTTGTGTTGAGGGAAAAAAACGGAGTCGTAGACAACCCCTAGTAAACCTTGATCCTCTGAGGATGGAACCAGATGACCGAACCCCTGACAACATACAGATATGGGTCAACCATTTTTGTCACTTCAAGCTCAGAACAACTTCCACTGGAAATATTATTTCCTGAGCCACAATGTTACTTCTGTTTGACTTTATGTCAGGAGAGAATGTGCCTGGTGCTGCTCCACATGGTTTGTTTCTGTATGTTAATAAGTACAGATTACTTCATGAACAGTACAAAGGAAAGTGCTGCACCTCAGGCAGGTGAAAGGCACAAACTCTTAATCTTTGCAGATCTGATAGGAGTCATCTAATCAGTGTGAAAGCAAGAAAATGCTTAGTTTCAAACGCATCTACCACATTTAAATGCAGTAACGTAATGCTATGGGCAAAGCCTAGTTCAGATTTTACTGTGTGTTTCTGTAAATGGAGTGAAGACATTTTGAAAAAAGGACGGTCCTCACAATCTTACACCTCTTCAAAGGCATCGTTGAGGGTTAAGACTTTGTTTTAGGATAAGAATTAGGTTTAGCTTAGGGTAAAGGTTAGAGAATGGATTATGTCAATGGATGTCCTCATTTTGATGGTCATAAAATCGTGTGTGTGTGTGTCCCACTGATCTTACCGTTACAGGCAGGATGGAACCATCATACTCCAGATTCACTACAGCAACTGTTGCTGTGGAGATGTTCTGCAGCTCCTGGATGAGAGGTTGGCAGGAGGAGGGCAAAGTCGAGGATAGGGCTGTGGGTGGGGGCAAATAAAAGTGATGACTTCATACAGTTGAACATAGAGGTATAATGCCAAAAAAGTCTTTTTTTTAAGTCTCTGAAATAATAAGTGTTTAGTGGCTGCAGATTTCTTAGTAGGTGAAAGAAAATCCTCAGTGTGATTCTGTGAATGTATTAAAGTGTTGAGATAACAGCTCTACCAGTGTCATTTACAGCTACACTGATTGCATCAGGCACATTTTGAAGGATGGTACAGTACAGTGTTCCTGCTGATTACATCACTGACTACATGAAAGACAAAGCACCCAGTCATATTTTGGTAATCAGCACCTTTAGCAGGCAGAGCGGAGATGATGTGATCAGCTGACATGACTCCATCTTCTAAATGGACCTAAACAAACAAACACACACAATAAATAAATAAGTAAAGTATCTGAGAACTTAAAAGTCCAAGTTTCTTGGCTCCTCACGAACCTTCCAACCAGAGGCTGAAGGGCTGATGTGTTTAACAGCTGCCTCTTTGTGAAGCTGCACTCTCCCGCTCTGTTGTAGATACTCAGTGATGGACTCTGGGAGAGACTCCACTCCCCTCCTCAGGGACCACTGCGCCCAGGACTCTTTGATAGATCTCTGAGCCAGAGGTCCAGGGCTGATTACAGGACTGGGACCTGCATGTTTTCACACATATGTGAGAATATGACACAGATTTACATGGAACAACCCTGGAACAACACTCACGTCACAGGCAGAAAACCAGTCAATAATTCTGTTTTAGCTGTAATGGTGCATTTCAAACCAAATAGGGTCCTGACAGGACAAAGGCCATGTGATACCACAACTGGGTTGCATTTTAGAAGAGGTGGTTCTAATGTTTTGGCCACCTCATTCATTTTAAATAGGGTGGCCCAAACATTAGAACCACCTCTTCTAAAATGCAATTTAGTACGACTCCGCTAACCACTAACCTGTATAAACATAGAATTATCAGTTTCAACGTAAGAACTTAGAAACTATAACCTTGTAAAAGTTTCTAATTGCATTATAGTGTGTGTGTTAAGTGTTGCCCCTCTGAAAAAGAAGGCAGTAAACCAGCAGAGGTCATCTCCATGATATAGTTCACAAACACGCAACTTAAAAAAAGCAACACAAAAGTTATAAAAGAAGTGAGGTTCCAGAAATTTAGAAGAATCTCATTTAGCCTGGAAAAATAGTTTAAAAATGTACAAAAAAGCTCTCAGTGATGCCAGAACAGCATATTATTCATCATTAATAGAAGAAAACAAGAACAACCCCCGGTTTCTGTTCAGCACTGTAGCCAGGCTGACTAAGAGCCATAGTTCTGTTGAGCCTAGTTTTCCCTTAACTCTTCAAGCAGCATTCACCAGATCCTCCCCCCAAAAATTACAGATGGATCTTCATATACAACAGTGCTAGAGTCATCGATAAGGCCCCAAATCCCTGTTAGACTGCTTTTTACCCATAGATCTCTCTGAGCTAACTTCAATTATTACCTCATCTAAACCAACAACCTGTCTGCTAGACCCTATTCCAACTAAGCTGCTCAAGGAAGCTTTACCCTTAATAGATACGTTCATATTAGATATCATCAATCTATCTTTAGAAACAGGCTATGTACCACAGGCCTATAAGGTAGCTGTAATTAAACCACTACTTAAAAAACCCTGTCTTGACCCAGGTGTTTTAGCCAATTACAGACTAATATCTAATCCCCCCTTTATTTCTAAAATAATTGAAAAAGTAGTTGCAAAACAATTATGTGATCACCTTCATAGGAATAATTTGTATGAAGACTTTCAATCAGGATTTAGAGTTCATCATAGTACAGAAACAGCACTGGTAAAAGTCACCAACGATCTTCTCATGGCCTCAGATAATGGACTCATCTCTATACTTGTTCTGTTAGATCTTAGTGCTTCATTCAATACCATTGATCAC